>NC_134509.1:26622862-27223696 GCF_027942865.1 Odontesthes bonariensis | reverse complement strand
AGTACTTGCCTTTTAAAATGTTGTAACATTCCACAATTTTTCACATTTGAGAAGCTAGCGCAAATGATTTGATTTGGTCGATATCCAGAATACTTCCTGGTTAAATTCCCACCTAATGATTGAAATGATGACAAAATGAGCTATGACAGTTTAGATAACCTTTAATATTATTAAAAGCAGAAAGCCGTCACATTTGAGAGGCAGGGACGAGTATCTTGTTGTTTTTGCAGGAAAAATGGTGCAAATGTGTCACAGATTTTTAAAATGATCTGTTGAAAAGTCATTCCACTGATTATTTCAGCTCTTAGCGTTTTAAGTCAGTGACTCATCTGCCCACAAAATATCTTTAAAATCCAAGTCGCCTCTTCTTCTGCTCCCATTAACACTGTTACAGCCTTCAAGACCGTAATATAAGCCAACACAAACACAGCACTGTTGATACTTCCCCTTGTAAAACACACTCAACCTTTTAATGTGTTGTCAAAGAAGTGGAAACTCAATCTTACTTCAGCTTTTGTGTCCATCCCTTTCTTGTGTTTTTATATTGGACTGTATTATGTTGAAGGATGTTTTTATTTTTTATGCAACAACAAGAAAACGGTGCACGATTTATTCTCTTTTTTTTCTTCCAAGTGCAAGCATTCTTGTTTTAGCCACGTCATGGGAAAGATGAAATGGCTCAGCAAATTAGTCTTTCTCGTGCTCGCGCCAGCCAGAAAGAAGCAAACTTCCTTAACAGTCGTGTTGATTTCAGGTTGTGCATGTCATCTGGCTGCATGCCTTTAGATACGTTCCATCCACCCATCTTCTGCTTATCTGAGGTCAGAGGCAACGAGTCCAAGAGGGAAAAGGGGGAAATCCCTTTTTGGATAAGACCCAGTTGACAATGAACTGAGGCAATTGACTGCACCAAGAAAAAAAACTTTTTGAATATCCATTCATTAGCTACTTCATCACTTCATCCTGTCAATGGTCAAAGAGGGGGCGGGGCTTATGCCAATTGTGAGAGGCAAGGTTAAGTCCTGTACAGGTCAAAAGTCCGTCACAGGGTTAATACGGAGGCACTAGGCACACATCGGTGCCAATTTACAATCTCCAAACAACCGACAATGCATGTTAGGAGACTGTGGCAGGAAACTGCAATGCCCAGAAAACACTCATGCGGGCAATCATAAAAAAGGCCCTGGCTGACCAGTTGTTTCTCCTGAACCTTCTCGATGGGGAGCAACAGTGATAACCACTGTGACACAGCACCATTTTTCAAAACCATTTTCTGATATTTTATAAGCCAGATAATTTGAGGTGACTGAAAATATTGAGCTCTTTTCTCTCTTTGTTTTTTTTCTTTTCACGGATTGATTAAATGTTCTTTTTTTTTTCTCTTTCTGTTCTCAGATGCTCCACTGTTATGTGTCCTATTTATGCCGTTTTGGTCCAGATGTAAGAACAGTGGTGTGATTGATACTTACTATTCTTCACACAGGTAAGTGCAGCCTAAAGGCCTCAGTATGCTTCTCCGTCGCTATCCGTCTCCGTAGTCACTGAGAGGCTCTCCGTCCTTTCAAAGTTCTCCGTCGGGCTGTCGGATGCGCAAGGCAATTAACCTCCCGATCAGTAGGCGTCGCTACATTAAACGACCCAATGCCGTGATGTCTATCGTGAAAGTCGTTGATTGATTGTTTACCTTCCGTTTCACTCCTCACAGTGAACAATGGCGACCGAGAGAGAAAGACTGTTGTTGGAATTGGAGCTTATTGATTTTGAAATGCAAATAATTTTGACCAAATGTTGACCGGTACACCGTAAACTCTTTCAAAAATGCCGGTGTTGTTGTTCTGAGAGGAAGGAGCTAAACCGGAAAAGTGATTCCGGAAATGATGTTGTTAGTCGACCAATCACAACCCTTGCAGTCTCTGTCGCCTCGAAGGATAGTTAGGAATTTTGGCCGACGCACGCAAGCGACGGAGAGCGTCTCCGGGAGGGTCTCCGTAGACGGAGAAGGCTCTCCGTAGGAGACCATAAATCAGCCTTAAAGGCCTACAGAAAGGTGATTTTTTTTTTTTTTTTTTTTTTTTTTTTTTTTTTTTTTTTTTTTTTTTTTTTTGCACAAAACTGAAATAGCAGATCGATTCCTTGTATACCATGGAATTTTTTTATGATTTTAAAATAATTTTAGGCCCCTGGATAGTCCTGATTAGGCCCAATAAACTATCACCACATTTGACTCGAATTTGGCAAACTGGAACGACAGGTGCGTGACGTCACGAGTGCCAGCTGCTGGAACAACCCCCAGTAGTTCTAGTAGCAGTTTGCCAGACCTGGACAGCTTCTCAAGGCAAATTTCAATGTGTGATGCGGGACGTCGCTTGGAAATATAAAACGTTGGGTTCAGTGCAGTTTTTATTGCGAGTAGATGTACGAAGTGCATGTGTTCCCATCAGCACCAGCAGCTCACACCACCGGGGACAGAGGGAGCAGAGAGACCTGCGGTCTTGTGTCTGTGTCTCCCTGTCCGCCTGCCTCCTCTCTGGTGAAATCAGCCGGAGCCATCCCGCCGTGTTCAGCTCCCTGTGGTGCGGACACTCAGGGGGAATCCGCTCTCCGCCAGGTGGAGAGTGGAAATCAGCCGGCAGAGCGATCATGTCCACGTCGGGGCTCTTGATGATCGCTCCGACCGCAGTGAGCAACGCACTTCCGGTTATTTTGACAAAATAAAATACCCGTTGCCTTTTATCATAGGGAAAGCCATTACGTGCTGTTGTTTTGAAAACAGGAAGTGAACCTACCCTCGTTGTAGCTAGCTTGAAACTGCGGTTTTGACAGGAAATGACGGTATGCCGGGTTGCTGCCGTCCTGCAGTGCTTCTGTCTCGGCTTGTATGGTGTCGCGGGGCAACTGATTTGTCACAAACAAGTTAAATTGTCGCTAGATTCAGCCAGATTGAGCCCGAAAGTCGCTAAGTCGCTAGATTATTTTTTTTTTGTCGCCAGAGATGGCCAAAAGTCGCTAAATTGGCAACACTGAGGCAGCCAGGAAAAACCATGGCACTTGTGACGTCGCACGGAAGCCCCGCCCCCAGTCTGGAATTCCAGGAAGGTTTCCTAGCGGCAAATTCAAAATCGCAAATTTCATGCGTTTATGAAATGTTTTGGTGTAGAGTCCAATGATCATTATTGTTCCTCTGTGTATGTATTATCATTATGTATTGGGTGTAGTGTCAGCTTTCTGTAGGCCTTTAAGGGTCTAAATATATACGGAGGGCTCTGTACATTGAGGTGTCACAAACATAGGTCTACATATTATAGCAGTTTGCTGCCACTTAGAAGCAGTAACAGAAACATGTGCAACAGTCTGAGCTGAGGGCTGCTCTTGGTTGTGTTAGTGCTGTTGTTGCTTTATTCTGCTTTGGAGAAGTCAAAGTTGGCAAAGATCGTTTTTTTGGTCAAATGAAGCTCAATGAATCAGTTGTAGAGAAAATATTAATTTTGTCAAATGAAAAGCACAATTTAAACTCACAGCAGTATCAATCCATCAGTCATATTGGGGGTGGGGGGTGTCTTAGAGTAGTGTACATATTAGCTTTCTGAACACAAAGATTTTCAACCAGTCTCTATCACAATATACAGTCCCTCCCTGCTTGAAATCATCCACAAACATCTCACAGTCTTATCTCCAATTAGGGGTTTAAATGACTACAGGCTGGTTGCTCAGACACCAGTTATCATGAAATGCAAAACTGGTTTGGCAGCACACACACATCCACACAGTCCACTTACAGGACTAATAGTTCCACTGAGGACACCATAGTCATGGCCCTATGTACCACACTGACTCATTTGGAAAACCAGTCATTACGTAAGGCTACCTTTTGTGGATTTTACCTCAGTGTTATACACAATAATACTAGTCAGGCCAGTCAGTGAACTACTAGGCCCCTCACAAACCATCTGTTATAGGATTAAGGTTTTCTAGACTTGTTGCTCTCAGAGAACAAGAGCTGGCCTCCACCTCTCATCAGCTATCACTCTTAACACTGGCTTTCCCCAGGGTTGTGTGCTGAGCCCTTTACTTGATACATTGTACACCCACAATGTCTTGATATGCAAATGACAAAATAGGAAAGTTTTCACACCCATTCATGGCTAAAAATGATGGTGGTAATCAGGTTTGTGCGTATACTTTCACAGTGACTGAGCTTCATAAAAGGAACCGTGTGTGTGTGTACACAGAGAGCCGGAGTTTTAGTTATCATACCACAAAATGTTTGGCATCTAGCATCGGGTTGTGTGAATTGACTGTGTGAGTTACTCAAGACCTGACTTTTTCTTTACATTTTGTTTATTTAAACAGCAGTTATACATTGACTGCCCCTTTTTGACCTCGTGACCTGTGTTTGATTTCCCTCTCTAGCTGTCGGTCACCATGGTGATGCAGGTATTAAGTCCACCTGTGGTGTCTGTGGTTTTCTACACTGTGCTGTCCCTGCTTACCTTGGCTTTGTTGCTGCTGCTATGTGTCATTCGTAAGAAAAGGAGGATGGAGGGTACATACCAACCCAGTGCAGAGGAGAAAAAACAGACCAGAGCAGCCGGACCTGAAAAGCCCGGCCTGCCTTTACCGTTGCCAAAAGAAGAACGCCTCATATAAGAGAAGTGGCCTTGGTGATGTGTGAAGCTGTATATTGGTAAAACTTGTCGTCTCACGCCCCCCTTGCTGCCGTTCACTGGGATCACACATTTGTTTTCTGCACCAGAAATTCTCAGACTCTGTATTTAACATTGTATGTGCTGTTACCGGTACTTTATGCATATCCAGTGAGAACAAAAAGACCGATGGACAACTGGATTAATTCAGTCACTTGCTTCAATGTGAGAAAAGAGGAAACATCATGTGAGAGTGGAAGCTTTGCTCACTGATATCTTACATAAAAAAAATACACAAGGACCATGAGCTTAAATGTATGTTGTATTTGTACTAAAGTTGACACGTGTACCTATATATATATTTTTTTTTTTCTTCTGTGTTTTGCATATTTATATATGAAATGTATTTGACACTCTTTTCAACTACGAAGGAAGTTAACCAAAAACAATGATGCACTTTTTTTTTTTATTATCAAATTGTAAGAGGCTCAGTTTCATACATAAACATAAACATGTATATATGGTACACAAGGTGTGCTGTGATTAAAACAATGTGCGCACAAAGCACTGCTGCTCTCTTTCCTTGGAGTGTTAAAGTTGAGGCAGGGGTTGAGTCTCTTTGCAAAATGTAAAGTTTATTAAAGTTGAAGTTATTTATTCAGCCTCTGTGACAACAGTTTGCAAGAAATGTAATGATTATCCTTCAGAATGTGTCAGTTTTTGTGGAGAAGTAATTGATGGACGGTGAATCACCCACATATTTATATCTGTAGATGATATATTTTATCAATGACAAATGGCCTGTTGAGTAGCTAGTTAATAGAAAAAGAAACGAATGTCCTTACTGGCCCACATTTATTATTTTGTGTGTAGTTATTTCAGCCATACTGCCTTTGGACTCTAATTTTGGTTCATCTAGTATACACAATTAAATAACAGATGCACCATTGACCTCTTTCTATGTAATATTTTATTTAAATCTATAGTGGTCACTTAAGTTAGGAAATAATGAAGCTCTTTGAAAGTGAAACTAACTGTGACCAGTTTTTAATATTTACACCCTCAATTGCAACAAATGGAATCCAGGATTGGAGCCACGGATGGGAATGGGAAATTGCGACATGATTATAAAGTGTCCACAATTTGTTCACGGTAACAGAGGCTGGAATGTAACCAGCCTTTAAGCTTCAAATCTCTTCTTCAGTTCAGATACTTTGACAGGAGGGCGGCCTTCCTCGTCAGGTGCCTCTGGGCTTTTGTTTGTTTCTGAGTCACATGGTGAGGGAGTTTGTGTGTTCTCCCTGCTTTGAAATACAGGCTCAGCCATATCCTTGGTTGCACTTCTCACCTGGAAGCCTTGGATGGATGGCTGAGACTGGAAGCGCACTGCAGCAGATAGCACTCTGGGAGGAGAGGAGATCTGTCGTACCTGTTGCTCATCTTTCTTTGCTGCTATTTCACTCTCTTTCTCCTGGTCCACTTGAGGTTTAGGATCAGAGGCACGACTCTTAGGTTCAGGAATTACTGTAATTTCCCCTCGATCTCGCTCCTCCACCACAGACTTGGAGTGACAGGGATCTAGTTTTTTATGTATGTTTAAAGATTCTTTAACTTCTTTACTTTTCTCCTCTTGGGTCTCTATTACCTCTTCTCTTGTCACACTTTTTTGCATTTCCTTTGTTGTTTGCGTCTCTTGTCCTGCAGCCACCTCCTCATCCTGGCTCTGTTCATGAATTATTTTCTCTTTCAACCCTTCATCTTCTCTCCCGTCAGCCATTTCATTCAGAGGGTCCTCCACTAAACTCACTCTCTTTTCCTGATCATCTTTCTTTCTTTCCTCTTCCAACTGTACTTCCTTAAAGTTGTATCTGTCACCCTTTTCTTCTGCTTCCTGCTCTCCATTTATTGCTATGTTTGTTTCATTCTGTTTCTCTCTGTCTTCCCACTGTCCCAGTTTTTGCTCCCCTATTTCACATGCTACATGCAGACTGTGTGTCCGCTCTTCCTCTGCCAGGCTGGTGTCGAGACATAGCCAATCAGAGTCTTCTGTCAGGTCTGACAACTCCTCTGTGGTTTCCAGATTCCAACTGTGTAGGCTGCCACTTCCACTGATGGACAGAGATAGGCTCTCCTGGCTGGGGTTGGCTGGTCCATGCTGAAAAACACATGTTCCACTTAACTTTAAATGCACTTTGTATGTTTGTGATTATAATTATAGTTCATCCATGTCTTACCTTTGTGATATAGTCATGGCTGTCTGGTCCAAAAAGATCCAGGCTGCGAGTGCCGTACAGTAGGCCTCGTTCATGGGAGCTACGAGAGCTGAGTGTGTCAAAGATCTCCCCAAGAAGATCCATTTCTTCTGGGTCACAAAGTGGTGAATCATCCTCCTCTTCTTCATCCTTCCGGAGCTCAGGGTCAGGCTCGGCCACATGCCCAGACCCAGCTCTGTTACCAAACAATTAACACACAGTGACATGAACAAGAGAAGTCGTGCTAAATCATCATTTATTTCCTCTTTTCCCTATTCATATGCATCTCGCTAACAGTGTTGGAACAATTTTACAAGGTCTGGTTTACGCTGGATATTTTCTTTTTTTGTTTGTTTTACAAACCCAAGATATTTAAATTTGGCTGTAATTTCTTTATAATTTTGGTGTAATTTTGCTCTTTTCATGTAATTTTTGAGTTAGTCTAAAGGTATCTTCAGGAGTTCATATTATTAAGTTTAAATGATGTTTAATTTTGGGCTTTGGCTGGACCACTCATCCAGTGTTCTCTTGGTTGTATGCTTTGGATCATTGCCCTCTTAAAAGGTGAAGCATTGCTCCACAAGTTTCCCTCAAGGACCTCTGTATTTAGCTTGTTATGTCTCCTGCGGGCCCTCTTCTTTGGTTGGTTGGAATGAATGAATATCTGTTCTGAGAGTGTCTTTCTTCTAGCTGCTCTACAATAGAAGTCTGGTTGATGTAGTGCTGTAGAGATTGTACCCCTTCTGGAAGGTTCTCTCATCATTGCAAAGTACTCAGGAGTAACTTCTGAAGCTCTGTCAGCGTGACACTTCTTCTACACATGGGTGTATGCCTCTAAACCATGAAACCATTAATAAACTTAGCAGCAAATAGATTCTGATCAAGTTATAGACACATCTTAATGATAATCAAAGACTAAAGGGTGCACATTACTATAGCAGGACTGCCAAAGCTTTGGATGATTTTTGTGATAAGAAATTTCAGAAGTACTCATGCAAAGTAAGATTACTTAAAGATGTGCTAAAGGAAATGTACCAAGTAACTTTCCATTACAGCGTACCTATCCCATGCATCTTCAGAGTCCTTTGTGGTGTCCTTGTCCCCGAGTTTCTTAACAGGCCGGCGGGGTCGCGACTTACACGAGGAAACACGGTAACAAAAGAAAGGGATAGCAGCACAGCATGAATGCAAAAGATGCCAATAATGTTTAAAAAATATCTTTATAAGTGTTAAACAATCAAGCCAAAGAAGTCGAGTAATAAAAGTGCTTAGTATTAGTAAGCATGTATCATTAGTGCATGTTTTGATTGTTTAATAAGACCTTTAAAGTGAAGTGATTCATGAATTCAACTGGAGGATCTCACCATCCCAAAGTGCTGTGTGATTGGCAGGCGATTCTGCAAACAGTCCGACTGGACTCTGCGATATGTTACCGATCCTCCTCTCTGAAGGGCGTGCTCTGCATTCTGGGCCTATGTATCATACGAAACATAGTGTTATAACCACTGCAAAATTTATATCTATGAAAATATATATCCACACCAAAATGAGCCTACCTTGTTAATCAGAAAGTTTTTGAAACCTGATTTGTTCAGTACTTTGGCCTTTAGAGACACAAGAACATGTCAGTAATACAATCCACCTGCGCAACACAGAACCCCAGCAACACCACCTCAGTGCGTACGCACCTTCATGTTTGCTTTGGTCTTCATGTTGAGGATGAGAGCTCCGCCCCCTTTCTGTCAAAAGTAAAAATGCATTTGTGTTGGACCTGTCAGGAAGATGGGAATAAATTGCAGTGTCCCCAGTAAACCTACCTTTAAATTACCAACTAACTGTTGGTAAGATTTCCCTCTTCCTATAGAGACAGATCAAAATAAAAGAGGACATTGTCAGTCAGCAGTAAACACACACACACACACACACACACAGAGAAAGAGTTGCAAACCTGCTGTTGTTTCACACATGATCTCTTCCTCAAAGAGGTCATCTGGTTCCTTCCCTTTATTCAGAACATCCAGTCGGCTATCAATGAACTTCAACAAATAGGAAAAGAAAAAAAAAAGTTATTTTTTAAATTATTTGATCAGGGTCTTACTGACCTCTGACTTGATTAAACCACAGAAAAATATGTGATTATGCTCATATAAGAACGTTAAGCACAAAGTGTGAAATAATCTTCAACCGAAGGATCTTCTTTTTTGTTTAATCACGTATGAGCTAGCCTACCATTAACCAGCAGCAGCATTTTACTCAAGTTTTCACTTTTAATCTCAAGCAAGCAGTTCCCCGTTGTTAAGTTACAGGATGTGTCCAGCAGAGGTCAGTGTGTACCTGTTTGAAGAACTGCAAATGAATTGCACTTTGCAAGAACTTCTTCATGGTGGGAGACTTGTGATCTAAAAACAGCTCTTCGCAGAAATATATTTCCCCTTCCTGCAGAGAGAGTTGAATATAGAATGAGCAACAGGCACAGAAAAACGTAGTCACAGTGTTTCTGTGAGTGGCAGACCTCATGGCCCTGCAGTGCATCCTTGTAGCCTCCAAACAGCAGAGCTTGAGCTTTCAGGAAAGCCCGAGAGACACCACAGCCAGGTGACACCGCCTGGCGCTTCAAGCACACCTTCAGCCCAGACATCTGGACACAGATTTACATTTTGCTTTGTTATAAGAATCCAGAGGAACTGCTACTGCTACTCAGTAATGATGAGTAAGACAACATCATGAAAG
Organism: Odontesthes bonariensis; assembly: GCF_027942865.1. NCBI lineage: Eukaryota > Metazoa > Chordata > Actinopteri > Atheriniformes > Atherinopsidae > Odontesthes > Odontesthes bonariensis. The sequence goes on along the minus strand of NC_134509.1, from coordinate 27,214,071 downwards.
GCTTATGAATTACATAGACATGTATAATATATATATATATATATATATAAATATATATATATATATATATATATATTATACATATACACACACACACACACATATATATGTATATGATAACGAAGATCCACAAAGAATATTTTTACCACATCTGAAGGTATCCGCTTAAGGTCGTCAAAGGTGGTTTCCAGAGTGTTTGTATCCACATTTAGAATTACAACCTCCTCCAACCCACGACTCCTCACCCTCTAGCAGGTAAACACAAGAACAGTTTGATCAGGGGTCAGTGTACAAGGGCAAACCCAGTAGATTCTTGGAGTTGGTGGTACCTGAGTGTTTAAATTACTGGTTTACCTCAGACAGACTGGTATGGACCCCAATTAGATAAGGCATAGGTGCACTGCAACCACAAGGAAAAACATAGATCATTGTCAGTGCATCAAAATGGCTGCTAGCTATCCATCTAGATAGCTATCCATATAACAAGCTAGATAGATAGATAGATAGATAGATAGATAGATAGATAGATAGATAGATAGATAAGAATGGTGTCTCACCAGCAATAATCCAATAAGTGTGGTGGCAGGACAGGTATGAAGATATGTTGCCAGTACATTGGGTACAACACAGCACTGAGTGCATGCACGCAAGATGTCAGCTACACAGATAAAATGGAGAATGCTTTCAACACACAACAACACAAACAAGCTAATGTGGTCAAATGTGATTAACTCAATTAAGGATACTTTAGTTGCATCCATTAGATGATGAAGCAGTTCAAGTCTGCACTTGGGTTAGGTGAGGGTTGATTGGTGGGAGAATGTTTTAAGTACATGTCAAATATAACCTTTGGTTGAGGTAGGAGTTCAAACAATGAGCATGTGTTCGCACCCCGATGTGGATATTATGATGAAAAAACAACAACACTGAGCCATTACTGTATGAACTGACTTGTATCTCCATCAGCATAATGTCTGTATGAATGTGTAGGTGACCAACTATTTGTTCTATGTTTTTCTGTATGTTGTATGTTGCTTCTTTCTATAAAAACAAAGTACAAAAAAAAAGAAAAAACAACAACAAAAGTGTCTTACAGTGCTCAGTTTGCTTGAAAAGATGAGGATGCGTCTCTCGAACAGCATGCTGGCATAGAGCTGAAGAAGGTTCCCAACATCTACTGCTACAATCAGCTCGGTCAAGTTCCTCTGGCAAACCCACAGACACATGATGATTCAGTTTGAGAGGGCCAAGTGTTGCCCAGAAATAACTCATCGGCTTTGTACAATATGAGATATATACAAAGAGTTTAGTGTAATCTAACATACTCACATTTTCAGGGATGGAAGGGAGACATCTGGGATCCGGAGCAATGAAATATGGAACCTGTCCACACAAATGAAATCAAATATTAGAGTTTGGTCTTTTTGTTTTCAGCAGGATGGATGTATTAGTATCTTCACAGAGGAACTCTTAGAAGGTTGCAGGATCAAAGTGTAGGATTTCATTCCAAAATGTTCTGTCCTTTGAACAGTTCTGCTATCAGATGCAAACAGCTGTATGAGTTAACTTCTCACTGAATCCCAACCTTACCATTACCATGTTTCATATTTCTCATTAGCAATGCCTTCCTTCAATTTGCCCACATTCCATTTCTACTGGTAAAAAAAAAGAACTACAAATCATCAACTTGGTAAACAAGAGAGCCACTACACCATCCGGACTCAAATTTTACAGATTACAATTCATAATGCACTTAAACATTGCAATAATGTATTAGATTGTCATAGTTTTCGTTTATTTTGGAATGAAACAAAAAAAAAGAGTTAGAACCAGCTGTAGTTTTGAGTCACACGGAGCCATCTTTCATCTGACATAAACTTCTCCGTTTTGTCAGGAAATGTCAAGCATTATTCAGAAGTTGTGAACACATAAATGAAGTTGTTTTAAAGGCCATATTGTCAGCTAGTTAGTGCAAATTGTATTAAGTTTGGCGTAAACATTTATTGTAGTAGAGGGGTGAGTGACAAGGTTTTAGTCCACACATATCAGCTTTAGCCAACAAGCACAGACAGCCAAGGTTTTCCAGCAGGAGTTAGTCTGTATCTGCTGGGCTGCAATTCCAGACCACATGAACTCCTGTGGGACTCACCCCCTGTTGTCCCTCTGGGTGTCCAACAGGATGAGACACCTCTCTGCTGACCAAGAACTGTTCTCCCTCAGAAAAAAACACAACACGCAAACCACTGACAGAACAGATACAAAGTCAAGTGTAACGCCTGGTTCTCATTAGTTTTTCAACATTTACCATCTGCAGAGTGACCGATCCAGCTGCCAGTGGTATGGGCTGTTTGTAGAGTGCAGCAAGGAGCGCTTTGATCTCATTGGTCTGTAAAGAGATATCCTGTTCATGCTGCGATGTTCATACAAGTGAGTGTGAATTAAAGAGAATAATAATTTCATAATAGCATCTCACCTGTCCTTTTGAGAGGTAATCGGCCAAGTTGTTGAGAAGCTTGTAAAACACTTCAAACCAAGGAAGATAACTGCAATCAAAATGTTTTAAGATGGATTCATTATGAAAGGTTGTGTGTACATAAAAAGTTGCAGAAATATTCGCACACAAATGTACCTGAGAATGCAAAGGCTGGTGTTTGTGCTGTTGTTGAGACGACAGAAGCCGAAGCGTTGGCATCCCTCAAGGTCAGTCAGAACAAAAGTAAAGTGCTGCACGGCAACTCCATCCCTCAGTCTCAACAGATAAAGTATACAGTGAAAAGTGGACATATGAAAAACAAACTGGCAAAGGCTTTAATGAGGACTGGAGTTAGACAGCTACTATGTACAAGTTCCTACTCACCTCTGTATGTCATATGGGAAGCAGAACCGTGGCAATGTTTGACGGGACTCCTGAAAAATGGGATATAACAGTGCTTGCAAAAACATTAATAAGACAAAGAGCCAAGCCAATTACTTTTTAAGGTTTGGCCCTTGCAGAGTTTTGACTCTAATGCAGGGCTTGAAAACGAAAATTATTTTTCAATCGTTCCGTTCCGAACGGTTCAGGCATGTTTAACGTTTTCGTTCTTGCGTTCCGCCACCAACATATTGTTCCTGAACCGGTTCGGAACGTAAAATATCGTTCGTTCTTATCGTTCCGGCAGTGTTTGGCGGGCCTATCAAGTCTACGTGTGTGGACTTTACCTTAGAATAGACGTACTCATTAGTATTTGCCCTTGATTTACACCGTAGCTCTATGCCCAAAAATAATAAATCACCGGCAGCATCCAAAAACATTCAGATGGGCTAAAGCTGCGTCGACGTCACTTCCTTGATCTGGGAGCTTCAATGTAAGATGAGGGTTGATCTACTACTGTAGACAACAAAGTATATGCTATATTCTACATGAATTTTTATGAATTTTTATGTTGTAGAGTTGTGGATTTATTTTATCAATGGATAAATTGAGCAGCCTTGCTTTGTTGTCTACATTAGTAGATCAACCCTCATCTTACATTTAAGCTCCCAGATCAAGGAAGTGACGTCAACGCAGCTTTAGCAGCAGAGAAGCTATTAGGCTTGTGTTGATAATAATAAACTCCTGGACTATGTACAAACTTCCAAATGCATCGTTTTGTGAGTACAGACCATATTTGTACTACTGTAGAAGTTTGGTGTCATGGCATGTGATTTTAGTGTGGTAATTTTGGAGATACTGCCAGGGTCCGTTAGCGCTTGTACTAAGCTATTCGGGATAACTCAGTAACTCAGCTGATGTTCAGCCAAGATCAGAAAAACTTGGGGTGGGCTACTTGGCTGGATGTCACGGTTCAAATGACCCTAGGGTGAATCTACTCCGAACCATCACTTTAACTAGTGGATAACTAGACTAAGTAGTGGATAAAGGAAGTGATTCGTGACAGCTGCCTGCATTGAGCCTAGCGGGCAGCGAAGTGAACGCACAACTGGAAGTAGTCTAGTTTTTTTTTTCCCTGACAAAGGCTTCGCTTTTGTGAAATTTTATAAAATATATAGAGAACGAAAAAAACGTTATTAACCGGTTTTGTGGATTTCAGAATAACGTTTCTGTTCCGGAACAGTTGAAGACCATTTCGTTTTCGTTTTCGTTTTCGTTTTCGTTTTCGTTCCTCGTAAAATTCCGTTCGTTTTCGGTTTTCGTTTTCGTTCTTTGAACCGGTTCGGAGCCCTGCTCTAATGTGACCTAAACCTCATTTCCAGAAACGTTTGGAAATTTTCTAAAATGCTGTGAAAACTTCTGTAATTTGTTCATTTGTCCGAACCTTTATGTTACAGACAAAACTCCAACGGAATTATTTGCAATGTCTTTATTAACCAACTTTGTTGTATCTAGAAAATAAAAACAGTTTGAATTATTTAGATTTGATGCCGACAACACACTCAAAAAGTTGGGAGAGAGGCTAAAACAGGCAGAAAGATTGATAGACGATTCCATAACCAACTGATTAGTACGAGACAGTTGAGGGTGTCAGTATTAAGTACAAAAAGAGCATCCACTGAAGCTCGGTCTTTCTCAGTCTTGGCTCACCACTTTGTGTTCCTAAAGTTCCTGAAAATATTTTTCAATGCAAGATTGAAGAGAAGTTAGATATATATAAATATCTGCTGGACATTGTATTGTGAATAGATTCAGTTTGAGGAAATCTCACTGTGGATAAAGGCCAGGAACAGAACTCACTGTTGGATGTGTTTGACCTCAGGCAGCACTGCATGAGAAGCCATCATGCCACCATGATCAGTATAGCCACATGGACTCAGGAGTACCTTGAAAAAACAGTTTCACTCAGCATTGTCCGACAGTGCATCTGGAAATGTAATCTGAAACTGCATTACAAAGGAGAAAGCAAAGTACCAACTCCATAGAAATACCACCAAGTTTTTGGGACACGACCTCGTCTGAAATAAACAGAAACAGTGAACATATGGTCTGTGGTCAGATGAGTCCATGTTTCACTGGACTTTAGGAAAAAAGGGGGGACTTTAGGGGGATAGTCAGCGTCCCTGGTGTGAATGACTTGCATACGCATTAGGGACGCATATATTGGAATTTTACAGTACCATACGGTTGTTACTGATGTAAAAGGTTATTTCTCCTGGACAATGCCAGACCTCGTTCTGCAAGACTTACAACAGCAGGGCTCCATAGAAGCAGAGTGTGTGCAGTTTGCTGGCCTGTCTGCAATCCAGATCTATCTCCTATTAAAAATGTATGATGCATCATGAGGAAGAGAATCGGAGGACAACAACCATGGACTGTCAAGCAACTGAAATCTTGAGTTCAGTAACAATAGACACAGATTCCTCTTGTAAAAGGCCAACAATGAATGTCCTCAGTTCTCAGACAATTGACAAGTTTCATTAAAAGGAAGCTCATGTAATAAAATGTTGAATATGTCACTCTTCCATTTTTTTTGGAGTGTTGCTGGCATCAAATTCTTGAATTGTTTTATATTTTCTATATAGAATGAAGCTCGACAACAAAGACATAAAGACTTGTGTTTGCTCATTAAAAGCTCAAACAAATTAAATGATTACAGATTTAAGATTTTATAGCATTTTAGGAAGTTTCAAAACTTTCCGGGAAATAGGGTTTGTATTAGGTCAGGTACACTAACCTAAACTATTCACCGTTTTAGTTTAACTTGTTCTTATGCTAAAGCTGCCTGTTGGTTTAAAACCAAAAGTAAGGCTGCAAGCAAATAAAATCTCTGACGTCTTGATTGCACTAGGTGGACAGTCAGCTGATCATGATCCCTGAAAACAAGCTACCAAAATCATTTTACAACATAATGTTATACTGTATGCTTCAAAGAGCCGGGGTGGATACCTCATCACTAAAGTCCTCTGGAAACTGAAACATCACTCCAGGATCTGCAACATTAAAATAAAAGAATGATTTATCACCAGTTCTAAAGCATTATATTATAGCAAATTCTTTTTAAGTTCTTTGAGTTGAATAGAATGAATTAAACAAGGAAATAATGGAACAAAATGTTTAAAATGATTGTTATATTATATTTTTTTTACCATAACATGCTCCCATTGGTTCATGTGCCACAAGAGAAGCTGTGTGGTTTTTGATGATCACATGACAGGAAGTATGAGCAACTCTCAGCACAGCAGAAACACAAAGTCTGACTATTTTGTGTCACATAAATTATTAACTTAAATGTTTGAGGCAAATTACAGATTCTGGTCCAATCAGTGTAATGTATGATGCATAGACTAATACAGTTTATGCAATACACAGTTTATGGTGTTATGTAAAGAATAAGACAAGAAGAAGGCGGACAGAGGCACAGGAAAACACTACAGTAACATTTTCTCTGCTGCTGATAAAATTCTCTATAAATCTAAATTCCTCTGTTGGGGATGATAAACTTCTAATGCTCATGGGAAGGTCAAGCCTACACCAAGAAGACGTTGCATTTCCTGTTTGGTTTCAGTGTGCTGCTGTTAAATAGTAGAGAGGCCTCACCTTTGTCTCTGGCCACAGGGCATGTTGCTTCAAAGAACCAGTTGAAGGTTCGCTCGGGGTTTTGTCTGACAGGAAAGAGATTCACGGTGAAGACATTAGATTATTCTTAGACAGTCTCACCCGCTGATGTGTCACCTACATTAATGAAGAGACAATTGAGCAAATCTATGTAACATATATTACTGATCATATTCTAATAAACCCTGGAACAGTATTACTAGGTCAAATAAAAACATGTGAAACATGTTTAAAACTTAAAAACTGCACAGCATATTTCTGGTGATGAAAAACCTGGAATGGGACTGACAAGTGCAAACAGATATTTAGAGTTTATTCTTTGGCTTTAACTACATGTTGGGCTCAGGAAAACTCCCTGGTTGAATTACATTTTGGAGTTCTTTGTGCGGTGCGTATGATAATTTGCTTTGACGTGAAATCTTAAAAACAAACCGTGACGGCAATCAAATTTAAAACGACAAGTCTCTTCTCTAAACACAGGAAGAGAGCTAAAATGAACTCGCTTCAGGGTTACTTTTCCTGCAAGAGGAGTTTAGTTTTAACTGCTGAAATGTGTTTCGAAAATCACTTCAGTTACTTCAACTCTGCTGTTATCGATTGTACATTTGAACAAATGTTAACTCACAGTTGGAGAACAAAGATGAAAAATTGCTGTGTGATCTACTAGAAGCAGGTGGTCAATAATTCATCGGATGGATATGTGTTACATAAAAGCTGGTCATTTGTTAAACGGCGTCTTTGATCTGCTTTAAACAAAAACAGGTCCACTTTAAAGTGCATGGCAACACATACAGGACAGCAAAGTTACTGCAGGAAACTTCCTGTGCAACTGTGAGAGGAAGTAATAAAAACCGCAAGAACTGACTGACAGGCAGAGTGGTGATGATGGAGGTCGACAAACTGAAATGAAATCATTATCTTACTTCAGTCTGGAGCCCATCCTGTCTGAATGTGACTGTTTCCATGTGTTTATCGAGGAGGCGAGAGGTCTTCAGCAGGTCTTTCAGATGACAGCCATGCCTCTGATGAAGCAGTGTTATGAGCGAAGGCAGACGACAGCAGTAGCAGCAGTCTGCAAAGTCAGCGCTGGAGTGGCAAAACACTTCCTGATCGATGTCAATATGTGTGTGTCAGTGAGTAAATGACGTCTAGGAGCGTATGTCTTTTTTTTGCTTTCCCTTTCTTGCACTGCTTTTGTTTTCTGCCATCAGGTGAGAATAAACTTAATGAATAAAAATCTAATTTCTGCTGTAGTAATAAGTTTAACAAGTCGCACTTCTACTCAGTGACCTTAAGGAACTCTAGCTTTTAATAGTTTCTTCTCTCCTCTTCTTTATAATTTTTTCACTTGGTGAATCCCTACATTAGAATCTGATCAGCAGCTGGAGAATGTAGTGCAGTGTTCACACCCTATTAACCCCTTTATAAAGTACTAAGATAAGAGGAGCTACCATTGAATCTGGTATAACTTGATTTATGCATGCTTTTGTGTGAAAATCCTTCAAACTGCCTACAAGCAAAGCTGACAGCTGGCATTGTGAGTCTGGTCATCACTCAAATAAACGGACATTAGATTTCTGGCACGTCATGACGGAGTACTTGCTGTTAAATGTCTCATAGCGGGAATAAGCCAGTGATGTATCTGGTCTTCTCAGAGATACACCAGGCTTACAGTTCCAATAGCGCCTCTTTGTGGTGTTGAGGCTAAACTGCACTGTGCAGGTCTCCATTTTGATTTGTTTTGTAAAAATCCCAGTAGAAAGATAAGAGCACATCCACATGCTTAGTTTATTTCAGACAAAGGCTGTCATTTTTTTTTTCAAGTTAAAACTAATCATGAATAAAAAAAAAATTAAATAAAAACACCCCACACATATAGATTTTTTTTTCAACTACTTTATTTCAATCAACGCCAAATCAGACAACTGATAAAATTGGCCCAGGTATGGAAATGTTTATCTGATGATGGTTGTGAATGGAAATTAACAGAAAGATATTGATCACAAGCACACTTGTGTTAGCTACCTCTACATGAGCTCTAAGATAGGTGGGTCATTTCGTTGTTTAGTGTGTGGGCCCTACTCTGGTCTATTAAGACACGAAACAGGAGAGGAGGCAGAGACGGGAGAAAGAGGAAGACAGGAATAAGAGAACTGGGAAAGGGCAGCACTGTAACAACAACAAAAAACATCACAGTGGAAGAGCAGAGTAGGGTTGGAATAAGTGGATGGATACTTCGATGAGTTGTGGATGAGTGCAGATGAGAAATGAGTGATTTTAGCCTTAGGCCACCTCCTCCTCGCCCTCCTCCTCAAACTCTCCCTCCTCGGCTGTGGCGTCCTGGTACTGCTGGTATTCGGACACCAAGTCGTTCATGTTGCTCTCCGCCTCGGTGAACTCCATCTCATCCATACCCTCACCGGTGTACCAGTGGAGGAAGGCCTTGCGGCGGAACATGGCAGTGAACTGCTCAGAGATGCGCTTGAATAGCTCCTGAATAGCTGTGCTGTTGCCGATGAAGGTGGCGGCCATCTTGAGCCCACGTGGCGGGATGTCGCACACGGCTGTCTTGACATTGTTGGGGATCCACTCCACGAAATAGCTGCTGTTTTTGTTCTGGACGTTCAGCATCTGCTCGTCCACCTCCTTCATGGACATGCGGCCGCGGAACACAGCAGCCACGGTCAGGTAGCGGCCGTGGCGTGGGTCGCAGGCTGCCATCATGTTCTTGGCATCGAACATCTGCTGTGTAAGTTCGGGCACTGAGAGCGCTCTGTACTGCTGGCTGCCCCTGCTGGTGAGCGGCGCAAAGCCAGGCATGAAGAAGTGCAGACGAGGGAAGGGGACCATGTTTACAGCCAGTTTGCGGAGGTCAGCGTTGAGCTGACCAGGGAAGCGCAGACAAGTTGTCACACCGCTCATGGTGGCAGAGACCAGGTGGTTGAGGTCTCCATAAGTGGGTGTGGTGAGTTTGAGGGTGCGGAAGCAGATGTCATACAGAGCCTCGTTGTCAATACAGTAAGTCTCGTCTGTGTTCTCAACCAGCTGGTGGACAGACAGGGTGGCGTTGTAGGGCTCCACCACTGTGTCTGACACCTTGAAACGGAACATGCAGAGTTCAGACGATTACAAAAGCTGCAAATAAAATAAACCAAGAAGAAATGTGACATGATCACTGTACCTTAGGAGAGGGCACCACACTGAAGGTGTTCATGATACGATCGGGGTACTCCTCTCGGATCTTGCTGATGAGCAGAGTTCCCATACCGGAGCCAGTGCCTCCGCCCAGAGAGTGTGTGAGCTGGAAACCCTGAAGGCAGTCACAGCTCTCAGCCTCTTTTCTCACCACATCCAGCACTGAGTCCACCAGCTCTGCTCCCTCTGTATAGTGACCCTTTGCCCAGTTGTTACCTGCTCCACTCTGGCCTGTAAGGATGAGGAATGGGATGCAGCACAACGATAAACAAAAATTTCTATTTTTATTATATAACCAACCATATGTGCGTGTGTCTGTGTGTACGTGATTCTATACCAAAGACAAAGTTGTCTGGTCGGAAGATCTGTCCGAAGGGGCCGGAGCGGACAGAGTCCATAGTGCCTGGCTCCAGATCCACTAAGATGGCCCTCGGCACGTATTTTCCACCTACGACACAAACGCATGCGTCAAAATTTATGCTTAGATAAGAAAATAGATAGCTGGAATGCCAAGTTTTACACTCATATAGAGCTGTGTTTTCAGTCCTGACCCGAAGCTTCATTGTAGTAGACGTTGATCCTGTCCAGCTGCAGATCGCTGTCACCATGGTAGGATCCTGTTGGGTCAATGCCGTGTTCGTCACTGATCACCTCCCAGAACTACAGACAGGTTGATGGGATTAAAAAACAAGGAATCAGTGCAGTTAGTAAAATCCTCCATGACCCTAAAGTACGAATTTAACTATTAACATGCCTCAAGCATGTTTGATGTAATGTATTTACAAGCTGGTGAATATATGGAGCTGATGCTATACACACACTGATTTATACCAAGACAAGATATGAAAGTTTCGATTTCTATTGAAAATTTGCATCCCTGCACGTTCCAGTATATTCGGTGTCGCAGCCACACGAGGGGTGTAGTCAGTTTAATTTATATTAACCCCCTACCACCACCGCCCTTTTTATTTATTAATTAATTTATTAATTTATTTTATCTAAAAACTTGGATCGATCTAATCCTGAATCTCATCCACGCTCAGTTCCACTCGATGTGTGGCTCCGTTTGGGTGTATTCGCTCATTTAAAGGACATCAGATGACAACAGCCGGGATGTCTCGGCTTGCCACCGCCCATCCTTAAGGATGCTGTTGTACGCTGCCTTCGACACGGCCTTAACAATCTGCATTCCCCTGTGTTGACCTAAATAGAATTTCCTGTGGACGACGTGATCCCCTACCAGCCGGCGCGTCGAAATGTCACTAAACTTGAATTTAGTAACATTAAACCGGCTGCTGCTTACAGGTAGATAAAACGCCCGCGGCGGCCTGTCTGTCTCCATACCTTTGCTCCAATCTGGTTCCCGCACTGCCCGGCCTGCAGGTGAACAATCTCACGCATGTTGTCGCTGTTGTGTGGGGTGTCTGTTGCTGCTGGAGAAACGGAGGAAGCTGAAGACGGGCTCTGGTTTTTAGCGGCTGTTCGGTCCTGGCCCACCCGGTTCTATCGACAGTCTGGCTGAATGGCGGAGGAGATGTGGCTGCTTTGTAAGCTGTCTCGCCCTTCCCTCTGTCCGCGGCTGCGCCGTTCCTGCCTGTGCTGCAGTATGACGTCATCTCCATGGCAACGCGAACCGGGCACAGCCGGAACATTTGGCCTGCCCGGGCTTGACAGGCCGGGAGAGAAAAAGACTGAGTAGACACGCACAAATCGTAATGTTTGGAAAAGAAAATGCAGGAGATATACTGTAAGCGACCGAGAAGGAGGTATATCCCTCAAAGCAACAGCCCCGGCGCTGTCGTGTCTCTTTAGGTATTGATTCAGAACCTACGGTGGAAATGTGTTAACCGGCTGACAGCATGTCTGACATCATGGAAATGAATACACTGTATCCTATTGTGATGGCAAAACGTTATTGATGAAAATGATTATGGTACGGTTTTACAGTGCAGTTGTTGCACTGTCTACCACTGCAACATGTGTGTGCGCGTATGCTTTCACAAGGATTGTAATTTCCCGAATTGTGACTGACAAAATGGATAGATCCATTTCAACAGACTGCGAAATGTTCATTCAAGTACTTGCATGACTGCAAATTAAAAAAAGAAAAAATTCTTGGCATCTTGCAATGTGCCCACTGTCTTGACCAATGAATTCCATATGCCATTAGTTGACTGAGGCTGAATTTTTCTTGTATCTAAAGGATTATAAAATGTAGACAATATCTGGCATATGGTTTCAGTAGTTCCAATTTGGAATGCTTGTGTGTTATTACCCACCTGATTTCCAATCTGTCTCCTTCTACCTTAAGTATACAAATGGCAGGGTCTCTCTAAGAGGGCATGTGGTGTTTTGTACCACATGAACAAGATATTTGATGTAGCCTACTCTCAAACAGGCCCGTTTCTAGGATTTTGGGGGCCCTAGGCAAAGGGGTTTTTGGGGGCCCGAGGGCTTTTTTTTTTACGGCTGGTCTGGGGGTCCTCCCCCAAAAAATTTTGTATTTCCTACATGAAATTTCGTGCATTTTAATCACAAAAGAGGTCAAACATACTCTGAAAAGTAGCCTTTATTTAAAAAAAAAAAAGTAAGTGTTTCATAGGGATGTGGCAGTCTTGAAATTGCCGAGATATTGGTCACATGATCATAGATCAGACGCACCATTACAAAGCCAACAGGGCCACAAGAAATGTGTTCACCAACTGCTAAAGACTGCTAACAAATAAAGCTTACCAGAAAACTGTTAGCCTAACATGCAGTCCTGTTGTATAACAGAACTGAAACCGACTTAGATGGTAATAGGTGGTAATAGATTGGTAATATCTGACCACGGTCATAAACTTATTTGCCGTTTGTTTAAAATAGTTATGATTGGCTCGGTATGGGAGCAATTTGAATGTGCCCTCGACACAAGACTAGAGCTATAATAATGCACATAATGAATAATACCTTAGTTCCTATTGACATTTTTGATAAGCACGTCCCATGCTACAAGTGCATGAACTTTCCCACGCTGTGGGACAGCTCAGGTAAGCTAGTTTCCACAGTTCTTAGCTAGTCGTCGTTACAACCTCACTCTTGCAAAATACGGTATACCCTGGCACAATTTTCATGTTGATTGTATAGAGTCTACTTACCGGTGTCTTGTTTTTTTTTCTCCCCCTCTTCCTTTTTCTTCTTCCTTTTTTGGTTCCCAGAGAGATAATTTCGCTTCATTGTCAGTTCTAGGTATTTGCACTTGACTTGACGCTGTCACAGCCAACCAATGGGGAGGGGGGGGCCCCTCGAGCTGGGGTATTTCGACTACACTGTCGTTGCGCTTTTCGGCCATCGCATGCTCTAGGGAGGCGCTCTTGCTGCCTTCGCAGCAAAGCCCTTCATACAGATGACTGCGCATATATGAAGCTATTTAAAATCGTCATTGCTGTTGAATACATAACCTGTCTTATTGGTATGCCTGTTGTTTGATTCATGTTGCATTTGTATCAGACTTTTCTTTCAATTAAAAAAAATAAATAAAAAATACATAACCTGTCGTCCTTGGGGGGCCCCCTCCTACTCGGGGGCCCTAGGCAATCGCCTACATTGCCTACCTTAACGCAACGGACCTGCTCTCAAACATCAATGCACCTGACTAATTACTGTGTTAAGTAGTTGGGATTTTTGGATTGCAGGATTTTGAAGTTGTTGGATGCAGCTTTCAATAATTCTGCACGTTATCTGCAACCTTAGCAGAAATCCAGAAGACAATAATTTTTCTGTCCATTATGGGTGAGCCTGTGCCTCAGATATAGCGTCAGGTTATCTTCCGCTGGTGTAGCTCTTCTGTCTTGAAGTTTGATGTGTCATATGTGCATTCTGAGCCATTTTTACCCCATATTTTGGCTGCACATGCTGGTTCAGCTGTGGCTTACTGCCTCACTTAAAAGGTAAATAAGTCATTAATCACTCATAAAGAAGCAGCTTCTTATTTTGTTTGTGCTGTTGCCCTTGGAGACAGATACAGGAAGTTTGAAAACAGAGGCTGGAAGGAAATGAAGGTTGAATCTGAGAGGGATGTTCTGGAAATGGCATGCATTCCTCTGCCTACTTGTGCAAAAATCCTAGTTTTCTGAAAATAAACTCTAGCATCAGTGAGGAGGTAAAATCGAAATGTAAGTTTCAGAACACCTGAAAGGGGACTATATTAAACGCTCTAGAAGATACTGAGACATGTGTCAGGACAGAGATGTTATCGCCTCATAAAAGCATTTATAGAGAATTGTGTTAGCAATCGTCCAGAATGCAGTATTGTGCAAAAGCCTCGAGTCACCCATCATTTCTTTATATATTTCCAGGAAAACATGATATAGGTGCAATGATTTATTGAAACATGTTCAATCATAAATAGAAATATAGTACTTAAGGGGAAAAAATTAAATATCTATTATAGCAGCTTTTTTCTTTAACACAGTCTGAAGCCTCTTAGACAAGGGTAATTTATTTCAGTAGTCTTCAGGAATAGTTCTCCAGGCTTCTTTCAAAGCTCTTGTTTGGATGTCGGCTGCCTCTTGTCCTGTTTTCTGACAAGATGATCCCACCCTGCTTTAATAATGTTGAGGTCTAGGCTCTAGAGATGATTCATCATTCCATAAGCCTTGATGGTACTCAGTGTGGTTACAGCAATGTGGTTATTTTCCACATTGTTGACTGTATGATTCCAAACATTCAGCTGCTTCTACATTTCTTTTTTAAAGATCACCATATGTGTAAGTGTAGATAAAATCATTGCACAGAAGTAGTCTTTAAGTTAATTGATTTTTTTCAGATGAATTGAACTGAATGATACTTTATCAATCCCCATAAAGAATCATGTGTCATTATAAAATGTCATTGTATAGGGTTTTGTGGGCGCTGAAGCTTTAAACCAGGTTGACGTAACTCGTGTACCTTGACTGGACGGAAAACAAGAAACGTCCACAGGACTACGGTGTAAAAGATGAACACAATGTATTTATTCCAAAGTTTTCCAAGGTATCTTGTTACAGGAGTATTCCAAATCAAAGTTTCTCATTAGAAAAGGTACTGCGGTTATGCCCCTTTTCCACCGAACATTTTTGTACCAACACAGCTCTACACGGTCCCACTCTACCCTGGTTGGGAGCTTTTCCACCGCGGGTTGAAGGTGGGACCCGTTACAATTTTGAGCCCCGGCAAGTACCTGCTTCAGAGGTGGGTCTAGTAGGTACTTGTCGGTGCTAAAACGTCACATGATCAGTGCTGTCCACTGATTGGTCAGGTGAAATTACGTCATACACGCAACGAAGCTCGGGGAGCTTTATGTATGAAACACCCGCCACGTATGAAAACACAACTGCGAGAGAACCAGAGAATAAACAGAATTGTGAAGATGGAAGACCAGAGAAAGAAAGCCAGCCCATGGACAGTGAGCGAGGTGCAGACCTTTCTGTGTGTGGTGGCCGAGGACCGCGTGCAGAAGGAACTGGACGGAGCGACATGAAATGAGAAGGTGTTCCAGGATATAACCAAGCTGATGGCTAGCCATGCTATCACCGGAATTCTCAGCAGTGCCGAGACAAGCTGAAGAGCTATTACCGGCAGGTAAAGGACCACAACAGCCGGAGTGGGTCAAACCGAAAGACATGGAAGTGGTTCGACCAAATGGACGGCATTTACTGTCACCGCCCGGCGAACGGCGTGGATACGGCGACGTCTTTGTTGGAGGCGATGAAAAATGGTAAGTTGTTCTTATCCCATTGGTGCAACGCATATGTCTTAACAAATGCATGTTTTATATCGTAACAAATACATGTTCAGTCTTTAACTTATGTAAAAAGTTACACAGGTGTCTCATGTAAGTTGTTCTGAGTGAGCTAGCAAACAACGCTGTTTTGGAAGGCTAGCACAGTGTCTCACCAATGCGGTTACTGTATGCGTTTCGTATGTTCACACTTTTTATTTTTTTTCACTCAAGACTCGGTTTGTGCAACCGATGAGTGTTCGGTTGCTGAGGTCAGCGAAGATCCTCCAATCCTGCAGGCTTCAGAACCGACATTGGCATCGCAATCTGCTGCTGAGGCAGCAGCTGCTATCTGCATTCTACCGGCACCAACACTGGCGTCGACGCCTGTATCCAGGGCCGGGGTGGGCCATTTTCTCAGTCCGGGAATTTAATTCAAATTCAGGCCATTCTGATATGGAGTGCATTCTCCTTCAGACTGCACCTGATCCTCTGAGGCTACAGAAAATGTTCATTAAGAGTTGTCTATGTTGCTGGAAAACATGACACACTTTATTTATCCTTTCATTCACTGATTAATTCATTTATTTATTTAATTGTGGTTGTGTTAAATGATTTGTATGATTTAGTCTACCACCCTACCACCTTATGGTTTTCTTCTCTATGCCAATATTTTACATCACAAATGTCTATCTTGACTAACTACAGTATCTTCCTCTACCTGGCCCTTCAGTAGTCGTGCCCTCCTTGGGATCATCAGTAGCACTGGAAGTGGTCTGCTGATCTGATGCTAGAAAACAATCGATAACAATAAAAAAAATATATATTTAATTGTTAGTTGATAACCACAGTGTGCGCCCCTCTATGGAAATGCACGATATGACGGCGAGACGAAATAAGCGTGATAGCACTTGAAACTGTTTGTCAAAATATGGAAAACAGGAATGTAAAGCAAGTGTTCGGTTCGTTTACACACAGCAAGCACAGGACGTAAACATGTCTGCATCTGCATCCGTGTTCAGTCCGAAATGGATAGAAATCAACAAGAAAACAGATTCTTCCTTTCACATCAAAGCGTCGTGCCCGCGCGGTGTCCGGATAAGTGCTCATTGTAACTTGAAAATAGAACAGTCTATTCCCTGCACGGGCGTGAGCGGGCTCAGCTCACATTATAATAAATAGGAGGGGAAGGCTTGAACATGA
The DNA here is from genome assembly GCF_027942865.1 of Odontesthes bonariensis. Taxonomy (NCBI): domain Eukaryota; kingdom Metazoa; phylum Chordata; class Actinopteri; order Atheriniformes; family Atherinopsidae; genus Odontesthes; species Odontesthes bonariensis. The sequence goes on along the minus strand of NC_134509.1, from coordinate 27,197,401 downwards.
AACATGATGCTGATTCCCGCGGATAGAACGCGCGTGCAGACTCTCCAGTAATTAAAAAAAGGCAACTAAACACCCCAACGTGCTCGCGCTGCCCCTGCGCACGCGAACCATGTACAATATTTGCACAGCCCTTCTAAATAATTATATTTATTTTAATGCATGTTTGAGATGCATTTAATAACAAATATCAAACAACAAATGTGATCGCCCCTATTTAATATTGCGTTAGTAACCACACGTGCGCGCCTGTGGGAATGCAGGCTACAGTTGATGAGGAGATAAAGCGTGATAAAGCGTTAAGCAATTATTCATCAGAACTGGAATGTAGCCTAAAGAAAGTGTTCGGTTCTTCTTTGAATATAGGAATACACTTCTAAATCATATAAATTGTGAGATTTTACATATTTAACAACAAAAGCTGTCAGATGACAGTTGAGTTGACATTGCAAACGTTCGCCACGTTATAGCCTATTTGATCAAATTCACAACCAGGCCTACTATCCATATCTCTCAGTAACCTACCAGCTTGTCTTGAGAAGATATCTGTCAATTTGGCACATTTGGCTGCCACCTCCTGTCTTTTTTTGAGCTTAGCCCTCTCTGTTCCACCTGGCCACTTTCTACCCTCCATCACTGACGCGCTCTGTGTCGCGCCATTGTTATTTAAAAGACGAGCCATGGGCCAAACCATCTGAAACATTTGGGAGGAGAGAATTCCCTTACATGGTAGAACCTATTTAATCTGCTGTGATGCTGCAGGCGGCTGCGCTGCAATGGTGAATTTATGCAGACTACAGTTGAATTGATATTAATGCAAGAATAAGATAAGTGACAAAAATTAGTTACAACTATTTTCCCCATGGTCCAAGCAGCCCAGGTCGATGGTTTGGGCCGGGATAGGTCCCGGATAATACCATTGCCAAACCGGCATTGCCTGTATCTGAGACAACTCCTGCTGTTTACTTTTGTGCTGTCTTTTTTAATAAAGAGCTTGGTTTAACTAAACAATATGGATTGTCAACTGCATTACACATTACACTCGATCTTGTGTTTACTTTTGACTAACCGCGGCGTGACACTTTGTAGTCACCTGAAACCGGCGTCATGTTAGTGGTGAACGGACCGACTCCGCCCACTTCCAGGCCACAGTTTGGGTGGAAAAGAAAATGTTACTGGTGCCGTGTCGTGTAGTGTAGTGTTGGGCTATATCGAACCGAGTAGAGTAGGGCTAGCTTGGCGGTGGAAAAGGGGCATTAGAAAACTGTGTCGCTCGGTCCTTAATTAAGCCTCAACTGTCTCCAAACACCTGTGTGCGCGAAAGCGCTGTTTTCTTAAAGGTGCCATGGCATGAAAATAAATGGAGGCTTTTATATATTTTTATAGGCTTTAGTGGTCCCCTTATACTGTCTCTGAGTTTTTTCCCCCAAAATTCTGCCTTGGTGCAGAATTACAGCCGGTCCCAAAAATGAGCTTTCCTTAGGATCCTCAGAATGAGCTGTTTAGGGTCTGCAGCTTTAAATGCAAATTAGGAGGAGAAAGGCGGAGCAAAGCGGAGGGTGGGGGTGTGGCCTTACTTACGCCGGTTGTACCATGCGCAAATATTTTGTGAATCGCTATGGCACGTAGATGGCGCGGCAGCCCTATGCCGTAAAACTAGCGAAACCTGTTGAAATGAGCTTACTTTGGCAATATAACGAACTAGTTAGTGAACAACTTTCCTAACACAGTCAAACATCAAGCAAGTGCTACACAAGACACAGCAAGACGACAAAAAAGGCGTGCGTGAAGGGGAAAGTAGGAGTGAGGATTTTGACATTCTCATCTGATTGCTCAGGTTTGCAAAGATGCACGTAGCGCTAGCGCTGGAACCATGAATGAATCGTTATCCTGATGAAATGCACTGAATTTGCGGATTCATTCTTCTTCAGGAAGCTTGAAGTAGGGGGTTTTGGTTAAAATGAGCGAGCTAACCATCTCATGGGCATGCAAACACCTCCAACAACCCAGTTGGCAGAGATAAGTGCTTGCAGATGCTATTAGCTGCATAGATAACGATACAAACCCTTTCTTGTGGTAACAAGAAATATGTAACTATACTGTACATACAGGAAAGCAACACAATAATAGAGCGTTAAATTACTTACTCTCTGGAATGAGATCTTTCCCCAAGTGAGGGACGTATGGAGCAGGAGATGGACAGGCGGATCGGTGCGGCGTCTGCAGTGATGCGGGCTCTGCACCGGCCCGTCCTGGTGAAGAAGGAGCTGAGCCAGAAGGCGAAGCTCTCGATTTACCGGTCAGTCTATATCCCTACCCTCACCTATGGTCACGAGCTGTGGGTAGTGACAGAGAGAATGAGATTGCGAATACAAGCGACCAAATGAGTTTCCTCCGCAGGGTGTCTGGGCTCTCCCTTATTGGGCTCGGTATTAGCCCTAGTTCTGGAAACATTCGTCGGTGAAATATTTGGCGCACACACACACAAATCTCTTCGGTTCTGTCGTCACTTTCCCAGAAAAAACTAAATCTGTCCACTGGCTCTTTAGAGGTTCTGATGCAGGAGCTCTAAACAGATTTTTTACATCCATGTACAGCGCAATGAGCTGGCCAAAGAGCTGTGGGCGGGGAAAGGCAGTTTTGGCATAGCCATATATGGGCTCTGGGGGGAAGCAACCTTCACGTCATATGAGGTGCCACATCATAAGAGGCAGCTTTCCCGATCGGGCCATCTGCATGGTCACATTACCAAAGGCGGAGAATAATTTCCATTGCATGGTTTAGGTCTATCGTCATTTTTAGCCACTGGGGGACCGCAGGCAGGCTAGGGGAACTCATATTAATGTTAAACAACCTTAAAAAGTCAAAATTTCATGACATGGCTCCTTTAAAGCGACAGTAATATAAACAATGGCTTCTAACAAAATGTTACAAAATTCTTTTAAAATAAACATGAATTCAATCAAATGAATTAAATAACCTTCCACCTATTTCTAATCAACGTTTTATCCATTCATATGAACTTTCACACTTAACAAACAAAAGCATGTTGAAACACACTTTGGCTCCCACAGGTTTTGCTGTGGGCAGGAATGCGTTCTTGTAACATTCTTTGGTGCTGCAGAGTTTAAGAAGCCTCTGACTGTTCTTTGATCACTATGTTATGTAGAGGGTGTGCAGTGTTGTCCATTATGTTGAGCAGCTTATGCTACATTCTTCTTTCCACAGTCAGCTCCAGTGGCTCCAGCACAGAACCAGCTTTAAATTATATTCCAAAAACAGCTCATGAGCCTGAAATTCACCACTAGTCAGTTAGAACAGAAGAAGCTTCCCATGATGATGGGAGGTATAAAGCATGTTTCAGGACATTGCTCAATTTTTTTTTTACATTCCTTAAAGATTTCAGATCCTGTTCATCTGTTCTAAATATGTTTTTTACGTCTGCCTTTTTTTTGGTACTACATCTGTCCAGTTCCTTCCAGATTCACTATGTGCCATATCAAGATATGACAAGTAAAAATAAATGGAAAAGTAGACAGTGTCAGACAGAAAACCTTTGAAAGACCTTCAGAAATTCTGAAAAAGTGTTGCTCAAGACCATCGGGAAAGATTTCAAGAACATTAGCTCCTTGGAAGGAAGGGTTAAAGAAATGAAGGGTGGCTTCAGACTTTTGCACTGATCAGCGCCAAAACATGTCTACCATCGATCAAAAATATTTGTTAAGGGTGCTTCAAAACATAAAGCTGGCCATAACTCAAGATTTCTATCTTCATAACTGCTTTGGTCATTTGCACATCGGAAGTAGCCTGATTGTAAACCATGGAAGCTCCAGCATATTGTTGAATCTCACTGAATGTTCTAAACTTTTAGAGTTCAATGCAGATTGTTGAACCTTTTTTATTGTTATTATTTTTTAATTCAAACTGTCACATATTTGTGAATGGCCGGGAAGGATTCTGAAATATATTGTTAAAGCTCCATGAAAAATATGATAAAGGTTGCAATGTATTGTTTCATACTTGAGAGTATAGGGGGCCCAAAGCAGGATTAGGAGGGCCAAGATTTCTGTAGTAACAACTTACATCCACAAGGTGGGGGTAGATATCTTCAGTTGTTCAGCTGATTAAACTTTGGTATCTGGAATGTTTAACTCCATGAACCATTGTTCCATGTGGAACAATCTCCAAGGCTGATTTACAAATGAATATTTAGGATGAAAACTGCAGTGTCTGGTTAATCCTCTCTCGTCTGCTCTGTTATTTTCCATCTTTTGATAAACCAGCACTTTCCTTTGTCATTTTCTTTAAGACCTTAAGGTTTTACAGGATTCAGGATGCCTAAGGTGAGGAGGGGCACATTTATGGACCAACAAAAAATAAACCCAGCCGCACCTATATGAATCGTTTTTTGGAGGATATAAAGCGTGCAGAGCATATTGTCCTTTTTTAAGAACATACTCTGTCATATATTCAAAGTCCACCTACAAACTAGCAACTCCTCTGGTCACATCACCTTTAGTAAAATGATTATCTTTCTCTCTAAATCTCCTCTCCTACATCACCATTGTAACAACTATCGATGAACCTCTGCTTTTACCTCTTCGCACCTGATAATTTTCTCTCAAACTGAACTGTTAAAATGTCATTATTCAAAACACACACACTTGCACACACCCATGAGCTTTCTTTCAGCTTATAAATTTCACAGATATTTAAATATGTTCGATGAACATTTGACCAGCAGTTTGTCTACTTATGCATTAGCTGGCAGATACATTCCAACCCATTAAGGAGAGTCATAAAACCATCTGGCCAGATCAGAAGGACATTTAGCACTTTGAAAGGAAACACACACACAACCTTATACAACACAGAAAGTCAGATGTGAATAACTTCCAAGTAAAAATGTGATTGAATAAGGATCAATATCCATCTTGAGAAAGATTACCACTATAACTCATGTATAGCTATAGAAGACTGGAACTCCCATAATCCAAAGTAATTGCCAAAAATTTCAAATTATATAATAAGTGAATATGCCAATAAATGTAACTAAATCTAAAATGTAATTTGTGTATTACTGGTAAATGTGAATTTTTTTTTCTGCAATTATTTACAACTATATTCATGTGACTTAATGTTAAAACCCCTGTTTATTTTACTTTTCTTTTGCTATTAGATTTTTTTCAATTTCCTATTTACACTAGAAAAAGTCAACTCAGTCATTCTGGGTGTTCATTGTAGAGTCAATGTGCAATGATGTGGATTTTCACTGTATCGATTTGGTTTGCAATGAGTTAGGAAAACGGTTCATAGCTGAGAGTTGCTTCACTCTGGGAGCTTTAGCCCTTTTATACTACTCATCAGGATTCAAGTCACACTGACAAAAAACCGAGCCTGGAATAGACTAAAACAGAAATAAATGCATCCACGAATAAAAAATTGCAGAAGGATTGAATTGAAAATACATTTTACAATCACAATGAAATACATTGATAAATAAGTTAAGGGACAGAAATGAAGGGCAAATACAGTAAGTAAAAAAAATCAACAAATAAATTGATGGATAAAATAATGAATATATGAATGAATCAATGATAGATTTAAATCAAGAAAGGAAATTCTAAATTTAATGCTAAAGTAAATAAATAAGGGTAGTAACACAAAGTTATGGGTATATATTTGGGAGTTAAAGCAGAAATATCTTATTTTACATTCTATAAGTTAATTATTGAATGAACAAATCAATTGATTTGTTTTAGTAGCATTTATCGACATATACACTTATTGAGTTATTTATCAATTTGTTGTATTGTGTTGGGATTATTGCAATTTCAGTCCTTCACGGGAATGGTATGATTTCTTTTTTCCTTTATTCCTTATATCAGAATTGTTGGAACTTAATGTGGGTGAGTAGATATTTTCAACCTAAGCAGCAGTACAATTACAGGAGTAGACCCATGGGGTTGCTACTTGTTGATCTAATGAGAGAGATAACATAACAGCATAGTAAGTGGTTTTGGCTGTTGTTTACCAAACAATCAACATTTCTGACTAACATGTCGACTTTATGAAGGAGGCAGATGACAGAATGAATATTTATGGGTTTACAGTGTGTCTTTGTTTGTTAATGTTTGTATCAGTTGACATGTGGATGCCTGAAGAAAATGTATTCCTCTGCTTCTTTAGATATTCAGCATACAAAAGAGAAAAAAAAACCCTCTTGCTTTTCATCCTCTCTTCTCAAATCCCATACAAAAACAGTAATAAATTAAAATGCCTGGGAAACAGGAAACCTAAAAGTGCCTGGAATGTTAAAAAGGATGTAGAGACGTTTAGTGATTCATTTCAAATGATGTGAATAAGAGAGTACAATATCTCTACAGGAAAGATAGTAACAATCTACACTGTGCAATTTTCATATGACAAGTGCATACACTGTGTGTGGAAAAATAAATCCACACTTACTGCTTTCAGGGCAATTAGGACGGAAATAGCAGTCAGGTGCTGCTAATTTAATGAAATTAATGAACTTATTATGAGCTAGTGGTGGTTAGTACCGTCGCCTCACAGCAAGAGGGTTCCTGGTTGGAATCCCAGCTGGCGCCATTCTGTGTGGAGTTTGCAGGTTCATATAAGTGCTAACACCTCAGCTGTCAAGCACGGTGGTGAAGAGCTGATGATTTGGGCTTGTTTTGCAGCCACAGGACCTGGACACTTGGCAGTCATTTAGGCGACGCTGAACTCCTTTGTATATCAAAGTAAGAGTCAAATGTGAGGTCATCTGTTTGACAGCTAAAGCTTGGTGGAAAGTGAGTCATGTAAATGGACAATTATCCAAATCACACCAGCAAATATACTGTAAAATGGCTGATAGAGAAAATAATCAAGCTGTTGCAATGATCCAGTCAAAGTCCAGACCTCAACCTGATTAAAATCCTGCGGTGTATCATTAAGACAGCTGTGTATAAATGACTGCTCCAAACCTCAGTGAACTGAAGCAATGCTGTAAATAAGCGTGAACCAAAATTCCTCCACAAATGTGAGAAACCGATAATGTCATACAGAAAAATATTACTTCAAGTTATTGCTGCTGGTTTTACAATCTTCTGAATGGGATGTACTGAGCTTGGTTTTTCACACATTTTTGTTTGATCAATATGGACATCAAACCTTTGAATATAAAGAGGGCGTACTTGCATGACTGCATATATACTTTCGCCAGATTAACCAACAGGCTGCTATCAGTTCAAAAGACTACTGTCAGTTCTGCTTAAGTTTAGCATATATGCACTAAAAAAACAAACACAGAAGAAACATTTTAATAAAAATGTGAATTGAACAGATATGTTTACAAGAACAAAGCATTAAATAAGCATGATTTGTTCGAGGGTGTCACGCAGTTAACAGATGAAGTGTGGGCACTGTATACGTTGCACTATAAACAATAATGCAGTTGATTCAGATCATTCAGACAATGCTGTCGTAATCTAGCCCCAATGAAAATTTGAAAGAATAGAATCAAGAAACTAAATAATCAAAAAACAAGAATACGTGAGCTGTGTCCCCTTTTGCTGCCTTCTCAGAGAAAACGGGGGCGTGCACCAAGTGATGCAGAGCCGGAGTGAATAAAAAGCAGCTGTTTTACAGTGGTCAAAAACCCCGATAACATTCACTTACGAAAAAGAGATTGCCATGTTTTTTTTTAAAGTAGCCCAATTATGTCAGAGTTGTGAATATCAGAAACACAGCCTGCAGGACACATTGTAAACTCATCCCTTCACACATCGGTTATGTTGTGTTGTAGAGTGCCTTTTATAGCCAATAGGTAACACTTCACAGAGCAGTACCTTTGATGTCCCCTTCAGGAAATGCTCTAGAGTAATGTACCTTTTTATTAACCCACCCCCACCTTCTCTTTTTTATTATCTGTACCTGCACCTGAATAATAATGATCAACATTTTGTGGAGTTCTTGTATATTTAATCACACTGTTTAAACGCCATAAAAAACGAACCATTCAACCATATATTTCTTTGTTTCCTATTTCCCTCACAGAGTTATGAGTATATAAGTCTCATGTGTGCAGACTACATGCTTTTATAACCAGTGCTTTTTTGTGATTGTTGCTATAGAGAGTAACTTGGAGCTAAACAAAAAAAATAATTAAAAAAAGACTGTTGAGACATAATTTCACAGTCGGATGCATATTGAAGCATGGCCCACAGGGACATACACACACACTCATACTGTAGAGCGACGTTCACATTCATCAAACATCCTGCCAAAAATCACTTACATTAGTCTATTATCATAATTACAGCCATTAGGAAGGCAAAACCCACAAAATTAACATTCAAATAAACAAGCCAAAAGCAACTAAATGGATATAAGTGCATGATGAAATATGCCTTGAAGGAGCAATTATGGTTGTAGGAATATGATGCTACTTCTCATGGATTCCTCCCCTTACCCCCTTCTCTGTCTTCGGTCCTTTTCTTCTTGTTACTGTTTCTCAAAAAATACAAATAAAGAGTTTTAACACATCTCTGAGAGTCAACTGTCATTGTGTATCAGCTGCTGTGAAGAGGTCTGCGTGAAAGTGTGAACTGCCGTTTTAGCTATACACACACACACATATACACACACAAACAAACATGCTTATCAGAAAAAAATGCACACATATTTTAGATTTCCAGCGCTCAGACTTCAGAGTGGCATTCCTCCATTATTTATGGACATGGGTTTTAATTATTCAGTGGGTTATCAATAGCCAGCAGCATTAAACCCACTGACTTAGAAACACAGAACCCAGGCAAATAGGTCTGAAAACAAGCCATTAAACACCATGTAAGAGATTTTGTTTCAAAAATCCTTTTCAGTTTGACACCAAGTTGTTCTATCCACAATATCGCTGTAGCATGTTTGTTTAGTCCTTTTCTCATATTATTATAATTAATAATCATCAGTCAACATTAGTGAAAATTAGCATGTGCAGCCAGGTGTTGTGTTCATACGAATGCCCAGCCAAAACTTTCACATTGACACAAAGGCTACTGTTAGCTGGTGTTCGTGGTTTATGAAGTGTAAAAGAAAAAGAAAAAATGGGGGGCTTTTGAAAGTTATGTTGGGTGCTTCTCAGCGTTAATTGAATAATTTCAGTGTCATGCTCCTGTGGAACACAAGATGAGTGGCAACAAACCACACTGAAACAATATCAAAATCTCAAAGTAGCTGAGAAATGTGACACGACTGATCTTCAGCCTCATCAACTGTTGTACCGTTCACTACAATCACAAATTTGTTTAGAGAGTTTTATAACTTCATAAGACTGAAAATATCCAATTTCTTTTCATCATTTTATGGTTGAAATGTAAATCTACTTTTCCCTTTATCCCAGCAAGTCTCTCAAAAAGCTTTTTCACAGCATGATGCAACCATCACCATGTTTGACTAACACAAACAATCTTTTTATTTCCAAGATTTAGATTAATTGATTCATTACATCCCGGCTGGGGCCTTTCTGTGTGGAGTTTGCATGTTCTCCCCGTGTATGCGTGGGTTCTCTCCGGGTACTCCGACTTCCTCACACCGTCCTAAAACATGCATGTTAGGTTAATTGGTGTCTCTAAAAAAAAAATTGTCCTTAGGAGTGAATGTGAGCGTGTGTGTGGTTGTTTGTCTCGTTTGTCTCTGTTTGGCCCTGTGATGGACTGGCGGGTTATCCAGCGGGTATAGAAAATGGATGGATGGATGGATGATTCATTACATTTATGTTATATTTAGTAATTCTTTTTTTTTTTCTTTTTATCTAAATCAACCTACAAGTAAGCAATGACATTAACGTTTCAGTTCTGTAAGAAACTTGGAACAAATATTGAGTGCTAAATCTACAGAATACAAATGGAACAAGCTCAGAAGCGCAAAGTTGGTACAACTTAGGGATGTTGGGTGTTAAAGGTATGAGGAGAGGAGATGTTCCAGAAAGAAATGAATATTTACTTATGTCTTGAATGTAGAGTGACACCCTGTCCTGATAGAGGACTTTGCTTCTGATAGTCCAAGAGTTTTGAAGATACTGCACTGCAAAACACTGGCTGCTATATGCCTGACATTGACTGTGAGACACTATACAGACAAGCGGGGGCCTTTCCTAATTTCATAAAATATTCTACTTGGCACAAATCAACCTCTTTAAAGTTGTAGAAGCATTTCAGCGACTACTTATAGAAACAGGTCATACCATAACTAAAGAAACCTGTCATGTGTAAAACTGGCTGTAAACCTTCCTTGTATTTCACAATTTTTGTTTACGTCTCCCTACTTTTATTCACTGGGGAGAGATACACGCAGCGTGTGAGATCTCATTTTTAAGGCTTCTTTGGGAATTTTCCATTTTCTGCACAGCAAGATGTTTTCAAAGAAAGATCGAGCAAAAGAAATAAAGTGTAAACATGTCAGAGGACATGTTCATACGTTGTGATGCATGCATGAGAATTAAATTAAGCTTAACTTCAAGGATCACAGGTTCAACATAGAGAAAAACAAAATCCAGCAATTATCATTTCCTCGTATTGTTTTCTTAATACACGCAAACGCACCTAAAAGCATGCACACACCATTCTGAAAATCTTCAATAGACTGAATAAAAAAACAACTAAACCCTGTTATTTATCTGAAAATGATAAGATTTTGCCTTCAAAAGATACTGAAAAGAGGTAGCGCGAGTACATACAGAATATAATATGTAACAATAGTTATATGACAGTTGATCCAAAGAGGAAATAAATATTTAAAAAGAGTAGGCTGAAATGTGTGGGGAATGTTCGCTCATTGAAGGTACAAGGCACAATAGAGATGATGAGGAGGAGGCTACAGATTTGAATGCATAGTAGTCCAACTGAACCTTTCATTTGCCTCCAGATGAGAGGGTGTGAACAGAAAGTACTTCAGGCTTTTTCCTAACTCTCTTTGGATATTGAAAGACTCAGGGGTATAATGGAGGCAGGAATGATGTATGCTGAGAAGCTGAGCGAGCAGAGAGATTATCGAGAAGAATGATGCGACGGTTAAAACTGAGTAAAACAGAGAGGGGAAAAAGAGGAGTAAGAGGGATGTCTTATATACTGCAGCAATCATTCGTATTAAAACCAAAGTCTTCAGCCTTATAATGGCTCTGATAAAAATTCCAATGCGCATTGTTTATCTCCTTAACATAATTTTTGTTGAATAGCTTAATGGTACTTTAGAGGAATACTTCAACATTATCTCTGTTCTGCAACACTGTTGCAGTTGCAGTGAGGGAAACCGATAATTAAAGTGTAATTTTTTCACAACAAAACACGCCTGAAAATGCTTTACTCTTCCAACACAGATTGATAATTTGAATTACTCAGTTATGATAATGAACAGCGGACAATTTATCCCATATAGGCACTTCAAATGGATAAGAGCTTTGGAGACTAGCAAAAAGATCATTTTAGAGGCATTACCTCTGTACACATGTGGAATTATTATTACTTTTTAAAAGTTTATATCAGCAACAGATTAATTGTTTATATGACAACAAAACAATTTTTTTACACAAGAGCGTTTGACTCCAACACAAGTTTGCTGCTCATCACAGGCAACATGTCCCTAATGGAAAGGTACAATACAACACTTTAAATCTTTGATATATTAAATATTTGACATGTATATTGTTTATGAATCTTCATGCTTTCTCATCTAACTGAGATTAAAGCTAAAAAGCTAAAACATTGCTGTAAATTTATAGTGAATTTGAAACCGTGTATTTCTGTATCTCACAATGTTTGAAGGTTATTGTTAAATTTACAATGCAATACCACATGATATGATGTACTATACAATATATTTGTACCTTGTGAAAATTTGTGTTAGACTTTGACATTTGCTACCTTTACTAAAGGTCAATTGTTCTGGACTGAGTTCATTTCAGTGTAATTAGAAAAGTAATTAGTGTGCCATTTCCTCCTCCTGCCACTAGGTGGTGTCTTTGCTTTTGGGGTTGGGCTTAACATTTAGGCAGTTATATTGAAATTCAGACCAGTATTGGCATGGTAGTGTGAGCAGCAGCTACATCTTAATCCATCCTCTTTGAAATCACTTATAGAAGCATCGTCTGTAAGTATTTTTGAAGGATATTGTTAGTATAAATATATAATGTGTATATTTCTGCATATTTTTGTAATTTCATCGAAGTGAGAGCTATTGATCTTTGACATGCTATTTCATATATCCAGCTAGATACTATAGTAGTTTTCTAGGCTAGTTGTAGGCCCTAATTTTGGGGATCTGTATTAGATATTTTAGTGATTACATATTTTATGCTGATTGTGTGTTTTTTCTCCATTTTAGTTTTACACCTATTTACATGCTGTCAGTTTGAATAAATCTACCAAATCTGACCAGTGTGTGATGGGAGTCATCTGTCTGTCTAATTGAAGAAGGGGAACTCTTTAATGAGGGCAGAACAGTAAAAAGACGGACTCATCAGTGATTTCTACCTCAGTGAGTAAGATATCCAGCCTGTTGTACATCTATCAGTTTCAACATGTCGGCAACGGAAGGAAAGAATTATGAAACAAGGTCAGAGTGTTCACGCTAATCTAAAACATCGTAATCGTCGAAGCACTCTGTGAGATCTGCAGCTAGCTTGGCTGCATTGGAAGCTAAGGCAGAAGCTGCACGGGCAAGAGTGTTGCATGCACAAAGAGAAATTGATGTTAAAGTAAAAAAGGCTCAGCTGAAAGTAGAGGAGACACGTCTTGATGCCACATTGGAAGCCATGCAGCAAGAGAAGGAGGCCGACGCGACTTGTGCTGAAGCTAATGTATTGGAATCTGCAGTGGATTTGGCAGCAATGAGGGAGCTCACTGGAGTTCATGATGTTGGCCAAGACTCATCCTATCATTCAGCTGAGAGAACAGAGAAATATGTTCGAGAACAGTATGCCTATGTGAAATCTAATGAGCGCACAGACGATCCAGAGCGGGATAAAAAGGATGATTTTACTCCTTCAGCAGCTGTTAACCTCAACTCTAATGATGATGCTCAGACACATCATGAGCTACCTAGGCAAAGTGAGAGGCAACGTTTGTCTGTGACAGCCACAATGCCGACAGCAACAGCTGCTTATTCAAAACGGCCGCCAGTGCAATTCACACCAAAAAGAGAAAGTGAATTTATTGCATCACACCCAGCATCTGAACCAAAGAACCGATGGACGCCCAGACACGATACAGCGGATTACAGCTATCCACGGGGAGGAGAATCCAGTGCAAATGTATCAGTGCTGGGAAGGTTCTTAGCTTGCTATGAGTTACTTACAGCTGGACTCACAAAGTTCAACGACTTGGAGGTCTGCCTTCTCTAACGCTACTGAAGATCTGGGTCTGAAGCCTAGTGAAGAACTTGACCTGCTGATTAAGTGGCTTGGGCCGGAATCTGCAGAACATGCAAGGAGAGTGAGGTCAGTTCGTATCAATTATCCTGGTGAGGCCCTCAGCATGGTCTGGCAAAGACTAGAGGAGGTTTATGGATCGCCAGAGGCCATGAAGACAGCCCTCTTTAACAAGCTTGAACGGTTTCCCAAGTTTTCCAATAAAGAACCCAAGCGGCTACGGGAACTAGGTGACCTTCTCCTGGAGATACAGGCAGGCAAGGAGGATGGATTCCTGCCTGCTTTGGCTTATCTGGACACAGCGCGAGGCATTAACCCGATCCTGGAGAAATTGCCATTCAACCTGCAGGAGAAGTGGATGGTGCACGGTACAAAGTATAAAGAAAAACACCACACCATCTTCCCACCCTTCTCCGTGTTCGCCGACTTCATTCGTGCAGAAGCAAAGATGAGAAATGATCCAAGCTTTACTGCTAGCGCCCAGCAACACGCCACCTAAGTGGGAGAAATTTTCCACAAAATCAGCTAAAACCCTGATAGCTGTGCATAAAACAGAGGTGGAAAATCCTGCCAAGAGGGATGAGACCAATGGTTCAGACAACCTAAAGAAAGAGTGTCCCATACATAAAAAGCCCCACCCCTTACCTAAGTGTAGAGCCTTTAGGGCAAAAAACTGCTGGACGAGCGCAAGGCCTTCCTTAAGGAGAATGGCATATGCTTCCGTTGTTGTTCCTCAACCTCTCACCAAGCTAAGGACTGCAAGGCTATCATCCAGTGCTCTGAATGCAACAGCGATAAGCACATCGCAGCCCTTCATGCCGGCCCCGCACCATGGTCAACAAAGCCAGCAAGCGGCCCCTCTGAAGAGCATGGCGGGGAGGGAGAGGAATCTTCTCCTGCTACAGTCACCACCTCAGTTTGCACGGAGGTCTGTGGAGACAGTGCGGCAACCAAGTCCTGTGCCAAAATCTGTCTGGTCTATGTATATCCTAAAGACCAACCCGAGAAGAAGACAAGAGCGTACGCCATCCTAGATGACCAGAGCAATAGGTCACTAGACAGGTCATCATTCTTTGAGATGTTCAACATAGCCGACAACACTTCTCCCTACACATTAAAAACCTGTGCGGGTGTGTCAGAGGCTGCAGGCCGCAGAGCAAGGGGATTCATCGTGGATTTGGCTGATGAAAAGACCAGTCTAGCTCTGCCTACACTCATCGAGTGTGATCAACTTCCTGATAATAGGGCAGAGATTCCCACGCCAGCTGCTGTGAAGTACCATCCGCACCTGAACTCCCTAACCTCCAAGATACCTCCTCTTGACCCTAACGCTGAGATCTTACTTCTTTTAGGAAGAGACATTATTCAGGTCCACAAGGTCATTGAACAGCGGAATGGCCCCCCACATGCTCCTTTTGCCCAACGATTAGCCCTCGGCTGGGTGATAGTAGGGGATGTGTGTATTAACGGCGCGCAACACCAAGGGGTATCCCTCAATGATGTCCACCTCACGGGCCCAAACATGAACAACAGTTTGCTCGGGGTACTGCTGCGGTTTAGGAGGGAGCCAGTGGCAGTGACAACTGACATCCAACAGATGTTCCATTGCTTTGTCATACGTGAGGACCATCGGAACTTTCTGCGCTTCCTCTGGCATCGCAATAATGACCTGGATGACGACGTCGTTGAGTACAGGATGCGCGTACATGTCTTTGGAAATAGCCCATCACCGTCCGTGGCCACATACGGCTCCGAAGAGCTGCTGCAGAGGGAGAGAGAGAGTACGGCATAGAGGCGAGGCTGTTTGTTGAGAGGAATTTCTATGTCGACGATGGCCTTCTGTCTGTTCCTTCAGAAGAGGAAGCCATCACTCTTCTTCACAACACTCAAGACATGCTGGCCCTCTCCAACCTCCGGCTTCACAAGATCTCTGCGAACAGGGTGGCTGTGATGAGAGCCTTCCCTCCTGAAGATCTGGCTAAGGGGATGAAAGATCTGGATCTCAGTACAGACCCCCTTCCCATACAGAGAAGTTTAGGGGTGAGCTGGGACATTTTGGAAGATGTGTTCACCTTCCAAGTTGCTGATGCAGAGAAGCCTTATACAAGACGTGGGGTCCTGTCAACGGTAAACAGTCTGTTTGACCCATTAGGGTTTGCTGCCCCTGTAAGCATTCAAGGAAGGTCCATACTGAGGGAGCTCACCACAGAGTCTAGGCATGGTACGGTTTTGGTGGACGCTCCGAACCGTACGGTTTTCTTCTCACGGGGCGGGGCGTGTGCAAACCGTACGGGGTCCACGGTTTAATTATTATTATTATTTTTTTTTGTGTCCAGATGTTTGACGTTCGCATTGTAGCCCGTATTCAAGGAATAATCAACCGGAAATGCTGCTAGGTGTATTGCATTTCCGGTTCGAGAGAACTACAAACATGTCCGCTATCGACGAACATCCAGTCTTCAATACAACTCACTGGGATTTACAAAATGTCAAATAAAACACGACAGAAGCAACTTTTCGCTACGAAATTTGATATAGATTACCAGTGCACACCAGTAACCACTCCGGTGAATTGATTATTTTGAAAACGGACGTTTATTGTGCTTTTACGGACCTTTTAAGACATGCACATGACTAGCCGTTCTGAAGCAGGTTGAGAAGAATCAAAATTAGGCAAATACCAGAGACAGCAGTAAACATCAAAAAAGCGGTGAGGGGGGTTCTAAAACATTGCAGACGACTCAGAAAAGAGGCTTAATGTTGAAAATACAGGAATTCCCCTTTAACATTTGGGCAGTTATATTGAAATTCAGACCAGTATTGGCATGGTAGTGTGAGCAGCAGCTACATCTTAATCCATCCTCTTTGAAATCACTTATAGAAGCATCGTTGTTAGTATAAATATACAATGGGTATATTTCTGCATATTTTTGTAATTTCATCGAAGTGAGAGCTATTGATCTTTGACATGCTATTTCATATATCCAGCTAGATACTATAGTAGTTTTCTAGGCTAGTTGTAGGCCCTAATTTTGGGGATCTGTATTAGATATTTTAGTGATTACATATTTTATGCTGATTGTGTGTTTTATCTTGTTTCTCCATTTTAGTTTTACACCTATTTACATGCTGTCAGTTTGAATAAATCTACCAAATCTGACCAGTGTGTGATGGGAGTCATCTGTCTGTCTAATTAAAGAAGGGGAACTCTTTAATGAGGGCAGAACATCAATACATAGACAAAAGAAACATCAACAGTCCACAAATCAGTCAAATGTGAATGAACACTACAGCCTTGTTTAGAACTGAGACATGGTTATGTAGGATCTCTCACAAGAGAGTCTGGCTGCAGACATGCACTGTCAGGACCCTGTTGGAGACCGTCACCTGCACTGTGAGGACCGGAAGTGCACTGTGAGGACCGGAAGTTGATTCGAAGCCTTTCAAAATAAAAGCGTGTGTATCGGAAGCACGTATTTTCAAACGATTTTAAACGCTATATTTTTCAAGAGGTCCTCACAAATGAATTAATTAGTTAACAGTACAACATAAAATCTATCAATTCCCGGTCTATTGTTTTTATTTGTATTGTAAACTTTTGTTTGGTCACTGCACACATTTTCTCTTAGGCTCATATTCATAAGCCAACATCTCACAAGATGCCATGGGCCTATATTGTACATTTTATTGTGTACTATAGAGTAAGTCACTGCTATTTCATTATCATTTCATGTTGACTTTATCGCACTGGTCTTTATATATATATTTGTTTCAATTAGTTTTTCTGTTGTATTATTCTGTATTTTTATCCTTAACCACCATAAATTTCATGTTTGGTTCTATGTCTATGCCAATTTTGTTCTTTTTTTTTGTTACTTTGTTTATTGGTAGACTTGTACAACATATACAATTTCATCATCATCATCAAAATATATATATATATATATATATATATATATATTTTTTTTTTTTCCCTTTCTTCTTTCTCTTCCTCCAGTTCACAGTGTATGCCCATACACGACTACAGTTATTTTCCATTATATTTCAACATACCACCATATAAACTTTTTTTTTTTTTTTCACACAAATATACACAAATGACACTAGACAGTTGACGCATAGACAAACACATAAACAATACATACATATACACATACATATACATACATATACACATACATACAATAAAATGGGGCAGAGAGAGAGAGAGAAAAAGTAAGAGATAGAGAGAGAGAGGGCTGCTGGAACACCTTAGTACCACTAAATAGTACCCTAACTCTTGATATCTACAGTATAATCTTAGTCAAATTATTAAGGGATCAATGAGAAAACATAAAAAGCACACCAAGTCACAACATGATCAAATGTTCTGTAGGGTTTATTTAGTCAAACATTCACAATATGACAAAAAATCTTTGTTTTTGTCGACTACCTGTTCACAAAATATCAACATGTCGTTAATATTGTGAAATATCATTTTGAAAGGCTCCAGGATCGCTTCTCTTTCATCCTCGTCCAGTTCTTCGTTCCACAACCTCCCATACTGTAGAGCAGCCTCTGCCTGTTCCTCTTCCCCCATGCCCAGAACGTCAGGCAGGTCCAATCTGGCAGACAACAGTGGTTTGTTGGCCTCAACCCACTCTGCTGCATGTCTGCAATTTTGAAGAATGCGATCTTCAACCGAGTCCTATGGAAAAGACAGAAAGAAAGATGTCTGTACTATAGCTGCCACACCAACAGTATCTGACCAATAGATACTGTGCAAAAGCTTACGCCTTCCACTGGTGTGTCCACATCAGCAAGTCTGGCTCTCTTGGAGACCTCTGCCTGCTGCTCTTCTTCCTGAGTACTCAACTATTAATATGAATACATGCATTATACATACTTTATACTCTTACCTGAATTTGTAGTCCAGTTTTCTCTGTCCAGTTGCCAGGATTTAGTGACTGGGATAGGTTTCTAAAAGACAGAAAGTGAGGTGTCAGATGTTCTTCACTGCAACCTACATTCCCTTCATTTTCCTTTTACCCTTTTACAAACCAAACCACAACCTGCCAGAAGTTAGTAGCGTTGGCTAATACTTATGAGTACAAACAAACAGACAAATACATTATGCTTACCTTTAAATAAAATGCCACCTTTTGTATGTGCCTCTAAGTGGCTCTGCAGCTTGGACAATTTTGCTGGTTTAAATTGTAGGCACAGAGGGCAGTGAAACAGTTTGCAACATGACGTGCAGCGTTCAATTTTGGGCGTAGTGCCGGCGGTTGTTATTGAAATATGCATATGTAAGAGACAAATAATGTCGTAATAAGTCAAACAAAATTAAACAAGTCAGCACTATCGATACGAAAAATGGCACATTTAAGTGAGCACTATCGATACGATTACAACGCTGAAGACTAGCCAAAAGTTTTAAAAAAAAACCTGATTCTTTAAAATTAATATAACTTTAGAGTATATAGTGTGCAACGTAACGTTAAGGTGAATAAAGACTGTTTCTGTTTCTTCGTATCAAAGAAAGTTGTTTTCACTCGACTTTTACTCACCTCGTCGTCTCCACAGTTCAAATGGGGAACGAAAAATATGTGCTCCTCGGTTGTCGCTTCGGGTCCTCACAGTGCAGGTGACGTCACAGTGCATGTCTCCAACTAAGGGTCCTGACAGTGCAGGTCTGCAGCCAGACGCCTCTCCTCATCTAAGTATTTTCATGTCTTCATCTCTTTTCTCATAAAGCCATCTAATGTCGCATTAGAGAACATTAAAACTGTAATTGTAAGTATAACTTCATAATATGAAAAATTTGTTTATGTAGCCTGAAGAATGTGTTCAATATCTTGTGACAATAAGAGCGGTTGCTCTGCAGGGTGGCATCACTGTGCTAATTGGTGGATTTAATTACTTAGGGGAAGTTTCCAAACATTATAGTAAGATAAATTAACAGCCTCTGACTTAGTGTCATATTTACTTTGAGATATAATCGGCACATAAATCTTTGACTATTTTAATATAAATAAACTTGCAACAGAATTAAAAGGAGGAAAATTCTTACACATTCTTTTTTTCTGACAGGTTTAAACAGTTTCACACTTTTGAAATGTGTTTTTCCTGTCCCTAAAAACTTGGCCTGGAAGTTTGGCTGGTCCTTGGAGGGAATTCTTGGGCTAAGTGGTAAACTGGTGAAACTGTTTGTCATTAATGAAACCTTGAACAAACTCTGTATATTCTTTTTTCCCCTAAAATGTTCTGCTGTTTCTACAAACCATAGCATGAGAAATGAGGCATAAAGGATTTCTATGAAGCAAAGGTCTTCAGGGAATCCATTGATCACCCATGTACAGTCTAAATGATGGATTATTATCAAAAGAGATGTGTCTTATTCAGCAAAATGAACAAAAGTGTCGAGATAAGTTAGCTTTACAGTGTGTTTGTTCGACACACAAGGCACCTGAATCAATACGATCCATCCCGACAAACTGAATTTATTTTGTTGCTTGTTTTGTATTTCCATGAAGGTGAGGGACTTGCATGAGACAGTTTATTTTGTTTTTCTTTTTTTAAAAAAAAGGCTTGGTTCAAGCAGGGGCCACAAAGCAAGAAACTCAGTTGGAATGATGAATCGGAAAAGATTTCATGACTTGAAACTTAGTCAAAATGAAAATGGAAAAGCTGTTTGGTGACATTTCATTTTCAGTCATATACCGTACCTTTGTAAAGTAGACAATATTATAATATGGATTAAAATTTGAAAATTAAGATACAGTTAGTGCAATGCTTCTTCTATAGTGCCTTTTTAGAAGTGGAAGATTGTTTGGCCTCTGGTATTGCTTAACTATAGATGATTCTGATTATAATATAGGTCTGCTTTGCCCCTGATCACGTTTTTCCCCATTTGTCGATTGATATAACGACCAACATAACAATTATTCGGAGGACATTTTTTTATAACTTGATTAATATGATTATACTTTTACACAAAGTAATATTTCAGTCTACAATTTAAACACAGCTACATATAAGTAGATATGTCCAAACTTCTGACTGGTACTCAATATGTTACTATTCTTTATTTTTTTAAAAGATCTGTTCGCAGTTTATTTACAAAGGAAAAAGAAATTACAGACAACCAGCCCATTGTCGATGAGTCAGAAAGGAAGAGAAATGGGAACACCATGGAGCGCACGTCACAGATCGTATCAATATGGGGTATAAAGCCAGAAATCAACTGGATTTTTACCATGAATAACAAGAGGTTTAGCAGTAGGAAAAACAGTGTTTTTTGACACCAGAGATGCTTTTTTAATTAAGAAAAATGCAGAGATAACAAGGTGTGCACAGTTTTAGCAGTAGAGAGTGAAAGACTAATATTTTGCCAGACTGAATGTGACTTGTAAGCAGGCAGATCCGCAGATACTTTGTTTATTCATTCAGGGAAAATCTGGAAGCTTAGCGAGCCCAGCATGCCTGGCAGGGACACGCATGCATTAACGTGCACATGTGGCCGTACTGATTGCCCAACACAGGACACAGCAGCTTGTGATTGCTCACTCTGGGAAGGATATGGAACTGATTACGCCACTACTTTTCATAAGAAACGGTTGTTTGCTGTTGTATTTATGTTTAATAACCTTTAAATCACTGCATAACAGCAACCACTTCACTAGAATCAATGTTTTTACTTCAGCACTTAAAACTTAAAATGCTTATGACGTGGATAATTTAATCTCTGGAGTTATTGTTAGGGTTTGTATTTTTTTTTTTCAGTTTTATTTTGTGACTTTGAGTTAGAGTTCTTTGTCTTGGTTTGAATTAAGATTAATTCTCTTTTTGTTTCTTCTCTCTTTTTTATGATTTGCCTTAGTTCTTTTTATTCATCAGATGTAGTCTAAGTCTAGTCTCGCCTCAGGTCTGTTCTTGTGTTTATGCTTGATGTACTGTTTTGCTGTTGCAAGTTTAAGATATTTCTTTCAGCCATCTGTGAAGACATCGCACTGTGGTGTCATCAATGACATTAGTGACACTGATAAGCTGCACCAACCTAATCCAGTCACAACTCCTTTTCAGTGTTTTTTTTTCTCAATTTCTCAACTTCAGACTTGAATATGAACATTTCGAGGCTTCAGCAATGCATGTGGTTTTTAAGAACTGATTAATTTAAAGTGAATACTATACACACAGTCACACATACAGTACATCGTTATTGATTTGTTAATCATAACGTGTGTGTGTTAATGTGTAGATGTAATAACAAATAGAATATTAATCTTTTGACGCCTCACTGAACAGAATATGTGCATCAGGCACTGCACTAGAGAGCTTTGAAAACCAATTCAGTGCAATTACAAAAGTATTAGCAGCTAGAGTGACATTACAGCCGAGGTGTTGGAGACTGAAGCTATATTAATTAAACTGATATAAACTGCTAAAGTGGTTTGATTCTGTGATTAATTTGCTTACACACACACACAGTAGTTTGGGTAATTAATTATTCTTTCCCCATGCTTACAGGATGCCTTAGGTCGCACAGAGTAAATATATTATACAGGGAAAGTTTTCAATACCTCCATCCTCTCCCAGAGGTGTTCCCCGTAGTCAAGTAAATTTGTGACAAAAAGAGGTGCAGCTCATTTACTTTGACAAGGGCATTTGGGACGGATAAATTATGGCTGCTGTACTCTGAGAGAAAGGCAGTGGTGCAGGGTCGAGGAGAAATCATTTAGTGGCGAAGGGCACAGCAGAGGTACTTTTCTGGTAGATGACTTGAGATGTTATCTACAGTTATGAAAGTCTGAGCCAAATGTGAAAGAAAGCAACATCCACCTCTGTCACTTGTTGTTGTTACATATAATTCAGCTTAATAAGCCATTATCATCTGCATTCTGCAGCAGGCAGCCACTCAGCCTGCAGTACCAGTGCAGTTGAAGTATGCTAAACTTCTGTGTAATAGCTCTTCAGGGATCTAAAGGCCAAAGAGCACAGAAATTATGGAAAAAGTTTCCCCAGAGCAGCCAAACCGCTGTACAAGTGGTAAGAATTAAACACTGTGATTTTAGGTCCATAGTTCAATCTACTTCACACAGCACTCAGATAATGAACAATGATTCACTCCTCTTTTTCTCTTGTGGAAATTTAAATTATCATTTGGAAGGACTGGGAAAAGACAGTATTAACGTTTGAAATTAATTTATCCAAAAGATTTTTCTTACATACAAAAAACAGTACACAAGGTTAGTAACTTTAGGTTCTGACTCACGGGGAGCACATCTTCCAAAATGTCACACTGTTCCTATTTAGCTATAAATAAATTTTGCACATCCACTGTGCTCTGCAACAACTCTCAAAACTCATGAAGGTGTAAGTTAGAAAAGGAAGAGCTGTCCCTTTTGTCTGCCTTCATTCTCTCGTGTTCGAGCATTTCATCCTGTTATGATTCGTAATTACCTTTTTCCCATACTGTTAAACTCACCTGTCTCTTTAGTCCTCACTGCTCTGTGATTTTCTTTCCAGTTGCTCTTTGAGCCATCGGTCTGATCCATCCACCCTCCAGACTGACTCAACCTCCTTCCCATCTTTACCTTTTTCCTGAGGCCTGGGGAGCTTCAACAGAAGTTCCAAGTGATCAATTGAATTCTTTATATTATGACAAATTTTTACTACCAACTGTTGTAACTTGTAATAAATTTTAGATGATAGTATTGTTGGTGAATAAGGTTTTCATAAAACTTTGCTAGATTACACTTCTTGTTCAATTTAGCTTAAAATAACTAATAAAAACAAATCTACAGACATGACACAGAAGCTTGTCATGTGCTACATAGGAAATGTGGCTCTAATTAATTTAAATTTTCTATTCAAATAAAAAAAAAAATCATAATTAAGATTTCGGCAAAATCTTTTATCAGAATGTGTGTGGGTTGTGAAAAATGTGTTTCTACCTTCCTTTCGCAACAAGAAATGAGTAAACAAAATGAGAGCTGTTTGAGTTCACATTGAACTTTTTATTTTCAGTCACAGGTGGAAAACTGAGATTAGTTTAGACTCACAGCATGTGATGGCTCAGTATCACATAGGGTTTAGCATTTTGTTACGTTTCCTCAGTTTTCAGTATATGTTTCGAGTGTTGTTCATTTTCCAATGTGTTTTTTTGGTTAATGCATTTGGTTTATTTTTCATTCATTTTAAATATTTAATTCACGTATTGTAGTACTTCTGGCTGTTAGTAAGTTACTTGTTGTACTTCAAGTCGACAGTTCGTTCTTGAGGAGATGAAACGTCAACTGTCACATTGGGGGTTGGGAGAATTTTGGAAGAATTTCTCCTTGTCAATATTTATCATTAACAGTTATGAACAAAAATACAGGTTTCGTCTCCCATACACTGCAAAACATGGATGAATGTGATGTAGATTTTTCATGCATTCAGTATGTAATGTAGTGGTTTACATCAGTTTTTGATCTAATAATAGATCAATATAAAGATTTAATATAGAATTTATTGTATTTGAATACATGAATATTTATCTTATCTGAAAACTTACATGTTGAAATGTAAAAATATTTATTTTAAATAGTCATTTTTATAAATGTAATGCCTCTGTTGTGGTAAAGCATATTCTAACTCTGCTCGAACATGCAGGAAAGACGGTCAGCTAATGATGCAGGATGATCTGTCGTTTTGGCATAGTTTTTTGAGCATCATGTGATGCTGCAAATGGATGTAGACATACAAAGATCTTCAATGTGGAAAGGTTTACCGGGAATGGGAAAATGGAAAACCACGCAATGGGAAATGAACTTTTACAGGCAGCAGTGCAATTTCCGGTTTTTAATTATTTTTGTCAACAACCAGAGCTGTTGTGTCTGAATGAACCTTATTGGAAACTGAGTGATTGCTATTTTCTTATATTTAATGTTTGCTGTCATTGCTGATAACCCCCTCAGTGGCTGCGGTATAATTTTCTAAATATACCCCGGTAGAAAAAAGGGTGAAATAAACTTTGAAAACTGTCAGCTGATTACAGCTGTAATATACTGTATATGTTTTTCCTTTGAAATTAGCGGGAAGATTGATTCATTCTGTCTGTGCCGCTTTTGAACAGAGGAGAAATGACAATTACAATTCCAGTGTTGGAACATTTGATTGATATCCCAAGCCTGATTACATTGTGCTCATGAGTTTATGCAGCACTGACACCACACCCATAGTCTCTCACTGTGTTTGCACAGATGTTAACAGTGTTTTTTCCTCTTCCTTTACTTTTGTGGTCCTATAAACATCACCCAACCTTTGACCGTTTCAGGACTTAAGTGCTCTCCACAATAGACCTGTCACAACTGATTGATCTCTGCTCCACATAGCTCCCCGACGTGTTTTTGTCCTGATCCCAAAATAACGTCTTCTAATTTTGTATGGTGCGAGAATTAGGTTTCTTGTGCAGTTTTAATTCAAAGTAAGGCGTGGACTCTTCACAAAACAGAGAAATCCACCTGTGAGTTGAACACACACATAAAAGCAATCATCAGGATTTTGCTCTCAAACCTAATTCCAGGCATTAAAGGTCAGGCAACTAATAAGGTAACACCTAACTATGCGTTTAAATATTTATATTGTCAGTACTAGCTATGTTAAATAATTGAATTGATAACTAAACCGGTCTTTGCCTCAAAGATAGCTGCTCCATCACCTTTTAATCACAGCTCTGCTTTCACATCATCCACAAAATTATCTAAATATTTCACAATCATATCTTAACGTACCCAGAGCTGAACTGGAATGGTTTTCCTTTGTTTCGATCCTATCCCATTTCATTTGATGTTTTCTAAGATAAAGGAAGAGTGTTCCTGAGGGAGATCCTCTGTGTCAAATTTCCAGACAAAATTGTGCATCTATATTGAAATTACAGTTACAATATAAAAGATATTCTTTTTGCTGATATTAATCAGTTCCAAACAATAACGTAAAACAAAATTAAGTTATTTTGGATGGTAATAGCCTCCCCCAATAAGACAGTTAATGCTTTCAAACTGCAAAAACTCCTCAGGAGCAACTCAAGGCACACGAAGAAGAGCCAGAGGTGTTGACCCAGCCTCCAAGCTTCCGAGATGCCACCCTGATCGAGTGTAATCCCTGGAGGCCTGACCCTCAACCCACAGAAACCAAAGCATCCTCGGCTAAAGTCCTGTGGCTAAATGCACAATGCTCTGTGTAGTTACACGGCTAGAACTATTTCTGCAGAAATTTGCATTAGCATTCTTTTCTCCAGCACTATAAAGTAGTGCATATATTGTTCTCTTTTATAAGTCTCGGTCATCATGAAACTTTAAGCATGTGCACAAGCCAGATTTCCACTCCCATCCTTAGCCCTGAATATGTGTAGAGTCTTCCCCAATGTTCTATTTACATATGAAAAGATTGTTTGCACCACAACTAAATACACATGAAAATAAAAGCAATAGCACAATTTTTGCCAAATCTAATATTGAGACACTCAGTGAAGCAGAGAGAAGGAAATCTGTCTTATTTGGTGGAGTAAGTGTTGGAGTCCCAAGCAGATCCAAAATTGCAGCATGGAACAAAAGTCGCACAGGCCATCAACTCTGTAAGTTGAGCAAATGAGCTGAGCCAAGGTATTAGAAAAAAATGAAATAGATAAAAAATCATTACAACGTAACATCAGGGCTACAGGAGGAGGACCTTTAACCACCGTTATATCGGCAACAGATGAACACACAGCCTGCATAAAGTCATATATCTTTGCATGAAATTGTTGATGATCAGGAGGAAGACATAGTTGTAAGCCTACAGACCAACCTGAAGGCTAACAGGAATTTCTGGCATCTTAAAACCAAACCCAGTCCCTCTCAAGACAGTTCCAATGCTCCTGTGTCCATACCCCAGCAGATCCAAACCGTTATCCTGTTTTGGGTTCTACACTATAAAAAGCACATAGTTTTAAAATTGTAGCTTATCAGTGTAGCTTGTGTGTATATTTTCCACACTGTATAATCCTATAAAAGTACACTACAACCGTGCAGGGTTCTGATGGTCTGCTTACCAAACATGACAGAGATGGCAGTGTAATTTTGGTCATATTTTGATTGCCTACATCTACATGGGTTGTCAAAGAGTGTGTGAGAAAGAGAACCCGAAGGCAGACTCAAATGCTGGGGGCAGGTATCCTGAGCACAACATAGCAGGAACAAAACTGCTGATGAAAATTGAGAGATATAACAGACGGAAAAGCAGAAAACAAAAGTAATTACTAAATCCGTGTGGTAATCAGAACCAAGGGCGGGTGTGTGGGGAGAGTAGACAGCAATAAGAGAAAAAAAAAAAGAAAGAAACATTAAAACCAAGACAAACTTAACTAAACCTAATCCAGAAACCAAGGTGTGACATAGATAGCATGTGTAAGTTATATAAGTTTAGGTTTAGATTTGATTTCATCAAAATATTTGAATTACAAATGATATATTTTTTGTTTTTTTCTCTGTTTTTATTGTTGCTCTGCTGCAACTCCTGAATGTTGCCCCTAGGGATAAAGAATAGTTTATGTTATTGATTATGAAGCTTTTGCAAAATATTCGCATTGTAGGTTTTTAACCTAAAGTCAGTCACAAAATAAAGTTTACCACAAGTAAAACCAGAGTAAAATCTGCTTTTACAAGGCACTCGTTGATTAAACTTGCACACAGCTATCCCCAAAGAACAGACTAAAATGAACATGTTTTCCATTATCAAAATAATTGTTTTTCTTTTTAATTTCCTGAGCTATTATACGTTGCAAGCCTGCCGTTACAGTTGTTTTCTTTAGATTTTTCTCAGACAAAATTTGACGTTCATATATCCGCATTATAATCTGTCATAAATCCCTTCTATATTTCTTCGTTTATGAAATAAGTCTGATTATTCTGAAATTGTATGATATTTCTCAATAGTAATTTCTGAAAGCTCTTAACTGAAATGATTTACAGTACAGTACAAGACATGTAAGCGAACCTGTTCAAATCTTTAACCTGTAAAGTACAGCAGTGTACATTAGCAGTCAGATCAGACCCTATATGTAATTGAAGTCAGGGATTCTCCGGTGTGAGCTAATACAGTATTTTGTGCCGGTTTCATCCTGCCATGCAGTAAGCTGCCTCCATGCCTCCAGTCATTTATGCACTCTGTTATGGGTAAATGCACACACAGGCAGGGAGGTGTTTTCAGATCAATCTCTCGGTCAATCACACACAGGATCACACACAAACACTCATTATTGGACATGTGCATGTAACTTACACATAATTCATCCGCTCACAACTTATTACCTTCTGGACAACAACACACAAATGAATCTCACGGTGCAGTAACCTCCAGTGAAAACATGCAATAATCAATCCACTGACTTGCTTTGCTGGCAGACTTGATGAAGAATAACTGCAAATTGATATTCATGCATGTGTGCACACTGAAGAATTTATTCGTCTGATGCAAATTTTTCAGCTTAACTCAAAACACAGGTCTCGAACGGGAACATATTTGCATTAACACACAACAACATGTCAGTTAAGTTCAACAATTTTTACGTAAGTATTACAAACATGACAAACGTACCTGTCAGTGAACTGAGGAATGGCAACCTTTTCTAAAAGACATTATATACAGAGTCTTTTTTTTGCTGACAGAATTCATTTTAATTGCTCCATAGCGACATGAGACACGGTCATTTGGCTTTCATACAAAACTTTTTTCCTTCTTTCCAAGGAACCTTCTGACTGTGGAAAGGCGGGATCTGATTGTTAGCCATGAAACAAAGAGTCTTTCCTCTGAATAGTTATTCATGTTTTAATTTCTGAAGCACCTGCACTCCAAGCAAAAACACAGAACAATACACCCCTCCACCCACCCGTTATTGTCTTTAGGATATTCAACATTTTTACCAGTATTTACAATGTACATCGCATACTTGAACACAAAGTAACACTTTATCAAAAATCACAGATGATTTGTTGCTGGTTTAAGTTTATTCCTCATTACACAAAATCATAAAAGGGCTCCATATTGTACAGTTTTGTTTCTCTATCTTAAGATATAAACTCTGACTCAATCTGCAGGAGAAAAACAGAAAATAGATACATTAATAAAAGAAAGTCATGTATTGTTATGAGGGGCTCTTTTTGACACATAATATTAGCCATATGTTATGTTCTTGAATGCCAAGTCGTCTTTATAAATTTCTCCAAGCAAATAGATCTTCTTTTTGTGTCTGTGCATACTGTATGTTACTGTATGTGTGAAGATGTGCAGATGCATGGACGGCGACAACAACAGTTGGATGACGGTGATCTGGAGCAACTTTCACTTGAATGAAACACTCAAAACAAATAATTAAAATCAAACTGATTGAGGGAAAATCAAACATTTTAATGAAAACCCAAGTGCTATGGATATCATGTGTAGTGCTAATTACATATATACAGTAACTTTGAATATTTTCACTTGTATTTCTTTACTTCAAAAGTGAATTGAGTTAAAATATGTTTAAAATGGATAAAAGGATGGAATTTGTATTTAAAAAAGAAAGGAAAGGCAAGAGAATGGATTTAAAACTTAATCCAAAGGATGTAAAATCTATAATATATTATCAATTTGTCCTTTGGCGTTGGCTATTTTATACCACAATAACTTAAACATAATGACACAGTCTCTCTGAAGATGAGAGCACATGACTCCACAGAGAGGCAAACACTGACTCTCAGCAGTGAGTGGCATGATTCATTAGTCTCCAGTGAATCCCTTAGTTCTGCTGTTCTTGTGACCTTGAACAAGACAGAGTGTGACCCATGCTCCAGTCCTGTGCCGTAAAACCACTGTGTGAGTACCACAAATAAGCACCCACTGCTGCAAGCAGACCCACAACAAAAGCATGTCTCAAACTGGTTACAGCGGCACAGGTTTGGTTTTGAAATGGGAATCCTCACACAGACACAGGTACTGTATACTCTCACAAGGAAAACCAATATAGTTACATTTTAATTCATTTTATCATTCCTAATATCTTAAGCCTTGAATGTTTTTTTTTTCTTTTTCTTTTTCAGGGTCCCAAAACCAATAAATATCGATTTGCAGCCGGACAAGTTAAAACAGTGTTTCCTGTGACTTTATTTTTACAGCAATGAACATTGTGATGTTTGTTCATAATGCGAGCTCGGGAAAGGTCGTCATCAGACGCTGGTTTCCTCCCCTTCTTGTAGATATGCGTAGTACTGCACACGCTCCTCCAAACACGCATCCTTCGTCAAAGTGGTGGCATGACTGGTGGAGCCTCGGTGCGGCCTAAGTGATAGCTGCAGGGTTTGTCTGCACCTGGCAGGTCTGCTTTTCCCAGTTCCATTGCTGCAGGAGACGACTAGTTGGCGGTTCTCCTCAGGTGCAGCAGAGCCGGACGGGCCGCTGCGAGCTTTGTTGAGAACAGGCGAGTTACTGCTTTG
Organism: Odontesthes bonariensis; assembly: GCF_027942865.1. Classification (NCBI taxonomy): domain Eukaryota; kingdom Metazoa; phylum Chordata; class Actinopteri; order Atheriniformes; family Atherinopsidae; genus Odontesthes; species Odontesthes bonariensis. The sequence continues at coordinate 27,167,506 of NC_134509.1, read as the reverse complement.
GTCGCTGGCATTGTTGTCATGGATATCAGGCAGATTGCCTGTGGCAATACTGCCGCTCTTGATGTGCGGCGTGTGGCTGTGGGTGTGGCGGTACTCTTCGTCAATGTCCTTTCCCAGTTTCCACCTCTTCCACTTTTTCAGCATCTCTGACTGCACCTGAGAGAGGATTGGAGAGAAGAAAGAACAGATAGCAGTGATGAAGATTAAATAAGACACAAAGCACTTAATTTGATGGATGATTCTTGCCAAGGGCCGCATTTAAAAGTTTCGATTGGCAGATGGCTACTACTGTGTTCACCCTTTGCCCAAGATTAAAATGGAACTCGGAAGATTGACCTTTTAGATATATATAAAAGAAACAAACAAATGAATGCAAAATTAACTTTGACATTAAGAAATGTATCATCTCTACAAAAGCAAAGGGAAGGAACTACAACAATGGCAAACATCAAATAACTGTGGTGCACAACATAAAAGCAAAATTGCTCACCTCTTTATTGATGAAGCAGTACAGAATAGCAACCAGCAGGCCCTGAAATGAAAAAGTGGGCTTTCATTCAATCATTTTCTTGAATTAAAAGCTAGAAAATAAAAAACACACATTAGTTAAGGCTCTTTTGATCATTTTCAGCAAAAAACCTATCACTCAGCGTATTCTTAGCAGGACACACAGTGTGAGTTTATCATAAAGTCGACTTAAAAAACTTCACAATCACTCAGGGCAACACAGGAGAATCAGCTCCTCAGATGGAGGCTTCCTCAGACATCCCCTAACACTTCCGACTTTCCTTCTCAGGCAATTTCACAACCATTCACATCTCGAATATCAACCAGCCAGGTAGACTCACAGGATATAAAGTAGCAAATGACCAACAGGGTGTGTGGGTGGATCAGGGACACACATGTGACTAAATAACTCTCAAGGTTTGAATATCCAACATATTATAACCTGAATCTCCTCACCTGTCAGTCAGAACTGAAGGAGCTTGTCAGATCTGTAAAATTCTGTTTCCTTCTACATAAGGACTTAGAATTATTAGCTTTTACCCAAAATGTTGGTTTTTCAAGACAAATTGCATTGCATATAAATCTTACCAGCCACATGTCAATGTCCTTATTGTCTGTTTTGATCAGTAAACACTTTACAGCTGGTGTTATCTGGAAATTTGTGGGGCTATAGTATGTGTTTGTCTGGTCTTACTGGTTTCATCAAGTCTTTAGATTTGTACCAAGCTTCATTTCTTCCAAACACAATTCTGAACATCACAGTAAGGTGATATGTTACCTGTTATACTGGTACGTGTTTTTAAGATTGTAAAAGTTTTGGAGTTCTGGGATGCAGACTTGATAATGTATGCTTCAGAAAATAAAGTCTCATATTTAGAAAACCAAGAAAAAGTTGTCATATAGAAATATTTCAGGACAAAAATGTGGAGAAAAAAAGTGTTTCATATGGTGCTGATCTCAGACCTGGAAGGAGTTGAACAGAAGGTCACAAAATAGACGAATGAGGCGAAGCATGGAGCCTTTAGGGACAGACTCATCAATGACAAAGGTGAAGAGGATGGCGTGAATCCCAAGCAAGGGGATGAGAGTCAGGGTGGACTTTGCCAGTCTGGTCAGGAAGAGAAAAATAGAAAACAGTGAAGAGTTTTAAATATTGTAAGAAACCAAAAAGTTCTGCCATTGTTTAAGTTACAATGTCTGAGCAGGATGTCCTCGCCTGCAGAGTTTTTGGTCTAACACTAAAGCTGTATGATCTGTAAGAGCTTCTAAAGAATGTAACAAAAAATAAACAGTACAAACACATAGTGTGAGAATAACAGATTCAGAAATAAAGTGCAGGCTGTCAGTTTCTACGTTTTTAGAGGCTTTATTGATACATTGATAACTGTTTAATATCACCATTTTCACCAGCGTAAACCTAGTGTTAAAGACCTGCCCAGCAAACACTCCCATTCATCTTCATCATTTTATATTTTCCAGAAACATGACGTACTTCTCTCACCTGAATTTGTAGTCAGTGTATCTCATCTGGTGAGCTCTTAGTTTAGACATCAGGATTTTAATTATTCGGATGAAGATGAAGAAGTTAATCTGAAATGAGACAACGGGCAGAGTTACAATGAAAAAAAAAAAAGCTAAATTTGAATAACTGGGTCTGTTATTTTGCAACATCTACTGTAAGTCTCTTTGGTTTATGGGGCTTGACTTGCCACACACACAGTCGTGTTTTTATTGCTTCAGACAACATCTAATTTACCTGTATTCAGAGACCATAATCCACAACCTAACTACCATTGATCTAATCGCAGGCCTTTTACCATCTCTAAATTGAGTCTTTGTGATTAACTGCATTGATTGGCATGGGAACTTAAAGTGTTACAGTGAAAACAGATTTGTGTCCTCACAATACAAGTGATATAAGCACTCAAACACACAGTGCGCTTACACATAGTGTGATCTTACGCAGAACACTCTGTTGTGACAGAGAACATTAATTCGTACAGCACTCAAGTTATTGGAGCGCCAAGTTTGGTAAAGTGTGGATGTTGTTATAAAGGGTGTGTTTGTGTGAATGTGCCCCTTTGAGTGCACAATAACATTGTTTCCTGGTGTGAACGAGCCTGAACAGTATTTGAGCTTCAGGATTGCTGGGATTGTTGTTGTATGACAAAAAACTGCACGCTTGTTACACAACTGTACAGCAACTGTGATTACAGTGGAAAACAATGTTTCTATATTGAGTACAGCGCTACTTGAGCTACACATTCAAGGAGAGCACGTATGTTTTTACATGAGGTCACTAAAGTTGTCCCAATTTATGTGCACTTGTGTTTTTAAGTAGGTCCATCCATAATGATGTTTGTCCCTATGGGAACAAGAGTCAGGAAACACACAAGAGGAATTCCTTAAGTGATTGTGTGTGTGAGTGGCAGGGGAGTGTACATCCATGTTAAAATAAACCCAAGACATTGCATTAACAATAGTTCTGCCACATCACTGAGAATGAATCTTTTTCATTTCTATTATTTCAGGCCAAATTTTGGTTGTGACTATAATGAAGCAGTGTTTTTACTGCAAGCAATTGCATTCTTCCACACTCCCACAATATGCCATGGGGCAAATTCAAGAGGTCATAAGGAGGTTGAAAAGAAACATTTTTCTTTAAGAATTTCTGTATGTGTTGTATATTTGGGCTTCCAGAGGCAGACTGTCAGGGTCGGCATCCAGGGGTGAACTGGCCATGGGAGTACTGGGAGTTTTCCTGGTGGCCAATAGACTGTGTAGTTTTAAAATGGGGAAGAAAAAAATACAGTTTAAAATCGATTGGCATAGTGCTTGCTAAACTGGCTCATAGTGAGTGGTTACTGTCCACTCCAAACAAATTTTATTTATCTGTGCTAGCACAGAGTTTAAAAAAAAAAGAGAGACTTTCAGAAGTGCAAATGAACCCCTTCTGCTGTTGAAAGTCATTGGTGAATGTCAGATGTTTTAATCAATCAAATATCGATTTTGTCATTCTTTGATAAGCCGGAGCCTTTGAGCTGGTCTTGCAACATAAAGTGATAATGTGTAGAAGGTCAACCAGTCAAGCAAAGCAGCTGGCCCATTACGCACAGCATTGCTTTTTAGCAGTGGCTCCTTAGATTTTGTTTATTATTTTCACTTAATCTTGTTGTGTTTTAAAGTAGAATGGCATGGAGGGCAAAGCCTTTTTTCAGTAGAACTTTAAAAACTTGACATGGTGAGAAATAGTAGGCCAGCCTTGTCTCTAGTATTCAAGTCTCAGTCAGGGAAAGTTACTACCATATGGCAGTAATGCAGTGATTGGTGGCTGTGGAAAGTTTCATTAATATTTTAGGGGCCTTAGCATGCCAGGCTCTACGAGGGGTCTTGAATGTTATTGCTTGGTGTGGATCATTGCAAGTGGTGTGTGTTGAGATTAAGTGAGCTGACTGCACACTTTACTGCTTTTGGTGGCATGTGCAGATCTGCAGGTAAGCATGTATTGTATTTTATAAGTAACTCAATTACTCTCAATAAAATGTACTGTCATTGTGAAACTAAGGTGGTAGCATCTAATGACAATAGTAGATAGCCCTAGTGTCATAGTTAGCTTATTCAAGGCTATAATAATAATCGGAGTGTAGAAGGGTTTGTATCTACACTTTTCATCATATTTTTATCCATGTTTCTATAAAGGCAGAGGTTTTCATTGTTTAAAGTTCCTCTTTGTGGTGCTCTTGGGCAACACACTGAAACCCAAATCAGTGTGAATGGTGCATGACAGTCTCATTGTAAAGTGCTTTAGAAATTTATTGAAGGTTAACATCCAAACAGACCTTTATTGGTGCAAGCATGAGTGTGGATCAGCGGCACTGATGGGGCCGAATAAGGAAGTGAAAGTTGAGCCATCTATTCAGAGCAGCAAACTGTTGTGGTGTTCTACAGAGACTTCCTGCATTGTCACATACTATGTCGAGGGCTAAATAAGGAAACAGATTTCAGAATACACTAATTTTCTTTCCTCCACAATGCTGGTCGATATGCCGATTATTACCAGTGGGACGTCTAACTCCTCTTTCAGTCTTGGTACACTCAAATCTGGTGGATTTATCATAAACTAGATACGAACCTAATAGAAGCTTTTCATCAAAAGTTGTCATACACCTACTCCTGTTCATCACTAGTGGCTGAGTGAAAATAATCTTCATCTCTTAGCTTCGTACCTACATCTAGACTTGACCAAAAAGAGTGGCATTCTGTCAAGGTGAGGTACTTTTTACAAATACCCTTCTTGGTTTTTCTCATGCCTAAAATTCTCCCCAAAACACCCAAACTCAAGCTTTACAAAAAGGAAAGAGGTTGAGGCGCTCACCTCCATTAGCTGATTAACTGCTTGCACCAACCAAAGTGGGAGGGGGAGTGTCATTCTATGTAGCACCCAACCTGAGAAATTCCTGCACTGGTTTTCTTTGATACATCATCAAAAGCTGCTCGGACTGCAGGATTTGTATGACATAAAATTTTCGTGCTTTTGAAACTGTCACTTTTTAAAACCCTGTATGTACCTTGAAATCGTAAACTGGCCTATGCCAAATGGAAAAACACACAGGAGAAAGGAAGAGGGGAAATTTGTGAACAGGTCCGGTTTTAATTCAGGATTAGTTCTGTGAAGACCTTTAATTCTCATAGTTTAAAACCATTTCAGGTAGCCTGGGCGAAAGCCGACTGTTGACTCTGTCAAACAGTCTGGGAAAACCCAAGAGGAATCCGTTTCCATGGAGGGCGGGACCTTACCCAGCAACTTAAATTCATTGGAGTAATGGAGTTCCCTTAACCAATCATAATGTTTAGAAATGACGTTGGTTATGCGCCGAGGTTCATGCTTACTCTCGCGAGGCTCTAGCTCACGAATCACGCTTCCCACATCCGCTTTCATTATACCGGTACCCAGTGGCGGCTCCTCCACAGGGGCGATTTGTGCGACGCACTACCAAACACGGAGTTTTTTTTTTTTTTTTTAATCTAGTTGCTAAGGTGGGACTGATCTGCTGTAGGCAAACTGGTTGTATATGTCATTGTCCAATCAGATTAAGGTCGCGCCTGGTGTTGCTACGCCCATTTTGTGCGATTTCTGTCAGGGTCGAATTTGCACCAGGAAGCTCCCATTGACATGAATGGGACCTCGGTTTTTTTCAAAAATCCTGTTCCCAATGCATTTTCTATGAGGGTTTATGTGCTCGCACAAACGACGCACAACGTGCTTTCGTCATATGTCTGTTGCGCGGGACCATGAACTTTCTACTTGTTGTTGTAACATTGTGGTTTTCAATAAAGAAAAAAAAAAAAAAAAACATTCTATGAAGAACATGGCGAGTGTCGAGTGCAACAATACGGTAGTATTTCTGACAGAAGTACCCTTTAGTCGTCGTACTAATGCGGAGAAGGAAGTTTGGAAGAATTTTGCAGGATTTTCGGGCTCACCTTGCGAGGCAAAGATGAAACCCAGGGCTCCACCAACCCTGCTATTTTTCCAGGTAGTATAACTTACCCTTTTGTGCTCAATCATTGACTTGTAATGATTTAAATCTTTTATATAATGTTGACAATGATAGCAGAATGTATAATGACACATTCATTGTTAACGGTGCAGTATTATATTTAAAAAAGAGAGAAATCTCACATAAGTAAGCTGCACTTAACCATGTTTGACAACTGGTTATGCTTTTCTAAGTCATATTTTCCAAAACTTCAATAAACACTTGACTTGGATTTATATGCTGTCATTTTAATTACATTCTTTAGAATGAAAATTGAATGAATCTTATCATTAAGAGCTTATGTGTTTACTTATTTCATAGAATCCTGGAACAATATGAGGAAAATAAATAAATAATGGTTAAGGTGTAATATTAACTGATTGGCAAATTATGCAAAAAATAACAAAAAATTATTTAAAATTATTACAATAAATTATGCTACCTAGACAAATATACCTCAGTCCTATGGACTTTTATGGTACTTATGGACATAACGGGGGGAAATTGCAGTCACTTTGGTTATTTGGAAGATCAAATAACCCCTCGACTCTGCGTTGTGTTTATTTAAGGAAGACAAGGAGTTTCTGGACGATTGGACATTTTATTTCCTGTGTGGGAACATAACAGGTTTGCATCAGTGCAATCGGTTCAGCTTCGCACGGCACACTCTGATGCAGCTTCCACAGACTGGAAATTGCACTACCTAAAAAAAATGTCAGGAGCCGCCACTGCCGGTACCATTTGATAAATCAAACTTTTCCCAAAGCCAGTTGGAAGGAGAGCTACGACATCCTTGCCACTAACAAAATTGACGAGGCATTCCTCTTGCTCTCGTTTTAATTGTGTAATGATCTCCAGAGTTGAGACAACTTCATGGATAGCTTCTAGCGTTCTTCCGTCGCCATGTTTATTTCCGCTGCGGTTGAACTACAATTATATGGACTACAATGGACTCCGCGCGTGAGTTCTGCGTCACCACTCGCAACTGTTTGCTGATTGGCAAAACACTGAGCGAACCGAGGTAGGGGGATTTGGCCAGACTATGTGCGGAGCCAAAATCTTTGGGCGGAAGTACGTAGGATGGCGTCGCCAGGCTACATTTCAGGTACCTGCATCCCTATTTATAGCAAATTCTGCAAGCACGTTTGTAAGTGTTGAACTTGAACTTCCTTTTAATTATTTATATGTAAACTGAAAGAGGAGATTAAACTAAGAGACAGACAGAGACATAAGCACACAGTCTTACCAGATATGCAAACAGTATAGGAGAACGGATGATCCACCAATATCCCATGTTAATGTTTCTCTCCCAGCACCTAGACAAACACACACAAATGCAACACATTCATGTCATTGTGATTTTTTCAAAATAGTCTAAATATAGTCATTCTCTACAATAAGAGTACCTTGAGAGATATCAAAAAGAAAAATGACACTGCGACATTTAAAGCGTCTTTTCATGTGATGTGAACTTACTCTTCATTCTCGTACAGATATTTCACTGTGATCCACGGCAACACAAATATCAGTGGTGCACCTGAGAATAACAAAGACGTCATGGATTATCAATGTGCTCCTGGTAGATATTTTGCTCCCTGCGTTGATACACATTACTTATTTCATTACATCATTACATCATTACATTTGAAACAACATAAAAAAAAAACACAAATGTATCATCATGACACGATTAAAATCTCAAGGCAAATATTTCTGCTCTCATCTTTTCCACTGATTAACCAAAACGTCCTTCATTTAGAAAATGTGGGGGCATCTCTGTCTTTGTCTGCACTTGAATAAAGATGAACCTGTTCTCTTCTGTGAACATAACGAGTCCCATGATGGGACTCCCATCATGCTATGGTACAAAGACTCGCTACCATCAGTTGGACAGTTAATTTAATAATGTATCAATCATTAGCTGTTTTTTCCACTCATTGTCATGATAATTATGCAGTTAAGTTGTTATCTCAGAATAGCAGAGTAAGAGGTTGATTTGAAAATCATGTCTGAATTAGTTTCCCAATGAAAAAAATATTTGGACATTCAGACATCAAATGCTAAACAATAAACCACAGCTATTGTGAGTTATCTATCTCCTGAGAATAAACCTAACCATAAAGAATTAAAAAATAGCTGCAGGATTAATTTTTTTCTTTTATTCAGAGTAATGTCTCACACAACTGTCGCAGGAAGGGAACATATTGAGAAAAACATTTTTTTTCTGTCACGCTTTTATTGTTATGAATTTAATATCTCAGTGTTCACTCTGTAAGGGAGAATTCTACAAATTTTACACATCAAAGTGTGTTTGCAGGTCTTTGGGAGTTCTTGTGCAGTATACGCAAAAGAAAAATAAAAGAAGAAGAAGAAATTATAAAGCCTTTTGTGTCTCCAGAGGGAGCTATGTGGTAGTGTAGGTTTTGAAAAAGGACCAATTCATGCATCCCATATAAATATCTTGTGTGATGAATTTTAGCTTAAAACAACATGAGAAAGTTTTCACATTTTGTTTAATCTTTTGTGCAGAACTGACATAACTGGCAGCAGAAATCACACTGGGTTCAACAACAATAGAGCCTGCTTCTCCAATGAAATCAGAAAAAAAGAACATTATACAATCCACTATACTGTCCACTTATGGAGTTACCCTATATAATCATGCTTCTGCCACCTCCCTAAATCTCTCGAAGCCATCCCCCACAAAGCTCTGTGATTCATTACTCCAGACAGTTACTCCACTCGCCACTGACAGATACAGTGATGAAGTTGGCTGGACATCACTGGTAACAACAAGGCTTCTGCACACTGGGTGCTGCTCACAACCCACGACCAGGACGCCTCCACCCGGGTGAACACCAAGCTATAGGCCAGCCAAGAGCCCACTGCAGTGGAGCACTGCCGCAGACCCCCCACCTGGCCAAGCCAATGTTCACCATGAGTCTGAGACATCCCAGCCAGAGTCGATCACAGCCCCCAGCACAGACGGCCCCCACCGAGGAAACACTGGGAATATGGAATAAGAACATAAAACTACAAAGGCTAAGAACATCAAATAAATAAAATGAATAAAATAAAATAATAATAGGAAATAGCTAAAAAATTAACTCTGTCATAAAAAGTAAAAATAATAAAATAATAAAAGGGCTAAAAATATAAATTGGCTAAAATAATTAAATGAATGTATAAATAAGACATTAGTTAAAAGCCAAATTAAATAGGTGGGTCTTGAGCCTGTCTTTAAAAATATCAACACTCTCTGCGGCCCTCAGGTCCTCCGGCAGGCTATTCCACAGACGGGGGCCATAGTGCTGAAAAGATGCCTCACCGTAAGTTCGTGATCTAGCTTTACAATAGAGCCTGCTTCTCCAAAGCAGGTCAGAGGAGAGCATATTACTATCTTCATTCAGGGTTCTAATGCCTGCATGGTGTTTTTTTTTCAGGAGTCCCTTCCTAACGATTTATAGTTTAATGGGCTTATTTACCACAAGGATTTTTTTTAACATTATGCATTTAACATTTTTCTTCTAGTACGTTTAGAGTTTATACACCAGCAGAAAAAAATACGTTTTACAGTCCAGCATACTGTCCACACTGGATTATGGAGCTCTACCCTATTTAGTCATGCTGCAGCCACCTCCCTAAATCTTAGGACGCCATCATTAATAAACAACACAAACTAACACCTCAAATTCGCCCAAACTAAAACTAAATACTTATGTGATTAAATTTCATTTAATTTCTTGTTTAATGATTTATTAATAATATTAATAATGCATTTGTTTTAAAAAAAAATGTATGACACCACCATATGATTTACAACATTTCCTGAGCCAGGAGAGGACTGAAGTAAAATGAGACTATCACAATAAAGAGGTATTGACCAGGTGGATCTTAACAGGGTCGTCTCACTACAATTCGAGGCCTGACAGTGAGAAAAGTTTTAAAGCGCCCAGAAAAAGCCTTAGTGGATGGAAAAGGGTGCAAACGGGAGAGAGGGACATTTGTACATGCAGCAGTGAATCTGAGTGCAGAAGCAGTGTTTTTAAACAGGGACTTTTTGAGTGTGAGGGCAAAGTTTTGAGGGGGAGCCATAGTATCAGGAACAAGGTTTACCAAGCACAACTACATGTCATTTGTGTTTTGCCAACAACAGGTGGAGCTAAATTACATGTTCATAGAGCCACACATATCAAAGAAGGCAATGGGTAGAGTTAACACTCAGATTATCTTTATGGAGATCAACTTCTAAATAAGTAGGTTTGATGAATAGACATTAAACAGTACTTGGTGAAAAAGTTTAAGCGTTTTAACTAGAAACTTCTGTGAATGTGTGTGAAACAATTAACTTCTGGGGATAGTTCGTTTATACATTTATTACAACAACAGAAGTACACCTTTGTATACTCTTATAATAACCACATCACAGTTAATTGGTGAAAATCATTTCATAAAAGCAGTTTGGGTTCTTACCCCAGCCGATGGCCAGGTAAATGTAGAAGTACTTCTTCTCACGGAAAACAGTGATGACCAAGAGGCTGTGTAGGTAGATGCCCTCCACCAGCAGCCAATAGTTGTTGGCCATTACACTGTACTGCATCATCACCATGGCACCACGACACCAAGTCACAGCCTGATGCACAATGCAAAAGACACAGGTGGAGCAGACAAAAATCAGCTGAGGTGTTTACAACACTGCTTCGCTGTAAATATTCCCCAGTATCTGCAAGCCACAAGTTGCATTTCCACTGAATTTTTCATTTCTTTAGGCTGAACATGGATTGATGCACAACAAATGTAAAGATTTGCGATGGAAAAAGACACCAAAAGCAACTTGGAGGGAATTGGTGGCTCCATTAATTGATTTTTGTCAAATATCAATCTCATTGTTCTAGACTCACTCAATCAACACATAATCTTTTGCTTGTTAAGTTATAAACCGTGAGAGATGGTTGAATATTTTTAAAACCTACATGGAAATTACTGGTTGTTAGCTGTGAAAGATATGGTGCTGGATCTGTTATAATCAAGATAATGTGTTATTCGTTTGCTCCTATTTTCGATATGACTATTGTACATTTGTAATTTACTGTTAGTAATATTAAGTGTAGATGACCTGACTTACTGTTGAAAACAAAACAAAGGAGATACTTTGCACATCTGTTTCTTGAATTCGTGTAGAAGGATAAATTGATCAAGTATAGCAGAATTTATTCCTGCACACGATCAAACTTTTTTAAAAAAGAGCTATGCTTTGGTTGTGAACTGTCATTAGGACAACCTTTTTGCAAGGTAGGGTAAAACCTGATGAGTTTGTGTACCCCGTTTGACTCTTTCATCATTGCTTTTCATGATCTGGTTGTAGCTTCCATACTTTAAATGTAGCTTGACAGCACTGTACTTTTAGCAGCAAATATTGTAAAAAAAAAAAAAAACATTAGCAATGGTTCCCCAGATGCATATTGCTGTGTTACAAGCAAGCTGCAGATGAACACATTTAAAATGAATGAGTTTGATGTGATACTTATGCTCTCACCGGTACGCTGACCCAGGCTTGTGACCCAGTGTCACTACTGTTCCTCGGGTCCAGTGTGACGGTCAGAAGGGCATCTTTAACCAGAATGGACACAGCTCTCAGGATGAAGGAAGCAAACAGGTTCATGTGGATGTTGTTCCTCATACAGTGCAGCTTCCTAATACAGAGATGTCAGTGAGAGTTATTTTTGTACTTGAATTGTTATCTTCACTATTTATCCTTGTTAGATTAATCTCTACTTCTGTCTCCCCTTCCTTTGTTTATTTCCTGCTTTGTTCTCATCTCGTTTTGGACTGTTACTATTCCTTTTTGGCATTCATTCATTCCTGTCATGTCGTTCTTCTGTCTTAATGTGTTTGTTCATTTGTATTTTCTTTGTGCATTCTTCAATTGATTTATTTGTTCACTCATCCATTCTGCTACCTTTCCCTCTTTTAATCGCTTTATTCTTTTCTAAATCTATCCTCACTTATTTCTCCTTTCTTTCTCCCTCCCTTCCCTCGCTCAATTGCTTGCATGTAATACCTGAAGCTGATGAGAATTCCAAGGGCCAGCAGCAGCGCTCCCAGTGAGAGAGAGTAGCCAACTGTGTACATGATTCGTAACTGACTGAGGATACGACCATACTGCTGCTGCAAACCCAACAAAGAGACGGAAGCAATTACTTCCATGTACTGCATTCAACACACACGAACACACATTTGAGATTAAATTTGGGGCAAATTACGCAAAAAAGACGAAAAAAAAGAGTATTTGAACAGATGGGAATATTTTCACATGCCGTCATATTAGATTGTGTCAAAGTTTCAAGTCATAGTGTCGCATATCCATCTGCCACTGTAAGCAGCTTTGAAAATGGCAAGACTTAAATCACAAGGCCAGCAGGCCCACACACATACATACATAGTTCTATCCACAAACAGGCATACCCAAACATACTGTACTGTTTATAGACACACCTCACCAGGGTCGTCCTCACATTCGCTGGTATTCTTTTGTCCCCATTTACCATCTTCATTGCAGACTCTGTAGACCAGACCCCGCTGAACTATTCACACAGAAATATGCACATTGTGAGATTATTAGGGTGGAATGTATGCTGAACCCCCCACTGTTCAGATGGTGCTAAATACACTGCCCCACAATAATAACAACAACAAAAGCCTCTTTGTAATTTAAATGAACGTTGTGTGGCGTTATGTGATTTCTTATTTTCAACAGAAGCTCAACTAAACTTTGTAGCTTCCACATTTTAAGATAGATGTATGAAAGCAGCCAGCTACGCAACATGTGTAATCTGGCACAAAGTTAGATACACAAACAGGAAACACTCAGAAGTCTCAACATCAGAGTTTTTTTTAAAGACAGGACAAGAGACTTCCTGTTAGGTTACTAATCCAGGAGATAAGAGAAACAAGTTGTCTTCACACCTGTTTACAGCTCCCAAACCAACAGGAACATGATCACAAAGATTCACAAAGCTGCAGTATCTTTTTTCTAACATTCTGCACCTTTTGATAGCACAATTCAAAATGTGAGCTGCTCTAGGAGACACAAGCCACATGAATGTTAGTCACAGTTCTGTGTCTGTAACAAATCTCACTGATGTAGAGAGCACACAGCAGAGAGCAGAGGCGACTCAGTTTCAATACATTTTGAGGAAACCGCCATTCCATACAATGTGTACATTCCTTTTCACTTTTTTTTTCTTTGCATGGTCATCTTTTGGGCCATGCAAAGATATGCATCAGGCAACAACTAAGCACCCAGGAGAAAGTAGAGGTGACGGGAGATCTGAAATATCCTCCTCTCATGTGAAACACCCGAGTTACACTCCTGCAGGAGATCGTTCTTCTCCTCTTCTTTTACTTTGGACATCCTTGTTTCACCCTGTGGTTTGTTCTGTCACTGGTATTTTTTTTTTCATTCCTATTTGTGAAAAGTCTAGTGAAAGATAGACTTTGAAACCACACAGCCAAAAAAACTCCCAATTTTCCCTCTAAAGCTACACCTCTACAACATGTGCACAGGTTGCAGCACAATCAGCTGGAAGAGCAGCAAGTTAGCCTAAGGCTAACACCAGAAACCGTGGTAAATACTGGGACTGACTAACACACAGTGTAGCTACACAGTTGTATTACAATATAAAACAACAAACTTCACACAAAACAAACCAAAATATTACGTGTGCAGCAGTAAATTACCAAGTTCTTAAACTCTGTGATTCCCGCAGTTCTAGCAATTGTGGAAACGCTATCCCTATTCTGACTCTGGTTTGACCTCTTTCTTTACCCAATCATTGTTTTAGTTGTAGCCTTTGCTAATACTTCCTTTTATAGCTTTCTGTAACAGTGTCTGATGTGTAAGGTTAAAATTGCTGCCATTACCGTGCTGTCTGCTAGCTCCTCTTGGACTCTGTCCTGCAGTGATCTGTAGACTTAGGTGACATTCAATTAAAACACAGGCAGAGTGCACGTAGGAGGGAAAGTAAACAGGCAGAGAAGCTGGTAGGCCGTCAAATCATTGCATTTGGCCTGAATGCTGCATGTGCACATGTTCTAGAGGTATGGCTTGGGAGCTCTGACGGCATGGTGTAGGACAGGGATACCCACATCCGGTCCTCAAGGGCTGCTATTCTGCAGGTTTTAGATCTTTCCCTGCTTCAACACACCTGATTCAGATGACATGGATCTCTTCAAAAGATTGTTAAATTCTGCACAAGCCTGTTAATGATGCATTGATCTGAATCAGGTGTGTTGAAGCAGGGAAACATTTAAAACCTGCAGGACAGCGGCCTAAAGTCTGTGTGAGACTGGACAGCAAATAACTAAGATATCTTGTTCGAGTTCATAATCCTTACATAAAATATAGTCATCTAATCCCCTCTTAATACAAAATATTCTACTTATTCTCTAATTCTCCATTCTCTTAATCTCTTCATTCTTCTTAAGCAGACATACTCATACCCCACATACATTGTGCATACATACAGACCTTTGCGGAACCAAGGCAGGAACCAGGGGCAGGAGACATTGACAGTGGTTCCTGGAAGTCCATCAGGCCAACAGGCATACAAATCAAATGTCCGGTTGCACACCAACCCTGTAATAGATAGCAGATGTGTTACATGTTTGCTTGGGATCCGTGTAGATCAGGTTTATGTTATTCCCCTGCATGCATCTCATTCAGACATGGCGGAGAAGGACTCACCTGTGGCAGGGGGCGTGGCGTTGATGTAATCCAGGCACTTGTCCTTGTAGCTGCTCCACTGCTCCTTCACAAGCTCCAGAGAGTTAGCAGAGGAAACCTGCAGCAGGAAGGACTTTAAGAATCTTCATGTGAAACATCAGCGAAGCCACCACTTGCCCATCAGTGACCTCTCAGTCGTAATAAGTGGCACTCAAGACAGAGTCGATTAAAACCAGAATTTATTCTCTGTGTATGTGTTTGTCCGCGTGTGTGTGAAGGAGTGTGAGCTGCGAGTCGTGGTGTACCTTCGTGCAGCTGCAGAACATGAGCAAGGCCAAGAGGAGACACACCTGGGACATCCCACTGATGCTGGGAGGATGGGGGTCGGTGGGGACCAGAACACAGTGGAAGCCCAATACATGAGGCAGTCTCAGCCCTGTTTCACCCTGTGGCCTACACATTAAACATGGAAAGACTTTTTATGTGAGTATGTGTCTGTGTGTGTGTTGCTTGTTTGTTTGAGCTAGAACTGAAAGACAGATTATGTGAAACATGATGGTATTGAGAATCAGTGCAAAATAAAAATAAAATCAGTGTTCAAAAAACACATTTCACAGTTTACAGATGGAAACCATATGCTTCTGAAAAAACAAAGATCCAAAAGAACTCTGTTTATTTGTGAGATAAAAGCTTAAATCATTCCACTTCTTACACTGCATCTGTTTTCATGTTGGCCGCACATAATAAAGCACATGAAAACAGCATTGTAGATATGAGAAAACTGTAGTGCACACACAGAGGCATCTCTATGCAACAGTGTGTGACCAAAACACACAATGCAAAAATTACTGGATCACAACTGCTTTTAGAGGGGTTTACTTCTAAGCAAATTCAATACAGATAGGCCTTCTTTTTTATTGTTTAGGTCCTTTATGTCCTTTATTCAAATGTTGAGGGACAGCAAAGGGCCCCTGCTTCAGCCCCCTGTACATGGGGCACCCGTTCAACCAGTTGAACTACCTAGCACCCTGACAGCCAGGTTTTCTAAACAAAACCTAAAACTCCACTCAGATAACAAATACTATGATGGTAGTTACTGTTGTGCTTGAATGCAATAAAATGAGCGCATTCATGGCATTCATGACATAATATGCCATTCATATTATCATGAATTCTGAAATGAGAAACTCTTTTTTTAACGAATGAAAATGAGTACCACTTTTTCTCACAGCATTGAATAACGTTCATGTCAACAGTGAATGGGTCATGCTGAATTCAAAGACCTTGCAATGATTTGTGCACAGAACACAGACATAAGTGCTGTTAATACAACTAATGCTACAGTATTAGGACAGTTGCAGACATATGTCGCTATAGACATGTTTGGAACTACAGAGCAACACTCCCACGGTGCCTACTACAAAAAGTGGTGCCCTCAAACAAAAGTAGGTCTCAGAAGACGGCTATAAAGAAGTGAGAAGAGTGGTGTCAGTCAGCTGAATCTCAAGGATGGAATAGATGACTTTGCGCGGGCAGCTGCATACTCACAGACTCTGTCCTCATGTGTGTCAGGCATAGCTATTGAGTACGATTTTTTTCAGCTGTCATGCTCCCACACCAGATGGGATCTATCCATCTATCTAATTGTGAGACTGAAGCGTTGACTAATGTGCTCTCATCGGTGTTTCGGAAATGATCCAATTGACTATGCGCTAAAAACTAGCTTTTTTTTCATCATCGTTTTACTTTGAGAATCTTGATGTCAAGAAAGAAAATAAATAAATAGACATGCATGTTTCCGGAAGATGGCTCTTTTTGGCAATCTGACTTTTATTCAAGGTCAGTCAAGTGCTTTCAATTTGGTTCAAATGTCAACGATAACAATGATGTTAGATGCTGTTTCAGTTTGATTTTGCTGTCTGGGATATGGTAAGGAGCAGAATCAAAGAAACAATGGTGCTTTTTACGGACAATTTGATCGGAAACTCAACACAAACAGCTCCAGGATGTCAGTAAAAACCATTAAGCTCAACATACTTCGCCAAACCCTAATGCAGTACACCCCTCATATATTTACAAATGTGTGTTTGTTTGATTCTCCCTTTATGTTAAGAATTACACATTTAACCATATCAACTTCTCAGTTAGTGCCTTTGTGTTTTATGATGGGTTCCTGTAGCATCAGTTGAACATCTCCACCAGCGCAGTTGGAGAACAAAACAAAATCTGAAACGTTTCTGCAAAAAACACCTTGACCATGGAAACATTTTTGGCTAAAACGTTTCAAATTCCATTCTATTCCAGTCCCTTGTGCTTCTGACGCAGTGCAGCTTCAGGCCGTGTGTTTGTTTCTGCTCAGGTTTGCTTCCGTGGTGCTGAATCACGACACCCAGCAGAAATATAAGATGATCAGTAGAGTGCAACAGATTAACACTTTCATTTGAAGGAGAATGCAGTAAAAATAACAAAACAGCAGTTTGCTGCTGTGGTTTGGTCTTGCAACAGACCTGTTATCTTGTGGTGTTACAGTAATAATCTTTCTATTTATGACCACATGCAGTTCTTATTGACTGAGCAGCAAAGCTGACCACACAGATAGGAGACAGACAGATTATAAGATCTTGTGGGGCTATTTGGTACAGAAAATCTGAGGGATTACACAAAAAAATGAAATTGCTATAAACGAAATATTCTGAGCAATTGATCTTGTATCAATAATCAAACTATGAATCCAAGTCATTCTAAAAGCTGTTAACTCAGACAACCTAATAATGCATGGATATCATGTTTTTTCTCACATGTATATCAATCCAATTCATGCTATGATTAAAACTCTTTAAAGAGCAACAAATATATGTGTTAATCCACTGCTGGATTAATTTGTCACATATTTTTATAATTCTAAATTCAGCGTGGGATCTCGTGGGTTTAAGAAGATTTATAAAGATAAGCTTCAAAATAAAACTGTTTGAGACACAAGCTTAACTATTGTTGGTTTTGCTCTTTCCATGGAAATGTTGAAAATGGCAAAAATATCCTTTGTCTTATCCTTTAAGCCATGGCATGTGAAGAAAATAACTACATCTACTGGTCATCATTTTTTCCAGAGAAATACAGTTAAATGCAATAGTTTTTTGCATTTATTTGAGGGGCATAATACAGAGTTTGCTGAAGTGAAAAGAAGTGAATAGACCTCCAACTGAAAGCACACCATTATCAAAAATGAGCTTTTCCTCTCATTCACTCTTGTCTTTTACACAACAATTAAACAAACTGAGGTATTCACAAAAGTGCGAGATCAGAACTTGTATTCAGTATCACATAATGTTTCATGAGTAATTTCTGTCATTGTAACAGGCTGAAAACATAAATCACATGACCGATCAGAAGCACTGGGCACACTCATCCTGGTTTGATTGGTTGCCTGCTTATATGGCAAAAAGACCAGATGTTTCTTTGCTTGCACTGATTAAGCAAAACAGTTAATGATAGAAGCACTTGAGCGTAAAGTGGTCATTGCGGCAGGCAATAGACAAAGAGTCATCACAAGGCCGCATCCTCGCAATAAATCAATATAAATCTATCTAAATGAAAGAGTATAAGTAAAACGAGGTTAGAAGTGGAAGTAAGTGCAGGTTAGGTGCGTTGGGGTGTTGGGGTGTTAAAAAAAATAGTCTTCAGGAGATTCTTGGAGATAGAGAGGGACACCCCTTAACTGGTAGCACTTGGTAGATAATTTCACCAATGTGGGACCACAAATGAGGAAATCCTGGACTGAGACTGCCTTGTACAGACGGAATGCAAAACCTGATGACATTCCTGAAAGGATCAGGCTGGTTGAGAAGGAACATAAGCCTGTATGAGTTTACATGGCTGGGTGCAGACCCCCACAGTCACACTGTAGGTAAACAGTAATGACTTGAATTTGTGTTAAGCAGCCAGGGGTTGCTAGTGGAGTTTAATGAGTAGTGGAGTGACACTCTTTTTTCGGTTGATCAAACATCAGACATGTTCTGGATCTTTTGCAGGGTATTAAATGTGCAAACAGTGAGACCTGCTAGAAGAGCAATGAGGTAATAGAGGCAGAGAATACTGAGCAGAGGACGGCTGCAGAGGACAGTGCACTACTGTCTCAAACTGATAGCCTTATCGACCGTGTGGGCAGGCTTTTCATTACACACACACTCACACACAAATGTGCAAACATTATTCAAACGCATGTCAAAATCCTAAGGAATGAGGCTATCTGGTTTCATTCTTTTAGCCTGTGTACATTTTTGTTTATATCACAGTATCAGAAGACCAGAAATGAAATCCTGAAAACAGCTCTTGGTGTTGGTGGGTATGATATACAGTCATGGCTCAAAGTTTCTTCTTTTTTTTGGTATCTACAAGATTACCTTGATGACGGTGCATTTTAGAGTTTTCCCAGAGGGATTTGTTTGTAGAGTTTTTTTTATATAAGAGCACACAAAATCCTCTGTTTCTCAACAGTGATGCTTCAATAGTGTCTTTAGATTAAGTGCTTTTCAAAGTATTGTCTAAATTATGATTTACCCACAAAAACTATATAATTCATATATTCTTCTGATATGGCACACTATTTTGCAGTGAAGTATATTCTATTTTATCTGATGCACTGTGAGAAACCTTACTGTGAACTCTTCCGCTCAGTCTTCTTCTAAATAGCTGAGTTTAATCTATGTTACATCACAGTTCCATGGAAAAGGCTCAGCATATGTGTCAAATAATCATAAGATGAATAGAGTACTGTGTCATTAAGGAGCGAGACAATGCATGAGATGGAAAGTGAGAAAATATCTACTCAACCACTGATTTGTATGAGCACAATCAGCCTGGATGATTTACATGTGTTTCTTTGGATGAGCCTGAATTATGAGCTATTCATATGAAAACATGATGTAAATAAAGTTCAACTGACAGATGATCACATACATTGTGTGTGCAACTGCGGTCCCTTTAACAGTTGCAATGCCCAAGAGCTTTTTGCTTTAACAACCTGTAAACAATCCTTTGCATGGTGCATTTGCCACGCTTCTTCTCTCACACACTCTTATCTTTCTCTTTAGGGAAGACAGAGGTTTTAACAAATAAGATTATCTAGATGTGGTTTAGGCTACAAGCTGTCAGACTACAACTTGTTGCCTTTTTAGTGTTTTATTTATGCTGTGTACTGTCAAGAGATGACACCCTGTCCTTAACCTGTGCCAACCTTAATGATTTAAGGCTGAGTTATACTTCTTTTAACTCCCCTTGCGCTTGCGTTAATGGCTCGAGACGTTTATACTTCATTTTGCTTTGTCGGCGGTTGCGTGTGCTGTGTGGCGATTCACCGCCAGGACAGTAGGTGGAGTAGCGGGTTTTTTCAATGATAAGCCTACTACGATGAAAGGAAATTCACCGCCAGGACCTCTTCGGCAAGTCTCTCTTCGGCTGTGTTCGAAACCGCCTACTACATACTACATACTTGAAAACGGTATACTCATCTATCTGACAGTATGCAGAGCGTTTACACACAGTGCACTTCACTCCTGCCCGAGCCGAAATCAGCCGGCCTGAAAAGCTGATTTCCCTTAAGCTATAAACTCTGTAAATATATAACTTTAGCAACATTTGACACATTTTCAGGCGAGAAAGTAGTCATTTAGACCCCCAAGGTGTTGAAAATCTGACAAAATACCGGCTATTTACAATTTTGTTCCCACGAATTCGCCGCTAGTAAAGCTAGCCGCAGTGAGCAACGCACTTCCGGTTATGCCGTTTTGACTGCTCTCGTCAACGGAATTTGACCGTTCAAATGGCGATGGGCGACGTCACGTTACGTTGCATCTTGGGTAGTTTGAGTGTGACAAGTAACCTCATGATGAATACTCAACATTTCGGCGAATCTAGTATGCATCTAGTGTACATCAGGGAACTTAAAAAAGTATGACTAGTGGGAATAGTAGGAGAAGTAGGCGGTTTCGAACACAGCCTTCGACTGAATTCATGCTTCTTCTTCTTCTTCTTCTTGTAAATAGCCGGTATTTTGTCAGATTTTCAACACCTAAACGACTACTTTCTCGCCTGAAAATGTTTCAAATGTTGCTAAAGTTATATATTTACAGAGTTTATAGTTTAAGGGAAATCAGCTTTTCAGGCAGACTGATTTCGGCTCGGGCAGGAGTGCGCTGTGTTTAAACGCTCTGCATACTGTCAGATCGATGAGTGCCGTTTTCAAGTAGTAGGCGGTTTCGAACACAGCCAGTGGCTTGCGCTTGCATCTTGCGTGAAGTTTAGAAAATTGAGGTGACACACGCAAGCATGCAAGGGGGGGCTTGCAACCGCGCAAGGGCTTGCGTTGCGTCTTGTGTTACCGACTATAAAGGCTGAGTTATACTTCTTTTAACTGCCCTTGCGCTTGCGTCTTGCTCGTATGTTAATGGCTCGAGACGTTTATACTTCATTTTGCTTTGTCGGCGGTTGTGTGTGCTGCGTGGCGATTCACCGCCAGGACAGTAGGTGGAGTAGCGGGTTTTTTCAATGACAAGCCTACTATGATGAAAGGAAATTCACCGCCAGGACCTCTTCAGCAAGTCTCTCTTCCATAGATTTCTTCGACTGGATTCATGCTTGTTCTTCTTCTTGTAAATAGCCGGTATTTTGTCAGATTTTCGACACCTTGGGGTCTAAACGACTACTTTCTCGCCTGAAAATGTTTCAAATGTTGCAAAAGTTATATATTTAAAGAGTTTAGCCTATAGCTTAAGGGAAATCAGCTTTTCAGGCCGGCTGATTTCGGCTTGGGCAGGTGTGAAGTGCACTGTGTGTAAACGCTCTGCATACTGTCAGATCGATCAAGTAGTAGGCGGTTTCGACCACAGCCAGTGGCTTGCGCTTGCGTCTTGCGTGAAGTTTAGAAAATTGAGGTGACACACGCAAGCACGCAAGGGGGGGCTTGCAACCGCGCAAGGGCTTGCGTTGCGTCTTGCGTTACTATAAACCAGGCTTAAACCAGGCTTTAACAGCAAAACATGACACAATAAATCTTAAAATGTATAGAAGTGTCTTGTGAAATATCCATGATGTGACATGCAACTCATATGTAATGCAAATAGATCAAAGGACATAATCACCAGCAGGGGTTTTGTGCTTTCAGTTAATAGAATGAAAAACACCCAGCTAACAAAAAAGGTCTGCTCAGAACATCAGTCACACATCATTGTGCAGGATTCCCTTTTAGTAAATGGGAACCAAGATCAAGTTCAACCATCCCGAACTAGACTACAGTAAAAAACATAGCCCTCTGAGCTATACATCTACTTCATAAAGACAAGTACGCATGTTCCTTTTATCTTTTTGCAAGCAGATGTAGGGAGAGTCATTTTTCACTTGTATTCTGATACACATCTACCAAAAAACTATTGTTACAGTGAGTGGTTATGTGAAAACACACACACATAATGCATGTCTTTTGAAACCAAGAAAGGTTCTGCATGAATTTAAAATTGTTAGTTGTTAAAATTGGCTTTGTTCTTAGACTTTATGAATGAAATAGTCTCTGTACTTTTCCAAGATGACCTAAAGTGATCCAGGAATGGGGAGACAAAACAATTAGCCTGGGAAAACAGGTGCAGATTCGCACACACACATTGTTTGGCTGATCCAGAGAATATGACGAAGCATGTTGAACCTACTCATGTCCAATCATACTCGGTTGAGTGTGAGTCCAACCTATGTGAAATATTGAGGCTATAAATACAAATGATACCCGGAAATCGAGGCTCAGTCTGACGGATTTTCTGCGGGAGCTCTGTTCCACTGAGCCCAGCGCTGATATGCTTGACGTGTGACTACCAATAAACACTTTATTTAACTTGAGATTCCTCCGGTTTGTTCTTGAGCTTCCAATGAAAGAATCGAACTAACAATTTGGTGCCGTGAGCTGGATGGCAGACTCTGAGAACTGTCCGAGGGAGGACTGCTGGAGGTGATCCAGGTGATCCAGGTGATCGAGGTGACCAAATTGTTTAAATTGTAATTGCTTTCCCAGGCTAATTGTTTTGTCTCCCCATTCCTGGATCACTTTAGGTCATTGTGGAAAAGTACAAAGACTATTTCATTCATAATGTCTAAGAAAAAAGCCAATTTTAACAAGTCCATGAATGAAGAGTTTCTGCTCTGACAGCTCCCGCCTGTTAGATTCAACAGCTTCCATTTAACGAGCTCCTGTTTCTAAATGGCACAGGCTGGGAAAAGGTAAATGTTTTTTAGGGGATCAAAAGAGAATGTTCAATTTATTTGTCATTCACAACGTCAAACCAAGACCAAGGCAACAACTTGTTACAGATGTCAATAAAGTCTCCCTAATGTCCTGCTTTAAATGTTGCCATGGGAGTCAGTTGCAGACATAGCGGCGTCTTAAATGTCATGTGAACATCAGGGAGCCTTTCCTTGTTTGCTGGACAAGTTAGCTGCAGCAGCTTCACACTCTTCAACACTACCAGTCATTCCTTCGCTATAATACAGTCCTTTATCCCACTGCTTGAATAAACTGTAATATGCATAAAGAATGTCAGTCAGCGTCTCTGACGCGTCAGTTCTATTTTTCATCCTTTCCCCCGAGTTTAAAGTGCACCTTTGTTGTCATATTTCCCTGTATCAGTGTATCAGAGCTGAGATCATGCCTCCCTCCTCTCACATGCTTTCATCAAAGTGTACAATATATTAGTTAGGAAAACAAAACAAAACAAATAGACAGAAGATCAACTGAAACTTCGGAAATAAGTTTTTAACCACATCTAATAAAATGTCCGATAATGAAGATGATCAGAAAAACAGACAGTTCCCCATTATCATTAACGTCACACAGTGCATTTGTGTGTGGGGCATGGGGCTGCTGAATAATTGCATTACTCTCAATGAGCACTTGCAATATTATGCTGTTTAAATCAATAAGGCTTCCCTATGTGACGAGGAGAACGTAATTAGGCAGAGTATGGAGAGTATGTAGGAGGTATATACAAGAGTGCAGTGGCTGTAATGGAGATAAACTGAGCAGTAATTATGCTGTTGCTGTTTTGGTGAGCTGCTCCCATATAGTGAAAGAGACTCATCTAAGCTTAAACACCAGCATCATTTCTTTGCATTATTGAAAGTCTTTCTTTAGTTTTTGTCTATGTTTCTTTTTTTTAGCTCAATTTCTATCTGATGATGGTTGATTTTAAATTACATCTTATTTGAACATGAAAGGCTAGTGCAACCAAATATTGTTTTAGAATATTAAGTTTTACGTTTACTTAAAAGGTGTTTTCTTATAGCAATGTATATATTGCTCATGCTAAGCCGTGTTCAAAGCTCTACAGTCTGTCTAATCTTTAAGAAAATACAGTACAAAATTAGACCATCATTTAAACAAAAAGGCTACAGAAAGCCTTATGGCAGTTTGGGATTTCTTTGTCCTTATTTTAATTTTACATGTGACCCTGACACATCTGCTTACTTCCAAAAACAATGGAGATGAATGCAACTCACTTTGACCTGAGCAGTGTTCTACGGATCTTAGTGGCTTAGAGAGCTATGCTGAGCAGCGTTTTCAGTGTCACAATGGTGGCTCTCTCTTTCAACCTGGCAAGATCACCATGGTAACCTGGGCTGAACTCATAACCTGTGCTGAGCCAGTTTGTGTTTAGATTTCCAGATTAAATCCTCTTGCAAAAATCATTTCAGCGTTTCTTGTCCAGAGAGCAAAATCAAACTCGGGCAACATTTAAATGTCATCGGGCAGAAGTACTGAAAGCTGATGTCTGACATTGGCATTTAAATTATATTGGACTGTCTGAGATATGATAATGGTAATTCAACTGCCATCTTGTATTTATCACAGTTATCAATTCATTCTCCAACTTTTTTATGCTCTGTCCCTTCAGCCTCTCATAAGCAAACTGGCTTCAGACTGTGGACTTGAAGTGCCATCAGCCAAAGCTTTCAGGAAGTCCTTCCTTGTTATTATTCCTTTTGTGTCCTCAAGGGAGAAATTCTGACCATCTTGTTTCCTGTCTGATTTGGCTCATGTGGGAAGTTAGTGGAGTGGGAAAAACGCACACATGGTCTGACAGGGACATTTGTCTCTTCTATGCACCTCAGACTGGACAGATACTGATTGAAATAGTTCTTCATAACTTACACATACTGCGATGTACTTTAAATGTGTGGCTTAAAGCTACTTATAATGCAGAGGTATTAGGTTGGGTTATTCTAACACCATGCAAAAGAACTGTTTTTTTTTCGTTGTTTTTTTAATCTTTTCTTTTTTTGGGTCATGCTGCTCTGACTTGTTTCATTAGGAGGACAAAGACCTTCCAGTATTTGCTGTTTACAGAAAACAGGGCAGAGTCACCTCTCCTCTTCAATGGTTTCGCACATTGAAATAGTTGAAATAGCTTGGCTTCCACCACTGTTATGTTCCAATCATCTCCCCTTCCAGCGAAAGGGGCGAACATCTGGGTTGGAAAAAAAAAAAAACTGAGTATCACTGAGCCACTAGCAGATGGTCCTAGCAGCTTTGAACTGATCGCTACATTCAGAGTATATTTCTGTCAGAAATTCAATTAAATAGAGGCAGCAAAGAAAAAGGAGGCAAGTGTCCAGTGGTAGCTTTGGATGAATTCAGCAGCATCCAGATGAGATCGTAAAAAGTTGTGTGTGAACAAAGGAGAATGACAGAAATGGAGAGAGGGGGAAACGCATATGGAAAGATGGCTTGGCCAAGCACATACCATTCTCAGTGTCCCGTGGAGAGGGCCCAGAGCTGGACCCTAAATCCTCAGGCGTGCTTTCTGCACTCCCCCATAAATCTGCTTTAGTTGCACCACACATATCCTGCTCTCCATACATTCTACTTTATCCTCCCTCAAATCGCTCCCCAACACCTCATATTTCGGTGCCAGCACACTCTGATGCATAAGAGCACACACATGAAATCGCATGTCTAAGTTTCCTAAATCACCAGAACAGCTTAATGATGACTGTCTTGACTTCATTTCTGGGCTTCTATGTGTAGGTATATACGCTTTTTGATTTCAGGAGTGAAACAGGATGAACATAAGTATAATGTAACTATAACAGTTTTTTCTTAGTGTAATATTATCATATAATCATAATGCTTGTAGTTATCTAACTACAACCGTATACGCACATAATGTTTACGATCTCATCTGGACCCTGTTGCATTTCAGTATTGCTTGTATTTGCCTGATACATTTGCCCTTGTTTACATATGCATTTTTACTGTAGGAGTCATGCACTTTGTTGCACCCTTTACATGCAGTGACTGCTTGAAGGCGGCAACTGAAAGACATCATCAGTTGCTGGGTATCTTCTCTGGTGCCCTGAAATGAGACTGAACTATGAATAAAAAGGTGTTGTGATTTCTACATTGTGGAACTGAAATCTATGAAAATTAAGCAACAATAGAGGACATAGTGTCTCTCTTCCGGAGGAAACTGTGGGTAACATGTCTCACCCAGTCTGAATGAAAAAAAACCTGAGCAGCGCTCCCACCTGATAAAACTCCAACTGAAACAACAACACAGTTAATCTCACAAAATGCAATGACAAATGTTATTGCAGAATTTACGCTATCTACCCTTCACACTACTAGTTAATCAAAGTAAACACATGACTGTGATATGTCCGTCCCCAGCAATGGCAGTTCATACAACAAAATCAGCAAACTGCTGTCATCTACCTTATCTCCCGCAATCTGATGTCAGTGATATCGTGTAACTATGTGTCATATCCAAACTAACCCTTCGACCTGTCTGTCATGCATTTGCAGATGGCGCATCGGCCGACACACACCGTCAATCGTGTGACAGCCACAAATATGGGGGGTACAAACTGATGACACAGCACGACGCTCCACAGTAAGAAGCCAAAAAGAACAAAAAATGCAAATGAACTAAAAAACAAAAAGCTCATTATGTGTTTGATGATTACCACATGGAACATAAAAGCTAGTATAAAACCACCAGCCAAGCACCTGAGGGTGAAAGTATGAAATATTGGCAATATAAGTAAACCCGTAGCTCCGGAGATACTTTTACTATGTAGCCGCTCAGTTGCCTGAAGTGTGCATATGTTCCTGCATAAAAACACGCCTGTATGTGTGTGTTTTGCAAAGAGTGAACAAAGACAATCATGGCACCCCCACTGTGACCGCAATACTTGGAAACACAGACAACATGGGTGGTTGTGGTCAGACACACCTGTTTTATTCCTCTGACTAACAGATAGAAAAAGTATACAAATAAAATGTTTTCTAGAAGGAAAAGATCCATTTCACATGTTAAGTTTTTTTTTGAGTGCCTGACATGCAAATGAGTCATGTTGTGTTTTGTCTCTTTTATCTCTATGACTTCAAAAATATGTGGAAAAACATTTGTTGACACTCAAATCAGTCACAAGCCACAAAGTGCAGTCAGTATCATCGAGTCCGTCCTCGCCAAATAAACAGGCAGATAACACACTATCAACAGTCTAAAATAGCTGATGCTTTATAAGGAAGCAATTTTGATCAAATAAGGTCATTATCTACATTGACTGAGAACCGGATGCATTACTCAAGCTTAAAAAAAACAGTGTTTTCTAAAATAGAAAACGTAATTGCTACAGTGTTCGTGGAAAAGCAGCTGTGCTGTGTTCCTTGGGGTTTCGCATCCCTCCCTGCTTTAGTAACCACTACTGTTGTTTCTGAGCAGATTTAATATTGAAAATCTAATAGTCTCACATTTTTTGGAATTTCATTAAATTATTGTCATTCAGCAGACGATTCTGTAAAAACTACTTACAACTGAGGAAAACACCGATGGTCAATGTGGGATTCAGCTACTTCCCCAAAAACATTTGAACAAATACGATCTCTATATGAGATCTAACACACGTCAGAAAATATGTATATATAGGAAAATATTCAAATTTCTCTGAATTTAAGTCAATACCTTACTTGATTTCCTTGTCATTATAGTACAGTAGCAAAGCTAAATGTACTTTCTTATCAAGTTAGAAATTATTGAGATCATATTTTCATGTCATATCATAATCCCAACGATTGGGGTATTTTGTGTACCACTGTCATACTCCATATTATTTCTGAGTCAAGCTACCTAACACAAAGAGAGACTGGCTATGTTTATCCTGTAGTACACTTCTTTGGACCAATGTCTTTTCCTTTTTATTTATTTATTCCGACACAAGTCAGTGTTCTACAGACAATATACAGGTTTTTTACTTCAAAGAAAGCACATGTCCTTTTCGGGGATTTGCTGGAACAGCTGATGCTTTTGAACTTGGGAACACAGGCTGAGATTAACGCAAGCAGAACAAATAAAAGCAACATATTTCAGAGCTTATTCAATCTGATAGACACAGAGTTCATTCAGCTGGCCAACCGTCAACCTTCTCATCATATCTGATGTAAGTGAAAAAGTTCAGAGCTCTGAAGCTTGACTAAATCATCTCTAAATCTTTCAATCTGTTTTGACCGATCCTGGGACAGGGGATTGTCAGGATAACCTTTACATAATCAAAGGAGCTGTCCACACCATGTCTTGCCAGTATCTTGTAAATAAGCAATTTAGTATAAAATCATGTAAAAAATTTTTTTTTTAAGTTTTTCTTTTTCTTTCTTTTTTTTCTCTTTGATTTATGTTGTACAAGGGGAAAAAATAACAACAGGCAAGGAGTTTGGTGATGTAAATGTTGGGTGTACGGTCCACAGGCTGCGGTCTGCTTTGTGAAGTAATGAAGCTTGCTCAACCATCTCAGCAAGGCAGATGACTTTCTGTTCTTTCGTATTCTTATTAGTTTTGTCATCTCACATAATGATTCCATATGTTTGCATGATTCTGTCTTTGTTGAAGGGAATATTACATTAAATTTCCTTTTTGCTTTTTGCACTTCTGATTGTTGTCGCCTTGTGTGTGAACAGACCTGAAGCCATAACCAGATAAAACATTAAAATCCTGAATATAATCAAATGTGAGTGTGCATTTCTTACCCTGTGTCTGACACTGACAAAGAGTTTTTATTTGAGACAATCTGATTTGTGATGTACATCCAATAACACTGGATGTAATTCCAGGGAATCAAATGTGGCTGCATTTGTGACTTTTTCACTGCTGTGGCCTAAATATCGAATTATACTAAATTGGAGTGAATTGGATTATAATTAATTGAATTGAATTTGACAGTATCTTATTGGACTTGTATTACGCTTGTTTACTTTTTGTTTAAAGTCCCAACAAAGATTTTTGTTGTAATTTGGAACAATATTAATGAACTGAATCAAATTTAAATAAATATCAGCACAATGATGGATGGTATCACTGTCTGTGAAAAGAAATAAGATACGGGCTAGAAGTGTTGGACTTTTGCCATTTTTCTCTGTCAGATGACATAAATTTCTTTTTTAATAAAAAAAACATCATGAGATAAGCCTGTTGAAGCTAAATAGTCCCCATTTGCAAGAGGCACAAAGAGACAGAAAGCTTAATCTTTCTGAGAGCATTTGTGTGACACAGCAAGGCACAAGGAGAGAGACTGTGTGTATGTGCATAGTTATGCATCCTGCAGAATCTGACTCTTAATTCAGCTGTGTTTGTTTGGTTGTAGTCTTTCCCCCTTAAAGCCTAATTACAAATAATTAGATTTATTGAGTTGTCTTCAAAGAAGCTAGAGGGGCTAAAAGAACATTAAAAACTCATCTTCTGTTTCATTCAAGACACTAATTTGTATGAGTGTCCTAAAAAGACTTGTATGTACGTAAGAATGACAACACATGGGGGAACTAAACAGTTTCCTTGCCTCTAATGCCTCTAATTTTCAGCTCAATGGAAACAGGCAAAAAGGCTTTTCTGCAGTTTCTCTTGAGCTGTTGTTACTCTCATTTGTAGTTATATGTTAAGATTTTTAAATAAATAAATAAATAAATAACACTTGGTGTGCCTCACACAAATGTTCCCATTAGCAGCTTAAGGGAGGCCATGGCTTAGTGGTAAGAGTGGGTCGTCCAACAACCTGAAGGTTCAATTCCCACTCGAAGATTGGTGAACTGACAGCTAGTGGGGTGGCAGCCCACCTCCTTGCCACAGCTGAGGTGCTGAGGAGCAAGGCACTTCTGCAACAGAGTACCATACATGCTCTTTGGCAAAAAAGAAACACTTAAATTGCACTTTCACGTGTTTAGGATGGTTATTTCATGTATCCTGCTTTTATTATTATTGTCAGAAATTCAAGCAATGCATAAGATACAAGGTGACGGTAACAAATGAAGTGGTAGCAGAAAATGTGACTGGACATCCAACATCATTAATTTCTGACTCTTTCAAAACTATCTAAAATGCCACAGTTATCACTTTTTCTGAAGGGATCCCAACATCAGCCAAATAGTGACATTATTCATTTTCTCCACGTTAATTGTTTCCAACCTGTAAAATCTCTACGTTCTCTGAGTTTGCTGGTGTGCCCCCTGTGAAATCCTACGCTAAAAACTGTAGCACACAGTCAAGTATCAGTGCAATTACACAGGCAGCGGAGCTAGTAGCACATGTTAGAGCAACGTGAAAAATTGTTTCTGGCTTTAAACACTAACAGTAACCATTTGGTGGTGTCTTCTCCACCAGCTAGGGTGAGATACGTCATCCTGGCAACTAAACAGGCTTGTCCGCTCCACACTCTTGAGATCTGCATGATTTCCAAACATCTTAAAGTCAATACGAGAAAAGCTTGTTGTTTTGATAGATACCAACAGATCATTTTTAACTCGTAACATGCCTCCGCATGTATCAGTGTAAAGAGGTCATGCTCATTTCTCATATTTCTGTGAAACCCAGGCTGTTTCTGAAAGACAGGATTCGAGTTAATAGAGAAAAGGCTCATGGATATTAAAATTCTGCATTATTGTCAATATGATCTAAACTTATCTAAATCTAAACCCATTTAAGGTCTAATGGAATTCTGCAGGGGAGATAAAAGATACTTAAAATTGTCTGCATCAACCAAGTGACTCGGGCTGGCTCTGCTCTATTTAATGACTGCAAAAACACACCGTTGTTTTCAATTCTTCTCAAAGATAAGGGCTCCGCTGAGGATCAAGCTGAGCTGTGCATTGCTGGTAGTCAACTCAATAAAGTACCACATTTTCTTTAATTATATTTTAACTTAATAGCTAATAATGCTAATGCTCGAAAGACCCTTGAGCTGGCACAACTAAACAGAATGCAGTCATAACTGAGGTGTGGAAGGCGTAAAAAATCTGATATCATGTCTTCAGCATCTATTGAATTTCTTATTAACTTAAATTCATGGTGATGACTTAATAATTCAATAGTATGATTCTCCTGATATTTTCTGCCAGGCTCACACTTCAGACTTTATTTCAACTCTGTCCTATGAATTTGCAATACAAACATTGTTGGAAAGAGATAAGTTATTATTCTTAGTCTGTATTATCACCTTGTTTTGTAATAGTGTAACACAGCCAGACTAAAAATTGCAGCATTGCTCCCATAATCTCTTTGTAGTATATCATTTCTCTCTGTAATATTCATTCATTATACATGTTTCAAAAGAGACATACTTGATCCGTTTTCATTGAATGTGGAGCAATTTTCATTGAGAGAAAACTAATTAGATTGTAACTTTAGAAGTGACAGGTGACAGTCAAGCCAGGGTTTAGACACAGATCTCCAAAAATAACTTAAACGAAATACATTTAAAAATATAGTAGATTATCAGGGTCTCGAAATGAAAGCAACCAATTCTTGAATAAAATTCAAGTATGAAGTTGCGTCATAGTTTCCAATTCCAGTTATTTTATTTTCACAAAAGAGAAGACACTTAGCCTTGAGAGTTGGGTGCATTGCCGCTGAAATACTGACACGATGTTAATTAACTAAGGAAACATCTTCACCAAAATATAATAGTAATACTAAAAAACTTTCAAGTAGAAAGAATCCTTTCCTTACAATTGTAGCACACACTAAAAGTCTAAGTTCATAAATGAACTGAATCCACAAAGTTAGTGATTTCGTTTTCAATTCTAGCTTAATAAGGAATAACATCTGTGCCATCTGCACTGCTGCCAACTCTACTTTTCTCTTTTTGAATTGACTGAAGTTGCACACAAACGATTAAGTTAGAAATTCAGACAAGCATTTTTCCTAAAGCATGCATGACTACCCAATGTACAGCAGGTGGAGACTTTTAAGGCTGCTAACATGAAATGTTTGATGATGCCAAGAAGAGAGGGCTCATCTGGTCTAGACGACTGATCACATTTGCTCATGTCACCTTTGATTTTTACTCGTAATCAACATTAATAATGCATAAGCCCAGAGACCAAGGTCACAATTGTTACCCAACTGTGCACTCACATCATTTCCTGCAATACCCTCTAGATATAAACTGTAGATGGACATATATCGATGCATGTAACACATGAATTATTAACTGCACACACACAAATACAAAGCCACAGTAATAAAATGGACAGTAGAGAGTATTATTATTTCAGTATCATGAGTGACAACATACCATATTCAAATAAATTGGTACTGGGGTCTGATTCAGTTAAAAAGCTAAAGTTAACAGGCCTTTATTTAAAAGAGAATTGCATACATACCTGTGTGCAAATGCCTAAATGCAATGTCCTGCTGCTAAAACTTGCACCCTGGCATTAACATGGATGTTGCCTGACATTTGCCACCACATTTTTACAGACCAGTCACTAACAATTTAGGCTGTGTATAAGCCCTCCACCCTTGCACCCCCATATAATAAGAGCACTCTGTTATAGTAGGAGCCTCCCCCAGCACGACACCAGTAGACCTTACAAAAACCGCTTAGGAGGGGCGCAGAGAACACAACAAAGAGTCTGATGTGTTCACCCAGCCACTAAACTCTTCAGATACCAATCTGATGGGATCTGATGGCTTCTATAAAAAGCAAGCCCAATCCACAAAGATCACACCCCACAATCAACAGGGCCCAAAGGATCTATTGCTTATGTATCAGTCCCAGACATTACAGAACACTCTGAGATGGTCTCTGTCCATGTCCTGACAGGTCAGAGCTGTTTTGGTGGCAAAAGGAGGACCTACTCGATGGTAGGCAGGTGGTCATAATGTGGGGGTGACTGTCGGTATATTTGCTTGTTTCATAAAGGCTTGTCTTGCATACTGCTATATCAGCCTTTTTTAGTTTACACTTCATTACCCTGCTACATATGTTGCTCCCAATAGTATTGGATTTGCAACACGTTTTTTTAGTCATCATCTTTATTTTTAGATCAAAATTAAACATCTATATACTATAATGTTTTATATAATTAAGGGTTGCGAAGGGGCCTGAAATGAAATAAAGCCTATGCCAGGGGGTAAAAAACATGGTACACGCCGGACAGGTCGCGAGTCCATCTCAGGACCAACACACAGAGACAAACAACTATACATGCTCATGTGCACTTATATGGTCAATATGAAAATTAAGCTAAAATCTGTGCATTTTGGATTGGGGGAAGAAGCCGGAGTGCATGAAGGGAGAACATGCAAACTCCATACAGAAAAGCTCCAGCTGAGATTTGAACCAGGAACCTTCTTGCTGTGTGGTGACAGCACTAACCAGTACAGCACCATGCAGCCCTCAAAATAAATCACTATGTATTAAATCACAGTGTCATGTAAGGTAATCTGCTTCTTACCCAGTGTTAGCTTGATAAAGCTCCAATTCCCAACAACCTTTCTAAAGTGGGTAAAGAAAAAAAACAAATGGATGATTTAGATTTATTTAGATAATGTTGGGTTAGATGACAAAACCTGCCTGTTTGAGAAGCCCATTTTATTCTGAAAAAAGACTATTTCAACTTGAAATTAAGGAGACATTGTTGAAACATTTACGTTTATATCAATTTATATTTGTGATTGTTAACTACACACATGCAATGCTAGTGTGGAAAGTCTAACAGTAAGACAGTAAGATTTCTTATGAACATTGGAAGAATTGTGTGTTTATTTCCAATTTGTTTGAAATTGATTTTTGGAAGACGTGACAGCCCTAGTTCTTACTTCACTGGTGCTCCATATCAGGTGTAATGTCTTTAATTATTCACGCTGATAAACAGACCAACAGCACTGATCACGTTCTTTAATCAAGACAAGAGTCAAAGTGGAGATATGTGTGGAGTGGAGAAGGAGTGGGAAAAATAATAATTTAAATAATTCAAGTGAGGGGATGGAAACACGTAGTCCAGACTGATGATGTGCACTGAGCCACACACAGACGAACACACAGGCATGTGTACATGAGTAAAGAAGACATGAGGAAGTCTGCTGCAACTGAGGTATTTTATATTCACAGTAAAGTTCTGCATTTCTAATTCATTATGCCTAAAAAAAAGCATGTAGAATTATTAATTCTGCTTACCTTTAACTTGTCACAATTTACAACAGTCCCTGTAAGCACATTTACACATAAAAAGCCTGTGAACATGTACATAAAGGTTTTTTTCATGTCCATCTGAAAAGAAATTCTACACCTGAACCAATGATTCCCTAGATTAAAGGAGTTTTATGAGCCATCAATACCCAGCTAAATGTAACCTACCATGAAACTGTGAAAGAACAATGCAATAACTACTTTATGTCAAATCTGTTTTTTATGACACTAGTTCCTCTAAAGGACCACCACAAGGAATCAAAAAATAATGATTACCCAGTTTGACAGAAAACCAGCGACTTTTTTTTTTTTCATCAAAAAAAAGGAAACTAAGAGGTTGTGTTTGTGTGTCAGATCCACTTTTCCAAGTAAACAGCCGACATGCATGTGTGACTAACAATCACACTATCAACTTATCGTCTTTTATTAATAAAATAGAATTTCCAGTTGTGAGGAGACTTTGTTTCCACGTTCACAGTTATGCTGGGTTACACAAGAGGAAGGGACATCTGGTGTGATAACTGTAAAAGATTAGCTGAATTACAGACAACCTGCACGGTCCTCTTAGTCAATCCCACATCACATTTTTCTGTTTTAGGCTTCTTCTTTTTCTTAGAACAAGACAGCTACATCTGTTCATGCCACTCTACCCAGCTGTGACAAAGTGGCTGCTACTGTTTTCAACTTAAGAGTCTGTCTGTGTTTGTGTCACTGTGGCAAAATGTGATGCTGGGGGCACCTACTGTGGCAGGAACTACCACAAACGTGCTTATGAGTGCTACAGCGGGTGTTGATATGTCTGTCTGGATGTTTGTCTGTTGGCAGACTTTGTCAAAACCAAAGCATCAAATCTGTGCAAAAAACAGTAGATAAAAACACAGGTCTTACAGGTGTGTAAATTATATCAAAACTAGAAATGTACTCAGAGAGTGCAGACCTCCGCCAAGGAAGCTTTGTTTTATAAGCGCATTTTTTTTTTATCCACCCATATATTGTAGTGAATGGTCTGAAACGATTAACGTCATAATCCACCACGTCCGAGAGAAAGCGATGCGTCTGCTTAAAGTTGTGCATAGATTCAGATGGCTCGTGTTCCGATTGAAAAAGTTTACAAAGTAAAGATGCTATCTTTCAGATGCGACTTCTCAGAAACGGCAAAGACGGCTTCCATTTGTGTTAACCTTCCCCCCTGCGCAGTTAAGGCTGATTTATGGTCGGAAACCAGGTCGTCTGCATGTGTGTCGCAGTTAACGCAGACATGCCCCCGCCCCTTACGCAGACACTCTGGTGCACCTCCTCAAAATTGTAACTCACCGCAGACAGTGCCGCAGATATCGTCGCAGGGGGGAGAGAAAGGAGGCCTCTGATTGGTCAACTCTACATCCGCTCTACACTATGTATTTCCGGTTTGCTAACCGGCTAATGGTAACCGTGCTAACCGTGACGAATCTTTCGCCTCTCTGCCAGCTCCAGTAGTAGCAATATTTCTTCTATTTCTAGATCGATCAGCTGCATCTAGAAATAGATGTCCAGTCGCTTTAGTGTAAGCTTTCCCCCTGCGCACCCCCTCCTACCCCTCCCTCAACGAAAACGAAACAACCAAGCCCCGCCACCTTGTGGCTGGTCGCAAGATTGCAGCACGAACAGACAAACATCCAGACAAACCAACAGACTCGGGCGATAACATAACCTCCTTGGCGGAGGTAATAAAGCCAGACCTGACGAATAAACATGTCATTTTAACCATAGGCAAGTGCAGCTGGTATTGTTTTCACCTTGTGAGTTTTTATGTCTGTCATCTTTCTTGCTGATAAATGGTCAAACTGTATCAATGCGCAATTTTACTCATGTATTTGACATCAAAATGAAGACTGAGTTTGAACATTCAAGGTAATTTGTGTCATGGATGGCATGATGGTTTTCTTATTTTCTTATTTCCAGTCATTTGTCCCTGACACCTCTACAATGACATCAGCACGTCATTAAAGGCAACTAGCTGTGGACGTGTAGTCTGACATGTGTCTTGACAAAGTCTCTCCATGAATTTAGGACTATAATTGTCTAATCTAATACAGTCAGAAAAAACACTGTGGCACGAATCTGCCTTAAGGCTGTTTTCAGAGATACAACATGAGATAAAACAGTAGCTGATAAAGCTGGGCACAGGCCCATCATCCATTTCACCAATGCCGTCGTGTTGAGGTTGTGGTGCTGCAGACACAGGCCTCAGGGAAAAAGCTATACAGACTTACCAAGTAAAAGAATTAAGCATGGTTCAACCTTTACTGCAACAACATGTAACATAGCCAATCAAACATGTAAGTGCTTATTCCTGTGACTTCAATGGGAATACTGTGGAGATCGATGAAACTACTAAAATTGGGTTAAGAACTGTTAAATGCATTAATAAAACCTGGAAGGATAGTGTTGAACCATCATTTTGAGGAAGGAAACTGCACTGAAAGTAATTATGAATGATCGGAGATCACTTAAATGTTTAGTGCAAGCAAATAGACGAAAATCAATTGTAGAACTCATGGCAAGCTTTAGTAAGTAAGAGCATTTCTACACGCAGAATGTGAAGAGAACTCAAGTTCTTGGTTCGAAAGCGTTTTGTAGCTTAAGGAAACCACTAATCCGTGAAGCTAATAAAAAAGGCACACTTTTACTAAAAAGCCTAAAGATTGGACTGATAAAGGTCATGTGGTCTGATTAGTCAACTTTTACCTTGTTCCAGAGTAATAGCCTCAACAGGAGACGAAGAGGATGAAGTGCATGCCCAAGTGACAACTGCACAAGCCTGAGGAGGCAGTATTATGATCTGGGATTTCTCTATTTGGTCAGGTCTAGTTTACATTATGTGTCCAAAAAATGAGGGTAGCTGACTGCCTGAATATACTGAATGATCAGGCTTTTCCATCAATATTTTCCCGCCCCGATGGCATGAGCATATTCCAAGATAAGAATTTCAAGATTCATTGAGCTCAAATTGTAAAGGCGTCATTTTACATATGGATCGGTCACCACAGACTCAAGACCTTAACCCAACTGATAATCTTTGGGATGTGCCAGGGAAGACTTTACACAGCGGTCCAACTCTCCCATCATCAGTCCAATATATTAATGAAAGATTAATGCAACTCCGGACAGAAGTTCATTTTCTGACATTACATAAGCTTTAATGAAAATATGCCAAAGTGAATGTATGCTGTGGTCACAACTAAAGGTGGTCTAGCAAAAACTTAGTGCAAGTTGTTTTTTTTTTTTGCTCAAGCAGTGTATGAAAAGTGTTACAAAAGTTCACCTGGTCATCATCACTGATATATAAGCTGTGAAATCCTTCTTCATAAGGTTACAAACATTCTACAATGTTTTTTTTTACTCGATTAGCGACCAAACTCATTAATCTATTACTTTAACCCACCACATTCATTACCAGAGATTGTTTTTAAATAAATGACTTTAAAACTAAATGCCTGATAAGTAAGGGACAAGACCCACGACCTCAATAAATTCTTCAGGGATGTCACACACAAAAATAGTCCATTCCAGCTCCAAATACCCATGTATGGCAGTTTTTTTTTGTAGAATTTGCATTGACCCAAAAGAATGATGCTACTTTGGAAAGAAGTCACACCAAAG
Source organism: Odontesthes bonariensis (assembly GCF_027942865.1). NCBI lineage: Eukaryota > Metazoa > Chordata > Actinopteri > Atheriniformes > Atherinopsidae > Odontesthes > Odontesthes bonariensis. The sequence goes on along the minus strand of NC_134509.1, from coordinate 27,129,598 downwards.
ACAAGAACATTCCAGCGTTTCTCAAATATGCTTTGCTAAGATAATGAGTCTTCAAACTTATCTTGGAACTGGATGATTGTTTATTCTCAGAGCTTGTTAATGGCCATGTGGTCCATGCAGCAGGGAGGTGTTAGTATAAGCTTTGGTCTGTTTCTCACAGAGTGAGTGTATAAAGGCTATTTTAATGACTTGATAATACAAAATATCAAATGTTACATGTCTTGTATATATTTTTCGGTATCAGATGAGCTGGCACCTGTTTCAGAGTTGCTGTGGAGGTGATCATACGGAGGTATTTGGAGTCCTTTGAGATTAAACATGCAAAGGGGTCTTGATGGTCCTATTCATCCTCTCCTGTTGTGCTTAAGGTCTGCAGCATAATGATGTGAGTTTGGCAGGCACTCTACATACTGATGACCTGATTGTTCAGCAGGACGGAGGAAGATTGAGCTTTAAAGGAGCCATGGCATGAAATTTTCAGTTTTTAAGGTTGTTTAAAATTAATATGAGTTCCCCTAGCCTGCCTGCGGTCCCCCAGTGGATAAAAATGACAATAGACCTAAACCATGCAATGGAAATTATTCTCCGCCTTTGGTAATGTGACCATGCAGATGGCCTGATCAGGAAAGCTGCCTCATATTACGTGGCGCCTCTTATGACGTGAAGGTTATTTCCCCCCAGAGCCCATATATGGCTATGCCAAAACTGCCTTTCCCCGCCCACAGCTCTTTGGCCAGCTCATTGCGCTGTACATGGATGTAAAAAATCTGTTTAGAGTTCCTGCATCAGAACCTCTAAAGAGCCAGTGGACAGATTTAGTTTTTTCTGGGAAAGTGACGACAGAACCGAAGAGATTTGTGTATGTGTGCGCCAAAAGTTTCACCGACGAATGTTTCCATAACTAGGGCCAATACCGAGCTGGCCTTGCCGAACATCTGAAAATTAACACTGGATCAGTACCAACTCTCTTTGGCCCAACTACAGACCTCGGACAAGTAAGTAATTTAACGCTCTATAATTGTGTTGCTTTCCTGTATGTACAGTATAGTTACACAGCTTGTTACCACAAGAAAGTGTCTGTATCGTTAGCTATGCAGCTAATAGCATCAGTTATGCGTGTGTCATGTTAGCAAGCTCTTATCTCTGCCAACTGGGTTGTTGGAGGTGTTTGCATGCCCATGAGATGGTTAGCTCGCTCATTTTAGACCAAAACCCCCTACTTCAAGCTTCCTGAAGAACAATGAATCCGCAAATTCAGTGCATTTCATCAGGATAATGATTCATTCATGGTTCCAGAGTCAAAACGGTCAGTCTGTCTGTGTTGTTAGCTATGCAGCTAATAGCTCAGTCACTGTCGTTAATGTAACGGTAAATAGCATGAGGTATGCGAGTGGACACCTCATTTACTGTAACGCGAGTGTTGTGTACTTATTTGTTGTTTTGATAGCCACCCGTCCTGCTGTTGGTGTTATGGCGCGCACGATATCTGCCTTTCCCCTGATTGAAATGACTAGCGCTACGTGCATCTTTGCAAACCAGAGCAATCTTTGCCCCACCTTTCTCCTCCTAATTTGCATTTAAAGCTGCAGACCCTAAACAGCTCATTCTGAGGATCCTAAGGAAAGCTCATTTTTGGGACTGGCTGTAATTCTGCACCAAGGCAGAATTTTGGGGGAAAAAACTCAGATACAGTATTAGGGGACCACAAAAGCCTATAAAAATATATAAAAGCCTCCATTTATTTTCATGCCATGGCACCTTTAAGCTGCGACTGAGTGGCTAAAATCCAACATCATAAACTCACAATAGACATTAAGAGCGATTTAAGTGTGCAAGTAGATTACTTTTTGTTATTCAGTCTGTGTTGTTGTTGACATTTCAGTTTTTCAACAGATATTTAGAGACACTTCTAAGAGGTATATTAAATGTGTGAGAGCTTCTTGAGCTGTAATACAGAAATATTTATTTAGGTGCTTTCTGTTCAAATCCCACACATATTCTACTCTGCTATCCATACCATATTTCTCTTTAATCCCCCAAAGCAGGTGATATCAAATGCTATCTACTCCCTCAAGCAATTATTGTTTTTTTCCCTTTTTCCACTCTCCAGTTCTTGTTACAGCTACAGTTTATAAAAACAGGATGCTATCAGTACCCACACTGGATGTTCTTAATGTCTGACATCAAACATATGTACAATGTAAAAAAAAAAGAAAAGTGCAACCATCAAGCAAATACAGCTGAAGATGCTTTTATCAAGGAGCAAACAACATTTATGAATCTCCAGAAATGTTGATGTCTACCGATGGCCATAAGTCAGTTAATGACACTCAGACACGCCAACTCATAGATGTCCATGGATATCCATAATTTTCACATGAATCATAAGTATTGTGTGCATTTTTGCACACTAGGTTTGATGTAAATTTGGAAAAATCAGTTTTACTGTATTTTGTTTCGAATGTGTGAGAAGCTACAAAAGTCAGTGCATTTTAGACTCTTCCAGGTGCTTATCTTGACTGTTGCCTGTTTTTAAATTCATTTAAATGATTTTATTTGTTTCTCTTTATATTCTTTTATGTATTTTAATGCTTCTTACACTCCCTGCTGCAATGCTTTTATTTTATGTAAAGCACTTGAATTGTTTGTACATGAAATGTGCTATATAAATAAATTTGATTTGATTTGATTTGATTTACCAAGTGGCAAACTTTCTGCTGCCTGCTGTTCTTTAAAGTTTTAAAAGGTTACTTATGTGATCAGTTTAGTAAGTATTCATTATCCAAAACTGTTAAACCTTTAAAAACAGCTTAACTCTTTGTTCTTCAGGCTCTATAGTATTTTGCTTGTAATACCTTACTGCAACCCACATCTGTAGGATCTGTAATATTATTAGCTTGAAAAAGTACAACTGTATCTTGGACTGCTGCCTGCAACTCAGGATCCAGAGTAGCCATTCTTCAACTGGAAGCTCCTTGGTTCATTCCCCACATTTACCATTTACCAGACTCATACGGTTTTGGGCATGATGCTAAACCCCACATTTTTTCCAAATGGGTTCCTAGATGTAATACCATGCGGAGTGTAACAGCAAACGTGTAATACAGGGTCATAAAAAAGACATCATCATGAGAGCTTTCATTATCATGGTTTGTCACTGACATCTATGCAACATCTGGCCTCAGCGAAGGCATAATTTGGAGGTCTAGGAATTTCATCTTTTTCATTACTTTTTGCTCTGTGACTTGTCAGAGATGCTTTTGACGTGTAACGTCTTGTAAGCACGTTTTTTATTTCACAGATTCATCTTAACTTTGGGACACCTAACAACGCAGTTCATCTGGTACCTTTCCTGGCATGCTATCTGTTAGAACTGTAAATATCTGACAGCGTCATATTTGAAATAAATCTGGAGTGACACATAAATCAGACTATTAATTCTACAAGAGCATATACGTTCAGTCAGGTAGGCATTCCTGGCTCCACAGTCTGTTGCTCAGAAATCATTCATAAATTTCCCTGTAGTGTCACAGACCTGACTGCGCTCAGCCTGTCATCACTCTGCTCATTGCCTCTGTCACTGCCAACTGTCTGCGGGATGAATCACACACACGCTGCACTCAATGACCCCCATGCTCTTCAATCACAGTATCAGCTCATAGAATTTGTGAAATTATTCAGCCTAACTAAGAGACTTGCTGCATCTGATCAGGTCCTCTCATCTTGTCAATATCACAGACTATGAACAACAACTGAAAAATTATTCTATCAAACGATTTGGGGCTTGGTCAGAACATTTCATGTCCAACACTGCTAATTGGCAATTTTTTCACAGCGAACTATAATTTAGACGTTCCTCTCACTTCATAATCCTGAATGCATGATGACAATTACGAGGAATCAGCAGCAGATCTCGGTCTGGAAACAGAAAGGACCTACTTTTCCGTTATGACATGTTTGCACAGATTCTAAAGTAAAGATAACGCAAACAAAGGAGCATTGTGTATTCATTGTAGGTGCCCTCACTGCTCAGCACGTTGTGCACCGATAGGTCTGTAGCGTGTCTCCCACCAACTTTTTTCATGTTCCTTTTTGCTATCCTCTTTGCTGCTGCGACATGGAAATCTTCACAATGCAGGACTATCTTATTTGATCTAAACAATACAATTAGACACATTTGACCACACAAAAAAAGGGGGCTGTCATGCACAAAGTCCATGAGTCCTATTTAATTCTTTGAAAATACAGCGCTCGTGTGATTCTAATTTTAGAAATACAATGATAATAAATAGAATGGAAGTTACACTTTGTCAGTAAATTAGCCAAATTTGTCAATATGCAACTCAACACAACAGTATTTATTCCATCTGAACAGGATTACTCTTAAATGCTTCGGTATTGAACTGCAATTTGGGTGACTGAAATAACAAACTACTGTTTTATTTCAAAGGAACAGATTTAAGGGACTGATATTTGTTATTTGAGTTTAATTTTGGCAACTGCTTTTCTTTTTAAACCTCATTAGGTGCTCCATCGCTCAATTTTTTTTCTTTGAAATAAAATGAAAAAATATAAATTTCTGTAAATTACTTCTTTATGACCGAATTGTTTTTTTTTTTTTTTTTTTAATTTTCATCGGTGATGCCGTCAAGATGGAAAACGTATGAAAGCGTTGCTAAAGAGTCAAGTTAAGCAGTGCCCCTAAATGTTCTGATGGTGCTCCTATAATTTTCATTCCTGGAGTAAGCCTGGAGCCCTGTAATATATGCAAATTATGACTGAGTACAAAATATGGGGGTGGGGATCTTTGTTCTTTTGTAAGTGAAGAAATTCATGGAAAGGTATCCAACATGTGTCCAAGGATTTTTACCAGAATATCTCCTGCATAGCGGTAGATGAAAATTCAAGATCTCACAAATTATCTTTAACTAAGGCTATTTGCCCCACAGGTGGTGAAATATTTTATGCACACAGGGTTGCATACTTACTGACTCTCTACATTTATGTGTCCCCTGTGGCTTAATTAGCCAACCCACCATTTTTTAAAAGTTGCATGTAAAGTTCTGATATCTGTATCTATTCTCATCAGTTTTTTTTTGTTGTTGTTTTATCAATAAACCAAGTTTGCAAATCTCATCTCTGCTGGCTAGTTTAATTTATTAACATTCGTCGATGTTTTGTCAAAATTCCCTCTGGTACCTCAAGGAGATGAATACGCTGAGAGTTGTTTTAAAGTAACTTTCTAGCTTTTGTAATTTATTCAGATTTCACTGTTTATTTTCCAGCACATATTCTAAAGGGCAAATGTTCCCCTGTTTAATCATAAATACTGCTTCGACAACCAACACTGTCTGTTAAGTCACAACATACAATTACAAAGACTGCATGGCTTAACACGTGACTACCTTGAATTGCAGACATGTGTACGTTTCTTAAAGATGAAATTAATTCAAGTTATTCATGTGCCCACGCAGGATTGATAGGCTACAGCATCCGGCAGTAAGTGAAGTTTTCACCCCATATTTGCTGCTTTTCATTTTATTGTGGAGCTCTTCAAAAGTAGCTTGCGTGGCTTATAATTAGAAAAAAAAAGAAAAAGAAAAAAACTTATTCAGTGCATACTGGTTATTATGAAGCCAAAGTTGCACCTTATCTTTAAACCAGATGGATCCACCAGGAGCCTGCGAGACTTCCAGTTACACCCACTTCATTTTACGGCCAATTTCAGTCATAACATCTTCTTTGATGTGTACTGACCTTCCAATGACATTTAAGCTTTCATGGGTTTCTCATCTATTTTAATTAGGCTACTTCTATGGTGTGGAAAAAGTTGAAAGAAAAATGAACTTTTACGAGTAAGCTATGATTATCAAAAAGCATGAATGCAGAAATTCTGTGTAGGCTACAAATCTACTATGACTGTGCAATAGAGACTTTAGAGAAATATATTCACACCGATAAATAACTTCAGAGTATTAACCACATTAAATCAAAATAAATGCAACTATATTTCAATAGGTCGGAAAGACATTTAAAAAATCCTGTAAAACATTACATGTTGAAATTCCAGCTGCTGCTTGCTGGGCAGTTTCTACACAATCACCATAGTAAGAACTGGGTGATTTTAATGTTAAATTTGACATCTTATGGCAATTTTTCTCTGAAAGAGCTCCAGGCTCCAGGCTCTTTAATGGAGTCCTCCCACAGAACCTGCTTTCATCCAACTGGTTTTGATGTTGTAGATGCTCAGAAAGCAAACTGTACACCTTAAGGCCTCGGTATGCTACTCCGTCGCTATCCGCCAATCCGACTCCGTGGTCACGCGAGGCTATTAATCCTTTCGAAGTTCTCCGTCGGGATGTCGGATACGCAAGGCAATTCACCTCACAATCAGTAGGCATCGCTACGTTAGATTACCTAATCTCGCAACGTCTATCGTGAAAGTCGTTGATTGATTGTTTACCTTCCGGCTCCGTTCGACTCTTCACAGTGAACGAAGGCGACCGAGAGAGAAAGACTGTTGTTGGAGTTGGAGCTTGTTGAAATTGAAATGCAAATAATTTTGACCAAATGTTGACCGGCACACAGTAAACTCTTTCAAAAATGGCGGTGTTGTTGTGAGAAGAAGGAGCTAAACCGGAAAAGTGATTCCAGAAATTATGTTGTTAGCCGACCAATCACAACCCTTGCGGTCTCCACGAGTCTCTGTCTCCTCGATGGATACATAGGAATTAAAAAAAATATTTAACTTAGTATCTGCTTGTTGTTTTGTTGCAATAAATGTAGTCTTCTGTTCATAAGCTGTGTATTCATATTTCTAGTCTAGTTGACCACTCAAAGTGCTTTTACACTGCAAGTCGCACACGTTCACACACACATACTCTTACAGCACATCTTAGTCTATACAGTGTTACAGGCCACACAGTGTCTCCTATCTCTACCACACACATTCACACACCGAGGCAACGTGGGTTTAAGTGTCCTCCCACATTTTGACGTGCGGTCCGGGGCAAGCCATCAATCGACCTCTTCCAGGTGAGCAAGTTTTTACCCTCCCCCAAATCCCCAAATAAACAGCAAAAATGTCGCACCATCATGTTCCATAGGCACACTTGACCTTCTTTGACCTGAGATCAAAGAAAAAAAGTGGGTCCTCTTTTATGAGTTAGATCGTGAGTGTCAATTCATTCATGCCAAGAAGCAGCAGCGAGCAGATCTGTTTTGATTGTGCCAAAATTTCTTACATGACTCATTTTGATGTCAGAATAGACAAACCTCAATTATCTTTTCTCCATCGTTTCACATCTTTCTCTATCTCCTTATAAGCCCCCTCTTTTCCTCTGGCCATGTAGAGTGGATCCCATTATATATTATCTCTTCATGTATAATAGATCAAGCTTTGGGGCAGTGGATTGCTCACCAGCTTCAATCCGCTTTTCTCTCATCGTGTCTTTGGTCTATTGGTTCACTGTGTAGAAACTTATACAGCGATACTGCAGAGCTGTGGGAAAAGCGCCTTGTTTCCTCAAAGGATGTCTCTATGCATACTTGACAAATGCTGCCAGCTATTCACTGCATTTCATTCAGTCTTGACGTCTCATTCAGCAAAATAATGACACGCTGAATGTGATTTAGATTTCTATTTCTTAATGATTTTTACCTGAAGATGACTGTCATGAGTAGGGATGCATATGACATTAGCATTTACATTAATCCTCTGAATGAAGTCACCAAATTTAGCAGCAAAATCAAGTCGGCTCAGGTACTACACACAACACGCAACATTACCAGTATTTACCTTCAGGTCATAGATAAGGCACAAGCGGGCTGTATCAGTTTGTGCCTGCATCTATAAAGCCATTCTTGGACCGGATTTTTTCCTATGTATATATAATATTATTTTTAGGTGTAATAACAGTGCTTTAAATAGTTTTGTTGTGTGTGTGGTTTCTTTTAAGTCGTTGAAAGTGCTAATGGTCTTTGATCTGTATTTGTTATGTGCTTAGCTGGACTTTATGTGGGCACCGGCACCTGCTGTGCAGATTAAGTTATATTCGCTCATTGGCCAATACGTAAAAAAAATTGTATGCACCGTTGTGCAAACGGTTAGATATTATTCAAATTCTATTATTCGAAATAATCAATCAATTCACCTTTTTTGAATGTAGTAAAACTGCAGTTAGTCAGACTTCCATCCCCAACCTGGAGCTTTTTGTCACATTTAATTTATTTGCTTCTTCATGTTAGACTTTTTTGTAGAGTAATATACATACATATTTTGGATCAAATCCATATCTGCAACAGATGTGTAATGTGTTCTACCTCACTCGATGTACTGTTCAGTTTCTTGCAAATAATAATAATAAGAAGAAGCCGCGACTGGGAGTAGGGGTGGAGGAGATCAGAGATGTACTTTGGTGCAAGTGAGTGGAGAGATTTGTAGGTCAAGAGAAGGATTTTATAGGTGATGTGTGCTTTGACTGGGAGTCAGTGAAGTTGCTTCAGGATGGGGGTGATGTGCTGCCAGGGCTTGGTGTGAGTTAGCACCCTGGCAGCTGAGTTTTCGACATACAGCAACCTGTCAAGGGCCTTACTGGGTAGCCCAGACCGGACACCGTTGCAGTAGTCCAGGCGGGAGGAGATAAATGAGTGGATGAGGGTCTCTGTTACTGAGTCGGATAATGAGGGCCGGAGTCTTGAAATGTTTCTGAGGTGAAAAAAGGCAGATTTAGTGGTGCTCTTGATGTGGGACCGAAAAGAGAGAGTGGAGTCCAGGATGACACCCAGGTTCCGTATCTCTGAAATGGCAGATATTGCCCCCCCTCTCTGGCACTGTGATATTAGTGTGTTAAAACTACAGCATTAAAGGGATAGTTTTTTGACATGAAGCTGTATGACATCCCAAAATCGCTTGGCGCTATTTTCTCTCCCTTCGTACCACGGCGTGCTGCCACCTGCCGACAGCCGCGCCTGTTACAGTGTTTACTGCTCTGAAGCAGGGGACTGCTCAGTCTGCACTTCGGTCTGCACGGTCTACACAGCACGCAGTGATACGTGATTGTGAGGTCTGACTTTTTCCTGGAGAAAACGATTTTGTGATGCAAATGTATTGCTCTTTTGAACGCATATTGTTTTGAGAAGCAAAATGCTTTATTTTTGTATGCCCAGCCAACTAGCCGGACTACCTTCGTCACCGCCAAAACGAGGCCGGAACTCGGCTCACAGGACACAGCAGGGGGTAAGTCAATGTTCATAAATGATATTGCTAGTATGGGATGTCATACAGCTTCGTGTCAAAAGAGGCGAACTATCCCTTTAACAGAGTAATCAAGCCGTTAAAGGAGAAGTTAGTTTTTTTTTTTTTATACCTGGACCTTATTTCTGGCATAAAATACGTTCATCTGTTCACCAATAACAGTTTGGTGAAAGTTGGAGTCCTTCCGACGCTATTTAGATCCGCTTATATCCCTATAACGGGAGTGAACGGGGGCATTGGCCAATGCCCCTATATAAGAATATACGCGGATTTAAATATCGTCCGACTTTATGTCTTAACAAATCTCATCACAAATCATTCATCTTAAAGCACAGAGAGAGTACTAATCTTTCCAAATATCCCAAGCAACTTTCAAACTTTCGACGGGAAGGTCAAAAGTTATGGACAAGGGCTCAGGAGGAATGGATGAACATTTAACACCCACACAAATACACAAAGACGCACATATGCATACACACACCTATACACACACTTCACATCTAGGCGGGAGAGGTTCAATTTTACGCTCCAAGAAAGAAAGTGAGAAAATGTGTGGGGAGATTAGGACTGAGGTAATTTGAGAGCATGCCTTGCAGAGGAGAGGGAGGATATAGTGGAGGGTGGAGAGATGGTTAATGTAGAGTATTATTATAGAGCATTATTACCCCTCATGGGGGAAGAGGGTGAGATAAGAAAGATAGGTACATGCCAGAAACACAGTGAGCATCAACAAGCGGGAGGGATGATGCAGTTTGATAAAATGATTGCCTGATTCACAGCTTTCAACTCTTAGAGAGAAGCATGGAAAAAAGATTCATGCAGATAATCATCAATAGACTCTGCCTCAATGGATTTGCAAATAGCTGTGGTGACTTTTCAAATTGTTAACAATTGCTGTGGGTTGACGGGCTATTTGTCATGTGTTTAACGAAACTGTGTACAACAGACAATTTAGACAACAAGCAGGAAATAGCAACACTGTCTTAATTTAGTTATGTATACCAATTTTAACGGCACCGAATTTGAAATGAGCTTTAATTCAAAAGAAATAATGTTTCAATGGCAAGGAGGAAAGTAGTGCAGACTTTATGTAGCCAAGCAAAAAGAAAGTAAGTGGTGTTTGGGTCATTTGTAGTGGGTGTAGGTTTTGGTCAGGAAACACAGCGTACACTAAGAATCTGTTTTTTTTTGTTTTTTTTTTCCCTGTCATGAAATGCATCAGTCATGCAGTGATAGCCACAAACACTTGCCAGCAAGCAATTAATGATCGGTGATTCTATAAAGAATTCATCTTAAATTCATCACAGATGATTCATAAACTGCATTGTCAGTTATCAATTTATGACTTTAACTGTTTTTAACTATGTGATGCTTTTACACACATGCCAAAATGACCAGAAATAAAGACGACTTACTGAACTACCTTGATTTCTATGGAAGCATGTTCCTACAAAAAAAAAGAAAAAAGAAAGTTTGGTGTTGTTATCAGAAAGTGTCATGTCTGGAAAACAAGGTGATAGGGAGAAGCTTATGAACCAACTTTGAATATACTCAATTGAAGTTGCAGAGGCTTTCAAATTTGGCTATCAGAACACACCTTCAGTTTTTTCAGGATTTCCAAAATCTTCCTGAAACACTCTCATCACCATGTGCAATTTATTGCTTTTTATCAATTTGATGACAGCAACACTGGGATGGGGGCAACTAATTAGGTCAATTTGCAACAGGTCAGTAACAAGATTGGATATAAAGATCGCGCCTGAAAGAAGCAGAGTCGCTCAGAATTAAAGACAAGCGGAGGTTTAACAGGCTGCAGAACAGCTCGTTTGCAAACTGTGGAGCCATTTCACAATAATGTTCCTCTATCTAAACTTGTAGGTGTTGAATGTTCCATCATCTACACCAGTGTTTCCCAACCCTGGTCCTCAAGGCACACTGCCCTGCATGTTTTCCATGTTTCCCTGCTCCAGCACACCTGATTCAAATAATTGGGTCAGGTCTTAAAGCTCTCCAGAAGGCTGAGGACGACCCATTCATTTGAACCAGGTGTGCTGGAGCAGAGAAACATAGAAAACATGCAGGGCAGTGTGCCTTGAGGACCAGGGTTGGGAAACACTGATCTACACTACTCAGTAGTGAAAGGTATTTCCCATCCAAATGATGTCTTTTTCAAGAAAGGCAGTGCATGTCTTTAAGCAAGACAATGCTTTGTAATAGAAGGGGCTGGACTGGCGTGCCTGTAGTCCTCCAGACCTTTCACCAGTCGAAACATATAGCAGATCATGAAATGCAAAATATACTTTAAAAAAAGACCCATAAAGGTTGAGCAGACAGAATCCTAAATCAAGAATGTCAAGAATGAGACAATATTCTTCTTCCGAAGGTCCAGCAACTGATCTCTTTAGTTCAGACTGTTGTTAAATGAAGAAGACACAATGTTAAACTTGGCCCTGTCGCAACTTTTTTGTGATGTCTTGCTGCTGCTATCAACATCAATATAAGTTAATATAATTCATTCATTAATTTTCCATATCCTTTTTCATCCTATTCAGGATTGCAGAAAGGTGGAGTGTACACTAGCTGCCATCGAGTGAGAGGGATCGGCTGTCTATCACAGGGTCAACACATAAACAGAGAAAACATGAACACACACAGTCCCTTCTGATGTCAATTTAGGGTCACCAATTAGCCTAACATTCATGTTTTTGGACTGCAGGAGGAAGCTGGAGTAACTGGAGAGAATCCACACATGAACGGGGAGAACATGCAAAGACCACACAGTAAGGCCACACCTGAGGTTCAAACCTTCTTGCTGTGAAGTGACAGCACTAACCACCACTCCAGCGTGAGCTGCCAGTTTTCATGAAATAGTAGAATGTCTCGCTTTGAACCTCTGATGTCTTTTCCATGTTGTATTGAGAAAAAAAAAATGCATTTGGGTCATCCATTTTAAAGAACACCCAAACCTTGTTGTTCGGTATTGAAACTTTCCCCTTCTCTACGTCGAGTTTACAGCAGTGTTACAATATATGGCACTTTTTTCTTTAAGTCATAGCAATACTAAGAAGCTTCTTTGATTTAAAAGTAACATGCTCAGAAACCGTTTCATCATGAATACATCCAGCCTCAGCAGCATAACTACTTCTACATACACTATATAAATACTATACATATGTATATATATATACTATAATTACCCCAAGGTGGAAACGCTTTAAAATTTGTAAAATACTAACCCCATGTCCCTCTACCCTTCAGCCATTTCACTTAATAGCCAAAGTGGTGTCTCATGTCATTGACGTCAACATCACATTGGGAGGGTAATTAATGTGATTTTTTCTCAGAGAAAGCATCCCTGTTTACTAGGCAGGGGCAATCTGCCACTAATGTACTTTGAATGTATATGTGTGTGTGTGCGTGCACATGTGTGTGTGTGTGTGTGTGTGCACACGTGTGTGAGGGAGTGGGATGTGGGGGGTCGATTGTCAGTCATGTTGCAAAGACCTAAATCTGATTAAACAGTTGCATAATGGGAATGCTTCCCTGTAATGTAAAAAAGTCCCTGTAATGTAAGTTAAACTTTAAGATGACATGTTAGATAGGATTTGGCAATTTTTAATAAGTTTGGAGTAAGTCTTCAAGGATTTGATGTAAAGTTATATCAGCTAAAGTCAAGGAAACATGACTGTCTGCATATGTGTGTGTGTGTGTGTGTGTGTGTGTGTGTGTGTGTGTGTGTGTGTGTGTGTGTGTGTGCGTGAATGTGAGCACAAGCTGCGTCAGAAACCAGTCTCCTTCAGTGTTGATTAAATAAAAACCTGTGTTTACAGAACAGGTCTTCTTTCAACATACGTGCATGAAAAATATATACACGCACACAGTACCATGATACACTCTTTAACATGCGAGGCGATGTCTTTTGTTTCCAATGAGGCGCATACGCACAAACAAAGAAAAAAAACAATGTAAAATGAGAACTCACAGCTGCATACATGCACAATTTTTTTATCTCTTTGGAACACATGACATTGTAAAGATTCAGTATGGAAAAAATCAAAAAGGAGCTTTGATGCTTTATGATTGTCATAAGGGTATTTTTATCATTCACTGTGTGTTTGCATCTTTCTTGGACATTCACCTGTGATTATGTGCAGGAGAGAAGGGCTGCTGTGATGCCCATAATCACTCAGCCTGTACGTCAACCCATTCTAATGAATAAATAACAGAGAGATCAAATGTACGCACTTACAAAAGAAAATTTACATTTAATATGCAAGTCTGGCTTTTACATAAACGTCCATCTCTTCCTGAGCATAAGAAAAACTGTCTGAAACTTTGAAGTTCCTACAAGCAACACAAGTCACCATTGAAATGACCTTTGTTTTGTGTAATGTCGGCTTCAATGCAAATATGAATGTATTTGTGTTTTAACAACACATTTGGCCGAAGAAAATATGAGCTTAGGCTAAAAATGTTACCTTTTATGTTTGATTTAATCCTGCAAACTAATGTTCACAGATAGATAACTTCACCGCAGTGCTCAGTGTGTTTTCCGGCTCCAAGAAGGACTATGACTCTGTTCAGGCAGACTGTGCGGTGAATGCACGAGTAAACATGTTGGAGATAGTCATCATCGTTCTCGGTTTCCATTCATTAATAACAGCACTATCACAAGCTTTTTATTTTCCATCTGTGATAGAATAGATAAAGTGGCAGTCAGAGTGCTAACTGGCTGTTTAGGTCAGTGCCATGCTGTCAGTGTGTGTTTACAGCATCCTCCATGGGCAGCTCATGATGCAAACATGTATTAAATCAAAGACTAAGTATAGTCCCAGTGGATGATTCCCAAGTACTTATGGCATAAAACGCTGCAGGTCATCCAGCCACAAAGTGTAACAAAATGTAGAGCTCATTATAGGCTCTTATGGTATTAATTAATGGACTGTCAATCTTTAAACAGCAGTGTATATCACTTTAGTTTAAGTCTTAATTTAACTGTTCAGCTCTGCAACAACAGCCACCCAGCAGCGTGCCCTTTCATCACTGATGGTTCTTGATGTCACTCCAATGTATAAGAGTCCTTTAAAAATAGTTAAAAAAGACAGCTTCTTTGAGCTGGAGCTGTTTTTTTAGTTTGATCAAATCAAATCAGCCTCAGTTTTCCTTAGTGTTTTATGAACTTGAGCCAATTGAGCACAAACTACATTGCATGCTATACCCAGCCCTATTACAACTATCCATACTCCATATTAGGAGTCCATATTACCTGCACTGTACCTAATTTAGTTTGTTTAGTATACATGATTTAAAAAAATAAATGTTGCCAACTCTGGTGGTGTGAGACACCTGCTAAAAGAAGGAGACAAACTTATCTAATGCTAAAAAAGAGGAAGACTGATGATGGTTGGTGACAAGAAACGGAATCAGATTCAGATGAACACCTGGATAAAAAGTCAAAAAGTCTAGATTCATCAAACAAGTCAGCAAAGAGAACACAACAGACAGAGAGCAGGCAAAAGCAGTATGCAACCTCAAAAACCTGAGGGATGTAACATAGTTGACATGGGTCATGAAAGAGCAAAGACCAGGAAGAGGCAGAGATCGTGCGCGCTTGAAATCAACAAATAACACATTACTGCAAAAGCCAGACAAGAAGGTGCGTAGGCGATAAAGGTGTAAAGGTGAGAAAATCCACCAACTGGAACATCCAATTTGGGATTATAAATATGTTCAAAAGAGGTTTGGAGCAAAACAAACACAGGAAGCAAACAAACCGAAATCCACAAGGAAAGACCACTTTCAACATAAACTGGAAGAAAAGGTGAAGCAAATTTAAGCATGGGACAACACAGTGTTGAGAAAAAAACAGAAAAAGACAGAATGAAACCAACAGTCAGCTTTAAAGCCCATCCTTTATGAAAAGCTGATACATACATGCTCAATTGACTTACCATTGAAGTAATGTTAAATTAGCATCTGGAACTGTGTGGAAGAAGGGTATGTGGATTTATTTAGGTTTTGTGGAAAAGTACAGGAGAACAGGAGAGAGCCCAGTCTCACAAGAGAATGTGTAACAGAAAGGTTTGTCCACATCTCCAAAGGGTTTTAGTGTCACAATAAGGGAGCAGGAATTGCTAAATGGAACCATAAGTTCATTAGTAAATTTCCTGATGATTTGCAAAGAAAAACGCTCAGTTGACTTCATGCAAAATGTAGGTATGTAACCTTTTTGGAGCTTTGAAAATGCAATTTTACAACGTCAGGCCTTCATTATAATACCAAAAGTTTTTGTGCATTGGACCAATGTGACTGTAACACATTCTAGTGTGAGACAAGTCAGCTGTCCATTCTTTTATGACAACAAACTCTTTGGCATAGTTATCCTCAGTATTTCTCACTTCAAGTCTTTATGTTATATTTCAAAGCATCACAATTATTACACTTGTCACACTATTTTGTGCATGGATGCCTTACCAAATATATATATAATTATTTATGTAACCAACAAAATAAAACAGCAGGCTTATTTTCAATTAAGGTCGCCCCTTCCCCTCAGTCCCCATCTCATCCCATCTGCTATATGAAAGTTAGAAACCATAGAAAAAGGTTCTGTCCATCACTGTCTCTTAGGAAATTTGCATACGCGTGCAGTAGCATTCACTTCCATGCATGTTAGATGAGGTATCAAGATAGTGAGTGACTCATTCACCTATTCACCTCTCCTTTGTCTATGCAGCCAAAATAAAAGAAGTAGTAACATGAAACTGCAGTGAAACAAATTGCAGGAACATATCAGGTGGATTTGGCGCGCATTTTTACATTGCATGGATTATTCAATCGTCTAACTTAATTACGGAGCAATGATTTTGATGCCCAGCAGTGGGGGAGAATCGAGTGCTTGAATCGAATACTTACACATACATTATCTAGATAGAGGGTAATTTATTGTGTTTGACAGCATGTAAGTTGACACTGAAGTTGCACGATTGCCAAAATCCTTTATCAGTTGTATATGTTAGCTCTGCATCCCTCTTGGAATACTTTCCATTACTTAATACCTGATTTAATCTTTGACCAAATTAGAGTAACACACAGTGGCTGGATAGAAAAGCATTTGACATGATGCTCAAACTCTGTTCCTGCCATGCGGGCAAATAAAGTAAATGCGGTATGTGTTCGTGGTGATTTTCTCCAGAGCTAAAACTCATTGACTGACACTGAATAATATTACAGTGGAAAATCCCAACAAGGCAGTCACAGCTGTTTAATGACCTCAAGTTCTTTATGTTATGTAATATAGTCAACATGAATTGAATAAACAACATTATATAAACATTGCAAATAATCTAGTTATAAGCACAAGAATGTACAACGCATGTAAAAGGCATCAAATGCAAAGCAAAATATCAAATTGAACTTAACATCACACCAAAAAAAATATGTCTTCATATTTTTCTTGTAGAAGTTGCTCCACTCTAATACGTTAATGGTCACACAGACATTAATGAAAATTGGCTCCAGCTAAAAAAGACTTTCTCTGTCTTATTTCAAAACAGCCTGCTTTCTTTGCCCATTTATTGACTGAAAAAGTTTAGTCACTGGAACCTTGAGCTTTCACATCAAATGGGAAGAAGCTAATGGGAAAAACTCAATATCTAACGTTCCATGCTTTCATGTTTGTAGACCAGCATCAGCAAATCAATGTCTATCCTTTGTAAATGTCCCCTGCATGTGTACTGGCTCATCCTGACCAGACAAATCAAATCCTTTGGACACCATACCGTTACAAAGGAAAAAAGAGAAAACAAAGAAGGGGGGGAAAGGCATGAAGAAAGAGAAAAGGCTCAATTTAAAAAAAAAAAGAACACTCACACATAAATATGGGACAATTTGGGACCCTAAATTCAAGCAGAATATATTGTCTTCGAGTGATAAGTTTCAATAATCAGCTCTTATCAGTATTGAAAATACACAACTACTTTCAAATGACCCGCTGAGGACAAACCAACCAAAGAGGTGCACAGTTGAATATACTTTATATATATATATATGAATATATATACAGTAAAAATATACGGTAGCTACTCTAAATACACCTGTAAAAAAACAAGTCCTCCAATCAATACGATCATGTCAAGCTCATACCCTTAAATAGGATTCATAACTGTGTCCAGCCCTACGACTCATCAATGTTTCTACATCGGAGCAAACATCAGTAAAGTAATTCAAGAAAAAAGCCAGAAAGTGCTCATAAGGAGAAAAGATGGGGGTGGATGGCATGGCTATGTGCAGGGCTTTGAATCATACATATTTGAGAACATGGGATCCAGACCAACATATGACAACAGTTTTTATTTTTGTTTGTTTGTTTTCCAGTTCTGAATTGTTTTTAGTTAATTACACCAAAACTCTTTACTAAAACATCTTTGTCACTTTCTGTACATGTTTAGAAAGTAACATTACGGATTAGGGTTAGAAAACGATCATAGTTAGGGCTAAAATACCCCTTTATGCTAGTTTTAGACTTCACATGCAGTCGCTCTCACGACCACAAGAGGTTGCTTTTTAAATGTAATAAATAGGTTGTATCTGCAAGGTGCACCGTGTGCATGTTTTAGGGAGGAGGATAGTCTCGTAAAAATGCAATGGAGTCTAACTCAAGAATGTGCAAAAGCTACATTAGACCATAGAACAAACATAGTAGTTTCAAACTAAAGACTCATGAAATCATGACATACCTACATGTGCAAAAAAAAATAAAAATAAAACACTATACAGAGGTAGGAAGGCATGCCAGGCGACAATAATCCTCAGACCACCACACTGAAGATCAGAGTTTCACCTTCTTCTGGTGCAATGATTTTCTAAAGTTCATTTATTCACAGATGGTAAGATTTAAGGTATAAAATAGATACTTGTGTAGGGTTACATATGAAGAAATACTTAGCTAGGGTTAGGAATGAAACTACGTGGTTAGGTTTTGGAATTAAAAAACACATGACCCGGGTTTGCATTTAAATTTCATGAACACTGCCTACATTCAGAGGTCACATCTTTGGAGCCACAGTGTGACACTCCAGTCTTGGTCAGTGGAAAAAGTTAACTGCTACCCTGAGTGTGACTTGGCTGAAACTTCAACAAAATCAGAGGGATCAGAGGGTTTAAATTTTTCTGAGTATTTTTGCTTTGCCTCTAATGATTACAAATCTGTTAGTGAGTTAATTTTCACTGACAGTTTATTTAATAATTACCTTCATTTATTTTTTCCTCTTTTAATTCGAGAAAATTATCATTTCCGATAATCCAAGTTGTTTTATTTGGGAGTAGAAAGATATTTAGCTTATTATATACTATGTAACTGAGGAGTTTATATTAATGACGGTTTCACTCTTAACTAAAAAATAATTTGCAAAATAGACTCCTTTTTATGTTGATGGACTGCTCAGTCAACAGAATGCATACTGGTCTGTGGTGTCAGATGAGTTTGTTGTGTTATTTCTCATCTCTAACCCGAGATGACCACCACACCGACTGTTACAGGGACATACAATATTCATTTTAATATTGATTAGGTGCTGTTGCACTCTCAGTCCCTGCAAAGCCCACACTGTACGCTCTGTTTGCAGCTGTATGATGACTCTCTTCCCTGGAAGTGTCAAATAAAAGCAGAACAATAATTGGCAGAGACTGACAGAAGTCTGCTTATTTTTGTCCTGAAAGATGGAAGCATGGTGTGTCACAAGACATCATGTTTGGTTCAAGAAGGGAACTCCTGATTGTTGAAATGAAAGAAGGTTTGCTTCAGCCACAGTTGGAAGCAAATCATAAAATAATTAATCAGCAATCACGTTGCAATAAGCAGAACATTCATAGACACACGTACGAATATCCATCATGTCAATTATCTGTTCGTTGTAGGCCCAGCAATGTTGCAGAAAGCCTTTATACAAACAGGCAAAATACCAGATTCCGTGCTCAAGCAAGCTGCAACACACAATAAGGTATGCATAGTATGTGCACTGCATTTTGTTTGTCTTATAATCCAGTGTCTTGTCATCATAACCACTGAGCTGTAACTATTTTGAATCACACACAGCACTAATGGCATGAAGCCATAGATGATTTATAAAAGTCACATGGGGAAAAAAAGCAATCTTCACACAATGCAGATTACGATCGACACGATTAATCCAATTCATGTCATTTTTATATCTATTATGCTATCGTAATTGTATCGTTTATGTGGTTGTGCGTGCCCAAGTCGAGTATGGCTGAAGTGTTCAGTTTCCATTGCGACCACACACATAAACACAAAGTGTTTAAGAATAAAAGTAAAATAAGTTAATGCAAATCTAAAAGAAAGGATACATTAAGCATCAAAATACTTGATGAAAACATCTCCTGAAACAACGCAAAAAGTTCAGCTTTTGCTCTCCTCCGGAATAATATGTCTTTCCTGCAGGATCAAGAATTTATGCCCCTTATTAGTTGGATTGATGCATCTGCCAACGGACCCAGTGGTAAGGAGAAACAGAAGACTAAAGGCATAATGTGAAGTAAGTCAGTGACAACGAAATTACTTTTCAGCTTACCTATGCGTCTCGACGTCCTCTTGCGCATCTGGCAGCGCCTCACTGCCCACAGCTCACCTCCTAGCCCGGCCCATTACGGCAGGTATGGTCCAGAGGTCCAGAGCGCAAAACCAGAACGCATAACCGCCTCCAAAAGAAAGAAAGAAAGAAAGAAAGATGGAAAGAAAGAAAGAAAGAAAGAAAGAAAGAAAGAAAGAAAGAAAGAAAGAAAGAAAGAAAGAAAGAAAAAAGCTTGTCTTGGGTCTTTTAGAGATTTGTTTTGGTCCAACCAGGCAAAATTCCAAGTTTACTTCTTTTTAGATTGGTTTCTCTGCACATATTTGACTTTTTTCCTCTTTCTTTGAATTAAATCTCGCTCCCCTTGCAAAAGGGACTGGACTGAAAGCGACTTAGTGCTGCGCTGTGAGTGCTGTCCGCTCCCACCTTCTGCACAAAATGCTGTAGACAATACAGGCCAACTTCCGGTGCAGTGTTTCAATATACTACTCCGAAAAAAACATCTGCAAACGTCTATGGATAAATCAAAAGCATCGTGTGCATAAATTTACTGTGTATGTGTGTGATTTTGGTTGATGCGGTTATTATCAAATTTGTGTATGAGATTAGTCCAAAATAAGCACGAATTCACTTTTTGCTCATGGCTGATGTGAGATGAGGCAGAGGCTCGTGCGTTGCTTTAATTCATCCTGAAAGAGTAATTTTACTCCTTCTCTGTAAATGTCAGCATAACGTGGTACAAGCTGAGTCTGAATCAAAGGATCTGAAGATAGAAAACCAGCAGCATTGAAATCGCCCACGGTCGATTAAAGAAAACGTTGTCACGCATCACTCACAGCCGCAAAACAGACCCAGTCGAATAAAGCTTTATTTTTCATCGTTCAGTGTTCATGTCAGTAATAATTCAGGACTTTATCGTGAAAAAAAGTTCTCTAAGCTTCCGTTAAGGTTATTCCTAAAAGCTTTGGCTTTATGTAAGTCTGAGCTTGCCGAGGCTCTTAACCAAATGTCATTGGACGTGTTTTTTTTTTTTACTCATGCATAGCAGTGTTGTCCCACTCTTAGTCCAGCAAAATTTCAAAATAAGTGGTGACTACATAAGCTTGCGTTTAAAATATTTCTTGTCTTTAAAAATAGAAGGGATTTATTTTAGAAAGCACAATGCAAAAAGAAACAGCATTTTATATGTGAAGACCATATTGGCGGAATGGGGGAAAGGAAAGAAGCAGGAGGGTCGTGGGAGGAAGCTTTCTCCCAGGTGAGTGTGTGTTTCTGTCATCAACAGAAACCACAGGCAGTCAGAAAAACATACAGAATCAATCATATGACCAACAGAGATGCCTCTGAGGAGTTAACACAGCCTCATAGAATGGTTGTGTCTTGTAATATTTCCTCAACACTGCTGGTAGCATCAAGGCAACAGGGTTTGTGCTGCCAGTGAGGTGAACAGCTGTTAGACATATGGAAGTTCACAACTGCCAATGTTAAGCCCCAATCATGCTCAAGGATGCATGCAGCTGTGTAGTGCACCCACTTCTATACATAGCTTATTTGGTATGTACACCAATTTGTTGCACAGATGTGCACTAGAAGATTGACAATATCCTGACAGCAAGTACAAAAACTCTTTGTTTTGTTGCAGGACAACATGAAGGTACGGTGGCCGACACGTGCAAACGCGCTGCAAACGGCGAAACAAATCCAACAGTAAAACGCTGCAAGAGAAAAATGTGGCAATCACAAAAACGACCGGAGCACACGCGCTGCAAACCCCAAAACACATGCAAGAGAGAAACGCTGAGAAACACAACGGAAGTTCGCCAGGCCACTAAGGGTCTCGACCTGTGGGATAGGGGATATCTATGGGAGATCTACCATATTAATGAAAGAGAAGAAAGTCAAAAGGTACGTTGTCATTTATTTATTTTTTAAACACTTGGCCATAATATTTTACTTTATTATAGAAGAGCAGCGAAGTTATGTCACTATAATAAGGTAAAAGATTACGGCCAAGTGTTTAAAAAAGACATAAATGACAACGTACCTTTTGACTTTCTTCTCTTTCATTAATATGGTAGGTCGAGACCCCCTAGTGGCCTGGCGAACTTCCGTTGTGTTTTGAAGTTTGCAGCGCATTTTTCTCTTGCATGTGTTTTGAGGTTTGCAGCGTTTCTCTCTTGCATGTGTTTTGATGTTTGCAGCGCGTTTTTTTCTTGCATGTGTTTTGAAGTTTGCAGCGTTTCTGTCTTGCATGTGTTTTGAAGTTTGCAGCGTTTCTGTCTTGCATGTGTTTTGATGTTTGCAGCTCGTTTTTTTCTTGCATGTGTTTTGAAGTTTGCAGCGTTTCTGTCTTGCATGTGTTTTGAAGTTTGCAGCGCATTTTTCTCTTGCATGTGTTTTGATGTTTGCAGCGCGTGTGCTCCGGTCGTTTTTGTGATTGCCACATTTTTCTCTTGCAGCGTTTTACTGTTGGATTTGTTTCGCCGTTTGCAGCGCGTTTGCAGCGCGTTTGCAGCGCGTTTGCAGCGCGTTTGCAGCGCGTTTGCAGCGCGTTTGCAGCGCGTTTGCAGCGCGTTTGCAGCGCGTTTGCACGTGTCGGCCCCCGTATGAAGGTGAGTCAATAAAAATGCCTTGAGTTGTGTGCAAGAGTGCAAGAGCACCATTGTGGCTGTATCATTGTGTTTGCTGTACTTCAAACGGTACATGCATATGTGTATATGTATGAGACATCATATTGGAGGCTGGTTGGGAATGTTATGATTGTCCACTCCTCTCCCATTTGGCCCACAATGACTGTGAGGTTTTTAGTTTCTTAAGCTTTTAGTTTTTAACCTCATGACTGAGCTACTGCCTAACTTGGCCAAGATTTTAAATCCAAAGGGTTTAATTTTCCTGGTAAAAGAAATGTTGATTGCGTAAACCATGTTTTCACATTAATCTGCAAATAAGAAAAAAGTTCATCACAGAAATAAGGAACTAGGTTATGTCAAATGATTAATACACTTCACTTTTTCTTGACCGTCCCTTAATTTCTGGCACATTTGTTGGATCAACCATGTTGGACAGATCATGGAAAGACTTTCTAAAGCAATTTGTGGTTCTCCAGGGCACTTTCAGGAAATTTGATCAGATGTAAGCAAGGCACAACAAGGATGATTAAAAGAAATAACACCATCAGAGATGATGCATTCAGTTTTTATTGAGTGGAATTAAGAAAACCCACCATGTATGCAGATTCTGCTGAATAAACGATATGTGACACCAATCAGTAAAAGACCTGTCTAAGGAAGTCTGCTAAGTAGTGGTTTCAGAATTTTGCAGTGGGTGATTGGGGATTGAAAGATCTTGTTAGTGATAAATTAGTGAGTCTATGTTAGGTGAACAGAAGAAGGAATGACATCACAATGTTTAAAATCCAGGTGTATGACTCAATACACTCCACCAGGATTTATGTCAAGGACACAGGGATGTTTTTTTGCTTTTTTTTTCAGACCTCATGATTACAGCAAAGAGGCAGCAGTTGATCAGAACTAAAGGCGGAGAGTAAATAAAGGGCAGGAGAACAGACATGCAGGGCATCTGTCCCAACTCACTTACAGAATCCAAAGAGATCAGCAAACAGTCAAATGCCTCCAGATGGTAAGTGGTACAAAAAATTCTGTTCAACCGAAGGAAGAAGGTCCAAGCCAACAATGTGTAGGCTCTACAAGAGTCATCGGATACACGGCTAGAATAATAAGATCGCGACGGGAGGAGGTGGATGACACTGATATCCAGACACAAAAAAAGAAAAAAAAACCTATGTACTGAGACTTCAGATGAAATGGAAGCAGGATGAAACACGAAGCATCTATTAATACACAAGTTAGATAGCATCTTGGGATGATATGCTTAGTGAATGAATGAATCAAGCAGCTGAGGACAGTGAGTGATGAAAAGGAGCCGAAGGAGAGGAGAATGGACAATAACATTAACAAGGTGCTGAAGGAGCAGAGCCTTTAAACATCAAGGCTTCTGATGGAGGATCCCTAACACATAACACCACACATAAGTGATGAATGGAGGGGTCGACATTTCATCAAAATCTGTTGCATTGATCTTGGCTTGCGGTCTTGCATGATGTGTAGCATTACCATGTTTAGTGTGCTGAGCACACTGGTTATGGATAGTTTAATGAATCTGTACTTTTACATGATGTTACTAAAAGATAGCACAGATGAATTTTGGTACATAGAGGACGAAATTGGTAACAGTATAACCACAAGGTGTCATATGTTTTTCATTTTCTTATATCAAAAGATATAGACCAATTGTTTGTATAGGATTGGCCCTTAAACAGAGGCAATCACAGTAAAGCAGTTCAATACGTTTATCCTACAGAAAAACTGAATGACAATTAAAACTGAGTCTCTCTTGTGGCAAATCAGAGCAGTCTCTTTAACGTTACTTGTTCTACAGGGAAAGTCCAGACATAAGTTAGCTTTATTTTATTTATATAGCGCCAAATCACAACAAATGTCATCTCAAGGCACTTTAAAGTTATGATCCAGGCGAGGCCTAGCAGCTTTGTTTTAACCAGCATAAGCTACAAGTAGATTAAAGAGAATACCCCTAGTGTCAGCGAGAGCAGGGGCGGAAAATGACTCACAGGCAGACTATGGCAATTGACACTGGAACAAACATGACCATGAGGTGGATACGTGACTCAGTGATGGATAGGGGCACGGACCTATTCTCTAGGGCTAGAACTGGCCAGAATAGTTCTCAGAGGAAAGCATATTTTCAGGATATTAGACTGCCTAAGTACAGCAGGTTTCACAACAGGCTCGCAGAGGCTAGAAATAGGCATTATGGCAGGGGGTACGATTTCTCCATTAGCATTTACAATGGCCATGGAGATAATTATTAGAGCTTCTAAGTGGGTTGTATGTGGAGAGAGACGTCAGGATCGCATGCGCCTTACACCAATTAAGGCATACATGGATGATATGACGTTGGTGACTACAACAGTGCCATGTATGAAGAGAATACTTGAGAGACTAAATAAAAATCTAAAGTGGGCTGGTATGAAAATCAAACCTACTAAGTCTAGAAGTATCTCAATAAGTAGAGGGAAATTAAGTGATAGAAAGTTTGTAATAGATGAATAAAACATTCCAATAATTAGGGAAAAAGCAGTAAAGAGTTTAGGCAGGTGGTACCAGGCAGACATGAATGATGGAGTGCGGGCAGTGTTTTCGGAAAGATGTTGCTGAGGGACTGGATAGAAGATAAATCGGAGCTTCCAGGAAAGTTGAATCGGTGGTGTCTGCAGTTTGGATTGTTTCCTAGGTTGATGTGGCCACTGTCTGTGTATGAGATTCTATTATCTGTTGCAGAAAAAATGGAAAGATTAGTTAGTTTTTATATTAGGAAGTGGCTAGGTGTTCCTAGATGCTTAAGTACTGTGGCACTGTATGGGAAGGGCATACTCCAGCTCCCAGTATCTAGTCGAGTAGAGGAGTTTAAATGTACTAAAGTTAGGACAGAGCTCCTGTTAGCTGGGAGTAAAGATGTGGTAGTTAGTAAGGTGGTTCCAAACCCAACCTAGGGGAGGAAGTGGAAACCAAGAATGGCAGCTCAGGAGGCAGAAGCAACTCTTAGACAATCAGAGATTGTGGGTAATGTGCAAATAGGCCAGGGAGGCTTGGGGCTTGGCCCAGGCAAAAAAAGTGTGGAGTAGAGCAGGTCCAAAGGAGAAGAGAAAGCTAGTTGTTGAGCAGGTTTGTAGACAGGAGGAAATGTTAAGGGGTACAAAAGCAGCAGCTCAGGCTAAGCAGGGACGGTGGTTGAATTGGGAAGGTGTAGAGAAGAAAAAGATTAGTTGGAAAGAGCTGTGGAGTATGGAGGAAAGGAGTATTAGATTGTTGATAGGGGCAACATATGATGTATTGCCAACTCCCCAGAACCTAAAACTCTGGGTAAATGGAGACCCGTTATGTTTGTTATGCTCAGGTACTGCAACTCTAAGGCATATTTTGTCAGGTTGTAAGGTTATTCTGTCACAAGGCCGATATACATGGCGTCATGACCAAGTATTAAGAAGCTTAGCAGGTAAACTTAGCAGGGTCTAAAGTGAAGAGAGTGGGAATTCAGTTTGTTCAAGAGGGGGAGAAAGTTAAAAAGACAATAAGGAGGCAAGGCAGTTTGGAGGATGCTTGTGATTGGGAGATCTAGGTAGATTTAGGAAATAAGCTTGTGGTTCCCCAGGAAATAGCCTCTATAAATCTAAGGCCTGATATAGTCTTGTGGTCTAGGAGTAGAATGAGAGTCTATTTCATAGAGTTGACTGTTCCTTGGGAGGAATTAGTAGCAGAAGCATATGAAAGGACAAAGCTTAGGTATGTGGAGTTGGGGGCAGAAGCAGAGCAGCGAGGATGGAAGGTAAGAATCTGTCCAGTGGAAGTAGGATGTAGAGGATTTTTTGCAAAGTCTGTTGTCTCATTGTTGAGGGAGCTGGGTGTAAGTGGACAGAGTGTGAGGAAAATAGTGCAGGAAATGTCAGATAAAGCAGTAAAATCCAGCCAGTGGATTTGGATTAGAAGAAGCAATAGTAGCTGGGGGCCCAGCAGGGGGAGCACTTAGGGAAAACAGACTCTTTGAAGAAGCAAAGAAGAAATTTCAGGATATTTAAGTGGAGGGTGTGGCCCATGTGAGCCTTTTGAAAACAGGCGGCCATTTTAGGTGAGTTGGCTTGTATGACTTTGTTTTTGCTGTCATTTTTAGTCATTGTAAGACTGTTTAGGTCAGTTTGTCTGCCGAATATGCTAGTGTGTCTTGTCCTGCCTCCACCTCTGGCACCCTCTATGCTTTCATTACCCCCTACCCGAACCAGGGTTTAAATCCTATTCCTGCTTATCTTTACTTCTTCTATTTCTACCCCCTACCCAGTTGGTGAGAGGCAAGGGTAGCTTGTGGTTATAAAAAAAAAGTAAGAAAAAAAGATGGTTGTTGTGGTGTGAGGAGCAGTGTTGGCTGGCATTAGGGTAGTGACTCTGAGATGCTAGTGATCATTGTCTACCCTCCTGGAAGTGTCGTGGGCCCAACTCGACGAAACACTGATGACACCAATGACATGTTGGTCAGCACTGCTCACTGATCTATATAGGGAGTATAGGGAATTATTCACTGAGTCTGGTCCATTTTTTCTTTAGCACAAGTTTCTTGTGTTTACCTTAAATCAAGCCAATGAGAATCCAATTCATTGTAATACAATAAAATCCAATCAATAAATTCCATATTAGTCCAATTCATGGAAAGCCAATTTAAAAAAAATAAGACTCGAACTAAGGAAACCAACAGATTGCACTGAAACTTCACTTTGATCCAATCTCCCATCCCGAGTGGGCATGAGGTGACGGTGGAAAGAAAAAACTCCCTTTTAACCAGCAGAAACCTCTGGCAGAACCAGACTCAGGAAGCGCGGCCATCCATCTCCACCAGCTGGAGTTTGAGAAGACAGGAAAGAAACACCAAAAACCCAGACCATTGATACCTGCTGAGAAAGAGAAACACAAGTTAACGACAACAATAATGTTATATGTACATAGAGAAAAAAGAGAACAGAGTGAGGAGAGGTGCATCATGGGAAGGGCACCAGCAATCTAGGCCTATAAAACTATGGGAGTTTTACCTGATGTTATTAGAGCTACCCTTAACTATAAGCTTTGCTAAAAAGGAAAGTTTTAAGCCTAATCTTAAAAGTAAAGAGGGTGTTTGTTTCCCGGACGTATACTGGCAGCTGGTTCCACAGAGAGGGATCCTGGACTTGCTGACAGAGGCAGCAAAGTGAATCTTGTTGTGAATCCCTCCAGCCAGGTTAAATGATGGAGCGGACAGAAAGGCGAATACTGGGAAACATGACAACAGAAAACTTGATTATCAATGCTCATGTAATCTTTACAAAGAACAATGCTGACTCTTAGGCCAAATAGAGTACTGTATGAGTGAACTGAAAATCCGGCAGTCAGTAATAAGCAGACCAGGGTATATGCACACTACAGGACAATGATGAGCCTCATGTGTGAGGAATCATAGGAATGGAAACTACCCCAACCATGCCTACAACAGAGAAATGAACTGGGTCCAATTGTCCCCTTAGACAGTTTGTCTTAAAGCTGCAGTCTGCAGGATTTGTTGTTGTCATACGTAAAGTCCTAATTTTTGGCATTTTAAGAGTTTACATGATCTATCAGAACGCTTGAAGTTGAAAACGGTGACCTCTGTAGTCGCAAAATGCAAGAAATGCTTATTTTTTAACCGAAAAATAAAAAGTTATTCAACTTCCTGTCCCGCCCCATCAAAACACATGAGAACTCGTGCACGTCTACGTGCACGCCAGATGCGCGTACACGACTCCTCATTCATCAACTCACCTGTCATTTGCGATCATGGAAGACACAGTAAGTAGACTAGCCCGTAATGAAGTTCAATAGTCTAGATAAATAAGCGTGGGGACGAGCCTACCTTGTATCGCGCGTGCACAATCGGTGATTGACAGGCAGCAGAGCCCAGCTCGTAACCTGATTGGTTACCTTTTACCGGTCTGGTCTGCAATTTTGTAAACAAACCTGCTGGCTTTGGAGGGACCTAGCGGGACATATAGGGGACCTAGAGAACTCATTTTTTTTGTATTGGGGTATTTAATGTACTACTTTCAGAATCCCCGGACAGTTCCAGGCATTATGCTTGAAAAAGAGTTGCAGACTGCAGCTTTAACAACTAGACTGATGAAACAGCTGAAAATAGCTTTTTTTGGCAGTCAATATGTATAATGCTGACAAGATGCAACACTTTTTAATAACTTTATGGCATAGAAACAAGTGTTTAATGGAAGAACTTTAAAAAATACTATCTGCCCATGTTGCACATCACAATCAGGTTTGATACTATGTTTGTTGGCTCATGAGTCTGTGTATCCATTGAAGCAAAATGAGGGCCATGTAAGAAAACCCACATGCTGACCAAGCAATGAGACTCATGAGGGAAATGTTACAGGATACCCTGTTTATTATCTATAATCTGACTACAGTCTCATGAGTCAAGGTTCTGTTAACTGCCTGTAAAATCAAAGAATGTTCAGCCAAAAGAAATTGAAGTCACATTTTTTTGTGAAGAAAAACAATTATTCCCATGTATTTTCATTCACAAGCGTTTTTTCCAATTGCTTTCCTATCCATTATTTGAGTGTATAAAAATCTACTTTTTTTTATCCTTGGCTTCTCTAATCTGTATGTTGACATGTTCTTTGGCAAGATATTGAACCCCACAGTTGCACCATATGTACTCAAGTGTCATTGTTTTTTTGTGTGTGTATAACAAAGAAATTTGGTCAATGCATCAAGTTATTTTCAAAAATCTGAATAAATGTGAGCATGGATGATTGAAAATTACTTGTTTTGTAAAGCACTTTGAGTCGTAGTGTAGCACCACATAAATGCAGTATGTTTATTATAAGCTTTTATTGCAAGTTTTTGAACTACATGAATTTGATGTTGCCAGGGAGGGAGTCACCCTTTGAATTTCAGACTGTTATGATAGAAAAATACGAATGCAGCTATGACTGGCTGAAAAGAGGTAATGACTGAAGCATCAGGGCGGAAGAGAGACTGAAGCAGCCCTTTCAAAACAACATTTTAAAGTAAAATATGGAAATTTAGGTACAGCTTGTCGTTTTCTAAGCTATATTTTCTTCCTCTTTATGCCTCTAGAGGCAGTTTTGAAAAGAGTAAATGAGGAGGGAGACAGACTAAAGCTGCTTCTGGCAGGTATATTATGCTCATTACTTGTCACACATTTTGCAAATTGATCCAGCTGATTTAGTTAAAGCTGCAATGTACTTTGGTTGCATTCAGCTACAGTTCTACTTTCAAACAAGGGGTACCAACATATGGATCTATTCACGGTTAACTCAATTCAACAGGTATTGAAGAGTAACATTAAACTCAGCCCCCGGTCAGACATCGAAATAAATGTTTCACACGGCACCATGATCAGCATTCTGGAAAAGGACTGTCTGTACGACAGTACAGCAGGAAATTCAGCTGGCGATGAACTGCTGAAGCTGAAGCATGACTGCCACCGCCCTTTGAATAGGAATTACAAATACTTTCAAATTCAGTCAGAGCCTCTGAATCGTATTTTTGTCCCAACCTGGAGATGTAGAGGAGCATCCATTTATCGGCACACATAGGTGAAATCTGATCTAAAGTTGATTCTGGGTAGTCTCAGTTCTTGGCATTGTTTTTCTGCCCTGCCTCCCCCGCACCCTGCCTCCACTCTCTCATGTTGCTCGCGGTCTTCATAAAGAATGCAGTTCAATTCATGTTTGCCTTCTAACCTTGAGTAGTTATCCATTATTCTCAAACAAACCTTGCACATGCACCAACGTACAAACACACATATACACATACATGACAGAACTCTATGTAATTAATTCTCTCTCATCTATTTTATCTTTCATTTATTTGATCTTTTATTCTATCACATAAGCTCTTACATCAAAGTGTCCTCACCAAGAAACTGAAACCCACGTTGCCTCAGATACTTTCCTTGGTCTGTTTAGTGGGTGTATGATAGAGAAAAATGCGACTTGTAAGACCGTTTAGACTAAAAAGTGCTGTATTAGTATGTATGAATGGCCTAAAGCTCTTTGAGATTAGAAATGCATTGTATGAATGCAGTTCATTTACCATTCAATAACCCAATGGTACCCACTGTTTGCAGGTTTATATGTTAAGGTTAACAAAATGATATAGTTTGAACATACTAAGTGACAAATTTAAGTAAAGGTCAACAATGCCTTCAAATCAGTCCCTCATTTGGTGTTTTAATGATAATCGTGGTGGAAAACAATGTCTATCACATTCATGCAGATTTTGCCTGTGTTCAAATTTGTTGACATGTGGTGACAGTGAAGGCCGTAGCCTCTTATTCTTGCCATTTTCATTTCAGATTACAGTGAACCTTTCATGCCCCATCTATGGAGGCACTGCCACCCTGGAAGCTACGCAGGATAAAAATGATCTCTCTGAACAACTTTTTTGTTGATTTACTGTGAGCCTTCCCTCTCAGGGGACAAGTGGACCCAGTTCATGCCAGCTAAATGTCCCTAACAGTATGACAGAGCCTCTGGATCCCTGTCTGTCATGGCCATATATTCAGGCCTGTGCTGTTATCATGATATACACTACTGTGTAAGAGTCTTTAGCCCTCCCTCATTTTTTCAAATGTGCAAATTTCTTAAACATGTGCAAACATAAATGGAAATTCAGTATGTAAGGCAGAAAGGCCGTTTGCACATTTCTTGAAAGTCAGTATTTGGTATGAGAACCTTTATTCTTCAACACAGCCCGAACCCTCTGATACTAACTGTCTTGTAATTTCTTTAAGTAGTCTTCAGGCGGATTCATCCCTCCATAAGACCTGTTGCCGCTGATTTTTCAGTCCAGTTCTTGTGTCATTTTGGCATACGTCAGCATTTTCTCCCTGTTCCCCTTCCTTTAAAAAAATGTTTCTCAACAATCATACTTCCATGGAAACTATTTCTGATGAGGTTTCAGAACGAAAATCAACTCAGCCATCTCAGCATTTTTAAACATGCCACAGAGTATGATCGCTTAATAGTAACAAACAGTGATCCTATGTGTAAGCATCGTAATTTGTTATGTTTTTGTTCTAATTTATATACAAATGAATTATTTTTGTTTAATTCAATTTGAATAATATTATGTAACATTTTGTTTGAATAGACAGTTTGATTACAGATTAGTAGGCAGAAATGTTTTGAAATTATAAACATAAATCTGGGAAATGGATCTAAGAACAATCTCCTGATAAGTCTTTGACACGTCTTCTCTATTCAGTTAATTATTTCTAATTTAACCCATCCACTCAAACCTTTTCATCTCTCATAGTCTGTGTGTACATGTGCGGTGATGAATTTATTCATGAATGCGCAACAACAATATTTTCCTCTGAGAATGGCTTCGAAGTTCATCAAGAACTCTGAACTCATCAAGCCAGAGTGCTTAAAAAAACTCCCAGGTGCACAACAGAAGCAAAATTCCAAAAGCAGTCAAAATGATAAAAAAAAAAAAACTAAAAAACTTTTATGGTAAAGCCTGAGGCTGAATTTTGTCGTGTTCTGAAAATATCATGGCTTTTTTATGATTTTGCCATATGGCCTCACAGATATCAATATATGCAGCTGAGATATCTCATTTACACCTGGCTTCTATGTACACAGTATGTGTCACCTTCTGCTTCCAACCAAATGAGCACATTTGCAAGTTATATGTATGCATAGCTTTATCTTTTAGACCCTGTTTGATCTCTAATGGCTCTTGGGGAAAAGATCTTTGTGTTACTGTTAAATGCAGAGCGATAGTCCACAATGAGCTTCTCCAGCAAACAGCTTTATAGTATACATCTTAAAGAACTATTTTAAGAGAAGAGAAAAACAGCTAATTTATGAGAACAAAAAAGAACTAACATTCACCAAAACTCCTCAAAGCCAGAGGGAAATGCAAATTCAGTATTTAGTATCATAAGGTTCATCGTGAGAATTTGATGAATAATTAAGTAAAAAAAAGCGTTGAAGTAAATGCACCTTACTTTTAACTAATAAGATGGTGAGCTTGCTTCTGAGCTGCTTAATGTAGCACTGATCTGTTTGCCTCTGACTGACCATAAAAAGATGTAATGGTGACAGATATTGCAGGTCTTACCCGCCTATATGTGTAAATCACCCCATCTACTATCTTGTTAATGTGAGATGAAATCTGACCAAAAGAGATGTAACTTCTCTGCCATGTGGTCTATTGATTAGTTACTTCTGCAGAGTCTTTGTGATGGGGCTGTCATGACCTTGAGAGCAGCAGAATGTGAGGTGATATGAGAAGCTATCCATTTTTTATTTTTTTTTAAATGGTGTATGCCAGACAGAAATGTTGGATGGGACATGTGGATCTACACCAAATCACTGAAATGTGAAAATTTTGTGCAGGGCAGTTTTATATTGTATATTTCATACACAAAAGCAATTCTGGGTGATTTGTATGATGTGGAAAAACTGTTGTGAAAACACAAATAAATACAAAAAAGATTTCCATAGAAATAAAAAACTGAAATAGATTATTAGTATTCAAGTCAGTAAATTTATTTGAGAGTCTTTGACTGTTCATGGTTGACTTAACAAAATACCGATAGATGTTTTTACATTTAAATCTGCAAAGCCATTTGAATGCTCAAGGGCAGTTAAAACCTGCAAAACTGTGTGCACCTACACACAAAGAAAACCACTTTAGGGTATTTGCACTTTTCTCTTAGGTTTCTGCACAGCCAGTTTATGATGAAATAATGTACACTTCAGAGCAGAAAGATGGAGATTTCAGCCCACATGTCCAAGTGTCCTCTGACTAAATATGGAGCCCCACCCCCTCAACCCCCACACCCTTGTGTGCGAGTGTGTGTAACAAGAGGAATGTGCTTGTGTCTGTGGAGGTGAGGGAATATGAATAAAATCCCATAGAAACAGCCCAGTCCCTGGGAAAATACATTTTACATTTCAGGAAATAAGAACCTGAAGTGTAAATGATCCAAACACTGGTATTTCATGCTTTTTTACATACATGCGAACATAACTCTACATGCCTTATTTCTTTGCAACTTGGCTTATAATATTTTCTTTTATA
Source organism: Odontesthes bonariensis (assembly GCF_027942865.1). Taxonomy (NCBI): domain Eukaryota; kingdom Metazoa; phylum Chordata; class Actinopteri; order Atheriniformes; family Atherinopsidae; genus Odontesthes; species Odontesthes bonariensis. The sequence goes on along the minus strand of NC_134509.1, from coordinate 27,096,020 downwards.
ACCTAACTTTTATAACTAGATCATTTATTTTTTACTCAACCAAGTAGCTTTAGTTCATGTGCGAATCCAAAAATAATTGTACAAATTAGAGGGGAAAATCAGCAGTAAAGTATCAGTGAAGTAATCACACGCTGTGAAGTCATAGTAACTTAATCATTGGTTAACAGAGATCCCTAAATACATCTTGCTTTGCATTAAATCATCATGAAATGTGTGTTATCAAGCATTATTTATGTATGATTTGTTAGATCATACATAGAAGTGTTAAATCGAACCCCATTGAAACAAAATATCAACCCAGAAATTTGCAATCATCAAGTGATGCTAAACTTACAGTTTGGCGGGGCTCTTTCAAAACTTTCTCATTAGCTTCACCCACTCACATACATGAAAAAGTTACAACCTTGAATCTGCCTCCCTGCCTTTCAATATTGTTTATCACCTGAATCCTTGTGTTACACAAAGAAATGTGTGTTCAACTGGCAAGGTCCTTGATTGTGAACACCACTTTCTAATAGTTCATGTTTCCTCCTTGAAGTCTAACATTTGTCCAAGGTGACGGATGACGTGCTTAAAAGCACTTGCTATAACTTATATAACCAAAATGATAAAGTGAAATACCATGATTTCTGAACATAATCTATTCACTTGCTTAGAAAAACAAAAAACTAATTTTCCACGTACTGTATTTGTAGATACTGTGTGTGGTTATAAGTCAGATCTCACCTGACTAAAGAGTTCATATCCAATATTCTATACATATAGAATATGTGTATACACATATAGATGTAGAAGAGTTGTATATGTATATATACAACTTCCATACATAGTTCTATAGCTATATATTATACTACTACTATTATACTATTATACTATCTATGCATATATATATAGATATATATTTATATCTATGAGTGGTACAAGAGTCAGAGTATTTTTTTGCTGCTTCAAAAACTGCTGAACATGAAGGAAAAGGCCTTCAGTGAGGGAGACGAGTTACTGAGGAGTATACAGAAACAGTTGGACAGAAAAAAAAGACAGAATAGAGCAAGGAGATGTACAAAGAAAGGATAGAAAACATGGATACTGTAGATGCCATCATCTACCCCATCAGAAGCCTACTTTCATCTGGACATAGTGCAGTGAGGATTTTGTTCTTTGATTTCTCCGGTGCTTGCTTTTAATACAAGTCAGCTAGCACTGTTAAGCAAGAAGATTCAGAAAATACAGGTTTGTGAAGGTGTGTGTGTCTGAGAAGATGGTCAGCAGCACAGGAGCATCACAGGGGACTGTCCTCTCACCACTTCTCTTCTCACTGTAGACCATAAGGCCAAGTCATAATTCTGCAATCAGCACTACAAAATCTTAGTCTTTCCTCATCTCCTTGTTAAACATCTCACCATCTCTGACATCCTCAACTTTCATGGTGTTACAGGTATTACAAAGGAAGCATTTGCTCCTCTATAATGATTAGTTCCAATTCCAGGGCAATATGGCAGGTAGCCATTGCTGTTGTAAACAGAAAATGCCCGCAGGAAGCTAATTAACTCTTTAGAGCCTACAATTAACTGGGACTGCCGTCAGGAGACAATATAGAGGTATCAGTGCTCATGACAGACGGTACGGTGGTCCAGCAGTAAAGGGCTGAGTCCTGTCATCTGCAGTTTAAATAAATAATAAATACTTAGATAATAGATAACTGGAGATTGTGGATTTTAGTAGAACCAGGAATCAACCAAACACTATTTCTATCCTGTGAGAATAGGTGGAAGTGGAAGAGCCCTACAGATAACTTTTAGTTTACCAGAACATAAGGTTAGACTGGAAATGCAACACTTAGCCTACCTACAAGAAGGGACGCAGCAAACTCTACTTCTTGAGAAAGCTTAGAGCCTACAATGCCTGCACCAAGCTGTAGCACATCATCTATAAGTTTATTATAAAGAGTGCAATCTGCTTTGCAGCCACCTGTGGAGGCAGCTGCTTTGGAGCCAGTGTCTCAAAGAAACTGAACAAATTGATAAAGAAAGTTGTTTTTTGCTGGGGCCTGCTCTGGAGCTGCTGGAGCTGATTATGGAAAGATGAATACTGCAAAACCTGCTCAAAATAAACTGATAAAACTGCACACGGTCTACATAACTTAGTCATTAAACATTAAAGTGTGCGGATCCTATATTTTTCTGTCTAATCTTCAGTGGAACAAGTTCTCAGTTTGGGTACAAAGCACAGACACAATCTCTGCTTTTAAGGCTCAGTTCAAATACATACATTTTTCAAAAAGCTTACTGTTTTTTTTTTTACACTAACTTCAACATTCAGAACATTATTTTTGTCTGTTGTATACTTTTTGTTTTTATCTTGACTTTTTGCTTGTATTTCTATTTATGTTAATGTGTATTTGGCAAGTATTGTTGGATAATATTTTACATTTCATTTCCAGGCTTGTATCTTTGTAAAATTTCAAAGCTTTGCTTTGCTTTGTAATCTGGGACTATTTATGTGAAGTTCAAACATCCATTTGAACATGGGGAAACTTCATGTTCAAATGATTAGTATGCTGTTCAATTTTTTTAAAATAAAATACCTGTAAGTGTTTCAGACCAAGATGTATAGACATATTCTTCAGATTGTTACACACAATCACAATCTGAGGGCGCTCCAGTGTGAGCCTGACCCTAGTGACCTGTGAGTAAAATGAGCTAATGTCATGTTTGCTACATAAATGGTGGAAACTAGCAAATTTAGAGGATAATCAAAAATAATAAAGACAATCCGAGAAGAAAGGTTTTAAATCTATTTTGAACTTTACTCCAAAAATGGCATAATTAACAAAGATATGGCCTTTGTACAAAGCAGCTGTCTTAATTTACAACCTCAATTGACTCACATGCTATCACTTCAGTAAGGCAGTGGAAGCGCCGCACGTTAGCAGAATAGTTTTAAACTTGATTTCAAACTCTGTAATGCACTTTGTGTTGCACTTGTGCTTGAATATTGTTACAGAAAACACTAAACCTGGATTGTTTGATGGCTCGAGTGTGGAGGGTAGAATTTCTAAAGAAAAACACGGTGGGGCTACACACACACCAGTTCTGCAAAAATAGCAGTCCTGATTACTATTAAAATGAGCCGGGTGCAAACTCTCTCACATATGTGATGATAGAGTTGAAGGGTCAAAGTCACTAATATGATGGACAGTATCAATAAAAGAATGGACAGATATTTTGATCTGGACAAAGGAACAGAGTCAAACTGCTTCCATTCATCATTATGTCTGAATACCACTAATGAACTGCAGCTCGACTGTGGAGAGGTCGCAGTTTTGCAAAATAAGTACTGCTCTCAAGTCAGTATTGTAGATGTGAAGATATTAAACTATGTCCTTGTGCTGATGAGAGCAGATCTTTGAAGGTTACATCTAATTCACAATCACAGTCAGCGTCATTGTGCTCTGTGAGGAAGAAGCAGTAAGACATTATGTCATTATGGCACAGATGTACCAGCACAAATGGTCCGCAGCTGATTTATGAACATAAAAAAACAACTTCTATCATAAAAAAAAGTGGTATGATTTATAGCAGGTGCGTTTGCTTAAAAAATAAGTCTACTAAAGTATTAGTTTCAATTAGTACTTTAATTCCAAAATCATTAGTTAAAGATCTACAAATTGTAGTTTACAAGTCCAAAATGTCCCTCCAGTTTCATTTTTGTGTTTGTATATAAAGTCATTAGCAACATTACAGCTGAGTTACAGTACAGTATCACATGTTAATGAGGAACATATGAACCTGCAGGCAAGTAGTCATTATGTGAAGCTGCTTTGAGATTTTTCTTTTTCCCCCAATTCATCCTGAGATGAGGACAGAGGGGATGCACAAATCAGGATAATTCACATGTTATAACACCGCCCCCTGCAGGACAGATACTGAAAGGCAAAATGACTTAACAAGGTCTCCGTTGGCAGAGCAGGCACAGTACAGGATCAATAAATCACATGGAAAACATCCTCAACAGGAGCCATTAACACTTCAAATTTAAAACTGCAGCATGTGTTTCTATTTTTCAGCTCGAGTTGTTTGTCTTTTTTTCAATAAAGTGCCTTGTAAAACAGGTTAGCATTCTGATTCATAAAGTCTGACACGACTAGACCGAAAAGAAACATGACAGGTGGACATGTGACACGTGTAACATGCAGCAGTTTTCTACAGGCTTCTCAACAGGAATCTTAGAGATCAAATGGTCAGACAGAATTTCACTGCAACAGGGAAAAAAAAAAAAAAAAAAAAAAAAAGAATTTCAACAATCTGCATTTTCTGTTTCACAGTTTCTCCACTAACTCCTTCCTCGCTTAAAAAAAGCTCGACACAAACAAGCCCGGTCCACTTCTCTCCCAGTTTAAATGAAGACGGTGGAATGAAATACAGGAGCATCAGGTAAAAGTTACTGATATCTTAACCAGTTAGTGGTTGATTTCCAGTCAAACATCCATCAGGTTACAATAAAGCATACAACAAGATCGACACGATATTTGGTCAGCACAGCTGGGAATGACTTCTGTATCAATATATAACAGCTTGTTCAGTGTTGTTTCAGTAGTAACTTTGGGGTATATCTTAGATTGGTTAGAAGGATTCCGATGAAAAGGCCCTGCTGTGTTTGTTTGAACCTTAATGAGTACATTTTGTGCCTCTGCTAAATGACGAACACCCTCTTGGTCTGACCTCAACCAAAGAGATCACATTTAAGCAACATTCTGCAATAACTCAGACTGGTGTGGGCTCTGAGGGTACCACACATCACTGGTGAATTAGGCTTTATGTGACGTTAAATGCAGAATTTGTTACAGCATTGGATTTAGAATTAGTTAAAGTCAAAATTTATTGTCATCAACATGGCAGATGAATGATGACCAGGCCTGCCTTAACTCAACATTAAAAGTTAACCTCAACACATGTCATTATATTAAGCTTATTGAAGTACCTCTAAATTAGTAATTAACTCTTACGATTATACTTAGTGGGGTCTGACATAAGCTGGTACTACTGAACCAAAGTCATGTAACTTTGACTTCTAATGCAGAGGTAGAGGAAAAGGAGAAAAGTAAGGACATGAAACACCAATAATGAACTATTCATGTTTCCTTTCTTCCCTTCTTTTCTTTCAAATGATGAGGAGCACACTGATGATGGAGGCCTGTAACAACGCCGACAAGCAGCTCAGGACACGATGCGGATGCCAAAGTTTTTCTTGAGCTGCTCGAGGAAAATGAAGGTGAGCACTGTGTGAGGAATCAAGCGGATCCCAGCGGGAACAAGACCCTGAAACAAAATGAGCATTAGATCCTGATTTGTTCATTTACAGACCTCAAAGCACTGATTGTAATGCCCAGAGCAGAGTATACAAAAAAAAAAAAAAAATATATATATATATATATATATATCACAGCGATGTTGGAGTTCTACCTACAGTAGAAGTGTCTAAAAAAAATATAAGAATGCCGACAATGTACTAATTGTGGAATCAGCCTGAAAAATCCAAAATGTGTTCATATTTCTGCATCCATGCACCGAACTCGCTAAGTTACACCATTTCACTGCAGTCAGTTCTCCTTTTTCTTGGAATGATTACTGTGTAAGAAGCTCATTTATCAAAAAATATGTTATCAGTCAAATATTTTAAGCATCTTACATAAATGAATAAAAGTTATTTCCTAATTCTTGATTATAAATTTAATTCTGAGCCAAAAAAAGCAATCTTGAAAGTTTGCACTACCTTAAAGCATTGAAAAATCTACTGCTGCACGTAAGCTGGTGGAGCTTCTGTTAAATACTGATGCGGTAGGTAACTTTGTGCTATAGACCTCTGAACTAGATGTAGATACCTCAGATCAAATAACTTCCTTTAAATTGTGTGTTCTTAACTTTGAGAGTGTTACTTCAGGCTGTGTGAACTGTATTTACAACAGTTTCCAGTAGGAAACAATAGAAGTATACAAATTCTAAGATGCAGTATAATGGTACCGTACGTGTTACCCCAGGGCCCGAATGAGTTTTTATAAAGCAGGTGACTTTACTTTTCCTACTCTGCTCCAAGCAAGGAGTTTATTGTTTGCAGGACTGCATTTTTTTTTTTACCTTGTAGAATGCCATTGGACCCAGCCTCGCAGTTTCCCGTAAGCAATGGGTCACCCCCTGAAGAGAGAGGTAAACTGTGTTAAAGTGAACTGCAACAAACAAAGATGGATAATCAAAAAAAGAAAAGAAGGCAGGATTTGATGGGATAAAAAAATAAATTAGGAGAGATCCACTCACTGTGTACTCTCCTTTTGAGCTCATCAGCCTCGTCTTCAGCACATCTAGAGGTTGACACAGGAACGTAGCACAGCCTCCCTGCAGAGGAACAGTTCACACAAGCTGTGATGAGGGGACAAAGGAGCCTTGTAAACCTGACACTGACTGAGTCACTGCACAAACAAATCCAGATACTTACAGCAATGAAGCTGGAAAAAAAGTGTGTGAGCATGTTATCTCCCATCATGCCTGTTCCCAACACCAGCTGCTTGGCCTGGTCATAACACGCCAACTGCAAATGGAACAAATAAGCCCACACTGACAAGGTCTTTGACATTTATGGGGTGAAATAAACAATGAAGAATCTGTACCCAGTATCTCTTCGCTGCTTTCACACCAGGGTGATTAACAGCTCAACTTGGCTCATTTGTCATTATTTTCTTTTCAAAAAACCTTGTTGCACTCGAGGTACTGACTTCTTACAGTGAAAAGTGTCGGGAAAAGCAAGTCAGTCAGCCTTTGTGAATTTCAACAAAAGCCATGCGGTCAGACAGTAATGTGTACAATGTGAACACTTCGGTATTTGGCTCCCTCTGGTGTTAACACTGAAAGACAGATAGACAGATAGAAGGTAGACCGATGTTTTTGGGTTTTCTTCAATACTTGTTTTTACAAAAACTAACAAATGAGCTGACCTTGATAGTTACACAATGATCCGAGCAACACGATTTAAAGACTTTTTATTAAGCGTCTTAAATATTTCTCACTGTAACAGAAATGCTGTTGAATATTTAGCTTGATTTTCTTGCGTCAACCACGTCATCGTAGCATATTTTGAGAACAGCTAAAAACAGTGTATTTTATCTTAATGTGTAACCTACAGTCAATCCGTATGAATGATGTATTTCATACTAATTAGATGTGAATAGTTGCTTCTTTGCTACAGTTTGTACAGACGTAGATATGCTTCAATGAAGCCAATACTTAACAGTTAATACATGATTAATTATGCAATGCTTAGATGGAAGTATATTAAGAGATGACTGTAATTTGGGAGAGAAATTAAGCTAAAACATCATTCAACACCTCATTTGAATAATGTTTATGCAACTCAAATATGTAGCTTATTTTATCTGGCCCTTTAACTGCACCCCTATTGGTTGTTTCTGGTCGTCTCAAAGTATCCAGTATATATGAGAATTAAAAGCTACACCTTGGAAAGAGTAAGAAAATGCGAGGTAATGTCTATCTGTCACTGACTGCCATCTTCTGCAGGTAAGACACCGACTTCTCGTGAGAACTTCAACTTCACACAACCCCACTTCAAGAAAAAGAAGATATATCCTTTCATGATAAAGGTTTTAAGTACTTCAAAGTGACCAAACCTTTCTGATCTATAGTTCAGATGTTCTGTCCCATTCATATGGAACTTCTGAGCTTTGTTAATTAAGTCAATTACACATGTGAGCTCTGGGCTGCCAGTATCCAGATAATATTGTGGAAAAACTAACTATAATCTTTGATTTATTGTCAATATGGTGGCGAAAAGTGCGTTGCACCCCCAGCATGTGTCAGCATCAGCTATTTTGAAGTGGAAAAACACATTCAAATGTTTGTTTTTTTTCTCTGTTGTAATCAAAAGCGGGGTCTCAGTGTGCGATTGTACTAAGAAGGTGCTGCCCTTCGGCTCACGTGGCAGGCTACAAGCATGACGCCAAACATTGCAAAATAGCAACAGCCAAAGAGAAAAGTCTAAAACTTGCTTGACTGACCAAGGGTGTAATTCTGCTGCAGACATTTGAAGGCAGACTAAGAAATTATTTTCAGCTTGTGTTTGCAAACACAGCATTCAAATTTGGCCATTCCGACTCTGTTTGTCAAGCCACAGTTGAGCGGTGCCGCAGTGTTAACCAGGAGAAATAAAGGGTTATCTACCAGTTATTCAACCACGATCGTGTTCTCAAACACGGCTCACAACTACACACCTCCACTCAACCCCATGTGAAGGTGCTGCTTTGGCTTAAGTAAAAGCCCCCGTTCTGCAAATGGAGTCTGGATGTGTGTACACAGAGAACAGAGGAAAGTCAGCACTTTAAATCGCTGCAATTTCATGTCATTAGCTGGAAGCTGCACGCCCTCTGCCCGAAAATATCCTTCACAAAACAAACTAAGACCACAGAAGAAAGACACAGGCAACGATCGCTGAGGAGTATTCTGCTTAGTCTGTCTTTAAAAGGACTTTTAAATAAAGCAGCCTATACGTGTAATGCCCTACAAAGACTCCTCACCATAACATTCATTGATCTGACTTTTAGTAATGGGACTTGCCTGTCCTACAGTGACCATCGCTCCTCTGCTGGAGGCCATGGAGGCGCCCGAGAAAAGTTTCCTTAGACCCTCTGCATGACAGGACAGAGATCAGACCTCAGACACGATGGCAGCATGCGCTAAACATGAAACAAAAAACCTGACGAGATCCTCCTTTGGTTTTACCTTCTCTGAAGACTCTGTAGAGCCCATCAATCGCATGCTTATAGCTGGAGGAAAAGCACAAATTCAGTGTTGAATTACAAAGAATACTTGCAAGATTGAACATTAGCATTTATAACACTTACTTTCTCCTCAGCTCTGGTGGTAGCTTCACGTCATTCTGCATCCTAGGAACAAAAACATTTCAGATGTTATTAAAATGTCCCACTGTCACTTACGTTGAGCAAAAAGATAATAAACTGCTTGTTTACTGGGACGGTTGTCAGGGTATGTTACCTGACATTGACCATGTCTGCTGGCGTGCCAACAAAGCCACCGGTGAATCCTGTTGGCAGAGAAAAATCGTGCAAAGTCACGCAAAATCCCGAATGGGTAGCATTGCAGTTGTTCATACAATATGTGTGGGAGAAAGAAGGGAGGGGGAGGGGGGGGGGGGGGGGGACAGAAAATGTGTGAGTGCTCCCACCTCCAAAGGCTCCCAGCAGGACCTTCTGGTAAAAGGGCATGGGGCCCTGACTTGTGCTGCCTAACATGTCCCTCACTGTCTCATAGATAGCAAATCTGGTGAGGGAATAAGACATCTGAGAAGAGAAGAGAAAAAAAGGTGTGAGGACAGCACATATTACAAATAAAACATGGACAAAGCGTCTAGAGGCCTGCATAAGAAGAGGGATAAGTGGCTTAGAAAAGTACCTTTAGGTTTAACTCCCCAAACGTGATTCAGTTCTTAATATAATTTATCACCATGGTATCTTATGCTGTAAACCTAATGTGCCGCAGAGTAGGGTAGCATCTGAGTAGCTAGAGGGTCTTTTCTGTCGACCATCTTTCCCATAATTTAGAGATAGGTTCAGAAACCCTTTCATTGTTTTTCCACATATATGTATACAGACTACATCCTCCAGTGTAAGAAAATGTAATGTAAGAAAATCTGTTTCTTTTGGGGTGGATAAACATCACTACTGCAATTGGAGAAGCTAATATTGAACAGTTTCCCCATCTAGTTTTAATGGAATTACCACAACAGAACAGCACTGAGAAAACAAGAGGGAGGTAAAAGAGATGGGGTCAGCCTGGTGATAGTTTTGGTGACATTGTTAAAACACTTACGAAGAACTAGGTTGGCACTCTGTTTCGTAACACAGCTTCCCATCATTTCAGTATCAATGTCGGATCTTAAACTCACAGCTTCAAAAATGCAACTGACAAACCAGCAGGTGGTGCCATGGTGGTAAAGTCCATTATTTTTAAACCATCTATGGAGGAGAGTTTAGATGATTTAAGCCTACGGTGTAACAGGACAACACTTATTCTACTCTTCATCAATTTACTTGGCTTCCATTCAACTTTTCTTAAAAAAAACATGGCTTAAAAAGAAACCTCTTCTGTGGTGCAGTTAAGGCTTATGTTTGACTGTACGTCACTGAGACAAATATATTGTTTAGACTGAGGAGAAGTGTATCACATGATAATCATTACTATATCCTTGTCGGTGGCTCAAAAGCAGCTATAAAATCACTCTAAATATGACTGGAATTCATCAAAGATCCCCCGATCTCCCGAGCCAACTACAACATGATTGGAATTATGTTCATGACACTTGGCTCAAAAAACAGACGTGGGCATGCTTACAGAGACATACCTGTCTACAGAGTGAGGCAGAGAGACCACTGTAAAGAGCCAGAAACCCGTCATTCTTCACCACATGTATGGCCATGCCCATCATCCTCTTCTTCACCTCCTGCTGGGTTTGCAGGTGTACCTAGAAAGAGAGACTTGGATCAGGACTCATGTCATTTCTAAAAAAAAAAACATGTAGACTTCAATTTCAATGTAGCTGACAGGTCCCTAATGTGGCTGATGCCTCCAGTATTGATCCAGCACTAAAAAAAAAAAAGACAAAATTTCCCATAGTGTCATTTATTTAATAAGGAATATGGGGTAGGAACACACATTACTGTTTGTTTCAGGCAGTCATGACGCCATTCATAAGTGTTAACAAGGTGCTGTCCTTGTCAGAAGGGGACCGGGTGCACTACAATGTGGCCTTTGTCCTGTGTTCTGATTAAGACCTCTGTTGAGGGCCACTAAATACTTCAAAACACAATGTTTTTTTTGCCCTCACATTACCAAACTTGATTTAGGGGGTTGTGTGATACAGCTCATCATTTCAGTCAATGATTTCTGTTTAATCACGGCCAGCACGGAGCCTGTCAGCTCTGGTTTCAGCAGGAAACAAGACTTAAGTTAAGCATTTAGTTCCCAGTTTTGGTAAAGTGGTCAATAATTACCAAACTGCTTTCACAGCAGTTTGGTAATTATCAGTTCTGACTCGTAGGTCCACTGTGAGCGCAAAAATACAGTGATTAATTTAGTCACAATAGAAAGGTTTCGCTACAATTTTGCACTCGACGTCTTACATATATACTTATATATGATATTCATAATCATTACATCTAGATCATTCTGAACATTAAGTTATTTTTCCAGCCAAACCTATCTCGCAATAACAACTCCGTGTGCTGAAGACCTGACTGACCAAATTTTCTTCCTCAAATTGTTCTTTGCTTTTATTTAAGAGTGCACAGCGCTGTCATGATTTTTAACAGAGGAAACAAAAACAAACTAGGAGCCTAAAGCCATTCTGTGAGGTAGAGGTGCTTTGAGCTAAAATAATCAGCACTGTCAAAATGAAAATGCTGCACAGGGTCAACTTCTCAGTAGTAAATCAAAACTGAAAACAAAACACTTCATGGACACACCATGAAGTGTCCAAAACTAACAATAAATTGCTGTTATTACTGAAAGAGGAAGGAGCAGCTCCAGCAGTGCTGGCTCCAGAATGTGTCATTTTTCCACAATGTGCCTCACCTGGATACACCGCAAGCCTCCCAGGATTCACTGACTGACTTCAGTCTTTTTATGGGATTCATCTTCCAAAATAGCACTCTCAATTCAGAAATGCAACATAGAGAAACACATGGGGAAAACAGCTGCAAGGTGGTCTTGAATATCAGAAGCATAACTTTTACTTTAACTTTACACTCAGCCTCCACTTCTTAGAGTAGGATTATTTCAAATCCATCACAGACACATGACCCAGCTGTAATTAAACAAAAGCTTGCTGAGCTGTGACTGTTCTGCCTGGGATGATGACAGACATTGATTTGATGGTTGTCTCCACATGTGTCCCACCAGACTTCAAAACAGGAGATATCTGGATAAATGAGCCACATGTCCTAAGCTAATGGTTTGCTTTCTCATATCAGCCTAATAAAGTCACAAACAGCTACTTTAAATAAAAAAAAAAAAATCAGCTTGTAGTCTGACTTGCAACTGCTTATCAATGCTGCTATTCTGTGTGCTAACATGTCTGTTACTCCAGTTTTTTTTGGGGTACATTTAGTGTTTATCGAAATATGTGTGCTGTCAACAGAATGGCAGTTACAGCATGTGCCTGGAAATACTGTGATTAAGCATGACACTTACACTACTTTGTAAGTCTAAGACTAAAACGTTTTTTAGGTGAGGTCAGACAAGTTGAGGATCTGATAGTGTATTGAATCTCTGGGTCAACACAAAAGATGACATGAAACATGACTACGCAGTCTATTGTTAATGCGACTTCCATGCTTGGGCGACACCAACTTCCCAGTTCAAAAAGGCATTCTTTCCTCTAACTAACGAATCAGTCTGCCAAGATTTAAAAGCCCTGCTGTTAGCTTTTACTGCAATGTGGTAAGTACACAGCATCATAAAGAGCTAAACTTTGTAAGCTGCTGCTACAAAGTCACAATCTGCCTCACTGTCGGGTTACAGAGAACAGATCAGGCTGTACTTTCGTGTGTCTTGTTTGTGCTCATTACCTGTTCATTGTTGCATTTCTTTTTCACAAACAACAGTAGCGCTCAGTAGAAACTGCAGTAAATCAGTTGTAGTCGTGCTATTTAATAGATGGATTTGGGGCCATCAGAGGCTACACAGGTGTGAAATAGCTCTCGGAGCCAGGAAAGAGAATATCTGCCCATTTAAATGGAAATGTGAAAATATTCTTAAACATTCTAAATAAATAGGCAATTTCAATTTGCTCAGTCCCTACATGCAAGTCCCTTAATATAAATGTTAGCTGAATTTATTTCTTGCTACTGAATAGGTCAAAAGAATCAATAAGTCTCTTGACTTTCAGTTTTCTGTCAAACTGAAGAGGAACAGAGTCAGACAAACTTCACAGTTGTCCAAGAGCAATAACTTTCGTTCATTTCTTTTTAGTTTTTTCAAAGAACTCATATTGATCCACATTATGTGCTGCCCAGCTGCTCTTTTAATTACCCCTTAAGAATAAGTTGTTAGTTGGTATCCAGGAGCTAAAAACGCTACCACAAAAAGATATGTCCCCATTTTTACAATGTCCCGAAAGATTCTAAACCTCTTTTTTTGCGACTGATTTTACTGCATCTAAAGTAAACCATAGCTATAAAATGACTACAAATAGGGGAGTTTGTATGCTTAACACTCTTGATAGTGCCCCCTTTTGTCCTCTGGACAATACATATTCAGAATTCTGCAATGTGTAAAATACAACTATATATAGCATTGCAATCCAACAAACCAAAGGGCAGACATGAGGACCTTCTGAAGCCCACATTGTGCTGATGACTAGCCTTCACTATATAATTACACACCACATGATTTCATGAGGTCCAGCAGGGTCATGGGCTGAGATGTCAAGCTCGACGTTTAAGCATGTGTTATGGATGTGCTAGTTCAAAAAAAAAAAAAAAACTCTGGGCAGAACTTCATCTCGAAACTCGCACAAACACCTGCTTTTACTGGTGATCCCTGATCGTGTGAGCTTCAATCCAATTAATCCATATCACCTTTCTATTGTGTTCTCAAACTATGAACACGTGTGTTGAGTATAACTGACCTGTACCCTACATTTAACCAGCCTCGTACAGTGCATCCCACACATTACAATGAGACTATAGGTGACGTGTGATGCCTAAAGTAAACATTTCAGCTCGCAGCAACTTTAGAAAGCACATTCACTGTGTCATCTGGAACAAGTTGATAAGTCGTCTTGAGGCGAGTAATTGGATCGATTCTGCCCACTACAACAACTGGACACAGCTGTATCATTGGGGCTCAGGCCTGCACTCCTCTACACTCCGGCGGAGGGTGACCTCGGACCCTCACCTTGATGAGATCCAGGGGATGCGTGCAGCAGGCGGCTCCGCAGGACGCCAGCCCGCCGAAGTACCACCGCGACATCCGCTTCTCCGTCATGATACCGGGCTCTGCAGTTGTCCGATGCAGCGGTGACGTCCTTCCTCTCTCGAAGTCCTCTCCGAGTCCGCCTCGGCGCGCGGTCCCCCTGCTGCTGTCGGCTTCCTGGCCTGCCTGATCCAGCTGTCACAAGCGCGTGCGGTCTACAGGGCAAGAAACAGCTCGTTAATCTTCAAACATTCCGATAAGAGACTGCACCACGGACAGCGGACTTTGGGTGCCAGCAGCTTCTCGCACGCTCGGGCCACATAACGTGCGTGTTAAAAATCAATGTTTGGCGCGGAAGGAAGGGGTTGTTAACGAGGGAGAAGAGCCAATTGCCACCGTGCGCTGAGGGGCTGCCTACCCGCCTGGGGCCCGTATCCAAAGGTCGACTGCGGGGTTTGAGAATCTAAAAGCTCCGCATGGAATAAACTCACATGCTCCACATACACCTCTGACTATCATGCAGTTTTAAAGAGACACACATCGTCGCTGCTGTCATGGAAAGGGGAAATATTTGAACTGTCTCTTTAAGAGGACAACGGCCGACATTCTCAAGCGAACAGAAACTAACATGAAAAAATGGGGTTGTTGTTTGGTGTTTTTTTTATAGGAGCTTGTACTTCCGTTTAGACTGTCTGTCTTGTCACTTTAAAATGCAACCAAAACAAACAATCCCGTTTTCACCGACCGTCAACATTAAATGTAACACAAGCTTGTGCGATACTATTGCATCATAAAGGAAAATTGTTTATAAAGGATTTGTGAAAGGTGCAAATTTTGAGTGTGACTAAGTATTCCTTCTGCACACAGGGATAGCATGCAAAACTGACGCCTGAAATGACAGGTTAACATACAGGTAGATTAGCAAATTAGCAAAAAAATAATGGGTAACTCTGATGTAGAACTTTTGATATGGTTACTTGAATAAACCTATAATATAAGTTATGATTGTTTAATTCTTAAATTTTTCAGCAACGTGTGTGTTTGTGCATTTATATTTAAAATAAAAACTTGGTAGCAAGAAGTTTAAGAGAAGTCAAAGTTCAATTTGGAGACAAACGTTTTTTTTTGGAAAATGTCCAAATTTGGTGAGACAAATTTCCATCCGTATGCTTTCAGACCCTACGTGTCACACTGTCACTAAGTAAATCCAGAATATTTTGACTAACTCGGGCTATATATTAACCAGCATATTTGAAGTGCATTTTTGAGTGCTCCCACTTCTTCACTGCATTCTGATCTGCCATCTTGCAACAGGCTCATCACTGGGCCACATGATTCATGGTGGAAATACAGTCGTTTCCACTTCCACTTCTTTCCACTTTCTCAACTTCATCCTTTTTAAAAAATAAAATAAAAGATGGTGCTTACAAGATGGCAATTAATTATCATTTCACCACAAAAAAAGTTTAATACCATCCACAGCAAACATTTCTCCTTTTTGAAAGTATTGGTTAGCCCTTAAACAAAGGAGTGTTTGGGGAGTGTCACCAGCTTGACTGACATGTTTTGATTCATGACCTTTTTTGATAGGTGTATTCTACTTGATGTGGAACTGTGCAGAATCAACTGGACCTGAAGCACGATGATCACATGACATTAAAAGATTGTCATGTAGGGTCAGCTGCAGTTCATAAGGCAGTTGTGACCATATAATTCTGCCCTGACTGAGGATTTCACTGACACTCAGGGCATGCATTAGCCTACAGCAGATCATATTTTTATTCTCGGATCTTCAGAGCTGTTAACTTCTCTCTTAAATTCTCTCTCTCGATGGGGGGGTTCTCGTTTTCTGTATTTTATCTCTTCTTCTGGCAGCTTA
Source organism: Odontesthes bonariensis (assembly GCF_027942865.1). NCBI lineage: Eukaryota > Metazoa > Chordata > Actinopteri > Atheriniformes > Atherinopsidae > Odontesthes > Odontesthes bonariensis. Next base: position 27,080,147 of record NC_134509.1, on the reverse strand, counting down.
TTTGGTAAATATAGAAAACCGTATACCATAGTTTTCATTTTCAAAAAGAAAACTGTGGCAAAGCCTCTTAGTTCTAGAGTTACTGGATAATTTGAAACCCTGTTCAGGCATAACAGATTCTAATTATTATTTTTTTTAATATTTGGCCTCCTTTTCTCTCGATTTACTCTAGATGGGTCTAATTAAAAACCAATATGGATGCCCCCGAAAGGCCAGTTGCCCTATGATGGGATTCAGTTATTTAAATGAAGTGAAAGCAATTGTTAATTGTTAATATAAGAACTGATAAATCTGAAGCGGAAATGGGATGCTGTTTTTGTCGAATTGCTATTTCAGAAAAGTTAAATGAGATGTATCCACTCTGGGTTTATATTTCTTTTCTTTATTCTCAACATGGTGTCACATTGCAGCTGCTGATGGTGCACGGTCATAATTTTCATTTTGAGTCACAACAAAAGAGTTAAGAGTGGAAATAATCTTGCTTCGGTTGTTCCTAAAGGAGAAGCCTCTGACACAGCGTGAAGCAGGTCTGTGCCTGCCATCACCCTTCCCTGTGCCCTTAAAGACAAGCCTTTTAGTTAGTACAGCGGTGTGCATGTAAGATCACATGGTAACACTATGAGACCTCAATTATTTTGCTCCCTTGCTCTATATGCTCAACTTCCATAATAATGTCTCCAACAACAGTTATAGTTTTATTGATGTACATATTTTACTTTCTACCCTCGGTTAAAAAAAAAAATATTACAGCAACTTAACCACGGAAATGGACATGTATTGACTTGTTTGATCATTATACAACTCAGCCATAAAAGCTTAACTGAGATGTAATGAAACCTTTACTTAATACACTGCTGCAATCATGTTACGACAGCTGTAGCTCAGGAGGAAGAGAAGAGCAGTTGCCTACCAATTGGGAGGTAGGTGGTTTGACCCCTGGCTTCTCTGTGCCACATGTCATGTGTGTGCAGAAGAGGCATTGTGATCGATATGGGAAGTTACAAAACTCAACATATTTGAGCAAAAAGAGAAACAACAGTTACAAAAAGAAGCTCTCATTTTCATGTAGCCCACATTGGTTCAACCTTTTACACAGTTTTCTCAGAAATTTTACTGAAAAATGATGCTCTTTTTGAATAAGTGTTCATGTACATGATCATGTCAGCTTCCTCTCTATGATTTCCATTTGATATCATGGCGTGGTTAAGTGTGTGATAGTGCCCATTTTGATTTTAGTTTGTGTGTGTTTGCTGCCCCCAAGTGTGGCAAGTCTGCCATCACTAGTTGTGATGTGAATCTGACAGGGACTGAATTGTGGTCCATTTAAATAGGAATGTGTTTTGGAAGGATTGTGCAGGCATTTTTGCTTTCATCCATGCTGATTTGCAGTCATGTTGTATCTACAAGTGCCATTTTTCTCTTCTTCTTCTTTGCATTTATTGCATCTAAGTGTTCTGGTAAACAACTTTTAAGAAAGATAGAGTGACAGGAATCATTTCTGTGGTATTCTTATTTTATTTGTTTTACTGTTTTCTTTTCTGGGCAAAGAAAATGTGTAGCTCAATTTGAACCAGATGCTAGAATGAGACAAAATCTTCACTCTGAAATATTTTAGAAGTTAGACTGTATGATGAGCACGTCGAAAACATGATAATTAAAGACTGTGTGACGTAAAGGAAAAGGTTTATTGGAAGTGTTGAGGACAGATGAAGCCATATATGACGAATCAGGGAAAGTGAAAGCCATCATATTGATTCACAGGGGGCAAATGGGGTAAAAACAGACTCACACAGTGGCACATGTCCTATATTCAGCTGTGCTATTGTCTTTGTTTTTTTTAATCTGTTCTTATCTGTATGTGTGTATGTGAGCATTTGGAAAATATTTCATAGGATAAACCTGAATAGAAAATAATTTTCAAGGTGTCAAATTACATGATTTCCGAGAGAGAATAATAACCACATATGTAAGTACATTCCTTATTTCTTCGTGGAAAGCTTATAAAAGGGAGCGTCAGTTGTCGAGGAGTCAAATAAATCTGCTGTCCATAAGAGATTATACTGCAAAATAAAGTCATCATCATGTTCACATCAATCATCCATGCATCCACTTTTTGTACCTGTTTTATCCTCTTCAGGGTCGCAAAGGTTGGAACCTGTTACAGCTGACATTAGGTGAGAGGCAGAGTACAGCCTGGACAGGTCTCCAGTCTACTGTAGGCATTCTGAACCTAACTGTGACTGAGGGATATGCAGATGGGTCCAAAAGTATTTGGACAAGGATGCCGTTTTTGCAGTTTTGAAGAAAAATAGTCCATATATAATTAAAATGTTGACTTCCAGCTTAAATACTAGGGATTGACTAGTTGTTTCAAGGCATGTGAGACTTTCTGATTTCATGATACTGGTAATTTAAGTAGGTAAAAATCCTGGGTTTATTCCAACTGCTGAATTTGCACTTGCTTCTCGTGGGAAAACTCAGTATGTGTACATACAGGCAAGTGAGGGAGGCCAGTATTTGACAGGAGAAAAAAAAAAAGACAAACAGTTCAATCAGAGAGATAGCAGGAAATGCCAAATAAACAATTTGGTACAATCCAAGAGTTCTGCAACAAAAGGAGGCCAATAAAAACTACTGAAGTGAATGATCACGTAGATCTTTCTTTACTGAAGAAAAACAACACTTTCACAACAACAAGTCAAGAATAACTGTGAAAGCAAATCACTGGGAAAGTATACATCCGTGAGGTTTCATTGAGGATTTATCTAAAGCTGTAAACCACTGGTAACACCCTGGAACAAAAAGCATTAGACTAACTTCAAAAGAATTATGTCCATGATTTAAAAGTGAGTCCAGTTATTCAGCTGATTTGTTTCAGGTCTATTGTGGATTTATATAAAGGCTAAATTTGCACTTGCAAGGATCACGGTCAGGTCAATATTAGACCTGTACACAGAGCACTGTACAACTTTGGTCGGATCTGGTAAAAGAAACATTCTGACCTACAACATCTCAACATAATGTACTCCTCAGTAGTGTAAGAAGTTAGTAAAGCACTTTATTCATCTTGCTCACTGACCCAAAACAAATTAGATGAATAAAAACAAAAGCAATGATTCTTTATTTTGTTCAATTAACCATCCAAACGGATGCAGCTGGAAGTAATGAAATTTAAAACCCACATTTGTTTAAAAAATTGAAAATGTAAGCATTCTTCAAAACTATCAAATTTACAGTTTATGTTGCATCAGTCAACTATCTAAATGAAAATTAATAAGAGGCGTAAAGCCACAGATTATAAACAAATGATGTGTAGAAAAGAAAGTAAACAATCACAGCTCCAGCCATCCACACATATCTATGCAAACACCAGCATACGCAGATGTACCGTGCATACTGGCCTTCTGTACACAGACCACCCACACACACACGAACGCACACACAAACAGAAGCAGAGGCAGACTGGAATCTGAGAAATGTAAGTTGCATGCATTAGTGAGCATCTAAACATTTAAAATCCTCCCACTGTACATTTTAACTCGTACTATCACACAAAGCCCTGAAAGTTAAGTTTCACCTTTAGCAACATTATAACTGAGGAAAAACATTCAAGCCTCAGTAATATTGGAAACCCTGGTGTAAGCATCAAGTATTAGTGGACTGCAAGTAGAGGATAGATATTAAACATGCACATAACCCAAAGAAACAAATACAAACTTTGGATTGTCAATAAATAAAACTGATGGATACTCTAAGGGATCTCGTTTCCAAAAAGTTGTGCTTGGAACCTCAGTGTTTTTTTAAACTTTGCTAATCTAATAAAATTATCTCATACAAAAGACTTTTCCTTTTGCTTCACTTCTCCTGCTGCCCCTGTGAGTGGGCTGTTCTTCGCTGCTGCTCCAAACACAGGCATCGCTCTTCCTCCTGGTGCAGAGGAGCCAACGTGCAGCAGAGCGCCCCCCACCAGGAGCAGCACACTAGCACCCCAGCCCAGGTACAACGCTGGCCCCAGTTCCCTCTTTAAAGGCGCCGCAACATTTGGATCATAAAAGTCCTTGATTATGGTATAGGCAGTCCAACAGACGGGGGTCAAGTAGGCAAGACCAGCCACAATGAAGAGCAGCCCTGCTATCCTGGCCAGTCGAGCCTTTGAGGCCTGGTTACCATCACCCATGCAGTGAGTGCACTTGGCCCCCGCCACCCCGAGTAGGAGGGCCAGAACACAGAGAAGCAGGGAGAGAACCGTGAGGCTTCGCGCCACTTGCGCAGACAAAGGTAGGGCCAGAGTGGAGTCGTAGGTCTTGCACTGTATATGGCCTGTGGTCTGGGACAGACAGTTCATCCACAGTCCCTCCCACAACATCTGGGCAATCACCAGCTCACCACCTACGAAGGCAGATACACGCCACAGAGGAGCCGCACACACCAGCGCTCCAAAGACCCATCCCAGCACAGCCAACACCAGGCCCAGCAGCTGCAGACCTGTTGATGCCATCTTCGCTGAAGGAATTTCACTGTCAAAAAAATATTTCTTGAGTCAAAGCTGTTTCTTGCCTTTCTTACTCAAGGATTAATAATAACTGTACAAACTAGAGATTATTGCTTAGTCGGTAAGATGTTCACTGATTGCGAGTTGTGGAGACGAGTCCCTTGTGCTCTTCGGTACCCTTTCTTCTTTAACACCAAGATATACTGTGAAGAAGAAATCCTCTTTAGCAAATTTACCTTATCGAAGAACAATTTTAAGCTTGACTCCATATTTAGCAGTTACAGCAGTAAGGCAGGTACATTTTTGAGTTTTAGCTCATTTCTTCCATTCCAGAAAATTTCTGTAAAACTTACTTTTTAGCCAGATGTCCACAGACGTCTTGATGTATCCTCTGTGTGCTTCTAGGTGCAATGCAGCCATCAGATGCGAGTGGCTGGTGGCTGTAGTGTCATGACTGGGAAGCTTGTCCCATAGATTTCAAACAAGGGTGTGGGTGGGTGGGAGGGCAGCAATGTTATACTGCATACTAAACACACACACAAATACACAGCATAGTTATACAAAAAAATTGAAATGCCATTTCATGACAGTACAAGCACACAAGAACACTTTGTTACAGAGACTGTTGGCTGCCACTGTGTTGTCATCTCACGGTGTTCAAGTGGGCAGATTGCGGCAAAGGATGAAACATGGGGGAGTAGTTGGAAGATGATTAGTTTGTGACGCAAACATAGATCCTGAAAAACATCCATAGTTGGTAAAAAACGGCTCCTCAAACTAAAGTCTGTTGTGTGAAAGAGAAATGTTGAACTGACTACTTGCCACTAGATGGCACAACAGACGCTGCCTCCATTTCCACACAGGCCTCAACATTTCTCTTCTGCACTTTGGAGCCGTGAGCTCCATATTTGCAGCTTTCAGCGTGCTGAGGCACATGTGTTAGTGATTTGCCTGGCAGGATAATCCAACTGCTTATTTTAGGATTTTACATTTAGACAATCTCAGACCAGTTTCTTCTCTCTGGCTTCTCAGCTTTACTTTGCCATTGCTCCACAGCTCACTGCATATTAGTCATTTTTATTAAAGTAATTCAACTTGTACTTTAAATAAGTCATTTTTTTCTAAAAATTCCTGTTTTGATTTAATTTCCATGTCTTATTCATACAATTTTTCCATGTGCAACAAGTTGGGAAAACATCATATTTTTGTTGTAAATTGCTGTAGGGTGTAATTTTAATTTAGTATTATTTAATAATAAACATAACAGATTAGTGGAAAAGCTTTAAAAAAATGTATTGGATTTCTGTCTCTATTTGGGGTAATGCAAGTGAAGTAGGATGCAGAATCTTTAAAAGTGTGGTGCCAAAACTGAGATTAAAATGTCTCCTGCTTTAATATGCATAGTTCTGACTTATTTTTCCAACCCTGTATCAGCAGCTCTTTTGAGTTTCGTTTCCTGTGTAGCCACAGTGGTGAGTTTCATTTCACTGGAACAGTGGTTGAGTGAGAGACTGGGGAAGAGGGAGGGGCAACTATAGCCGCACACAGAAAAACAGACATTTTGAGATCAGAGGCAAAGAAGTTGGAGCCATACAAAGTCAGATTTTTGTGGTTTAACAGCAGTTCTTTCTCTCTGCAAAAAGATGGGAATAATCTCAGATGAAGGCAAGTATTTTCTACTTTCGAGCAGGGGATACGCATGCTTTTTAGATGAGTTGACTCAAAACCCAACACCTCATATTATTCATGAAATTATTGCTTTTTCTACAGACTCCTTATTTCCTGTTGTAAAGGACCTGAGGATTGTCCTGGTGGGAAAGACTGGATCAGGAAAGAGTGCAACGGGGAATACCATCTTGGGAAAGCTAGCTTTTGCTGCAGAGATGTCTCCAAACTCTGTTACAAAAACTTGCTCCAAAAAAACTGTCCACTTTGATGATCGGGCTGTGAGTGTCATCGACACCCCTGGGATCTTTGACACGTCGATTGAAGAGGAGAAGCTGAAATGTGAAATAAAGAAGTGTATCATCCTGTCTGTCCCAGGACCACATATATTCCTGCTGGTAGTTAGACTGGGTATACGCTTCACAGAGGAAGAGAAGAAAGCTGTCAAGTGGATCACAGAAAACTTTGGGGAGGAAGCTGCTGAGTATACACTAGTGCTTTTCACCAGGGGTGATGAGCTCATGGAATCTACCATTGAAGAATATCTGGATAAAAATGCTGATCTGAAGAAGCTCACTGATGAATGTAAAGCTGGGTATGTTGTCTTTGACAATACTTGCATGAAAAACCGCACTCAGGTTGCTGATCTGTTTGAACAAATCGACATGACCGTGCAAATGAATGGGGGCCACTACACAAGCAGCATCTACGAAGAGGCCCAGAGGAAATTATGGTGGCGCAAGGTCGGAGACAATCTGAGCTCTGCAAGTCCTTATGTGATTGGAGCAGCAGCTGCAGCTGCACCAGTCTTAAGTTCTGCAGCTAAGGAAGTAGTAACCAGACGCCCTATGTTGATGCTTGGAAGTGCATTGATTGCTTCAGCTATCGGATGGTGGAACAGACCTAAAACAAATAATAGCTAAGTAATTTTGAGGAGTGACACGTGAAGTCAGCCATGATTTTCCTTTGCATACAATATGACATATTCACCACATCTTGCCTGCTTTTAATGATAACCAACTGAACCTATTATGAGTCTTTTGCGCATACGCATGCTGCATAATCTGATTGTAGATGATTTTGTGTGTAAAACACTGAGGTAGTCTTTATTTCTAGAAGTAAAAGTAGAAATAAAAGTGTGAAAGTGTTCATGTTATTGAATGTTGATTCTCTATATTCAAGTTATTTGAATAATCTGGTAGAGAACAAAAATTCTTCAGTTTTACATTTGTGAATAAAGATCTTTTTAAAAAGCACATTTATGAAAAGTGTTATTTTATGCATGCAAAACCTTTATCTTCAGCATAAAAAGATTCCTTAGCATAACCATGGCAACTGGAAAGTTGTTTGGATGTTGGATATGTTAATGATACAGAGCAGGAACAAAACTGAGAAAAAAGAGTAAGAAGTTTAAACCAGTCTTTCCCTTGATCATGGTGGGAAGTGAGAGATCACTGGAGGATAGAACGGATGAACTTGGACCCCTGATGAGGATGGATTAGGAATATCAGGATGTTAATGTCATCTTTTGCACTAAGACATGGCTGCAGGAACAACTCTAACATCTCTCTGCTCAGCTTTAAGACTATATGGGCAGACAGAGATGTAACAGTAAAGCAGGAGAGATTTCAGTGCATGCTGACAACAGATGGTGAATGCTGGTCATGTCACTGAAAAGGAATGTCTCTGCACCCCAGTTGTTGATCTGTTGACTTGGCTCTGAGTTTCTGTCCATGTTGTTGTGTGCTGAGAGAGTTCTTCTGTCCAACCTTCTAATGTTGTGTGTGACATCATCAGCTAAGTATTTGCCAAGCTGCAACAGAGCAGAACAAAACAAAACAAAAAAACTAATCTAATCTCTGTGAAGATTTCCACCACACCTCTCTCTGCTACACTTCAACTTTCTAAATGTTTGTCAGCTGATTTTCATTCTGTTTTATTTTCAATTCATAACAGTAGCACACCTTGAATAGTATTTCATTCAGCAGCAATATGATTTCCCTTTAGGGATCAGTAAAGTATCATTGAATTTAATTGAATTCAAACTGCATTAAATTTAGAAGAAAAAATTACTGGGCCGGTCTTACAGGAGAGATTCTCAGGTTGACTGCACTCATATTTTTGTGATTCCAAAATATTTTCATGAAGACTCATGGAAAATAACTGTGAAGAAAGCTTGTTTTTACATAAACATTAGAATTCCTGGTAAATACAGGCATACATTCAAATAGAGGCACAACGAACAGGACTCACTGGACAAGAAATACTTTAAACCAACAAGATGGCATTAGACTCAACTGAAGGTGAGTATGCCATTGCATTGAGATTAGCTGCTTGTGTCAGGCTGCCTCGTTGAAGAGTTCAAATTAAATAGTCTATATTCTCTCACTCTTCAGTTGTAAAGGACCTGAGGATTGTCCTGGTGGGAAAGACTGGATCAGGAAAGAGTGCAACGGGGAATACCATCTTGGGAAAGCCAGCTTTTGCTGCAGAGATGTCTCCAAACTCTGTTACAAAAACTTGCTCCATAAAAACTGTCCACTTTGATGATCGGGCTGTGAGTGTCATCGACACCCCTGGGATCTTTGACACGTCGATTGAAGAGGAGAAGCTGAAATGTGAAATAGAGAAGTGTATCATCCTGTCTGTCCCAGGACCACATATATTCCTGCTGGTAGTTAGACTGGGTATACGCTTCACAGAGGAAGAGAAGAAAGCTGTCAAGTGGATCACAGAAAACTTTGGGGAGGAAGCTGCTAAGTATACACTAGTGCTTTTCACCAGGGGTGATGAGCTCATGGAATCTACCATTGAAGAATATCTGGATAAAAATGCTGATCTGAAGAAGCTCACTGATGAATGTAAAGCTGGGTATGTTGTCTTTGACAATACTTGCATGAAAAACCGCACTCAGGTTGCTGATCTGTTTGAACAAATCGACATGACCGTGCAAATGAATGGGGGCCACTACACAAGCAGCATCTATGAAGAGGCCCAGAGGAAATTATGGGGAAGAATGTCTGGAGACAATCTGAGCTCTGCAAGTCCTTATTTGAGGGGAGCAGCAGCTGCCCCTTCATTAAGTACTGGGATATTCACCAGACGCCTAATGTTGATGCTCGGAGGTGCACTGTTTGCTGCTGTTGTCGGGTGGTGGAACAGACTTCAAACAAGCAACAGCTAAGTCATGTTGAGCAATGAAACCTATTAAGTCACCCTGTATCTCCTTTGCGTGTGCAATATGACATATTTGTCACATGTTGTCTGCTTTTATCGATAACCAACTGAACTGACTTTTTTTTATTCTTTTAAATTAGATGCTGGATATTCTGATTCTGAAGATGATTTTGCTTGAAAAGACTAAGGAGATTTTCAAGTTTTATTTCCAGTTATAAAATATACCTGTGTGAAAGTGTTCTGGTAGAAAACAAAGATTCTTCAGTTGTACTACATTTCATATATATACATATCATATATATTCATAAATATATATAAGGAATTTATGAAAATGATTATTTGATGCAATGCTAAATGTTTATCAGTGGAAAAACCTCAGTTATGAAAGCAACAATCTCTAAAACTGCTGGCATGATGTTTTTTCTAATCCCAGTCAGGACTCCTGAGACTCACCTGACGACTGCAAAAAAAAACTGTGGTTGTAACCAGAAAAAGATCCTGTGGGACAGTATTGCCACAACATTTGAGAAACTGTAACCATGGCAGCTCTCCTCAGGCAGGTGTGAAATTTACTGACAGCAGTGAGGCATAACCCTGGCAGAGATATGCTTTATATGGTGTTTGTTTGCCTTTCATAGTTGGTGATTGTAACAAAGACTAAAGGAAATCTTCAAAGGTAAATTTTAAGTGGAGCAGTTGAATTTTGGAATGGTTCTGGATTATTGTCTATACAGCCTTAGCAGAAAATTGCATTATGGAAAGACTGTTCTAGTTTCCAGACTATCTTTGGTAAGAAAATCAAATCAATGTGCTGATAATAAAGCCATTTTTTTTAGTTTTTACCATAGAATTTCATAACAAGAATATTCAGGCTTTCAGTCATCAGTAATGCCTACTGCTGCTAGTTCTTTCTTTTACAAGAGTAAAGTCAAATGATGCTGATCTTGCAGAGTAGCACAGAATATGATACTCGATGTGATTGTTTTTTGATGGCATCTCTACTACATAACTGTATTCTTACAAAATACCTCTCCCTAATAAGCTTACAAGTCATTTTTATCAGCTGTTGGTATTTTTAGCATTTTGATTTGGGTTTTATGTATTCCTCTCTTAACAATTTTAACAATAAAGCGACACCTGGGTGGCAAAATTCCAAGAATCAAATCACAAGTATGTGTTATTGTCAGTCATTATGATTATTACTCGTCAGTTTTCTTCTTGTCTGCCATCCTTCCGGTATGAAATATGAGATACATCTTATAATTATATTGTGATGTCTTATAACAACCCTGAAATAGATTTGAAGATGAGCTTTAGATGCCCTTAGATGAGCATTTAATTAGGCCCGTTTTACATGAAAAATCTCCAGGTTTCCACATATTACTCTGTTATGCCATTCTCGAAATGGCTCATGGAAATTAGCCGTGCACACAGCTTGTTTTCACACTAACGTTGACATTTCTGGAACATAAAGACAGAAATTTGAATAGGGGTAATGATATCCAAAACCAACATGACGGGACTGACATAAACTGAAGGCGAGTATGCGATTGTGTTGGCATTGAACATGTAGCATATCATTTATTTATCTATATTTTTAATTACGTAGTTTATGTGAGTCCCTGGGTGTGATTACTATGACTCACAAAACTCAGAAATCTAATCATTGTCCATCATTATCAGGACTTATCAGTAACTTTCAGATCTGAAATACAAGATACACTTTAAACCATCAATATATATAACTATGTCGAGATGTCTTGTATTGATCCTCAAATAGTATTGGAAATATAAGAATAACTAACTTATACATTACACAACATTAATGTCTATGTACCCAATGACTACAGATTCATTATGTTCCCACTACTTCCCTCCTCAGTCTTGTATTGTAAAGGTTTATGACACTTTTCATACTCTGTAATATACAATTACAATAAAACTAAAGCTTAGGCCTCGAGGAGCATCTGATAGTAGGCATAGATTCTATGGCTAGCCGGAGTTTTAACTGCATCCACTGCAGCCCTTACAGGTGGAAACAAACAAAGTTTTGAAAGATGTTATTACTGCAATTTAAGAGTTATACCCACATCTCATTGTACAACCATTTAACATGACTGGATATAGCAGTAATGTGGTGTATGAACTCTCATACTGAAAGCTGCAACTGAAGGTCTGGTGTACATATATAAGTACATGAACAATGATTCAGATTCAGGATGTCTTGCTCTGTATTACTCCTAAACACCGAAACAACTGGTTTAAAGCGTTTCTTGGTCTTATTGTCTCAGACTGCCGGTGCTGACAATGTTGGTAGCTCAAGCTGCCCCCGTGTATGAAATCAGTCAGTGTACATTCACCATTGTTTCCCATTTCCTTTGAGCTTGTCATGTCACTAATAATAAAGCATGGGAAAACAGCCTGTCATAGTTTAATAAACATGCCACAATTTATCTGCAGAGAAATTACATTTGAGCAATTATAAAGTTAAGTTGAAGCTATAAGAAAAAAATATTTATAAAAATTGTGCTTTTTCTTGTGTGCCAGAAATTTTTTTTATTCAACTATAACTTACATTCAAACAAGAAATGGGTGAAAACAAAACCAAAGTAAAATAAGACAAGGTTTGTTTTTCATACCATCTGATTACCATCACCTTTAAATTCACATATTTCTGATGTTGCAACTCTGATTCAAAACTCTTAATCTTTAGAACCACAATGCAAAAGACCAATACATATAAATATCTATATAGTTCTAAACAGTATAGTATTGTCAATGGCATTTTTATTTCCTATTAGTCTATATCTGCATTTATTTGTATATTTAGTGTCAAATACTGCAGACTGATTAAACTGGACTGTTTGCTTTAGGTTTGCATTTTATGCCCTTCCATATAAAAATGGCAGCAAATCCGCACAGCACTCCCAGGACAAGTGCAGGGCCTCCTAAAGCCAGAGCTACGGGTAGATCAGCTCCCACAGCTATAACCACCCCTGCTAACACCAGAACAAGAGCAGCAGCTGAGGCCACTCGTATATTCTTTATCCGAGCTTTTTTCACCTTTTCCCTCTCCTTCTGCTGCTTTTCCCTCTCTGCATCCCAGATTTTCCTCTCCTCCTCTTTCTTCTCATCCTCTTCCTGTTTCCTTCTGTCCTCTTCCTCTTTCAGCTTCCTCTGGGCTTTCTCATACATCTCATTTGTGTAGTGTTTCCCTCCGTTATCCTGCACCATGTCTTTGATCATGTTGACCAGCTCTGTGACCTGCACGCGGTCCTCTGCGTCGTTGTTGTTGAAGGCATGGTATCTGCGTCCAAATGTAATCGATAGTCTCCGCAGCTCTTTGCACTCCTTCAGAGCATTGTCAGCTTTAGCTTGATCCTTACAAGTAAACAGCATGATAGTGTACATGGAGGCATCATCTCCAAAGTTGTCCTGGATCCACTTCACAGCATTCCTCTCTTCCTCTGTGAACCTGACACCAAGCCTGATCACCAGAAGGAATGCATGTGGGCCGGGTATTGACATCTTGACACACTCCTCTATTCTGATTTTTAATTCTTCCTCCATGATGCCTGTATCAAACAGTCCTGGAGTGTCAATTACTTGGACTGGAGTCCCATCCACTTCCCCGCTCTGTGTTTCACAGTGTTTGGTCACAGACACCGGGCTTGGGTCCTCTTTGAAGGCAGCTCTTCCGAGGATGGTGTTTCCTGTTGCACTCTTTCCTGAACCAGTCTTGCCCACCAGGACGATCCTCAGCCCTCCAGGCAAGTCCAGAGCTATGGTAGACAGCAAATTGTTTTATTTATGGGAAATATTTGGGTTATATAAGGAAAAAAATATTTGTATTTTCTTTTAGTGTGCTTTGCTTTATCTCGTAACTAATCCCTGTTGAGGCATCATGCAGTTTTTTTGCTCAATAGCAGCATAAAGAAGCTACGTGTGTATCGCCCTTTTCACACTGCTCAAAACCTCGCCTTCGTCAACAAACATATGGTTGTTGAGTGCCTCTAATTTGCATTTAACTCCTTCAAATGACGATGGAAATTGCGGGTATTTATCAACCCAGATCGGCATTGATGCGGTTGGAACTGCCAGATGCACACGCTAATTTTCAGTGAGGGTTTCACACTACAAGAGTGCACACAGCTAACTTTTTTCTCTATATAACACATGTTTAATGACCATAATATCTCACAAGGAGGCCTTGAAACTGACTGCAATGACCACTAGAAAAAAAGGAAAGACTGATTGATTTGACCTGAATACACAGCCTGCAGTATACAGTGTCATACCATCCCTTCATGTTATTATACCATTACAATGCAGGTAATACACACAAGAGTACCCCTCAAATGCATTTGTCATTTTATCCTGCACAGTCAAAGGGGTACCCTGTGTGTTAAAAGGTGGCACAAAAGGTCCCAAATAAGCATCTGAATCATTGTGCTGGGAGTGAAAAACAGGTTAAATTCGTGGTTAAAAGTGAAGAAATCTTGGAGCTACTTGGAGATACTCTTTGAAAGACCTCAAACAGATAAATTACAGCATTTTGTAAAAATTTTTTTTTTTTATTATTTAAAAATTTTTTGCCATCATTTGTTTACCTGGAAAACTTTCATTCAGCATTTTTCATTCAAATCAATACCTACCATCGTACACTCAAATAATTGCACAATTTTCAATATATAACTACTATAAGAGCAATCTATTTAAATCTTATCTTCTTTTAAATTTAACTATTTGATCTTTTCTAATACAAGTGTGCCTAAATGAGAAACAACAGCATTTAGAGCAGCTTCCATTGTTCAGGAGGAGCTTTTATCCATCAGGCTGAGAGAAAGGGGACAACCCAAAGCCCAACTCTATAAAACATGTTTGTAACAAATAAAACTAGACTCTTTTTTCTCTGTAGTTGCATCAAAAATGGATGAAAGAACAAACACGAAGTTTTTCACAACATGGCAACTAAAAAAATGTAACTTATCTATTAGCCTTGCTATGGTTTATGTTTACAACAATAGCAAATAGTTTAAATTAGAAATCCTTATTGGAATATGGTAACCATATCTAGAGAAAATATGTTAAATTACGATGGTTTCATGAGAATTGAAAGAATCAAAAAGCATACCGTCAAAGTTATTCAGACCACACCCATCAGACCGAGGCAGAGTTTTTGGCTTCTTTTCTCTAAGTTGTATTTCTATGATGTCAAAATTAGACCAGCGAGAAAGAAAAGACAGAAAATATTAGTTACCATCATCATTATCAACATTTGCATTTAGTTTTCATTTCTCTTTTGTGCTCTACTCCATATGTCACATCACAGTGCTACAGTATAAGGATGAATACTGTTTGGTGTTTAGTCAGAGAGATCCTCTTACCTTCAGCCATTATTTAGAATCCACTTTTTTTTCCGTCTCAGACCAAATTTAGTTCTTCCAGACCTGAGTTGTGAATTAATACAATCACCGTTGGCTCAACTTTCACATTGGTGTTCTGAGAAACATCTGGAAGTTTAGGCTGAGCACTGGGGGCTTCCCATTTCCTTGCATTGTCTTTGAGGTTACACGTCAGTCTGTGAATACCCAGACTCAGCTTAACACTTAACAACTTAAAACTAAAAGGTTTTTAGTTTTCACACAATATACAGCAAGACTGATACAAGAAACCGAGTCCAAATCTTGACAACAGGGATGAAAAAGTATTAATTTTTCATTTTCACTTAACAAAAAAAAAAAAAAAGAAGGAAATCTAAGGAAAGGAAAGCTCTGAAATCTAAATTAAATCTTTTATTTAGCAAACATATGTTTGGAGGCTTTGTTCAAGTCATGATCAGGTAGCAAGTGAACCTTATGGTACAAATTGTTTAAAGAACATCACATAAATCCTTATTTCAGTCATTTCAACTTGGAAATCCAAACACCACCACTGCATCAGTTAAGATTACAAAATCAATCAAAAAGGGCTTTATTAAATACACAGTCACATATTATTCAAACAGTGCTTGCTTTTATATCGCATGTAATAACATTCTTTAATTAAAGTTTAATTTCCATTTATTTACAACAAGGACAGTCATCTTGTTTAAGGGAAGCAAGTGGCTAAAAATGTTAAAAGGTTTGTACGTAAGCAACAACCTTCACTGGGTTCCACAAATTGCTTTGTAACGTGTTTTGCATTCACCAGTGTTTCTTATTCACTACATGCAGCACTTTTTTTCTTGATCACACACATTTGGAAGCACACCAGGGGCACACTCATTGACTTGCCCAATGATGTACAATGGTAACAGTCTGGTGACTAAGTTTGTTAAATCAATAGGAAATATTTCTCACAAGCCCTCCAACTGAAGCAGACATGAAAGTCGGTTGTTTATCCCACTCACAACAGTGTCCTGAAAAGTACCACAGTAGAAGTGAGAGGAAGGGAAGCACGACTCATGAGTATTTCCACATCAGAGCTGACGTCATTTTCAAGTATTTTGTTTAAGAGGCCACCAAGCACTGTAAGGAAGAAGGGAAGAAAGAGGGACTTTGACGTAGTAGCTAAGAGCTGAACTTTCAGCCATGGGCTTTTTAAGTGTGACGTGAGATTAAGATCAACATATGATCCTTCAATAATACAACAACAATTTACGAAAACACTTGTGTCACTTCCTGGGTGGATTTAGGCAGCAATATTACTTATTTAGGGTTATAAATTGATCATGGTTAGGTGAAAATACTTCTTTATACAACATGGCCATCATTCTCATAGACACTATTTTTTACTAGTTGCCTCGGTTACATGTAAACACAACATATTATAAAGGAATGTGGTCACAATCTGAAAATATCACTTGTTTAGGGCGAGAACACACTTATGGATAGGGCCATAAAACATTATTTTTACAATGCAATCGTACCATCATGGACACCATTTTTATCCTTTACATGCAGTAGCTCCCACAATCACTTATTCAACTTATTCTTCGAATGTAATTTTAGGCCACATAATCGCAATTTGGACAGGAGGACAGTGTCAGTATATCAAGTGGAAATAAACCAAAATGATCCTTTAACAAATTAAGATTTAAAATAGATTTTTATGAAAAAACATTAAAGTGGAATTCACCCGTTAAATAACATCGTGCCCAATCACTATATTTGACTAAAAATCCAAAATGTCAGTGTGGTCATTTACATATTCACAATTTAGTTTTGGGGAGCCAATTAGAAGAGCATTACAGTCTGTGTATTGAAAATAACCCAAAAAACTTTTTTTATATATACCGTACATTATCACAGGCCACTGATTAGACAGTGGCTGGTCAAAAATGTAAGTTGTGAGGCATCTGCTCATTCCCTGTTTTAGGCATGCCAGAGTTGCCTCCAGGCAGGGAAATTATTTTCATTGTGATGCACTGTAGATGAGTAATAAAAAAGGGAGCTGGACTACAGGCAGAGCATTTTAGGATATGGTAACACACTTTTGCTGTTCACTTTGTTCACTTGTACAAAATTTAAAAAACAAAATAACACACTGCAGTAAGAGTAAAGCCAAACAGCATGAGATGGGCTCTTTAACAGAAGGATCTCAGTCTTATGAGCGAAGGATTCTGCCTTTTTATCACCTCAGTTAAATCACATATTTTCTTTTATCACAAAGTTTTTTTACCTCGCCTTCGTGTTCATCACCTGTTGTTATTGGTGCCATTGGGGAGCCAATCAGTTTATCCTTTCCACTTTTTCCTTTTTATCATAGATCCCACTCATCAGTAAACATATGTCATGCTGTCACAGTTTTCAGTGAAAATGTGTAATAGTTGAACAAAGAGAGCAATTACAGTGTAATACCTTCCCATCATTGTTCACACCAGCGTTTCCCTCTGGTTCCTCCTCTCCCTCTCCTCCTCATCTCTCTCCTCATTTCTCCTCCGCTCTTCCTCCTTCCTCCTTTCCCTTTCTGCTTCCTCAAGAATGCTCTGAGCTTCCTCCATTTAATGCCACCATTTTATCTTTCTTACCTAGAAGTTTTCTGACCTGGACGCTGTTTAACATCTGGCCATTGTCAAACAAATGTTATCTTCCTCCACACTGGTTGATCAGTCTCTGTAGATGTTCACTCTCTGCTCTAAAGATTTCCCTCGCTGTGCGTCAGCATGAGTGACTCAGAGCCAAAATGATCCTGGATACACTTCACAGTGTCCTTCTCCTCACTGATAGACCGATCACCAGCAGGAAAGCATGGGGTCCAGGAACTGACTGTGTGATGCACTCGTCGATGCTTGCTTACACTTGTGTTTGCGATTTGATTGCATCAAACGACGCAAGTTGCGAACACAGAGAATTCTGTTATTTAAAATCTTAGTGTTTCCTTTGCTAAAGGAGATAATAAAAAAAACACTGAAGCTCCTTTCCTTACTATTTACATAATTTAAACAGCTCTTGTCATGCCTGCTACTTAGATAAATTACCTCCTCTGTGTCATTTCACTCAGTTAAAAATCTTCCTTCGCAACAAATACTATTTGATCTGCCCCTCCGACTTTCACTGCAAGGCCACTGAGGATGCAGAGGGGCGTAACAGTTTTTACAAATACAACTTCTACCCATGAACAAAGCCGACTTTCTTATGCAGCAATATTTTAAAGGGTGACAAAACATGATAAGATGCCTAAATCCACAAATCTGTTGGTTAAAAATAACTCTAAATAAAATATTCCATATTCTATTAAAAACAACAAAATAGGTCATTTTTTAAATATTATTAACCATTAGTTGTGGAACACCTTTTCAACACCCTCATATGACACCTATTTTTTTTTCCTTGTTTTTTTCAGTCCTTTGTTATAATCAGTCAATCATGACAGCATTTACTAAAACACTTAAGTCTCTGGGTTTAGTCAATAACATTACTTGGATACAGGAAACAGGACTGAAATACATTCCTTTTACAACTCCACTGTCCTGTCCGGTCGACTACAAGAAGAATCGCTGTCGGATCAGTCTCATCCGTCATCCACACTGCTCTCACCCACCTGGAGAGTGTGGACTCTGCTTATCCTGCAGAGACTCACTTACAAACTTCTGCTGCTTGGAATAAAACCTTTCCCCTGTAACTGGGTCCTGGATTTCCTGACATAACGGCAAACGACTGTCAGGATCCATGGAAATTCGTCCTCTCACGTCACCCTAAACCCTGGTTCACCCCCCTCCTTCAGGAGGAGGAGTCACATCACTACCCCCCTGTTGATTGATGGGGCAGCTGTGGAAAGATCCATAGCTTCAAGGATTTGACGTGGACCACCAACACCACCTGTGTCAGGAAGAAGGCCCATCAACGCCTCTTCTTCCTGAGGAAGCTTAAACACCTTCTCCATCACCACCTGATATGGGAACTATTCAGCTGCTGACAGGAAGGCTCTTCAAAGAGTGGTGAAAACTGCTCAAAAAATCATTAGCATGCAGCCTCCCCTCCATGGAGGACATTTACATTGCCAGGTGCAGGAGCAGTGCGGCCTGCATTTTGGATGATCCCACCCATCCAGCACGCAACCTGTTTCAGCCCCTTTCTTCAGGCAGGCAACTGCGTAGCATTAAAGGATAAGACCGGTTTTTTGACATTGGGCCCTTGATTTCACATTATAACATGATGTTCTACTCACCCCTGCTTGTTGTTTGTCATTTGGAGCTGTTCCGAAGATATTCGCGAGGCGTCTGGCTGCTCTCTTGAGATATTCGGCCATGAAACGGTTTCCTATGGGCAAGTTCATACAGGCACAAACTATGCTGTTTATAATTTATTAATTACTCTACACCAGCACTGATAACGTGGAGGTGCGTCGCTTACTTAAAAAAATCCGGGTTACTAATTTTGAATTTTAGCCGAATGAATAAATAGGCAGCAGGTCTGTGGGCTGCCTGTGGCAGTAGCACGACGATGACGTCAGTAACACCCACTTTACGACAAAAAAATCAAAATTACAATAACCCGGATTTTTTTAAGTAAGCGACGCACCTCCACGTTATCAGTTCTAGTGTAGAGTAATTAATAAATTATAAACAGCATAGTTTGTGCCTGTATGAGCTTGCCCATAGGAAACCGTTTCATGGCCGAATATCTCAAGAGAGCAGCCAGACGCCTCGCGAATATCTTCGGAACAGCTCCAAATGTTCAACAACAAGCAGGGGTGAGTAGAACATCATGCTATAATGTGAAATCAAGGGCCCAATGTCAAAAAACCGGTCTTATCCTTTAAGGCCAGAACAAAGAGACTCAATCACAGCTTCTATCCAGAGACTGGTTAGTTCAAAGCAATGATGAGACCCAATGCGGTTTTGCCCTGTACGCTGCTCACTTTAACACTTAGCACTTTACATGATGCTCTGTTTTTAATGCATAAAGATCATTGCCCATTCTTTTTGTCATTATTTATTTATTTGTTTTATTCATTGTCTCTTTTAACTGCTACTATTACATCTGTGCTGCTGATCCTAAGAAAAAAAAAAAAGTAATTTCATTCTAGCATAGAGTGACAATAAAGCAATTTGAACCCTGAAAAAATAAACGCCATTTTGACACTAAGCAATTGCTCTCAAGACCACTGGATGTCAGATGTAATTATGGGTCGCTTTTGTCTGTATGAACAAACAACCACTGGGGTTGTGTGTAGTAGGAGGCTGGTTTCCCAAACAGCACAATGCCATCAAATCTTTCATGTCTCAAGTATTATTTAGGTTTTGAGAATTTTTACAAATCTTTAATTTATTAAATAGATTCTTAAGTGTGTGAATGCCCCTTATTTTTTGTTATGGTTTAACTGGTTTAACTGCTGCTGAAAGCTGAATTAGAAATCAAATGACACCATTTATTCTGTTTTCTTTTTGTAAAACTCTTTTGTCTTTCAAGTTATATGAGCCACAAATAAATGATAAAAGAAAAGGTTAAGTGGACAAATTGCAGTATAATTTTAATTGTGTCCAATCAATTAATAAATCATTTTAATTCTGTCATGTTATTGATGTGTATGGAAGATTTTTCTGCTCGAACAGTAAAAATTGTTAGCTTTAATAATCATATACCTTTGCTTTAATTTTGGCAATGAGCCATTAGCCCGCATGATATGACAAGTATCAAGTGGATACAACCCCGTATCCAAGCCGTTCCTTGTAAAATCACAGTATTCTGTCAAAAAAAATCAAACAAATTAAAGATTAACAGAAAATCTGTCAAAACTCCAAACCCAACAATGAAGAAATACTCCAACTGTTGGGGGAGGGCAAATGTTAAAGTGCATGTTTGCACAGGCTGAGTCTGCAGGCTCCACCAGGAGAAGAGGCGACAGCTGTTGACTGTTGGAGAAATAAACTTAGTTTTATTTTGTTTCTTATAAAGTTGTACTTTTATACCTTTCCATTTATCTCTAGATATGTGAAACGGTTTTCTTTTCGTTCTGAGTTAACACCTTTGGTTTGCTTTTCAGCATCTCTTTTCACTTACTTTCTCAGAAATCTATAGAGGTCTTGAGAAAAACAGGAAATTTGTTTTATTTTTACCTTGCATTGTTCCAACAAGACAGCTTACAGATGCTATATGACATCATCTGCACTTACATCATAGTGACGGACAAATGCATCATGTGACCAATAATGTCTGGATTTTATTTATAGGTCATACAAGCATCCTGTAACTAATTGTGTTTTCTAAACGTGTCATGAATTATGTGGACTTCAGGCATCTCCTTCAGTTCCTTGCATTGTAAGATAAGGACAGGAGATGCAGAGAAAAATATATATTTCTAAGGAGATTTTTGAAAGTTTTTCCTTGCTAAAATAAAAATTTAGTTTAACCTTCTAAAAAGACAGTTGACCATCTTTTCATTTTATCTCCTTCTAACTCAAAGTAAGATATTGGGCCTTTGTTTCTTATCTCTTAACATATCTCTCCTAGATTAGAAATACAATATTAGGAATGATGTTTTCCAGGTGCATACCTGAGTTGTCTCTAAGTATTCGAGCTCCCTCCCACAGTCCAAAAACATGCATCTTAGGTTAATTTGTGATTTTGAATTAACCTAGGAGTGTGTTTGAGCGCACATGGTTGTCTGTCTCTGTGTCAGCCTTGCGATGGACCAGTGACACGACCTGGGTGTACTCCATCTCTCGTCCGATGGCAGCAGGGATAGGCTCCAGCCACCTGTGACCCTGAATTGGATCAAACAGGTATATCAGGAATTCTAAGCAGATGGTACTATCATACATGAAGATGGTGCCTAGAATATAGTGTACACCTGCCTCAATACTATAATTCTCTGCCAGTAATTTATGTAATATGTGATATGAGGAGGAGTTTTCTCCAACACACTCTGTTACATAACTGGGAAACATATAATGAAAATGTAGCATGAAGTTATTGTATAAACTAGTGGTCAGTGAAATTAGTAAAATAAGTATTTTTGTTCATACTTGTACTCTCTCTACGTTTCGACCCTGGACAGCTCTTGGGATTTGTTTAAAGTGCTGCAAATATTATAACCTTTAAAGCTTTAAGACATTTTAGAGAACAGAAGGGTTGTTGTTTTCTGAAATGTCTTTTTTCTTTTTTGTATGTCGTCTTGTTTTTTGAGTACAGTTTTGTTTGTGATCACATAATCAAACACTGAGTATATAAAAGTATATAAACGTGCAAAACCGTGTATCTGATCTGAGAAATGCCTGTCAATTTACTTTGTTCCACTGTCACTTTGGGTCAGTAAATAATAAGATTATCAAGCCTTCTTTGTCTTTAGAATGCTATTGAATGCAACTCTTTGTGCACAGTCTGCCCCCTAGTGGCCATTAGAAAGCACGGTAGCTGATGTTTTCTTGTTTTTATCAAGAATATTTTATCTCTACTTGTTTATAAAAAACAAAACATAAATAGGTTGCATAATGTGTGTATCGTGTGCTGCATTTTGGGAAGAGGATTTTAGCCCATAATGTTGGAACATCTGCCTGAAACTATATAAAAGAACTGTATAGGAGTGCAATCCATTGGTAAGCTAAACAATGTGCCCTACAACTAAATATTATAGTCAGAAAATTAATGATAAAATACTAAAAGATTGAAAGGTTTTCCTCACACTTTTAAGTCATACTGTATATTGTTAAACAGCTTTATGTTAGATACGAATTGTTTCCTTAACTATATGATATGTTAGCAGGTAGATCAAGCAATTTGAAGAATAAAAGTGAGAACAAACTGAACACTCTACCAATACTGATGTTGACCTGGGGTCCGTTTCACGTAGCAGGTTCAACCAACTCTGAGTCTATTCCTGATCTCTGAGTTGATCTACTCTGAGATAGAAAACCCTGAGTTTTCGGTTCCACAAACGCTGATTTGAGTGAGGTTAATCAACTCTGAGTAAGTTCACCTTGAGTTTAGCGCGTGCACCACAACTTTAAAAAGCCAGCATCAATGGAGCCCCGATTCGACGAGTCACCTTGGCAACGGGGAAGAGGAGGGGCTACGTTTTTCACCAACCTCGAATTGGAAATCTTAATGCGCTCATACGGCGAGTTTCAATACGTTTTTAGAAATAAGTGCAACACCGCTGCAGCAGTAAAAGTGTAAGTTTAAATGTAGTCCTTTGCAATCACAATAATATTACAGGGAAACTGCTTGAATGGTAGCCCATTCATTTATTTCATTTAGGTGCAATCCCGCAGGGGAGAAGCGCACTTGGCAGCAGTTTAAGATGAAATATAAAAACATTGTTCAAACAGGTGAGACCTCGGCATGGAGGTTCCTCATTTTGATCATGTTTTACACTGTAAAGTAAATATTAAGTGGCTATTTGACTGTGCAGTTATTTTATTCCCAACATAATGCTGTTTTCACACACATAAACTATGTCTTCTCATCAATATAATCCATCCATCCATTATCTATACACCGCTGAATCCGTCAGTCGGGTTGCGGGGGGGCTGGAGCCTATCCCAGCGGTCAATGGGCAAGAGGCGGGGTACACCCTGGACAGGCCGCCAGTCCATCACAGGGCCACATAGAGACAAACGAGACAAACAACCATACACACTCACAGTCACTCAGAAGGACAATTTAGAGTCATCATCTATATCATGTTCTGTTAAATAATTAAGCCTATTTAAACTAACACAGATTTCTACTGAGCCAACAGAAAGAAGGCAGATGCCCATAAAACGGGTGGTGGCCACCACCTCTAACGGGAGGGCAGTGGCTGAGGGAATCCACCCCCAAGACACGAGTGCCTTTATAAAATATAATAGGCCTATATATGTCTTTTTTAAGCCTATTCATACAAATATTTATTTGTCTTTTATGTCTTTTTTTTCTTTTGTCCCAACACATTCTGATAGTGCCGCTCAAAAAGATAATTGTCTGTAAATGCAAAAATCTATGCGCGGTCTGATAACCATCTCCGACGAATATTTATTTCTCTGCGCAATAATGCTGCACCTTCATCCACGGGATCGTTGTCAAAAGGAAATGTTCGTGAAAAAAAGTTGCCTCCTACTGTATCTAATGGACTTATAGAAGTAGAAGAACTCGCTCTGCTGACTGAATGAATGAGGAAATCAAATGGCGTGTGTGGCTGAAAGAGGGCGGAGACAGAAAGAAACTCAAGGTTTCTTGAATAAAACCTGGTCCCGACCAGGTTAGGTTCAGAGAGTCTGTTACTCCGGTAACTGACCGTGAGGTTAAGTTACCTCTCTTTGTGAAACAGGCTAGAGTTACCCCTCTTTCTCGGGGTTGAGTTACCTCCCTTTGTGAAACGGAAAACTCAGGGTTTCCCTCTTTCAGGGTTAACCTACTCAGAGTTTTCACTAAACCTGCTACGTGAAACGGACCTCTGAAGTCTTTGGGCTCACAGCAAACATCTGCTGAACAGCCAAAGCGGAGGTGCGTGTCCTCTGGTGGCAGGTGCCTTTCTGTGTGCTTGTGCTTTCACTTCTGTCATCTTATTGTGTGTCAAGCTGCCAGCCCTCATAGGCCTTATCTCTGTGGCATCATTGTGTCCGAGCTGCTCTGAAATAATGACTGATTAGACTGTTGACAAGCAGCTCTTCATAAACATGCAAGCTTTTCCACTTCAAGGTTGAAGTCATATAAACTTCAGAGAAGACGTAATGACTAAGATGTTGTTATTTTGTGAAATGTGGCTGGCCTGTTGAATATATTCATCATCAGTATCCATATAAATTGTCGTTTTTTACTAAAGATGCGTTCTCCAAATAATGGTTATGATGTCAACACCTTAGAATATTGGTGACATGGGAAGAAATGTCTGATAAAGCAGATATTCAGAACCTAAATGTTCTGAAACTGAATGAAAACTGTTTCAATATTTTTCCTTCTGAGTTAATGTCACGCCATGGGACTCATGTTTTTAGTTTTATGTTTTAGGTTATGTTTTTGTGTTTCGGTTCATGTCTTGGTTGAGTTTTAGTCTTGCCATTGGTTTTCCCCTCACTTCCCATGCCTGTTAATTAGTTAATTCCCCTCACCTGTCCAGTTTCACCAGCTGCACCTAATCACTCACTCCCTATTTAGTTTTCAGTCTTCCCTCTCAGTTTGTCGGTTCTTTGTTTGTCTCTTGCCCTTCATGCCATGCCACGACCTGTCCTGACCAAGCTAAGTATTTATTTATCCATGCCATGTTAAGTCCTTTGTTTTGTTTCCAAGTATTTATCCCCAGTTAAGTTTTTTGATATCCGGTTCAGCCGTGCCTTTGGTTTGTACTTTGTTTTTTGATTCCTGTGAATAAAACTCAGTTTTCTTTGAAGTCTGCATCCGTGTCCTACCTTCCCCACCTTCACCCTCAACCCCTGACACCTGACAGTTAACAGAATGTCAATATTTCTTTTGTGAAACTGTACAAATTCCCCTGTCTTTTTTGTGAGAAACAATACATAGGAAATGTGAGATGAAATGCAAAACAGTGCATCCATGTTGTCGATATGGGGGTATGTGATAAGCTGCCTTGCTGGAATAGCAAATCTCCTGTGAAGGACTAAGCTGAGGAGAAAAACAGCAACCCATTTCAGGCTTGTGTGTAGGCAAACACGTGTATGTCAGGGAAGAGAGAGAACAACAGGTACATATGTGGACCCTCCTCACGTGCAAACAGAGTCAGGAGCATCTGTCCAAGTGCTCTGGTGTGAATGTGGGTCTCCGCGCACACAGCGATACAGCAAAGAAAAGACAGAGTCCCCTGCACGTGCAGCGAAGTTGTCAGGGCCACACAGGGGCAACTGCAGTTTCCAGCAATGGGAACTTTTCTGCACACGACAGCTTCTATTAAGGAAAGTACAACCGCTCTGATTGCAGACGGACAAACTGCCACTGAACACAATCAACTGCAATTACCCAGTTAAAATAACCTTATTTCTAAGACCATTTTCTCAAACAAAAGTTCTTCCTTCTCTGTTAAAGAGGGGATGCTACACAGTGGTAAACGTGGCCGAGCCCTGCTGCCATTTTATTCAAGATGAGCTGATATATTTCATGAAATACAGAGTCTGTAGAGTATAGACTGTTCCCAGTAAAACATTTACCTAAGGTTGTAATTGAAATCTCAAAGGTCTTTGTGTAACACAACAGCATTGAGCAACACAAAGGTGACTGACAGACAAATATGCTCCAACAACCAAAAAGATAAAAACAAGAAAAATAGAAGGGAAAATTTTCCATTTTGGTGTTGTTGGTGAATATACTGACACACAAACTTGCTCTGAAGCATGTATGGGCTACCTTTGTCATAGAGTACTGACTATTGTTTTATCGTTGCAATTACAGCTTAGAGAATGATAAATGAGTCTTACAAGATGTGTCAAAGCAATCCAGAAAAGCCTGAAATTTTTTTGTTTTGGCAATTTGGAGAAGTTGACTATCTGAAGGCTCCTGTCAACTTTTCTAATGAAATTATTCCATTATCTACAAATTACTATCTAATAATCACAATCCTAACTACTATCCGAATAGACTAGATTAAAAGTTTTCACAGAAATTAATGGGAAGAATTAATGAGGGGAAAAATATATTTTCTCCCTTGTAAGGATACTTTAAATATAGACACGCTGGGATATAAGCCCAAAACACCCTGGAGATATAGTTGGAAACACAAACTTCCTGTTGAACAGCTGATGACTGAAGCTTTCAGCTTTAGGAGTTGTGTTTTTGTTTAGCAAAACTGGATTTTTGTTTGCACTTAGGAACAGCAGCAGTGAAGAAGCACTTTCACTCATCATCCCTTGAATGGCTCATTATGAGAAAGGAGTGTTCAGTTGTTTATGTGGTGTAATAGTTCTCTGACTAATTTTTTCTAGATAATGGCCTTTTTTTTTTAATAGAAGTAATTATCTTTGCCTAAAGAAGCAGTCAGTCAGTCCCTCAAACCTCTGAGCCTCTTTTTATCCTAGTTTCATGCATTGTTTCGTGGCTTTCAGGCATCATGACTCACATATCCAGACCACACATCTTCACAGCAGCACCCCAGATAATGCCGTAGCAGTTCCCTGGTGTGATTATCGAGTTAAAAGATTTGAGAGCTCACACGTTTTTCTCTAGTTTTAGACAACGTGGATGAAATGTTATTAACCCCTTTATCACTGCACATGAAAAGCTGCAGTTTTGTTTTGCTTGTGACAAATAAACCCAGTATGGCAAAAAAAAAAAAAAAAAAAGCTAAAAGGTTGGTATCATGTGAGGTCTGTTGTAAATACAAAGCTTGAGTGGTCTATTATCTGTTGCCCAGTGAACTCAAAAGCAGTGCCCATGGAAACACATCCACTGACCCTCCAACATGAGAAGAGAACAACCTGAGGAGTTCAAGACAGAAAGACATCCACCACATTCACTGTGATAAATGTGTGCAAGGTTTTTTGGTTATTAACATCTAACTATCAAACTATATCATGGTAGCGGTTCAGCTTGACCTTGTCTCATTCAGTAGTTCCTCTTTTCTGGTGTTACGGCCTTATGTGTTATGTGTGTTATGTTTGTCATGCCTAACATTCCCCATCCCTCACAACCTCATCCATCACTTCCTTTAGAGGTTTCAAGCTCTACAAGATCAAGAACAGCGTAGCTGAATAACCGCTTTCATAAGGCCCATTGAGCGTCAGGCTGACCAGTATTTATAGAGTTGTGTAGGATGAGGAAGGTCTGAGTGTTTACAGTGTGTGGGATTCAGGCTGTAGAGACTTCTCCTGGCAATCACCATTCAAGTGTTACACAGGCATACTCAAGCACGCACACATCTATGAACACATAGGGAGAGAAGATTAAGTGGGCAGGGAAAAGACCTAATAGATTTCTCAAAACAAGTTATGCAATGGTCACAACAATCAAATCATCAAGATCCTGACTCAGCATCCTCCCACCACTGTATGTCCTTCAAAGTTGTTTGAATGGGGACACACATAAATCCAGATAGATAGATAGATAGATAGATAGATAGATAATTCAAAGGAAGTGTAAAAAATAATGAAAGAAACTTTATTTAAAAAAAACTTGATCTCATTTATTTACACTTTAATACATTACATTTGAATGAATAACAGTGCTTTTCTTTTTCTTTTCTCACAGTCTGCATGCCCCTCACTGAATATGGCATTTCTCCAGTCCTTTCCCAGGCTTTCTTGCCGTATGTGGCCCAATAACTTGTCGAAGATCAGTGCTAAAGCTCGGCCGACGTGCCAGTGGGTACAGGGTGCCACAGGGATCATCTCGCCCCGGCACTTGCCTACCATTCCCCACCACACGACCCGTCCTGATAGCTTGGTACGAACGGAGGGACACTTTGCGGTGTTGAGATGGACCAGTTTCAGTTGGAAGACCGCCTCGCTTGGCCAGAGTCTCGAAGACTTTTTCGAGGTTAGTACTGTCCTTTGCAGATGTTTCAAAATAGGCACAGTCATCACCGAGTGCTTGGAGCACTTCTGCGTTTGATATCTCTCTATCGGAGTCTTGGAGATCCACCTTGTTGGCGCAGACCAGCAGGGGAATCCTCGGCTGCGCGCAATGCTCTGGCGCAGATGACCTGGTGAGCTTGGATTTAGCAACAAGAATCTCTTTTCGCAGGGTGCACACCTCCTCGAAAGAGCTCCGATCATCGAGGCTGAATACAAGAAGAAAAATGTCTCCTGTGCAAACAAACAGTCAAAGAAACGAGTCAGACTTTCTACAGTTCAGTTATTTTGCACACATCCAAAATTATAGAGAGAATTAAGCAAGCACTAGGCTGTCGACTCCGGCAAATTGATTTTTCTATAACAAATAAACAAACTTTTGACAAGTATTTTTTCTTTTTCTTTTGCGGGGTTGTGGGTATGACTGGAGCAATACGCACCTGTGAGAATAGACAGCCTCCGCTTGGCTGGGAAGTCCCTCTCTCTGGACGCATCCAGGATGTCAATTTGGTAAGTCTCCCCTCGGATCCGAAACAGTTTCCTGAGGAAATCCTCGGAGGTTGGGTTGTACTCCTCCACAAACCCGTCCCGGAGGTATCTTCTTAGGATGGAAGTCTTGCCAACCCGTGGCGCACCAAGAACCACGATGCGCTTACAGTTCTGCGGTTTGGTGTAGGAAAGAGGGTCTTTTCGGTGTCCCTGGCTAATATGGCAGTGACGGGTTTGACCGTGAAGAACTAAAGCTGCCAGATGATCTAGTGGAGATCTCTTGCAAGGATGACTGTTGTTTACCGTGGAGAGCTGCCCCACGGCTGTGCCTGTGCGCGTCTTATTTTCCTGTTTCCACTGAGTCGTGGCCACTCTAAGTATACCCAGACCTGCTTTGATTCCCGATGGATTCATGTGCTGCGACGCGTTTTTGTAAGTCAGCAAGACTCTGGAGGAGCTGGCGCACTGTCCGTCTATACTATTGCCATGAAACTGGGAACTCTCGTTGGTGGAGGATTTGCGCTGGTGCGAGACAGGGATGGAGGTGGTTGGTGCGCCGGTGGAGATAGTACCCACTTCCATCCTTCTAAAGCTCGTGGCCCCTTATTCGACGCCAAGACGTTTTAAAAGCTCGCTCGGGCTTGTGTTTGACGAGTTGGTTGATGCCAGTTGTCTTTATATAGACTATCATCGACCTCGTGATTCGTCCGCGTCATACTGAGTGACTGAGAAGCATGTTGTCTCTTTCTGGAGAACACCGTGTTTAAAAAAAACAAACAAAAAAAACATGTTGCCTGGTAGCTAGAGCTGCAGATCACAGTTTGGTCTGGCTCTCTCTTTGGTATTTTTGTGTCAATACAGAAATGTATATGCTCACATAATGTTAAACACCGATGAATAGGCTACACTTAAATATATTATCTATATTTTTAGAACGCTTGATTTGCATGTGTGCGCATTATCAGTCATACCTTATAACATTTCCTTTCGGATTTCTTTCTGTGGTAGGCTACTCATGTGCCATAGCCTATAGAACTTCAAAGTGTAGTTTAAGCTTGTGAAACAAAAAAATAAAAAAAAACTGACAGGGATTATAGTGGCCTAAATGTTTGTGTTTAGTCTGAAGCCTTTTGCATTATCTTTTAAGACTTGTATGATAGATAGATAAATGTATAAATCCATATAGATAGATAGATAGATAGATAGATAGATAGATAGATAGATAGATAGATAGATAGATAGATAGATAGATAGATAGATAACGACTCGCCAATTCGTGGTTTGTAGTCATACGTTACCATGGTAACAACAAGAGGAAAACATAGCAACTGAGCTCAGCGACTGTTTCTTTTGCACTGAGGCTACATTAGTGGTTCTCTTGCATTTAGGTAACTACCGGTATAACAAATGAACCACCATGAGTCACCGAGGAAGGAGTTAAGATCTCCGAGACGTTCAGGTCAGCTCCGACCCTGTGTGCTTCTCTCTCACCGCCGTCTGGGTCTTATCCTTTGCCTCCTGAAGCTAAACGTTTGACTTTACCTGTTTGAGGAGTTTCACTCATGACAGTAACTAAACTTCAAACAGATTAGCTTAATATATTTATGAAAGGCTGCCTTTTTTCTTCATAGTAGCAGAGAAAAGACGTGAACATTATTTCTTTATAACAGCTAATTAAAGGTGTATCTGTGTTTACCACTTGATGCAACGTAGCTTGCTTGTGAACTCCCCTTTAGCAGTGGTTAATTTATAAAATGACATCAGATAATCCCACATCTTTGTATGTATTTTATCTGTATGCTTTGTTTTAATCTGGATCTGTATAAGCAGTGACTGACTTAAAAGTTATCCGATAAATGCAGAAATTTGGTCAATATCAGCAGCTTTTGGTAGACTGTGTTTTTGGTTATCAAAAACCTGCAGAAAACGTTAAAGTCTTATGTTGCCTGCAGTAACTCAGGGCACTTTATTTGAAAAAAATCGACTGAATGTGTAAAGGAAATATGTGACAAAAGAAAATAAATACAAAAGCCATCTGTTCCTGTGGCCATGGAAACTATCATCAGGCACTCTGGTCTGAAGAGAACTTTACAGAATTACATAACCGTGTCAGTGTTCCAGGTCACTCTCATTGTCTCTGTGAGAAAACACCGGGATATATGCTCTTTATCTCCCTGTCTCCATGTGGGTGGTAGAAAACACCTCGTCTCTTTTAAAAATGGAAAAATTATGGGATTTATCTCAGGGAAAGGGAAACAAATTGTGGCATAAAATTAATATTTTTTCTCTTTTCTCTTTCAGAGGCCAAAAAAGGGAAAACACCGGAAGAGTTGTCCAATCTGGCCGATAACCCTGCCAACGACACAGTCAAGAATATCCAGGCTCTTCGCCCGCAGGAGACAGACAAAGTAAACCATTATGTATAATTTGGCGGAAAATTACATGGGTTCTCCTAAGAAAATGTAAATTAGGTGTGTGGCACTTTGGTTTTAAATCTATTTCACATTTAATTAATTATTTTATCAATTCAGCCTTACATACATAAGCTTCAAAAACGCCATCAAAGACCAGACCTCATGGATTATGTGCATCTGAGATCACCGGCTGATGAAGTAACACATACTGTGAAAGGCATTGAGGAACATCCAGTGAATTTGGATCCACAGCTTCTCGACAGCACAGGTTCATTTTATTCCTTTGCCTTATTGGACATTAATAATCATGATAGTCAGCAAAAAGCTTGATCCAATCGTAACTCAAATTAGATATTCAAGTCAAAAAAGGGGTCGTTGAGGCTAAAATATATATTTTTTTCTGTCCTTGTTCATCTTCTCTCAGGGCTTGAGGGGCTTCGGTTTGACGATCACGGGATGGTTCTTCCCCACAGCATCTTGGGTGGCTTAGAGGATTTTAGAAGTTATCTCCAGACTAAAGGAGAGACAGAAGTAAAATTGACAACTATTTAAACGCTCCCATTTAGATACAGAAATGATTTGACTTCTCTGTATTCACTGTAACATGTTTCTTCTATCACATCATCTCATAACTAGTTGGTGAAGCGAATACCAAAGTCCTTCAGAGATGTGACATCTGAGGCCACAGGGAGGCCTTCCATCAACATTGTGGAAAGAGAGATTTCCTCGGACCAGAGAAACTTCCAGAGTAATGCTCTGCAGCAGTGGGATAAACACATGAAACATCGCAGACTGCAGCAGGACTTCTTATCCTGTAAGCAGTTTAAGGCATTGGGTAGTCTGCATAATTATTTCTGTACAGCCTGCACCAGCGTACTACCACAGGGGTCCTCGTTGGAAGCAAATGAAAGATTTTATGTTGATTTATTTTCCCTTAAAAAAGTTTTCTCTCAAGTCTGCATTAATGTGTCATCTCTGTCTATTTCATGGTAAGACTTGCTCGACAGGCCATTGGAAAACTTACTGATGAACCAAACGGACCATTTCAGAGAAATTCACGAGCAGAAGGAAATTCTCAGCCAAGTCATGCCACTCATCCACTCTGGATATGTATGAGGCACACTTGCTTTTTCTAAACTACTACGTCTTTTTGTTTTTTTTTAATCTCTTCAGTTGTTCACTCGTGTGTCTTTTCTTCTCGAGGGCTATCGTGTCGGCAGTGAGTTTTGGAGTTTCCCGCAGCGTTATGGAGATGAAGTGAGTGGTATTACAGCCACTCTGACTCAGGCTGAGCTGGGCCGGCAGAAACCAGTCACACATGTGGGAATACCCAACAGCGTACGCCAGGAATTAGGTACAAACAGACACCTTCACTGTGTCCCACTTTGTCTCTTCAGCTTTGTTCATGACCGTGTTCCATCAATTGCTCTGTGAAAGGGCATTGTAGCTGTAACATCTTATCTCTTGAGCTTGTAAAAGCTCAAAATAAGAGATAAGATTATCTTTAAAAGGAGAAAACGCAGCATATATTGGATGTGTACTAGTTTTTCTACTCTGAACTGAGCGTGATAGATGAATTTGGAGAAATGCAGTAGTCTCAAAGACTTACTCCCACACAAACTGACTTTCAGTCTCGCTGCAGACAAACTGAATTCTCTCTGTGGGATATGTTTCATGTGCTAGGAATCAGTTCTGCTGAGACAGTGCGTCCAGCTTCTCGGACTTGGGACCAGAATGCATACCTTCAGAACCAGTACCAGGAGCTGAGAGAGGTTTTGCAGAACTTGGACATCAAAAAGCCAGTAACACAAATTTTATTCAAATCTTCAACTCTCAATGAGTATTGCCTCAACATTTTTGTATTTAAGATTTTTTTTTTCAGACGAGGATAACCTATATTTATTCCATAGGTTTGTCATGTATTTTAAAGAACAAATAGGGATTTTTTTCTAATTAATCAATATAACAGATAACTGAAATTGTTTATGGCCTTATCATGTCAAATTGGTCTTTGGTGGCTCTAAGAACTGTACAAGTTATCTTTCCATAAGTATTTTTATACACATGTTTGAAGTGTTACGTTAGATATTTTTTCTCACAAAGACAGTTAATAAATAAGTTTTAGGCCCACTTGAGATGATTTCTACAAAAGCACAGAACAGATCCCTTTGCTTTCTCAAGATCATGGAATAATCGTGGAGAATATGAGAATGACCATCTAGCTCATTTCATCGCAACTTGTTACAGCTTTTTATTAGCACTGTCATCATTGCAGGGGAGGATGCATATATGAACACTAAATCAAGGCAAAAACGTAGTAAAGTTGTTTGATGCAGTTATTAGAGTGGACAGTATCTGCTTTCATTAAAGGAAGATGTAGCTTTGACCATCGCACTCTTCTCTGCTTCAGCCAGCAGCTGCTCAGATAAATCCTAAAGGCAGATATAGCTGATTTCAGGCTATCCCTGTTTGCACACTTGCATCATGCATCAGTTGTCCCCCTTTTCAATGTAGGGCTTTCACAGTCATGAAATTTGAGTTGACATATCATTTTATAGAAAAACATGCAATTAATTATTTAATTGTCCATCTTTTATCACAGAATAAGCCTAATGTTAGTGTAATAATACATCTACAGCTTATGAACAAGAAGTGGATTCTATGTTGTAGCCTGACATTAAATTTAGCACCTAATCCAAACAAATAGTCCCATTAAAGTCCAACCTAATGTCACCAACTCACACATGCACAGGGAGAACTGAGAAACTCCACATACGGGCCCCAGCTGAAAGGTCGAACCAGGAACCTTCTTGCTATTTTCAAGAAAATGTAACAGGAGGTGAAGACTTTTTAAGAAAATCATCTCTAAACAGTTAACTCAGCAGTTTAAACTTCTTGAGGGGAAATATGGTGAATGTGCTCAGTTTGAAGTTGTTTATGTGCAGCAAAATCGCCAGATTGATGATGCCTTCAGACTAGCTTCTGGTGTATTGAAGTAATCCAGCAGTGCCACAGTTAGCCCTTATTCATTACTGTTTATTACTGTTTTTATTATGTAATTGTTAAGAGCAGTTCTTCTTTACATCCACACATATATTTGGATACCAAAGTAAACTTAAATCAGTTTTTCTGAGAATCTTTTTAGTGTTTTTGAGCTAATTTACGGATGTTTTAGTATTAGTCACCCTGAATCTTGAAATCTATTCATCATGTTGATAGATAAGTGTTTCGTTTTGAATTGTGGCTCAAAGAAGGTCTGACCTTGTGTGTCACAACTACTGCTTCAGTTCCAACTATTGAATTATCTGAAATATTTCATATAAAACCATAATCCACTCACATCAAACACATTTTGTTTCAACAAAAACATTTTTATAATTGGACCACACAATCCTCTGAAGCCGCTCACACCCCAAGGACATTCTGTCTCACCTAGCTCATATTCACTCTGTATCTTCACAAATAGCCTCTGATCATCTAGCCTTGGGCGCACTGTTCTGGATTTTCTGTGCAGGGAACAAACTCCAGGATATGTACAAGGCTTACAGTCCTCGCACATCCACACAAGCACACACGTCTATGCAGGTTCACGGGAAAAAAAACAAACCTGCACACCAAAAAGACTGTCCACAAACTGCTGCGGATATGCTATTATACAGTTCATTGTCTTCTATCACCTATTAAATGTGCATTCAGTGCACACATACATATTAAGATTAATGAAGCTGTCCAGCCCTCCCATAAACACCAAAGAGTGTTCACATGCACCCAAAAGCAGAACAGGTACAGTTATGAAATTCAGAGCGTGCCAAGTCATGAGTAGTACTTCTAAGATCTGTGGGACAACGGACCCCAAGAGGGACAGAGTCTACTTTAATGCTCCCTCTGCATTACAATGACTCCATCAGCAGCGTCAGGGGATTCTGAGTTAAACACGTATGCATAAATTTGCTTCTTAGCACAGCCAGTTCCTATTTAATCCTATTAACACCATTAGTAATAGGTGCTTCTTTTAGGTAGGTTTATTCAAATTTCATCTTCTTTTTGTGGTCTCAGCTGGCATCATCCCTCCACGTTTCGCTTTCCTCTGTCTCACTCACACAGAGAAAATGGGTGCGGTATGTTCTGTTGCACAGGTGACTAATGTGAGGCTTATGATTTGGGGTCTGAAGTGCCCTCTGACTTACAGAGTCTGAGACAGATCGTCCTGTCTGACTTTGCATTGATCACTCCACTCTGCTCATCATGAACTACTGGATGGGTAAAAAGTATTGAGCAAACAAAAACCCAAACAGTTCCACTGAAATACGTTGAATGACACTGTTTGTGTGAGGTTGAACTGGACTGTCTGAGAAACTGCGTGTCCCTCATTGCCAATATTCTTATGTTTAAAGGTTTCATAACCACATTAATTCAGTCTCTCTGGCTGTCAAGACAAAATTATTAATTGATGTCGGACTTAAAACAGCATAGGTATTAGTGAAATAACATCAACTAGAATGTTCCATTTTAATAGAGAATCAGTGATGATATACTTAAAAACTACCACTTTGTGTGACTTTAATTACAGGACATCAGTGGACTGGAAGTCATTGGCTCTGGAAAGCCATACGGTTTCATTACAGTGTGTCAAAGTCCCTCATTGGAGAAGGAGGAAGAGGAGAAGGGACACAAGCAGACGAAGGAGAAGTTGTAAGAAATACTTAGCCTCTCTGCCTTATCAATTTGTATATTCACCCCACTTACAAACTTAAGTGGACCTTTATCTAACCTAAATACAGTGTCAAATAAAAAAGTCACCCTGGATTTAACCAAGTAAATAGGTAAGAACCTTCTATTGTAAAAGTACTGCTGTAATTAATATGTTTTAGCTGGCAACAAGTTATTAAACTAACTGATGCAGTGAGTAGCTTCTCCTTCTTTCACAAACTATGGTGGAAGACACATCCTGTGGTTCTGGGAAATATGTCCCTCTACTTCAGAAGGGACAAATTATTAGTCTGCATCAAGCAAATGAAACGGGTAAGGAGACTGCTAAAACTACAGTGGTCTGACTCTCCCGTCATCAATTCAAGAATTTGATCAAAAATGAATGCAACTCTGGACAGAAATAAATGTGTGGGCTTATCAAAATGATGCTATGACAAATGTATTATATGTGAGGGTAAGGCTGACAGTGCTGTCCCTATTTCACAGACATTAATGAATGCAATCTGTATATCTGAGTAATTTATTCAATGGTGCATTCAAATCAACCCAATAAATACATCAGGAAATGCTTTGTGCTCACATTGTAAATAAAATCATAAACTGTTGTTGTTTCCAGTTAGTATCCTGGATATTTTGTCATTCTAAGTGTGGTTCAAATAGGCATAGGTTACTATATAACTGTGAAGAGTTGTCTATGATGTGTTAAAGGTATACAACATGTATGATCATGTAACCAATGTTTGCAAGCTTTTCACTTTGATGACAACGTGGCACAAAGTTAAATCTCAAGATAGCGAAAAAGAGACTGGATGGAGCATCTTTGGGCAGGACTATCGTATGTGAGGAGGTTATCACCGTGTCGGCTAAACGGAGGTGTTTAGGTTCAGACCCGCAGGGCTTTGAAGTTACATCGCACTGAATTCATTTGATTTAAGCAAACAACTTCCTTTCGCAGAAGATCCGATTATTATTTGATTTGTCAGTGTGTCAGTAGACAAAGGTCTCTACCGTGCTATAGACCAGAAAATACTGTATGAAAGAATGCCAGATTCAGACAAATGAGAGTTTTTAAAAGCAGATGGCTCAATATAGTCAGTCTGAAATCACTTTTTTATTGTCCCTCCACAGTGATCCACTCGCACAGTTTGATGACGTTCAGGTAGAAGCTCTGCTCATTCCTGCCTTGAGGTTCTGTGGTGAGCTTGCTAGCTGGACTGGAAACTCCACTTCTAACCAGGTAGAGAGAACTTTTGCACAGTAGGTTTGGCTGCAACTACATTTCTTAGAGAGACAGACCGTTGTTTGGGACAAGCTAATTTGCTTGTTCACCAGGTTTGCGAAACCTTTTTTGATCATTTAATGTAATATCCACTTGTGATGTACCACCTCCATCAGTAGAGCATCAAGGTCATGTCAGATGTTTCCTCCAATTGACTTTACCATAAAACACAACAGTTCCTCTAGAACATTCATATTTAAATTCTGATGAACTTTTACATAGAGTTAAGCTTTTAAGGTCAGGTCAACATCAAAGAGAAACAAATGCATTTTAAGTGGTTTTATTTTACATTAAAAGAAGCAGATTAGTAAGTATAGCATGACACTGCTGTTGATGTCATACTAGATTTAAAATGTGGTTCTCCACCACAAAGTTCTTTTTTCTAATTTATTCCTTTTTATTAGCAGCAACCCTTTATATGTTGATATATGCATGATGTGCATGTAATGTAGCCATTGTCATTGTCTTTATGTCTTAAAGCAATGTTTCCAGATCTGTGATGTTGAGACTAAACACATGATTGTCTGTCATTTTTCCTGGATGGGTTTATTAGGGGGAAGTAAGAATCAGTGCCACCATAATCTTTGAGGCCCAAACTGGAGAAAAAGCATCATCCCACCTGGAGCTACACAATGAGGGCAACACTGCCATCTTTTATGGCTGGCAGCCGCTTACAGTGCCACACAGCTTTCCTCACCTGTCATCACAAACACAGA
This sequence comes from Odontesthes bonariensis, assembly GCF_027942865.1. Classification (NCBI taxonomy): domain Eukaryota; kingdom Metazoa; phylum Chordata; class Actinopteri; order Atheriniformes; family Atherinopsidae; genus Odontesthes; species Odontesthes bonariensis. Next base: position 27,042,286 of record NC_134509.1, on the reverse strand, counting down.
CTATGCATTTCTACTTCAATTCCTCTTCTGGTACAGATACAAACAAGCAATAGTTATATATCACACAGTGCTTGTCTGTGTGCCAGCCCCTCATATCACTCAGCTAGCATTCAACCTGCCTTTTTGCTTTATGACTTATTTCCCCTCCCATCCAGGTGTGATCCGTCCTGGTGACACCAAGTGGGTGGAGTTTATATTTAAGTCAGAGAAGCCAGGTATCAAAACTGAACTTTGGCAGCTCAACACCCATCCTGTTTTGCTGCAAGGTGCCGCCATGCAAATCAAGTTGAGAGGAGTGGCTCTGTGCAAGGACAAAACCGCAGATCCGAGGCTTGTAAGTTTACAGAGAAGGTTTACAAAAAGGTCAATGGATAGTCTAGATCAGGTTTACCCGCATCCGATCCTCGAGGGTCACTGTCCTGCAGGCTTTAGATGTTCCCCTGCTTCAACACAGCTCATTCAGATGAAATGGATCACTTCAAAAGATTGCTAAGTCCTGCACAAGCCTGCTAATGATGCATCAAATCAGGTGTGTTGAAGCAGGGATACATCCAACACCTGCAGGGCCGGATGTGGGTATCCCTGCTTTAGATGGTAAAGAAATGTAATCAGTAGAAATCTGCATCATTTAAAATCATTTTCCTTCATTGTTTCTGTTGTGTGGATGAGCAGACAAAGTTGGAAAAGATAGTTGTGGAAAAAACATGTCGGTCGATTGTGTATGAGGCGCTGCGGAGGGTCCACTGCCCCAAAAGACCCAAGTCTCCTGCAGAGCTTTACATCACTGAAGAGCAACAGTTCAAGAACAAAAACCCCAAGGTAACGATATACCAGTGGAAGCATCTTATTTAAACTTTTCTCTGTATGAATCCAATTTGTGATTATTTTCTTGTTTTAATCCTCCTTGTTGCGTATTGTCTGATGCATGTTGATCATTGTGCATCAGAGGAGACCATTTTCATGTAGCACTGATGTGTCATACATTTTTCTATGAGAGTGTTTATTTCAGAATAAATCTTAGTCACAGCCCCTGATTCAATTGAGATGATCTGTAATGGAACCATTCATTGTGTGGTTTCTTTTGACATTTCACTGGCTGTTAGGCGAGAGTGTGATCAGCCCGTGAAGGCTGTCTCTTGCTAACATGGCCTTTAAGATAGCCCTCATTCATCTAGTATTCCACAATTATATTATTTCAACGATAATTTATAGTAGCTAATAATATAATTGATCAGAACCGCTAATATCTACAAAAAATTTAAAAAGACTTAAACATTTTTTAGTACAAATTGTACCTGTTATTATGGGTCATCTGATCTGAGATCGGAATAAAGAGGCTATTTTTTTCTCATATAGTTAGATTTCCAAAGACAATGATTGCTGCTGTTGAAGCCTTTCATGTGCTCACGTTTTATTACCACAATGGGTGACTCAAATAGTTTGACACTCCTCCTTAAGAGATAAAAAGAAATCTGATGTGTATCATAATGATGATAACTGTGAAAGGAAATGATATCCCAGTAGTGTGATGGTGGTTTCTGTTTGAAAGTTTTTGAACTTTAGAAACTAAAAGATTTGATGGGCATCAAGGGGAGCTTTACATTCATAAAGCTTCCCTTGGCATAGCAAATGTGTTTAGCATAAACGGTATTCAGATTACAATTCTGCTGCCATAATGCTGGACAGGACAAGGGTAAAAAAAAAAAAAAAAAACTAAAGGATTTCTGTGTAAATTTGGCGTAAAACATCATTAGATTTTTTACACAAGTCTTAAAAGGGGTAAAGAGAGCTCATCTAAACAAATGAGACAAAAAGATCATACTGTGGGATTTTTTTTTTTAAAGATAAATTTAAAGCTAAAAATATGTGAATAGCTTCAACTCTGAGCTGTTTTTTCCTTGAAGGAGTTGAGATAAAGTTCCAGTTTGTTGCGTTTTTAAGATCTTTTGGCAGAAATCTAATATATATATGTATATATATATATATATATATATATATATATATATATATATATATATATATATATATATATGTGTGTGTGTATGCATATATATAAATATATACATGCATAGCTCTGTGTTTGTTTTGTTTTTTTAATATAATTGCAGTGATCGAAAATATCAAACAATGGGTCTTCAACAGATGCGACAAAGGAAGTTGACATAATACTGCCACCACCATTTTTTACAGAACAGATAAAGTCCTTCAGCTGAATCTGAATCCTGTAATGATGTATCTCTGTTCAATTCTTAATTGGTCACATTTAGGTTGTTTCTTTTGTTCAATATTTCTGTGGATGGCTGCTGATTTGTGCAGAAATTTGAAACATTAAAACATTGAACCTTTAAAAAGGGCTTGCATACAAAGCCACCTCTGTTTTTCTACCCCAATCTGTTCTACCACATCTCTGTTTTAGTTGCAGTACTTTGATCAGCCAGTGCAAGACCTAAAGAGACTGTGGAAAGAAGTGAATCAAGCTTGCACCTGGGATCTCTCTGTTGACACACTCCGACAGGTCGTCACATGTTATGTTGGGTTGATTTGGGACTTAATGATTATTGATTTAAACAAAGAAAGAACACATTACTGTAATATTAGTTCGATAACTCAAATATTTAGTTTAAGGAACTTTTGAACATTGAATGTATAATTAATTTCATATCATGTTGAAAGGATGAAAGACATAATGTACTGTGTTTGTTCTTTTTATTTTATTAATTGTTTATTTCCTGTATGTAAGGCTGTGTTGTCTCTGCCTGATGAAGAAAAGACTCTGGACTCCCCCACAAAAGAAGAGAGTCTAGCCCAGCTCAACTCTGTGGTTCTGCAACTTTCTGAACCCTCTGAACTGAAATATTGTTATGTACCAGCTGTCACTATAGGGTAAAGCATGGATACTCATGATTCATACATCATCTTCAGTACACAAACTGATGTTCTACAGTCGCACAGTCATTGTAGCAAGCCTAGATGTTATGATTGTGTCTGGTGCCCTCTGCAGGCAGCAGCTGTGGAAGCAGCTTTTGGACACAATGGCTGATGAAGCTGCCAGGCTGAGAAACCTGCTAGGCCTCCCAGAAAAAGAAATGCGTATTGATACGGAGTGTGAATCCATGATCTCTGACGCTGGTGAGACTCGCATATTTTGGCTCTGAGTAGTGAGTTATGCCCATATTACTTGATGTCAAATTATTCAAAATAGCGTCACCTCTCAATAATGGCATCATATCTAGGTTAACAAGTGAGGTGATTCCTTCATGAAAAATAAAGAACAAATAACTGTATCGAAAATACAAGTTTTTAAATTCAAGTTCAAAGCAACTACACCTCTGATCACTGACTTATAAGTTAGAAAACATGTGATCTTTCAAAATGTCAGCAGTGATGCATAGATGTTAGAGTGTGTTGGTGTTGGACTGCATATGTGCAAAGGGTGTAAGGAGATGACACATGAAGATTAATCTATGAATGCTTGTGGACATAACAAAGCACTGGCTGACAAGAAGCGTTTAGTTTCTAGAGGGTTGATAGAAGAGGAATATTCCAATAACATAATGATTCAAGGATTTAACATAAAGTCACATAAATCATGTGGTCGAGTATACTGCGTGACTTAAATCCAAAAGTAACCCTGTTGGGGTATTTTATAGAGAGAGAATGAGCAACACAACCCTCCAAGCAAAAATTAGTCTAATTTGTGAACTTCTAGTATAGTCCATGCTATGAAGAATTTGTTATGAGAAATAATTGCGATCATGTGTGTACAGATCCTACTTTTCTTTAACCAAATAAGTCTAAACTGTTGTTGTTGTTGTTTTTTATTAAAAAAAGAGGAAACTCTCTACTGTTTAACGCATAAGTACACAAATCCATTTGGGCTTGCACTGTTCTACAAATTTGCTCTGCTCAATACTTTGCCATTTCATCTTAGATGTGATTGGTGATGCACACAAAGAAGACAAGAATGAGAAAAAAGCAGAGGCTGCAGCTAAAGAGGAGCAAAGCCTGTCGAGATCCAGATTCAAAGATGACAGCAAGGGAGAGTTAAAGGCACCAACGAATGAGAATTCCCTGGAGGTGAGAAGAAAATGTGCCTGAAACAGAGTACAAGAGAAAGACGGCATGTGTGTGTCTGTGTGTAGCTGATTAACCATCATCAACATAGAGATTGAGAATTATAAGATGTTTTGCTGCAGAGTGGCAGCAGAAGCAAAGGTTTTTGACTTGTAAGCATTAATGAAATATGTTTCGCAAGACATGAGAGCTCTCTTCATCTGACGCTGAGAGCTGATCCAAACGCGAGTCATCTTCATCACTTCAAAAAAGCTGTCACTTCATCTTTCATTCATCTCCTATTCAAAGGCTTTCTGATGTCTTGCTACTACTGACTGCCTCCTTCCAACTTGGCCGCATGCGGCCTCATTCTCACAAATGCATACACCTGCAATTGTATGTTCTTTCGGTTAATTCCCTGAAAAATCATTTGTCATATTTGTCAAATTATATCTGGACTGGGTTCTGAAGATTTTATAATGATTCTTACTTGCACTAAAAATCAGCAGCATAAAAATCAACTACTCTACTTTCAGTTTTCCGCACTAATGTAGATAGAGTTTTTCCCCAAGAGAGGCTTTTTTCCAAGCTTAGCAATACAGTGTGTCGGCGGCCATTTCTGTTTTCCAGGCCGGTTAAAAGGGCCTTTAAAGAGTAACTAGTTTAGTGAGATAATGAGAACTAAGTGTTACCAGTACTCATTCCTTTTAATGCTTCGCTTTTCTGCTCCTACCCACCATGTGGCCATTTGCATTATACCCAATCCTACTCGCAGATCTGAATTTTAGGGATTGATGATGTTGTTTAAAGATGACGCACTGCTCAACTGACCTCTCTCCTCTCTCCTCTAATGGTTCTTCTCTCCATTGTCCACCGTGACAGGCCTTTAGAATTGGTATGGGGCCACAATTTTATCTGCTCATATTTTGCTGAGTGATTTTTCTCCTTTGTGTATTGTCTGACTCATAGGTAGGGTTCAACCTATTACTCACATGTTACCATGGAAACAGAACAGTGTGTGAAAACGTCCAACTGCTCCTGGACTGTGTGCCAGGGTGTGAATTAATTGCATCTGCACCATTTCAAGCCACCTGTCAAAGATGCAAACACAGATATTTGCCGAAAGTGCTGCATGCTTTTCAGCTATTAATTCAATTCTTCGTTGCTAACGCTGCCCATCCTTCCATAGGAGAGTAAAAAGAGGGGGAGAAAAAAAGATGACACAGGAAAGCCCTCTATAAAAAAGCAAGGAAAGGAGTCTCGCTCACTGACTGATACCTGTTTAGGAAGCTTCAGTCGACTGCCACCTGATGCCCAAAGTGTAGACTCAGAAAGAATACACTTTTACACAAGGATTCTGCATAAAAAGGCAAGTCATTAACTTTCAGCTGTAGTACATCAATGTGAAATTGTTTTTGTTTTATGATCCCTTGCAAAAGCTAAGTAAGTTGTGATATACAGCGTAATAGATTTTGAGGTTGAAACAGTCTGCTCTTATTTTGAAAATTAAGGAGAAAATCCAACACTTTCAAAACATGTTATAATACAAGATTTACAAATGAGGAAAAGGGTTAGGGTTAGGGTTAGGGTTAGGGTTAGGGGTTAGGGTTAGGGTTAGGGGTTAGGGTTAGGGTTAGGGTTAAGATACATAACATATAACTAAACAATATTTTCACAATACAAGGGATGGAATGAAAAGTAAAATAAATAAATCTGCTCAGATATTTTTGATTCATTACCATCTGTTTCAGTTTTAACTGCTTCTGGACTCTGGATTGTTAAACTGAATCAAATCTATTGCTTGAATTCTTGACTAAATGTGAGAAAGAATCGTTTTCTTCTTGTGAATATGAAATGCAGTTATAACATTGAGGTTGATTATTTATCTGATGTCGGAGTCATTCGGTTTATGGGAAACCAAACAACATATTTGTCCAGAATAAGACAAAATCAAAACGGAAACACACAGATTATACCAGAAATTTTTCACAATTGTGCATTGCCTAAACACATGTACAACATATTGCAGACAACCATTACAGAAACTATACACTTTACAAAAATGTCTTCCTCAAAGTTAATTATAAGATAGCATTTAGCTAGATAGAATTGAATGAAATACATTTTAAATGCATTTTTGTGACGTATTATGACAGTGACCCTGTCAGGAAAACAAAGAGGGGTACAAACTGATGCCTTAAAATAACCTACATGAGAATGCAGAATATCAAGTGTTAAATAATATAATTTTAAAGGGATATGATCACCAGACAACCGACTGTTTCCCTCTGAATCTTTAAATAAAAGGTATGCCCAAGGGGGGCAAAATCAAATTTCATGTAACATGTAATCAACATGTAAACTTATATGTCTTTGTTTATCTGGCAGGTTTATGCTCTCATGGAGGACCTAGTGTACAACCTCTGTGACCTGGTGGATGAAGTTAATGTGGGAGGCGGACAGAACACAAAGCACTAAGACAGGAGAGGCAGGCACAGCCATTTACAACCAGATGTAAAAAAGAAAAAAGAAAAAAACATCAGATAAAGATGCATGCCTTATTTTGCTGTGAAATCAATAAACATTTTCTTTTTCTGTCCTGTCCACGCCTCCAAACTCTCATCAGTGGGTGCTGTTAGGTTAACCGCTGACAAAACAGGAGACACGCCACCCAGAACCATGACCTACTTTCTGATCAGATCTGATTCTTCCCTTTGGATGTTAGACTTTAAAATATATATTCAGTCATGAGTTTAAATCCCCTGCTTTTCAACATTAAGGATCCCCTAATGTTAAAGAGTTCTAATCCAGTCTCACACCTGGAGCTAACAGGGCTGACACAGTGACTCCTAAAGTTCATAAAAGCTTCCAAAGTTCAAACCAGTGCCCTTAAAGGATTCAAAGAAACACTAACCTCTTAAGGTCTTCAAAGTTTATTGAGATGGGGTGAATTAATGCCTGGGAATTAAGTGAAGAGCTCAGATTTATACAATTTCTTTGGATGCTGGATATCTTAAAGATGAACTGAAACGAATGTTCATCTATCATTCAAATTAAATTTTTGTCGTTTTCTAAAACCATCAATCCAACTTGAACTAAATTTTCCAGGCATAACTTGTTAAAACGGCCATTTAAAAGTGTGAATTATGTGGCCTTTGGTGCGAAATTGGCCACGTGACCGTGACGTCATAGTGTTGACTCCCTTATTTGCTAGTATGGCTGGCTGCGAAAACAACATACATTTGATGGACCTATATCTCATAAAGGAACCAAAATTCTGATACAAACATCAGCAGGTCGAAAGAACACACCTCTAACATTATGTGGAAAAACTTTCGTTGAATTTAAGCCACACAAATCGATTTAATATCTATATTGTAGAGGCTCTCTGCACCTCCCGTATGGGTAATGGAAATGAAAGAAAGTTACCATTTTCGGCACAGGATCGGCGGGCACAAAACAGCCATCGCTCCTACTACACGCTGATTATTATTAAGATGTTATCAATCAAATGACACAATAGTGTATGTTTGCTGTGGTAAACTGGAAAAGATTTGAACATGCCGGTTTCGCAGATATGGCATTCTGCTGCGCTGTCTTTGACACGTTGAAACCTAACGAAGTGGCACATTGAAATCCAGCCACTTAAAAAAAACGTATGTGATAATAACATGGTTTTAATGTAAGCTTAATAAACAATGGCGTGGATTAACGGGTCGGAGATCCTCCAGTGCGCGGCCCCATCTGCGGATCCTCACGGGTCGGCGGCAGGGAGATGGGCACCCGGCCTCGGCACGACTGACAGCAGCCATCGGTAGGACTGATCCACGGAGCCTCGGATGTCGTAGCCGGCGCAATCACCGGAGAGACCAGACAGCAGATGGCGAGCGTTGTTGGTGGAGGGCAAAGCCAGGTGGGCTTTCAGCCGGCATATTGCTCCACCTCTCTTTCCACGTCTTCTGCGACGGCTGTTGCGTGGCAACCGACCAGGTAGATGCCATAGGTAAGAGGGCACAGACGCCAAAATAGGTGGCGGTGGCTTTGTCTGATCGTTGACGTGATCGATTTAATGTCCACAGAATCTCTGATTTTCAAGAGACTCAGGCGATCATAGTGATGAAAACGATAAAAACATGACAAAACACAAAAAAAGCTAGCAGAGGTAGACGGCCAGCCACTCACAACGGCGCCAAATTCTAGCTGGATAGACCGAAGAGCAGACCGAGCAGCTTCCGAGCAGCAAACACCGTAACAGGTGCAGCTATCGGCAGGCGGCAGCAGGCAGTGATACGATCCACCGTGCTCTTGTCTTTGCCTTCTCCTTGTCAGCCTCAGTTCCAGTATTTTTTAGTTTGGGAAACATGTGCAGAGAGATGTCTTCAGTGAAGCTGTTATTTTTGCAACTAACACCATTTGGCCGAGCAACACAATATTTTCCACCGTGCTTTGATGTCTTAGCCATTGACGCCGCCATTACAGTTAGACGACTAGAACTTCTGTGTCAACCTTATGACGTCACGCATAAAAAAATGAATTCGCACAAAAAGACAAAATGTGGCTCCTTTTGAGCCCGTTTTAACATGACTTCCCGGATAAATTATTATCCAGACAATATCTCATTTTAATCGCAAGGCTTGGAACCTTTAGAATCAGCAGCAAAAACTGTGAAATTCCAACAATTAAAATTCGTTTCATAAGTCCTTTAAAGACTCCCATTCAAAAACCCACCCCTCTGATGAAATACTAAGTCCAAACCTTTTCTCTCACTCATCATGGTATCAGTAGCTTTTCCAATTATAGTCACTTCCAGCTCTATGTACACCAACACAGTGATGCCTGAATGCCAACCTGGAGGCTTTAAAACCACAGTTTACAAGCCGCTGGGTGACATCCAGGTGGCGACTTCCGTTTCTGATCATAGCTCAAAAGATGGTTTCAGTGTTTTCAGCAGTTGGCTGAATTCTGACTCTTCTGTGGGTTGGGAGCATGCAGCTCTGCTCCCCTCAGCCTTCCATCCCCTCACACAGCCTTCTGCGTCCAGGCTGTCTTACATTTTATTCTTTTGACTGACATGTTGAGCATGTCACATTTATGTTAATCTACCTCTTTACTCCAGATTATGTTCCTTGTTGTTGGGTGTTACAGCTTGTTGGATATCCACTTGCATTTTCTTTTGAGTTAAACACACACTTTTTTGAATCAATAAATATTAAATAAATCCGCAATGTTACATTTGACGCTCCAGTGGAGCAGCCCCACTGCGCCCACACCAGGGGTCTTGAAAATAAAAAAATGAAACCATAATCTTGCCAAGTTTGCCCCCTCCATCTTTAACAAAGAAAGATGAAACATCCCAATTTTTACTGGAGTGATGAAAGATTGTCCAACATGTGAAATAAACATAATGTTTAATTATAAACTGTAGGCCTACAGCCAGAAAAGCCTAACTTCACTGATATTCCTGTTTAACCTTTGTATAAAAAGACCCCACCTCACCATATTGTCGAGAGTGATGAAACATGATCTGACATGGTGCTTAGCACGGTCACATCACAGTCAGAGGGTTCCCGGTTCGAATCCCGACTGGGCCCTTTCTGTGTGGAGTTTGCATACTTTTTTTTCTGGAAAAAAAAAAAAAAACAGCCAGAAACGTCTACTACAACAATCTGAAAAATGTGAAAGATTAAACATGTGATATATGAAAATACGCTGTGCAACAGAAACTTGTATCAGGACTTGCATTAAAAAGTGTTTGTTTGCAATGGAAACGTGGAGTAAAGGTACGAAAAACTCTGTACAGTTCTAGATCAAACAACAAACCTTGAACAATCAATTAAAAGGTTGACAATAGCTATATTTTCGGTTTACGTGCGGAAAATGAAGTGCCATACTGTAGATCCACCTCTGCTGAATGAGTGCACCCTCCCGCGTATATTGTGGCAGTGATAACTACCTTGGCACGACACCGGGTCCATTTCACGACTAGCTCCCGGGCTGTAGAGCTCTGCAAGGCTCCAAGTTCAAGTCGATCTGAAAACTGAGTCAACTAAAGCCGCAGCGCTGTGAAAATATGCGGACATGGATGACTGGCCATGCTTTAGTTAAATCTAAACAAAGCTCTGAGAAGCGTTCTTGACCATTTTCCAGTCGTCACCAGAAACTGCAGCTACTTCTATCAACTCGGATGCAGTTTATAGTATATTTGCTATGATTTTATGACGGTAGAAATTAATTTGTCCAAGCTTCTGGGGTTGTCAGTGTTCGTCACAATGCATTTTGTTTTATTTGCAGCTTTGTTTCTCTTTACGCACGACCTTTCTGAAACCTTGCGCTCTGACAAATGCGCTTCCCGGTGCGACGTGAGCTCGTGTCCGAGCCCGAGCTGCACCGGCGGGTACGTGCCGGACAGATGTAACTGCTGCCTGGTATGTTCTCCAAGCGAGGGGGACCCCTGCGGCCGCAAGAATGACCTGCCCTGCGGGGATGGCCTGGAGTGTAAGCTGCTTTCCACGGAGAGGCGGAGAGGCTCCAAAGGGGTCTGTAGGTGTAAGACGGACTATGAGGTGTGTGGAAGCGACGGCAAGACGTACGGTAATGTGTGTAAGTTGAAAGCAACCAGTCGAAAAGCTGTCCAGAAGGAAAGACCCTCAGTGAGCCAAGCGCACAAAGGACCCTGTTCGTCTCCAGGCGCAGGTAGGACTGCTTTAACCCTTTAGATATAGATGAAAAAATGCAATGATTTGCAAATAATTTAAATCCTTTGTGTAAGTAAACAAAAACTGCTATGTTTAATTTGATTTGTTTTTGAAAGAATATGTGCACCTTTTTAACAGAATGATGCTAGAAGCACGTCTCTAACCTCACCTCTTTTTCACAGCACAGTTTGGAGAAGGAGCACTTCCTTTTGTTATTTTAATGTTTATGTCCGCGGATGACAGGTCTGGACTACAGGCGAGAAGGTTTAGCACATGATCTCTTTTTTATGATCTTGCTATTTTTTATATGTGCAGAAAGGAGTTTGGCACTGTTTTCTGAAATAAGCAAGGCCTCAAACGTCAACTGGATGGCAGCATATATTTCTTAAAAGAGTTTAAATCCGTATCAAACTGGGTCTTTGTTTAGTTTATTTTGTTTAGTTAATCCAGCATTTAAAATATACAAAAATGATAAAGAAAGACAAAAAAGGGCAATGACAGACAGAAAGCCCAAAGGACTTTTTCTGAAGCTTCTACCCAAAAAAAAAAACAATACCATAGTTATCAGCTTATACAACAGTGACTCTTGAATAACACTAATAATACATATACAATACAAATGTTTTTATGCCTAAGACAACCTCATTAGTTGTCCACTGTTTTCTTTTCTTATTTCTTTAAGCATTACACATTGTTTCAAGTCTTCTATTTCCCCTGTCCTTTTTCTAGATGTGTCTCTGGCATCAAATTAAAAAATAATTCAACATTTGATATATTATGTTTGCACTGTTTTCATTTATGCTACATGACTATATTCTCACTTTTTTTCTCAGATGAGTATACATGCAGAAATCTACATTTTAAGGACTGAAATTGCAATTCAATCCTACAGTCATGGTTGTGAATGATGTGCTATGTGTGTGTGTGTGTATCCATGTAAGTTGTCTTTCTGTATTAATGCAGTGGGTTCTTCATGTCAGTATAGGTCGTTCCCTGCTCCGTTCCAGCAGCCCTCGCTACAAGTTCAACTTCATCGCTGATGTAGTGGAGAAAATAGCGCCTGCTGTTGTCCACATTGAACTATTTGTAAGGTGTGATATGTGTGACTGTGTGCTGTTGAGTGAGTCGTAGTCTTAATTCTCATCTGACAATATTCAGAAGAGATTTTAGTTTATTATGTGTGGCACAGTGATGTTTTCTCCCTCTATGAATTGAAAAACTAGAATGAAATTCTTTTGTGTAGCATAATGTGTTCTTGTTATTTTTTAGAAAGAAATGTGGCCCCACCAGTGTGCTGCTTTGTCTTCTCTGCCGTGGTTTTATGATATTGACTTCTGCAAATTAAGCCTCCCTATCTGTATGCCACACAGGACAACCAGAATGTGAAATGAACAAAAGTTTTCCTTCCTCTTTTTCTCTTCAGACATCCTCTGTTTGGTGACCACACCCGTCTTTCCAGTGGCTCTGGTTTCATCGTGACCCACTCAGGTGTGATTGTGACCAACGCTCACGTGGTAACCACGGCTGCAACAGTGAGATGGAGGCCCCAGTTGCGTGTTCAGCTCCACGATGGGGATGCGTACGAGGCTGTGATTAGATATGTGGACAGGAAGGCGGACATAGCCACTATCAAGGTCAATCCACAGGTGAGAACACAAGCACTGATCCTGAAACTCTCACCTGTCTCTGTTTCCAAAATGATGAAATATGAAAAACTACCGGTACTTCTTTTTTTTTTCTGTGGCTTCCATGACCCTTGAACAAGCCAACATGAAACATTCTGACAGTTTTTTGCACCAAGTTCTGACAGCTTCCTGCTAGAAATCATAGGGCTAGCAGGAATGCTTTCATAAACACTAACTCTGTGACTCACAGACACAGCGCTGATGTGTGTATTCTCACACCCACATCTGACATACTTGGACTGTTTTGTAAGCTATAAACTCTTCCTCCCTACTATTTTGCTTTCATTCATTGTACTCTTCTTTTAAACTTACATCCATTCCCTCCTGTGTCTTTTTAAATCTTCACTGCGTCTGTCCGTATGAGAGCAGAAGAAGCTTCATGTGCTGTCTCTGGGCCGTTCGGCTGATCTGAGACCCGGGGAGTTTGTTGTTGCCATCGGCAGCCCCTTTGCCCTGCAGAACACCATGACTATAGGTATCGTCAGTACAGCACAGAGAGATGGCAAAGAGCTGGGTATCAAGGACTCTGACATGGACTACATCCAGACTGATGCCATTATTAATGTGAGCACACGGATACATATACATGCATGTGTACATGATAATTACATTTTTTTTTTTTACAATACCTTGATTCTGTATAGTCATTTTGATAATTACGTAATGTTTATTTTTATTTCTTATCTTTCATATTTGCGAGAAGTATGGCAATTCTGGAGGACCCCTTGTAAACTTGGTAAGTGGTGTAAGTATGATGGGTTTTCAGTGGACTGTCGAAAAATAGATTAAAATGATCAAAAGTACTGAGCCCCAATATTCTAACTCAGTTTCACCTTACCAAAAAAAAAACTTAGCCTCTATGACACTGGTCCACAATGTTCTTCTGCCTAAAGGGTTGCCTTTGACCTGATATCTGACCACAGTTAGGCCTCAAAAGCCTCACTGCATATTAGAAAGCAGTCAAATTGTATTTTAAATCTGAAATACAGCATATTAGAACATAGGAGGAGCTATAATGTATTATAGAGCACCATGCAGATCTAATTATTCTATATTGTAAACCTGTATAGGTAATCCCGGTGTTGATTTATGACACATATAGTTAAACTAAATGCACAACATTAGTTTTGGTAACCTCCCAAAGTGGATCATGAAACTCAGTTGAGAAACTATTTGGGCAGATTTATAATAATAAATATTACAAATTCACTGACAAATATCACTACTATTGCTTCTTATTCTCCTGATACTGCTATTACTGTTACTCATGACTAAAAATTAGAATGATTAATGGAAACAGAATATAAAGTTGGATTTAGACTTTCTAACAGATGCAGTCCTGAGTGGTATACATAGAGCCAAGGGAGTAGGAATGAGTTTAACATTGGGGGCGACACATATCGGAAACCTGACAGATATAAAATAATTTTTGGGTTGGACAAATGCGCGTGTGTCCAGGTTCCTACGCCTATGCATAGAGCAGAGTTCCATCTTTCAAACCAGCATTTCTTCAACATGTATCATCTCAGAAAATATTTATATCTCCACGTACCACCATTGGGATTGACATAAAAAAAACATTCTCAGACGGTGTCAGGTTTAGGAACAAGCAGATGGTGAGCTGACTTGTGAATGTGGAGCTGAAGGGGTCTTCCTGGACCCCTTTTGAAGTAGAAACATAGAGCAGAGGGACCAGGGCGTTGACTTTCTCCTAGTAAGGTATGGGAACAAGAACAGGAGAGGCGTTTGGGACAGACAAGGGACAGAGACAAGGACAGGTGGAGCATTGTCTGAGGCAGGGATGCTGGGACTGAAGCCTGGATCCTCACCTCTCTCTGGGATGTTTTTCTTGGAGGCCGCTCAGGGGTTGTCTCCTGCTGAAGACAGGCCGACAGCTGGCTGGCCTTAGCCAGAGAGTCAGCGGTGGGAAAGTGGAATGTTGGTAGATCCTTTTTGAGAGTCGCAATTATTTACAGCTTCTTTGTCATTTGCAGCAGGGTCAACTGCCTGAGTCTGGAAAACAGTCCATTCCACAAGGGAATAAACAGCCTGTGGGTTACATCCATGGAGCCAGAGATAGCAGCCTGCCAAAGGTGGAGTTAAACTCTGCTACATCCTGGAGAGTGGCTGGGTTGTCTGCTGGGTCCAAGTCTGGCAAGATCATTCTGTCACAGTTCATGGTTGAGGGAGGACCCGAACGCAGGACTAAGCAGGAGGCTGTCAATGAGGGAAACAAAAGTTATGGCAAAACAAAAAGGGCTGTAGAGGCAGGTAATCCAAAAACACAGGTTAGAAGCAAACAAGACTCAGCTGGCACAGACAACAGAACTGAGGGGGCAAACTATGATGAGGATCTTGCACTTGACAAGGGAAACTGAAAAAATGCCAAATGCAAGGTAGGTGAGTGGCAATTTAAACTAAGACCAGATGAAGAACAAGGACAGGAATTGAAATGGGGCAAACTGTACAAAATAAAACAGGAAGCAAGATTACTAATCCCAATCAAAAGACCATAGACCATGACAGTATGTGTGTTTGTGTGAGTGGTTGAAGGAGAAAAACATTGTAAAACACTCTTTAGAGCCTAGGTGAAGATAAAGGGCTCTCTATAAAAGTGGACCATTTACATGTAGACATTTTTCTTTCTTTCAGGATGGCGAAGTCATAGGCATCAACACTCTGAAAGTAACAGCAGGGATATCCTTTGCGATCCCTTCAGACAGAATCAGCCGCTTCCTGTCAGAGTCACAGGCCAAACATAGCAAAGGTTAGGTTTCCAGTCTGAGCTCAGCTCTTTTTAAACAGTAGTTCCTCTTCCTAATGTCTAAATACCTCCTGTAAAGCCCTCACTGTTTAGTATTTACCATCATTTCTTATCCGGGCTGTGACAGAAAAGACGAGACGACAGAGAAGACGAATGGGAGAACCACAATCAGATGAAGGTGAGAGCTGCTGAAGCAGCGTTCTTCATGTAAATATTATGACTACTTTAAGCCTTTCTAAAAATGGAGGTGCTATTTTTCTTGTCAGAGCTGCCAGAAGTGAGGAGATATTTTTTAGGCATCAGGATGATCACAATCACCAAAGAGTGAGTTGAAACTTCCACTTGGACATTGTTGTTGCATGTTATTAGTTTTGTGAATTTCAAATCACGTGTTTCGTGTGTGCCTCAGGCTAGTGGCAGAGCTTAAACATCAAAACCCAGACTTTCCTGACATCGGCAGTGGGGTTTTGGTGCAGCAGGTCATACCTAATGCTCCAGCAGAGAGGTGTGCTCACACACATATGTAAAACCCAAGCACACACACACATACAAGAAACTTTGGTAGAAAATAAGTGCTGCGCTCTTCAAGGCAGAAATTATCAGCCATACTTTGTTGTTGTTTCAAATGATTCTGGCCATACTGTGGTTCTATAACATGATGATTTGATATATTCTAATATTTCATTTTATCATATATTATTTGGCTATGTGTTTAACACCTGTAGGCCTCTATGTGCCTCAGTCATCCCTATAGAAAAAGTACTTACATGAGTTTCTCTCCTTTTCATGTGTATAAGTGGTGGTATCAAAGCTGGTGATGTTATCGTGAAGCTGAATGAAGAGCCGGTCCAGACCACTGAAGACATCCACGACGTGCTGCAGAGCAACAAGCCACTTCTTCTTGAGATTTACAGGGGAGACGATCATTTACTGTTCCACATCCACCCTCAGTATTTGGTGCATTAATGGCTCAGATAATTTGTTTCCAGTATAATTTACTGCTGGGAGTTATGAATAATCTTCAGTTATTAAAAGAAGAAAACAGACAATTCCTTTTCAGTTTTTATCAGTATAATGATGTTGGTTTTGTTTTTGATTTGCAAAGTTTTTGAGTGCATTTGTTACAACTCAGTACAATACTGAGAATACTGTTAAGTAGATTCTGCTGCACTGTAAATTGAAGGTGGTTCAATATAAAAGCTTCAAGAGAAGTGTGTGCACAGTGGTGTGTATTTATCTGTCTGGTCTGTCCAGCAGCTGCTGCCAGCAGTCAAATTTCTCACCTCTGTTTATGTCCTCTCGTCCCTCCTCCTTCCTCTCTGGCTTGGATAGACATCCTCGTAATTTAAACAAATCTAAGCCAACAAGTAGAGTCAACACAAGCACAATGAGCAAAGTCCTGTTACTGGAGGAGTCACTTATACTCCTCTCTTCTCAAATTCTCATGTGTAACGTTATCATGAATCATGAAATGCCCTCTGGCTTAACAAATGAAAATCCTTTTAAGGCTATTTGGGGCCAATGTGAGAACATTTATCTTGGTCACATCTGCTGACGAGCATAATTAAAGAGAATTGAAGCTGACTTAGACAAAGTCTCTATGCCTTGACATCAGTGCTGTTTGTAGTTTGTTAACACAGATTTCTCCTCATGACCCTGTAGCCTTACTTGAAGTGTGAATACCTGCACAGTTCATAAACCAGACTCAAACACACAAACCATCCTGCTCACATAAACAGAGCCATGTTGTGCCATGTTACTGTTGAAATAAGCTGATAAAACCACTGAAGACAAATTACACCCAGGAGGAGTCTTCTTTTAAGTGGCTGAGGTGTGTGTGCTGTTTTTAATCTTGGCAAACACAGAGTGTGTCAGTGAAACAGAGAGCAGACACAGCCGTTTATCCTTATAAAGACAAAACTTAACAGTAAAATTGTTCCAGTGAGCTCACACCAAATGCAATCATCTTATTCAACTGTAAGGAAAAAAATACTATGATAAAATGATATGTCTCCTGCTTATACTATGGATGATCTCAGACTTTGATTTCAGACTCAAAAAACACTTAATGTGTTGACATCCAGAGGCCACTCTGTGTACATCCTTCCATCCATTTTCTATACCCGCTTAATCTAATTCAGGGTCGCGTGGGGCTGGAGTCCATCCCAGCTGTCATTGGGTGAGAGGCACCCTGTGTACCGTGTCAAACACAACTGATGGTTCCGAAACTGGCCACTAGATGGCGTGTTGAGACTAAAAATTTGCTCATGACGTGGCAATAGTTCAGCTGCTACAATTCTTAGTTTATAAGACCATTTCATATGAAAGGAAGTTTAAATATAACTCTGGTTTCTTACTGGGTAATTAAGTTCTTAAAACTCCATGCAAGATTTCACATAGAATGACTGTCTCTCGCTAGTTTTTCTTTTCCTATGAAACCTTTAGACAAGTCTGGGTTGATGTCCATACTGTCCGCAGTGCTATAAATGGTGGCCCTGCTGTCCAAACCTCATGGAAATTAATCATCCAACGACCAGAAAACAAAGAAATATTTCACAAAGAACTACACTCTTCAAAACACAAAACTTTAACAAAAAAAGCATTTTAATCTTTTAGTTTTCTAAACTGAATCAAGAACCTATTTATGTTGTAAATTCATATGTTTGATTAATTCTCAATGACTAATCTAATAGTATTTAGAACATTTTACCAAATCAAAATGTATTATTATTTTATTCTGGTAACACAATTGCGTAATTTCTTACTTACTTTTAAAGACACTTTTTACTTTTTACTGACTTGAGAATACTAATTTGATTAGAACAAATTTTCTGCAGATCAACAGTCTGTTGATTTTGTCTGATTCTCCTTTTCATAATGAACCAAATATTTTCAGTAAGAGACAGATGTGGACTGCAGGCAGGCTGGTCAAGCACACACTTTTTGTGCCTATGAAGCCTCACTGTTGGAAGTTGTGCAGAATGAGCTTATTGTCCTGCTGAAATAACCACGGACACCATCAATGGTATCTTCACACGTGAAATTATCCATGGCATGGACACCGATACATCACAGATGCTGACTTTTAACACCTTTCACTGATAACAGCCTGGATGTTTCTTCTAGTAATTGGCACTCTTAGCCAGATATCAGTTCTATCTCAAAAGAAGCTGCAATGTGGACTCATCTGACCACAGAACAAGTGTCCACTGTCTGTCTGTCCATCTGAGATGAGCTCCTGTCCAGAGAAATCTGCTGAGTTTTTGCACAGGGTTGAAATATGGCTTTCCCTCTGTGTAATACATCCTCTTATTAAAGTTAATGATCAAAGTATTGATCATGGTGGCATAACGGTTTCTGGTACAGTGTTGCTTGAGGCCTCTGAGGTTTCCTTTACACACTCCTTGAATCTTTTCACAATAATATGCTTTACTCAAGTTGTTTGTAGAACTTTGTCTATGTACAAGTTCTTTTCAATTTTGCATGCGGAATTACTCTTAACATCATTATCATTTTTTCTTATTGAGGATTTTCAGTTTGACACAAAATGGTGATCCATAACCCATTACTGCTTGAACAGACTTAACCTTTCATGGAAGCGTGTTCATGGAAAAAAGATGATGACTCCCATGATGCGTTGTAAGAAAGAGAAGAACAGAAACAGGTATTTATAGTCAGGCTCCATTGTAATGCCCTGTCTAATGTCAAACTGTGAGTCATTTCACATAACCTGATGACATTTTAGTTGCGCTTAATAGATGCCAGTCAACACCATCTTTTTGGTGCATGAAAACAAACACAGCACACATGCACTTTATGCGTCAGTCAGGTTAATATGTAATGGAAGGATCTGCTTTTAGGGGACACAGATATTAACTGGTGTACACATACACACATATATATATATACATACACGTGTGATGAAGTAATGAGTTGGAGGAACTTTTAAGGGCACAGACTAAAGACTGGGCATGTTTCTGATGTCATGGCAACAGCTTGAACTCAATTTAAAAAAAAAAAGAAAAAAAGCCCTGTTGAACTGAGGCATTACAGTAGCACAGACCCTAACTACTTCCATGTGTCTCATAGAATGACTCATTGTTTTACTGATCAGAACTCATGTGGCTAATTCACCGCAAGAGGAGATGAGGAAACACAAAGCTAACAAAGTTTTGGATGAAATCTTCAGAAGATCATTGAACTCACCTTCTACACAAACACAAAAATGCACACAACCATAACATAGGGTGTATTACAGCTGAAGGCCACATCTCTCTCACACACAGGCTCCACAACTGGACAATTAGTCCTGGAAACAGGAAAGTACAGCCATGTGTGGTTGAGTTCAGTGTTTTGGCTCAGAACTCAACTATTACTACACTCTCTTTCCTAATACCAAAAAAGTGATAACTGCATATCTTACATCAAATGCAAACCAATGCAGCTGTAGTCTGTGAATGACGGCTACCTCAGGGCATCTCAGAATTTGATATGCCTTCCAAAGGCCACATAGTTTTTGAGAATTTAATGAGGTCTGGGATTCCATGCATTCCTCTCAAAGTACGATCTGTTTTTATTGCGAATTTCTCTGGAAACAGTTTTTCAAAAGACTTTGTTATTGGACTGGTATGAGACAGTGCACAAATCTACGTTGCTCTTAAAGATTTGTTGAAAATTGAATAAACATAAAAATGAAATGAGGATGTGAAATAGGATGTATCCTGTTGCTGTCCTCCCAGATTTTTATGTAGAAATGGTGGCTGTTTTTTTCCCTCACTTTTTTTTTTCATTTAGCATTTTCTATACACTTTTCTATCACAACTGTCCTTCTGATTTCTGTCTCAACAGCAAAAGGACTCTTCAGTGTAGCTTTTTGTGGTCATTGGCCTTCAAGTGCAAAATGTGGAGAAGATAAAGCACTGCAGAACTTTGGGAGGACGAGGAGCCTTTTTGTGAAATGCTTCACATTATATGTGGGTGCGAATATGGCTTATAAAAAATAAACTATATATGATAATGAGTATAGTCCAATCTCATAAGCTTTGCAAATAAATAAAATAAAAAAAAAAGGAAATTCAAGATACTAGTTTATTTTTACCATTTCAGGTTAAATCTTTAAAATAATGCAAACCTAAAGATTTGCAAGCAGCTAGACTACGATGGGCTGACAACTATCTTTCAATTCTTTATCTGTACAAACAGTCCCAAGTAATCAATTTTCCTACATAACAAAAGATCACATGACATGTTGAGTGTGACAGGCTTTGACTGTATTGATGAGCCCACAGTGAGTGACCAACTGTTTTTATTTTGGAGTTGAAACTCACACCAACCTTGTTTTCCATCTGTTTTCACCCAAGAAGCTTAAACAATTATCTTTACTCGTAAAGCCAACAAAGTTTGCAACTAGCTGTCAAACACTGAGTGGAGCCAGATATTCCTATCAGAAGTTGGGTATAAACAAGAGTTAAAAGAAGATTTTGAATACTCGACAGAAAAATGACTCCATTGTTGGATAGGCTTATAAAAAAGGCATCTGTTTGCCATTACTGCTATTTTATATTCTAGTTGTTTCCACCGCCCCTAATTGTGCAGTTATTGCATGTTAAATGAATAATATGACATTTGAGGAAAACTAGCCATTTCACTCCTAGCACGCTGCACCCTGTTGGTCCCTGTTTGTCAGGACATCAGAATGCAACATGTTGAGCATCACTTTTATCACGCATGGTTAATTTCATGAAAGGCTGTATTTTTAAGCCAAACCATGATCTTCTGTTAACCCTAAGGAAATTCCCAAAACTACATTTTTTGTCAGCTGAGCCAAACCACATTTAACTGAACTAACCACAGAGAGGGAGGGAGGGGAAAAGTGGAAAACTTTGTTGTTAAATGGGACTCACAGCAGATGCTAATCACTCTGTCCAGTGCACAACTAAGTGCACCAAAAAACAAATGGTTTCACACAGGAGTCAAAATCAATCTAAAATAAAAGTACTACAACTTACTCCACCACCAATCCTACAATGGACAATGTTGCTCTTTAATGAAAAGATAATTACTATGGACATAGCAAATAACTACAGGGCTGGCGTAAATCTTGAGCAATTTTTGGGATATCCTGAAAATAAGAAGTAGGCTAGAAATACATTGTTGCTTTGTTACACAGAGATAGACAAAATAATTTGTATATGCCCTTATATTCACAGGTTAGATAATCAGTTGCTACATTCTTGTATTCAATTTGACTAAATCAGCTACTTTTACTAGAAACAACTATTTTTTAGACATGACCACATGGTAATCACTACAGCTACCTCCAAACCAACATACTCTTGCTAATTTGTACTCCTCCAAAGTAGCTGTAGCGAACATAGAGTCCTGAAACTGCTGCCTCAGGTACTGCAGGAACCACCCATTTTTAACCATTCACTTTCATGATATCACATTTAACCCAGCCTCAAATTAGAATGGGAAATAGCTATGTTGAATTTTGAAGTTTCACAAAGAATGCTCAAAACTGTCCAGTAACTACATTTGCTTTATTTTGTTCCTTGCACAAATGCAGCTAAAGTTTTAATCCGTCTACACATTGACATTAAACATGTCCTTATAAGCTCCTGTGTGATGACATCAGTTATAAGGAGCAAGGGAATAATGGCAGAAGGTGCCAATCCTTGACCTTTATGCAACACATTCTGGCACTTTTCTGCTTCCCCTCCCACTCGCAGTTCTTTACTTTCCTACTGTCCTCTCACCAGGAGATGGTTAGGATTTCATGTATATGGTTACATACACATATTACAAAATACTTGGTTGCAAAATTAGATTGCAAAAAGATTCCTAGAGCTTACATGTTTTACCATTCATGGGTAACGATTTCCATCTCATCACATGAACACTGCCTGAGAAAAATGAACAGCTAAGGAATACATTGCCATCTCACAATTTATAGCCCTTTGAAAATGTGGACAACAGTACCTATTGCATGTTTTATGGTGATATTAGGCTCCCACAACTTCCACAAACTGGTTGTTTGGTTGGTAGATTGTCTCTTAAACTTTGGACAGATTTCGTTTGACTCTCCTTCTGTTCCACCTTGATGCCTGGCATTTGATTCTCAATTCTTGTGAATGAACATGGAGATCAGTCTTCTTGTCCCAGCAGGAGTGTGAACAAGCATATTTCCCGAAATGTTCAGTAATTCCCCTGACAATAAAGTATCTCAGTCATGCTCTGGGCAACGTTGTTGAGCACAGTTCTGTCAAAACAGTGATAGAAACCAGTGCTCCAATGTGATTTTACACACATTCCTCAGAACAATATGGCCTCAAATCCATGCAGGGGAAATGAGACAAACACACATAAAAACACAGTATTTACATCACTGTTGAGGAAGTTGAGTTGACTTACAGTAATTTTCTGGGGACTTACTCTAACCCCCAACCACAACTGGTACACGTTTAACCTTAATATGACCCTAACCCTTCCCTGAAACCAGGTCTTTATCTTAAAATGTGATAATTTGCTTTCCCCCCCCCAGATGAAGGTGGGTCCTCACAACTGACTGTGTAAACAAATGAAGGTCCCTGCAACAGGGGTACCCAGACAGATAGTCACACAGTTGCACAGTGAAGAGGGTCCAGAAATGATTTTGTCTGGGCTCAAGTGATAATCAAATCCTTTGGGCCCTCCCCCGTCTCTCAGCTTCCTCCTGACTCGGCTGACTCGTGCATTCAACCCCTTTGTTTCTCTGTCAGTCTTTTCTCTCCTCTCCTCCTCTTTCTTAGACCAGAATTTCTCTGGATTTAAAAAAACACTGTCACATTTTCTCATCTTGTGACCTCTGCGTGGGTGGGAGTGTGCACTCTAGTAGGAAATATGACTGTCAGTGTATGTGCTGATTAATTTCATGGGGGTGTGCTGTGCTGTGTGCTCTCAGTCTTAGAGCTTGATGAAACAGTATAATGCAATTGCCTTGTGTTGCAGCTATATAGTTGACTAAATCTCTTAATGAGGATAACACCTGCTGTGAACGAACTTAAGCCCAGAATTCTGCGGGTAAAGTTGGCATGCACACGGCAAAACCACCATTTTATAGTAGTTGGAAAAGTTCCCCCTGCGATATGAAAGTATTGCTTGGTCACTCTGACAGATTTTGCTGCAGTCTCTCTCCGTAGGAGGTGGTGACATGCTGTACCATGTAGTCATACATATAGCAAAGTAGCCTGATTAAGCATTTACTACATATAGTCAGTGTGTAAATTGTAAACCTAAAAAACAAAATCCGTCCCCTTCTTTTAAATCACCTTGTGTGCGTGGGTGTGTGTCGTTTGGTGGTGTGGGAATAGTGGTAGAAGCATGCTGACCCCTCCTGTTAAACAATAACTAATAGGCCACTGGATACAACATCTACATCAACAGTCGTTAAGTGGTAAAGAGGACACATCTGGAAAACACATTTCAAATGAAAAAAATAAACAAATAGTCAGCCAAAGAACACAGGAACTCTAGTCTTGGACAAATGGAAAGATAAGAACCATATGTTTTCTATTGGTCAGGGAAATATCATTTAAAAAAAAGCTAATCATCAAAAACAGTAAACAACATCAAAAGCAAACTCCTCATTAGATTGTAAAGTAAACTGAAATCAAACTATAAACCCAGCGGACAGCAAAGGGATAGGATTTTATAGAAAATTGTTAAAGTTTATAAAGACAAACACATTGTTTTGGTCATGATCATGACTTTTGTTTTCTCTCTAGAGACAAAGCCTACAAAAGGGATGCTTCTTGGTTAATCCCTCAGTTAAATTGGGCCCAGAGGGGCATAGGCTGACAAACACACATACACTGTCCATGTTGCAACAGTGGAGTCAAATAAATGTCACTTCAATTTGAATACACAAATTAGCTTTTTAAAACCTCTAAAAATGCAAAGATGACTTTGTTAAAATGAGTTAAAACAAATTTCTGGGTGGCTAAAATAATTAAATGCCAGCTGAACTCATTGGACATTATTAAAGGCACACAGCTGTTTTGTCTTCCAGTTGATGATCAACCAAGCATGTGTTTAAACCTGCAAGACAGGATGGTGTCAAGGCATAGGTCGGGGAAAGGATGCAAGAAATTTCAGGGACTAATGCCTACAGTCAAATATACCGTTGGCAGCATTAGTCTGTGGGATATAACTCCTGTGAGATGTTGTCACGCCGCTGTCAGGCTCCCACACTGCAGGCACGTGTCTGAATGTGAGATAAAGCCAAGAGCAGGAGAAAGAGGCAGGGCAGGAAAGGGACTGTGACAGAGAGCTCGGATGAAAGGGAGTCTATGTGTGTGTCTGAACATGTGAGCGTCTCTGTGAGTTAATATTTATGTTCTGAGGAATAGCTCTGTGGCTCAACAAGGGTCCAAGACCTTCAGTACTCAGACCCTCCAACTGCAGCGTCACTCACCCATGGCCATTGGATTCTTTTCTGTCTCTCTTTTTTACATCACATATCTCCTCTCATGACCATGACAGTTACTTCAGGTCAGGAGCATGCTACCAACACCTCCACAAAATGCTTTGCTCTCAGGTCTGTGAGGCTAGTTCTGAGTTTAACAGAGCAGACAGATCAGGGTCGCAGCTGCCATACTGGGTTAAATCTCTTCCTTCAGTCACTAGCCTTTGGGGTGAATTGCTGCTCCCAGGGTACAGGCTCTTGATATAAGCACACACCTTAATCTCCAAAATAGACAGAACCCTCCTGCACAGAACTTAAGTGAAGCAGGGAGGATAGAAAATTACTAAACACACAAAAACTTAACTTAAAGGGAAAGTAATAAAAATAACAATAGAGCTCCATACTATGTTGCCAACTGTGGGAAATAAGCTGTTATATAATGACACTCGTGCTCGCAGAATATACATAGTCATACAGCCAGGGGTGGTGGCTCAGGGGTGAGTGGGATGCACCCCTGCTAACAGGAATTCTTAAGTGTATCAGTACTCTGGTGCTTGCATAACAGTACCTCCGGCTAAAAAACACGTGATCACCCAGGGGGTTCCTTCTGGCTAAGGGGTGGTTTCTCATGCTCTCCTTTATTTTTTCTACCTCCCTTTCCTTCACAGCAAAAAAAAAGGGGTTGTGCTATCCCAACAACAGTCATCAAATGAATATGTTCAGTGACAGCAGCTGCACTGAGGGAAGCAGGATGTCAAAAGAAAAGAAAATAGGGGATAAATGGGGGATGTCATGCTGTGAATGTGATCCTCTGGAACCGACTGAAAGGTGGGGATATATATAATGATAAAAGTAACACAGCTCACCATCATGCCTGCAGTCAATATACTCTCTGCAGTGTGTACATACTAAGAGGCTGCCCAGCACTCCAAGATCTTTTTGACCAGATTATATTTTTGTGTCTTAATCATATTTGATTAAAATCCATCTGCATTACCATCGACAGCGTGATGGAAATACTTTATCTTATGAAACAGATTAGATCTCCTGGAACCAAAATGTGGAAGCTAAGCATTAAACATTGTCTTCACATACCTTCTGACATTCTTTTCATTAATTTTCTTAATTTTTCTCCTAAGAACCTCCCTTTCTAAAAAGATAACACACCAAACGCAGTGTTGAATGTTTCCAAGAACCATATATAAATGAATGTGCTGTGGCTTCTTACAGGGACAACATGCACCAGTGGTGAGTAATACGAAGTTCAAAGAGAGATGAAACCTCCAGAGATTTGGTGTTGCTATGGAGATGCTGTGTGTGTATGCATGTGTGGGTCAAGGGTCATCATGATAAGGGCTTAAGTGTATATGTGCTCAAGTTGATTGACATGTAGGAGTTTAAAACAATGCTGTTTGTCAAAGAAATTATACAAATAGTCCCTTTTGACAAACAAAGTAAGATGAAGAAAAATATATATATATATTAAATAATATTTACGATCCACTCAGTTAAATAGGGCACATGTGAGACTGACCCAATATGAATATGTTTGTGCAACATAAATGTATTGAGTTTAGCTCAGTACATTTATGTTCAGCAAACATATTGAGCAAAACACGCAACTCGTCTTTTGAGATAAAACTGCATCTTATGTGCAAACACCATGACATCTCCATCCCCACTCTCACATTAAATCTTGCTTGCATGAACATCGTTCAAGCGTCACATGAGTCAGCCACCGACTGCACGTGAGGGCGCACGATATTGCCAGTGACTGAGGAGGCGCTGAATAGTGCGCATGACCGGGAGTAAACACACAGAGACCCCTCATGTGTGCAGCTTTTCACTTTGGGCTAAACAGCTTTAATAACTTGGTCACAATAAACGGTAGTTCTGGGATTGGGCGTCTTAATCCCTTTATAGGCTCCTGATTGTAATTGACAGGGGAGCTTGTTGGGGCATTTCAGCACTGGACAGCTCTCTGCGTGTCTCGTTCTCGCAAACGCGCGTCTGGCATGTGGCAAGGACCATACATCCCAGCTGGCGGAGGGCAGGAGCAGAGATCATGGCGAAGTCTCCACAGCATCCTCCCCACCAGCGCAGCAAACAGCGAGTCTCGAGAGACGGGTATACCGGAGTTCCTGTTGGAGGTGTCCATCGTTATCTTCGCTGTTGTGTCGTTTTTGACTAACTTGTCAGTGCTGGCATGTTTCACTCAGAGCGCCGAATTAAGATCCCACGTGCCTGGCATCTTCATCGTAAATCTCTCCTTCGCCAACATCCTCCTCACAACCATCAACATGCCCGCCACTTTTCTTGGGGTAGCCCAAAGCGCAAAGCCTTTCGGGGACCTGCTCTGCCGCACCATCAGCTTTGCTGAGACTTTCATCACCTGCAATTCCATGTTGAGCATGGCCGCTTTGAGCATCGACAGGTGGATAGCTGTGGTGTTTCCTCTGAGATATTCCAGCAAAATGCGCTACAGGGACGCTTTTTTGATCGTGGGTCACTCTTGGCTGCTCTCTTTAACCTTTTCTCTGACCCAGCTGGTGATGGACTGGGGAGGATACAGTCCCACATATGCCTCATGCACCGTTCACTTAGACGCGGAGGAGGTGTCGCAGCTGACAGCTTATGCGACCTTCACGGCGGTGTTCCACTGTAGCAGCTTTGCGCTCTGCCTCCTCGTTCTGTGCTTCGCCTACCTGAAAGTTTTGAGCGTGGCCAGATCCCACTGCAAGAGGATAGACGTCATTACAGTGCAGACTCTGCTTCTGCTGGTTGATCTCCACCCCAGGTAGAAACAGTTGAAAACTCATTGTGCTTCAAACATTTGAACAATCTCAGATATTTCTGTTATGTACGTCTAAATTGATATGTTTATTGGTGTCACACAAGAATGAATTACTCATTTTGTCTGTCTGTTAGTGTGAAGGAGAGGTGTTTGGCACAACAGAAGAAGAGGAGGCAGCGAGCTGCTAAAAAGATTTGCATCTTCATTGGTTCCTTCATCCTTTGCTTTTCACCCTACGTCATAACGAGGTAACACTTTTGTTTGGGGTGGACTATTCGTTATCAAAGAGCTCTGCCTCTTATTGTGACATTATAGTTGGTCCACAGAGAGGTGACACAATATCATAAACAACTTATATCTTAAATTTACATGAAAACTACATTTAGGTTTCTGATATATAGGTTAAGATACTATTCTACAATGATTAAAAATGGAGTGTTCACATTTTGTTACTATCTTTCAGTGTAAAAATGCATGAGACAGCCACAGTCTCTAAATGAACAAAGTCTGTACCACCGCGGTACGCTGCATGAAACAGCACTAACTGTTGCAATCTTATGTCTATCCAGAACAATTGCAATGAAAACTTAAATCTTTAAAATTTGAATTCATTTGTATTTTTAATTAACAAGCACAAGAACAAAAGAAAATATTTCCCGTGTCTTCAATGACCAACTCCATTCTATTTAGAAAATGTAAACAAATGTTGGGCTAATTAATTAGAGTTACATTAGCCTTCCTTTTAATGACACTGAAATCATTCTCAAGATACAAATTTTTCCAGAGGAATCTGTGTCCATTCTTGGTGAATACAATATTTCACAGTCCGTTGTTTCTCTTCTTCATGATGCTCCATTTCAATAGGAGACAGATGTGGACTGCAGGTAGGCCAGACACATGGTGTTAAGTTGTGCAGAATGAGGTTTGGCATTGTCCTGCTGAAATGGTCTGACCACAGACCATGTGTCCACTGTCTTTCTGTCAATCTGAGATGAGCTTGTGTCTAGAGAACTTGGCTGAGTTTATGGACAGAGTTGTTATATACATATTTAGGTTACATTTCTGGATGCACATCTGTGTTAAGTGAAAATGGTTTTCAGAGGTACTACTGAGCCCATGTGGGTATATTGATCATGGTGGCATGACAGTCTCCCATGCAGTGCCGCCCGAGTGCTTAAAGGTCATTTAACAGTGGCTTCCAGCCTTGGCCTTATGGCATTCATTAATGTTATCGATGATTCATTGATGGAGTTGTACAAAAAAAATGCTGAGCCACCACCCATCCTTGCTTGAGAAGATGAAGAAGAAGTCTTTGATGGATGCTTCTTTTATACCCAGTCTTAACAACCATCAATCGCTGAATATAAACATTTCCAAAACAATGTCATATCCTTTAACTTTTCTATATTTAAATTAAAAAACAAAAACGTTTTGGTTTGTTTTTTTTGGTCTCTCCCAACTGTTCTTTCTGTGTGTGTATATTGCTCACATGATATTCTAGATCTTTTGCATTTTATAAAATACGATTGAACTGGTTGTTGAAGACCAAAGAGAAAAATTTAATGAATTTCTTTATACAAATGTCTGTTAAATCAAGGCTGATATTACAAATTACAGATATAAAATGTTTTAGAAAAATTCTCACCTTTTTGGGGAAATGAGATTTGTATTTGAAACATTTATAGGCCAACTGAAACCAAAACGACAAAGACATATTGTAAATTGAATGTTACATGTGCTAAAGGAAAGATCAAGCACTTTGCAAATTTGCAACAGAATGCTTTTCTTTCAAACCCCCAAATTTTAGAGTAAAATCTCCCCCCCATCACCACTCTATCAGGGAAAACAGAAACCAGTCCCTAATGAGTAGCTCCTACTGCATTTTGCCATTGGCCAACACGTTTTACTTTGTCCTCTTCTTGCAGGCTTTTGGAGTTGGTGCCCTTTGTGCACATCCCCCGGTACTGGGGAATTACCACCAAATGTCTAATCTACGCCAAGGCCGCCAGCGACCCATTTGTCTACTGTCTTCTGCGACACCAGTACAGGAAGGTCCTGGTTAGTGTCATCAGCCGGGTTGTGAGGAAGGATCAGTACCTCTTGTCTGTTCACAGCACGAGCAGCATGTGTGACACTACAGATAAAAAGTCTCTTGCAAGAATAACCTGAGCTTGATGTGCTAGTTTTTAAATGTATCAGCACTTCCAGCTCATGTGCAGGATGCTCAGATGTTAGCTTTTAAAGTGGCGGAAGTCAACACCTTGCTCAAGGAGGTCCCTTGAACAAAAGGCTGGACAGCTGGACAGCATAAACTGCAGTACTTGAAACTGGAGGAAAGGTGAAAGACACGAGTTTGCACTCAACAAGACCACATTCATCTCTGATGTGTGCCAAAGCCTTTTTGGACTGTTCAGACTACAGCTAAGGCACTGTCAAGTGTGCACCACAGGACTGCTGATGTTGGTGTATCTCTGAGTTGCTGTTACCGTGAATTTGTCTGAAAGTGGAATGTTTCAGTTGATTTCAATGCTATGTGTTAATAAGTGCCAATGGAATATTTTTAAAAATGGGTTTACAGATGTTTGAAAATGTTGAAAAAAACCACAGCAACAGCACATACTGAAAATAACCTTGCACTGTCACTGACACACACTGAGTATATCAGTTCATTCCAATAAAGCACCATTTGATTCCCGAAATCGATGAGCCTCATGTGACCTTATGTGAGTATGAGCTGTGAGCAGTAGAAAGAGTGATTTTTTTTTTGTTTGTTTCTGATTTGTATCACTGTGAGAATGAGTCAGATTGCATATGTCAACAGGAGAAGACAGATGGAGGCTCTTTTCTGTCCTTTTCCATGAACTTCCTGTTTCCCCAGAGTGATCTTCCCTCTGGGGCATCCTTGCCCTCCTAATGGGAATCGATGTTAAATGCACATCATAGTCTATTAATAGTGTACTTGAGAGCAAACTTTGGGGTGAGGAGAGTTTAGGGTTAGAAGTTTGACACAGTGATGATGAAAGAAATTAAATAGGTCTTGCGTTCACTGAGCAGCCACAGCACTTCTGTTATGTCAAACAATTACAGGCATAAATCTTTCCGTTGCTATCCACACAAGCCACGTTTCTTTCTTGTGCACCCACTCTTCCACACACACCACATGGTGAAATACGATCGGCACAGCAGCGAGCCATAATCCCGGTCGTCTAGTTTTTTTCGACTCAGGGATGCTCCGCGCAGCAGACAAAGGAAGGAGCTCTCTGTGTTGTGTGGGTGGTAATTATCAAGGAGCTTGCGAGACGGAAAAGCAGAAACTTCAAACACACAGTGCCACCACACACAAGCAGCTCACTGCCCTACAACATGCATTTGGAAGTTTTGGCGCTTCTGCTTTTCTCGACGAAAAGTTGTTGGTGCGCACCGCAGGAGAGGTGTCCGCCGGGAGACGAATTTTTAGGTAAGGTCACTCACTTACAAAGGCTACTTCATGTAAACGTGGATAGGCTACTGCAGAATCCAAAAGCTGCGATCCATGGCTGTATGGAGGCGGAAACAGAAGTTAAAACAGACCCAATTCAGCAATCATAATGTAGGCTGTTATTACCTTCTGATTTATTATCTGCTGCTGGAAATCTCTATTTATCGCCTTCTAGTTATTATAGCCTACTGGTTGTTTTTTTGATGTAGGCTAAGTGTAAATATTCTGAAGTTTTTTTGTGGCTATACCGTTTAATATCTAAAGTTGAGTCCCACAGATAATCATTTGAGTTTGTTTCTATGCTAACTTGAAAATAAATGAACGTGACAAGAACATTATTTTTAACCACATCAACCACTCGGTAGACAAAGTTCCTGCTCCAGTTTGAGCCATGCTTTTGAAGATGTCGCCTCCTAGCGTTTAGTTTGTGTCCTAACTGGTACTTTCATGTGTCTTTAAAGTTTGTTGTTTGGCTTTTTTTCCCCTCACACAGGAAGATGCAGCAATAACGTATATGAAGAAAAACGTATGTTACTAATTCATTTAACTTTTGAAATAGGAAGTGCATGAAATAAAATATGGCAGATTGGAGTTGCATGTAAAAGGAATGATGTTGAAAATGCATGATGTTGAAAATCATGCACATGCAAAAAATATGTGGAGTGTTCCCTTC
Organism: Odontesthes bonariensis; assembly: GCF_027942865.1. Taxonomy (NCBI): domain Eukaryota; kingdom Metazoa; phylum Chordata; class Actinopteri; order Atheriniformes; family Atherinopsidae; genus Odontesthes; species Odontesthes bonariensis. The sequence goes on along the minus strand of NC_134509.1, from coordinate 27,010,699 downwards.
GTTGGACTTCAAGCCGTTACCTGACCTTAGACGCTAGAAAACCAAACTCTTATAGAAACTGTTAGAAATACCAAGCGCTGCTACACGTTGTAACAGGCCCCCTCTCCAAATTTAAGATTTGAGATTTATGGGGCTTCAAAAAATCCAGTGCTGCACTTATCTGTTCTGATGCCAGGTGCTACATTAGAAGTGAAAGAGCATAGCAAATGTGACTGTGAGTTAGGGTTTCTTTCTCTGCTTTTCAACCAAGACAAAAAACATGTATCAGGTTGCCGCTGAGCAAAATGTTGATGCAGCACTACATACTCATAGCTCTGAAAAGATGACAGAAAGACTTTGCAAACTTTGTCAAAATTATTATTAGACCCATGAGTTGGTAGCCTAGATGGGAAAATATTGGCTCAAATTTGTGAAGATAGGATATACATTATCAATCAAAGAAAAAAAATAAGAACTCTGACTTAAAATTCAAAGCTTTAATTAAAACTCATTAACCTTCATTATCCTCTTTTACAACAGCTACCTGCACAGAGCTGAACCTGGGCTACTGTAATGATATGGATTATTCAAGGTGGGTCTTTGTTTTAAGCAGCGTTTCTCAATTCCGGTCCTCGGGACCCACTGCCCTGCATGTTTTCGATGTTTCCCTCCTCTAGCACACCTGATTGAAATGAATGGCTCCTTAACAGGCCAGTGCAGAGCTTGATGACGAGTTGATCATTTGAATCAGATGTGATGGAGGAGGGAAACATCGAAAACATGCAGGGCAGTGGGTCCTGAGGACCGGAATTGAGAAACACCGTTTTAAGGCATTGATTCTCATTCTTTAAACCCAAACTCTTTCATATGTCCTTAACAGCTAGTTGTGGGGATTCTAATTAAATCCTGCTTTTAAAACACCCTGTACACCATATGTTCAGAACCATATTTCCCAACATCCTGGGCCACCGGAGTCGTTTGGAAGCAGAGTCGGGGGCAGAGTACCTCCTCCTGAGTGTCATCCATGGGCTGCTCAATGGTGAGTGCTCCCCTGAGATCCGTCTCGTAGGCTGCTCGGTGATGGCCTCCCCCTGCCAAGATAACAAGATGATCAAACCTTGCCGCAGCACATGTGAGGCACTCAGGAAGGACTGCATCCACGCCTTTGAGGCCATTGACATGGCCTGGCCCTACTTTCTGGACTGTGACCGCTTCTTTGCCAGTGAAGAGGAGGGCTGCGTTGACCCACTGGCAGGGCTAAAAGGTAAAAGTCACAGTGTTGTGCTGTGCTGTTTGGACCGTTTCAAACCAGATCATCTGTGAAACCAGCACAGCAGTCCTCTCTTCTTCCTTAACTCCTAGTGTCCCCTCTTCAGCCAGACAGGAGGTAGCATTGTCCAGTCTCTCTCCTGAGGAACCCAGCACCATCATCCAGTTCACCTACACCTCCAACACTCAGATGTACAGCTTACTCAAGAGAACAGCAGCCAAGTGCTCCCATATTTCTCATGTCTACAGCATCGGACGCAGCAATGAGGGCAGGGATCTGCTAGTGATTGAGTTCACTGACAATCCAGGACAGCACGAGCTACGTGAGTGGTGTAAAATAACAAGAATTATAGGATGTGGTTGGTAGAATTCTGATTGTAACACTTAATTTGGTTCTGTCTGCCATAATTTATGGTGATGATCCTAACTTTATTATTTTGGCTCCGTCTTACTGCTCTCATCAGGGAGAGACTGGGGAGGATTGCAACATGCTAAAGAGGTGATGCTAATATTGCACAGCCTCAATTCTATCTTCCCTCTTTTGGAAAACAGAAAATACTAAAAACTTGACTCTGCCTTTATTGAGTGAAAACAAACGTAACTAATTCGTACCTTAATGTTCAAGATTTGTTTCATAATTCTGTCTTAACCTCCTTGTGAATAAATCTAAACTTATCTAATTTCTAATTATTTTTGGTTGCCAAATTACATAGTTAGTATTTGTCAAGTCTTTTAGTTAGAACATGATGATCTGTCATGACTGAAATTGTCCTCAAACCAAGTGGTCATCTGTAGATGATCATAGAGCGAGATCCTATTTTATTTCTAAAAAAAAACAAAGATAAATCTTTGATTTCAGTTATACTGTATTAATCAATAGGTGGCGAGGTGTTTCATTCTAGTGTGCCATTAGAATATAAATAAGGAATGATAGTGATAATAAAACAATTCAAGTATTCGCATTGAAATGAAAAAAAATAGCAATAATTATTTTTAAAAAAAGGTATTTTCACCATGTTTCAGCCATCTCTCCTCTACGTTGCAAATGACTCTAGGTTTTTGGACGTCAGTGATGACCTCCTCCATTACGATAAATATCATAAATGTTGTACTCTACATAATTATCTTGAAAAGATATGCGCTAACAGACAGATGTAAGTTTGATGTATAGACATTTTGTTTGGGCGAGTCCAGATATATAAGAGAAATGTAAAAGGTGTTGCAACGATCCCCAAGATTATAGCAGTGCTTATCAACTCCAAAAGAAAGCTAAAGTTGGTTCTTATCTGCTGGATGTAAATATGTAAAACTGTTTCCAGAACTTCTGCCATGCCAGTTTTCTAAAAGAATAATATTTCAACATTACATTTACACCTTGTTCCACTGACCCATAGTGTTGAAGAAAGTACTGCAGCTTTGATTATATTTACTTCTGTCCATTACCTACAGTGGAGCCGGAGATCAAGTTGGTGGGCAACATGCATGGGAATGAGGTGCTGGGGCGCCAGCTGCTCATCTACTTGGTCCAGTATCTGTGTTCAGAATATACTCTCGGAAACCAAAGAATTCAGACTCTCATCAACAGCACTCGTATCCATATTCTGGCTTCCATGAACCCTGATGGTTACGAGCTCGCTGCGTCAGAGGTAGACGATAACAATGACCCGGCGATCTCCAACGAGGAAGTAAATATTGTTAACAGAAAAAAGACAAACTGCCATTATCCGCTCTCCAATGTCTGATACCTGTAAGTCCTCTAAGCTTTAGCTGTGGAGGTAAAAGGCAGGGTACTCTGCCAAAGATAAAGTAGATTGGTAGTAGAACATCATGCTCTAAGAAATGAGAGTACTCAGGCTTCTACCTCCTGCCTGCCTGTCTGTCTGTCTGTCTGTCTGCATAGTTTCACTTCTCCAGCACAGATCCTCCCACTCCCAGATAAATTGATCAACCAGTATGTGATGACAACAATGCACAAATTAATTCAAATTAATTAAAAACCAAACCCCAAAACAAAGGCATTTTTTTTATTTGAATCTGTTAGAGTGTAAGGAAACTACAAAAATATGTTGCATACTCTGGCAGCTGGCAGTGGGAACTATGTGTGCACCCTGCTTTTTCCCTTACTGGCTTGTTTTGTAGATGTAGAAGTCTTTCAGGTCTGTTTGTCCTGCTGCGCATTAGAAACTGGAACTACTAATTTGAATAATTCTCTCAGGATAACAACACTATTACATTCTTTTAACAAAATATTGTCTACATTTACTTATACCGCAGGCCTGTTTCTGTGCCTCTAACCAACCTCTGCATGAATATTATGCTGTAATTATGTGCACGTTAGTCAGGACAGTTAAAAGTATGAGGAGCATTTCTTCATGCTAATATAGGATTTCACTCAGCTCTGTTGCGATTTGTACAAATAGTGCATGGTTGAAGCATAATTGAAAATACCCAGTATATTGTGCGTTGTCTTAAAATGACCAGATTTTAAATTGATTATGATCTGCAAATTACTTTAAATGTATCTTTTCATACGTTTTGCACGTCTTACAGTTATTTTTTTTAGTTATATTGAATGTTTAAAAGAAGAAGGCTTGCATTCTGTTTAAGCTAAGAGGAAACTGTTCCTCTATTTGAACATTTACAGCACTGTACAAACATCTTGAGCTGCCCCTTTTTTTCATTATATATTTCAGGGAAAATTGGAAATAGGTGCTGTAATTTATTGAAACGTGTGCAAACATAAATGGAAATACATAGGTCAAAAACAAAGTTTGTACAGTTTTAACAAAGTCAATATTTGGTCTGAGCACCTTTTATTTTTCAACACAGCCTAAACCCTCTTAGGAAAGCTTTCTTGTCATTTCTTTAAATAATCTTCAGGAATAGTTCTCCAGGCTTCTTGAAGGACATCCCAAAGCTATTCTTTGGGTTTCGGCTGCCTTTTGTTCTGTTCTCTGCTAAGATGATCCCACACTGCTTAAATAATGTTGAGGTCCGGGCTCTGGGGAGGATTCATCCCTCCATCAGACCTGTTGCCACTGATTTTCAGTCCACTTCTTGTGTCATTTGGCACAGCTCAGCCTTTTCTCCCTGTTTCCCTTCCTAAAGAATGACTTCTTGACAGCCACCCTTCCATGGAGACCATTTCTGATGAGGCTTCAACCAACAGTAGATGGATCAGCTGAAAGTCCAGACATATCTCTCAGGACCTGTTTTAGGACTGCTTGGAAACAAAATTTAGAGAAATGAGGGGTGGCTCAAGGCTTTTACACAGTACTGTATGCTGCTACCAGATTCTAAAAGTTTATAATGCGTAACAAGGTGTCCATCCAAAAATCTCTTTTTGATTGCTTGGATGAAAAAAAGAAACTGCTCACATCATTATTTATAGTAATGATGAGCAATGGCTACAGCTTCCATCAACTTTTTCTCATGACGGATATATGGTCTTGTCTACATGTTAACAATAGAATTAACAAAAAATATAACATGCTCCTCCATGAATTCCTGACTAATATAGTTTGTTCAGCACTTTCTTCACGTAACATTCTTACTAATGTTTACACATGATCATTACCATTGTTGTTCTCATCAATCTGGCCACTTTCAGATTTTAATGCCTCCAGGTGTTTAACCTTAAACATTTTAGGGTCATTTACTGAATGGTTGGACCAATGGTCGGAACAACGCCCAGAATATTGACCTGAACCGCAACTTTCCGGACCTCACTTCTGTCTTCTATCGCAACCGACGCAGCAGACACTACCGCATTGACCATATCCCAATCCCTGATGCCTACTGGTTTGGAAAGGTAGGAACATCTGAATGTTTATGGAGAATTCCTTGTAGTCGATAGTCCTCCAACCTGGATCTCAAAAAATGCAACCCTATCTTTGGGCTGTAGGTGGCACCAGAGACCTATGCAGTGATGAAATGGATGAGGTCACTGCCTTTTGTTCAGTCTGTAAGCCTCCACGGAGGAGAGTTGGTGGTCTCCTACCCCTTTGACTTCTCTAGACATCCACATGAGGAGAAAATGTTTTCACCCACTCCTGATGAACAGGTAGGGATTCATGGATAAACAGATGAATGCCTCTAATAAGAATCAGACTTAGCAGATAGAAAGCAGGAGGATTGTCATGTTATCTCAATGTCCATCTTTGCCTACTATCTTCCAACACTTAGATCTTCAAGCAGCTTGCTCGTACCTACGCTGATGCTCATGCCACCATGTCAAACAATGACACAGAGAGGTGCGGGGCCACCTTTTATCGGACTAGAGGCATCATCAATGGGGCACTGTGGTACAGTTTTGCTGGTGGTAAGATACTTTTAAAATCACAGGAAGAATCATTTTATACCCTTTTTTTCCTGCTTCTCACAATACTTGAACATTTCTAATCTGCAGGTATGTCCGATTTCAATTACCTGCATACTAACTGTCTGGAGATCACAGTGGAGCTTGGCTGTGACAAATTCCCCTCAGAAGCTGAGCTTTATCCGGAATGGAAGAGGAATAAAGAGGCTCTGCTCAGTTTCCTTGAGTCTGTAAGTGCTGCAGAAGGAACGACTAGTCTGTGGTTGGCTTTTCACATTTATACGTTTAAAAAAAAAAAAAGAAATGATAAAAACTATGTGAATGAGTGGGTAAATAATAGGTCTTTCATTGTATTCAGTGCATGTAATTGCTTTATTTAATCTTTTCAGAACAAAACCATTTGGTGGTGAGAGAAATAATCTTTCTGCTATCCACTTTGAACAGGTCCACCGAGGAATTAAAGGAGTAGTGACGGATACAGATGGAAATGGGATAAAAGGTGCAACTATTTCTGTCAGGGGTATTAGGAAAGATGTAACTACAGGTAAATATAACATTTTATGGCTTCATATTTTCCGTTCAGTGTTGTGCTGAAGCGAAGCATCAGGATTTGAATTTACCGCCTTTGAAGCTTAGTTTACTGAATTTACTTCTGATATTAGACATTTTGTTCATTTTCTCCTTTTAGCATGCTTGCCCCTCACTATCCTCTCTCCTTGTTCTTCTTCTTTCCCTTGCTTTCAGCTGAAGATGGGGACTACTGGAGGCTGCTCAACCCTGGCACTCACATCCTGACAGCCACAGCCAAGGGCTACTCCAGGGTCAGTAAGAGGGTTTACCTGCCTCACAACATGAACAGGGCTGGACGGGTTGACTTTGTCTTGGATAAGGTTTGAATCTTTGTCTTCATATTCTAACTTTACAGACACAATAGTTTCAAATATAAAACTCCTACCAGGAGTTTGCATACCCTTATAATGGATGTGAAATAGTTGGCTTTCAGCATTTTCTTACAATCGGTCTTTTTCTTTTAGGGGGGGGGGGGTAGTTTTTCATACATTTCAAATCTAAGATTTGGATATAAAAGAATTTTGTGCTTATTTAATTTATTTTGGGTTTACTTAAATCAACTCAGAGAACTCAAAATCCAAGAAATTCAGTGTCAAAATGATTAGAAGTATGCCTATATTTGGAGGAGTAAAGGTAAAGCATTCAGCACCAACAACATTGTTCTGCTAATTTGGCGGTGGCATCATGGTCTGAGACTGTTTTTCTCTGAGTTGAACCTGTGCACAAAGTAGTTGGGATTAGAAGAGAAAATTATGCACCAATGGATGCTTTCTTTTTTCATACGTTGTATTCCACATATTTGGAAACACTTCAAAGAAACCACTGAAATCCGAATATTACTTCAACATTCCATGTCCATTATGAGAGTGTGTAACCTTGTGACTGGAAATGCATGGTTATTAGCTCTGTATTTTTACCCCTGTCTTGCATCCAGATTCCCGTGGAGCCAGATATTGACGACCACTTCTTCCCCATGGTAGATTCCTGGGAAAGATTTGACCCCTACAATCAGTTTGAGCGCTACGGCGAGCGAGATAATGTTGAGGGAGGGATAGAGCGGCAGGAGAAACCATGGTGGTGGAACTACTTCTCCCAGTCTGGCATCTCTCCTCCAAATTGGCTGCTGCGAAATGTATAGACACATCTTGGGAATATAAAGATCCTGATATATCACTACACAAGTATTGATGAATGGACCCACATCCACTCCCACTTGTGCTTTGAGAGGTATCTATGAAAAAGGAGCTGTCAAACTGAAAATCTCAGAGGCCAAATACATCATTGGCTCTTTCTGTAATGGTGTGAATAATATTCTATCTGCCAGGCAGCAAATTTGATTCCTGCCTTTAAGTGAGGTTTTGACCAATACTGTTTTGTGGCTGCATTTAGCTTTAAAGAACTACTTCGTCACTGGAAAATAAATGAGATATGAACACCACAACTGTCCATCATCAAATCTGATCACGGTCCAAATGAATGGCGTGCAGATAATTGAATATTGATTTAACATGTGACGGATTGCATTGGATCTTTTTGTGTACATTTAAAAAAAAAAACACCACTATTTTGTTATCACATTCCACATGTAAATTCACCTACAAGGCCACAGTTACAAATTAAAAAAACTATTTGGATCACTAACAGCACCTCACATTGAGCTCCATATAAAAAGCTTGTATTAAAACTAATTCTGGGCCATCACTGTGTGAAAGTCTTGCTTTTTTTTTTTTTTGCTTTTCACAGGCATAAATAAATGGATATAAAATAAATATTTCTGGAACTTTTCTCTTCCAAACTAACAAATACGTTTTAGGTATTGAACGGTAGATATTCTTCAGCCAATTCACTTTGACCACAAGAGGGCGTCAGAAAATCAGTAACGATAGACTGTATTGCAACCAAGTTAAAGCCAATGATCAGTTTGCCGAGTACCATTTCAAAGATGAAGCCGTTTGATACATTTTTTTTTTTTTGTATCTTGCTTTTTCAGTGTCTGCAATTAAATGTCAAAAGTTCCATGCAATTAAAAAAGGGACTACTAAAGGTAAAAAGCTCCTACCAAGTTATTTTCTACTTCTATTTATTTACCTGGCGGAAGAACACAGGAGATGTATGCGCTATATCCTCGCACCCTCACCTGGGTGGTGTGCAAAAAGCTTGCTTTGACTGACGAGTGTTCCAACTTAACTAACCGTCTTAAAGCCAAACGTTGTGAGCTATTGTATTTAAAATATCTAAATATTTGATAAACTGTAGTCTTTTAAAAAGGGAGAATATTTGAGAGTTAGCTAAAAGTTATCGAGGTCAGTTATTGCGAGAAACTCAGTGCACCGCACTAGTTTTCCTTGACAGATACATCTTGGTCTCATCATCTTGGTTACTTTCAAGGTAGGCAGACTCACTGAACGTCTGTAGATGGTTGTTGCGTCCGTCAAACAGTTTTATTCTGTTGTAATATATATTTATTTTATGCCAGTCAATATTTGTTAAATAATCTGTGGAGTGTTTACTGCTATAGTCAAACAGCATATCGTGAAACCCAAACTGAGAAGTTGTTTTAATTGCAATTCGCTGGTTTACAAACAGAGATAGCACTTATATTCAACCCCTTGCTATAAATACTTAATAGTCAACCCATTTTTTTCATATATTGGAAGGATAATGTAGAAGTTTGTGTGACCACCATTAGCAGCAATAACTGTGTGACCTTATCAGCCCCGCGAGTTGTTGTGGAAGAATTTGGTCAACTCTTCTTTACAAAGTTGATATTCATTTAAGTATAACTCCCTTTTGGTTTCACCACAGTATTTCAATCAGCTGGACTCTGACTGGACAATTGTGCTTTTGATTTGATTTGATTTTTTATTTTTTTTATTTCTTATTTGTCTTCAGATATTTTGTTATAGATTTGCTGATGTGTCTGGGATCATTGTCCTTTGCAAGCTTTAGCTGTCTGACAGGTGGCCTCACATTTGACTCAATAATACTTTAGTATACAAAGGAGTTCATGGTGCACTCAGTAGCTGCAAGGTGCCCAAGTCCTGTGGCTGCAAAAAAAAGCTCTCATAATCATCCCTCCGCCGCCATGTTTGACAGTTGGTATGACGTGATTTCGCTGATATGCTGTTTGGTTTTCTCCAACCGTGCTGCTTTCCATTATGACCAAACATCCCTGTAAACATGCAACTCAGCAAATGTAATCTGTGCTGCCATGTTCTTTTCTTTTTTTTTTAGAGAGAAAGGCCTTTTTTCTAATTGTACTGTCATGAACCTTAACATTTAACATTGGTAAGTGTAAGCTGTAGCTCCTGAGTTTTTTGCAGTTTCTCTGAGCGTTGTACCATCTGACCTTGCTGGGGCAACCACTCCTGGGATGATTGATAACTGTCTTGAATGTTTTCCACTTGTAAATAATTTTTCTCACTGTTGAATGATTGTTTCCTGATGTTTCAGAAACGGCCTAAAAGGCCTTCGCTGGTGGGTAACAACATTTGCTTCTCAGAGATCATTGCTGATGTCTTTCCTCCTTGGTGTTGTGTTGAGACACACCAGAATGCTCCAGATCAACAAACTGCCAAAACTTTATGATGACTTCTGTGTAAAATGGCTGAAGGCGTGCTTCAATGACCACCATGTATTTATCCATTCAGCATGATCTATCTGCATAGTAAGGCTTACTTGGTTGTCACAGCCAGAGCAGAGGATCCACAGCAATTTGTCAATAATATCTGCTGGAGACTCAATCGCGTGTAACCTCTTCCAACCTCACAGCACATCGGATTTGTTTCAGAAGTCTAAAACACTCAGTGTGTGTTAAGATCTTATGATGCTGATGAACTGAAGTCAGAAGTGGGTGGGGAAACGCCAACAAGACCATGTATCATTTGGCTGAGTTTGCTCCAAGACAAATCATGATGGCCACAGGAAAAATTCTTTGATAATGAATTATTTCATCATTCACAATATGCTCCAGGATTGTGAATACCAATATGCTCCAGGATTGTGTATACCACAGATGTTGCACACTGAAAGGTTAACTAATTTACACAGCTAATTAAAACCAGACCAAGCTAATTATCCCCAGATACTGTGTCAAAATGATGTAGTTGTAGGTTGATTAGTAATAAAAATGGCTGTACAGGGATGCCAAAGTTGGCCTGAAGTGAGGAAATAGTGTCACAGTTTTATATACCTTATCTACCTGACAGCAATGACTCACTGGAATGCTTGCTCAGTCTGTATTTTAGTTACACTCTAAGAACAAAACTAGGGATATGTTTTTTTTCTTTAAACTTTGAGATATTGATATTGCGGTTGGCATGAAAAAAAAACCCCAAAACATTATTTGAGCTATATATATTTCTAAAGTTTCTGCAAATTATGCAATCCCAAGTTAAGTTTTGGTTCGTAGCATTGATGTGTTTTACCATTTAATGAATGTCAAACCTTTAGAAATCATTTTAATTTTACCAAGAGGTTTTGGAAACCTGTCCTAGAGGTATTTAGAGTCCAGAGAAGTAAAATGTATCTGGTCATTGTTGCATTTAAAGAGTCTTGCTTGTTTTTTCTTTTTTTGTAGGAAGTGAACGTTTGGATGGACGCCTCAAAAGTATGCAGTTGTTGATGTGTGTTCTACTCTTTCTTCACTGTCTGCTTCAGAACAAGGTATTAAAAATACACACGATCCTGTGGTTACCAATGACATATATTACTGATCTCTCATCATTAAGGATAAACAGATGCAATAAGACATTAATCACTACATTAATTGAAGGTTTGGTAAAAACACAAGTATAAAGGATGACAATGTCTTCAAGGACATTCAGCTTAAAGAAACCTAGAGGTGGCCTCCACACATGTGGGGAAGGCTCATGTATTGCACCAGGTTTAACAGTTTAGATTACTTGAGAGTTGTTTTTTTTCCCTCTCTTACTGAAGTGGGATGGGAAACTTTGGAAAACATGATGACCCATATTTTCATGCAAAAATCCGGACTGAGCAACATATCAATGTAAAAAATACTTGATGGTGTTGGCTAGATCATTGTCAACCAAACCCCACTGAAAGTGTTCTAATAACATTAATTAGCTGAAATGCTAAGTGGTAAATAATGATATATTACGGAACTTTTGGAGGTTTTGAATAGGCAAGGATTGTTACTCATTCTTGGCTCCCTTCAGTGTGGATTTGGCAGCTTATTCCCCAGTACTCTCATTTATTTGATTGTTGTCCCCATGACTCAGGCCACCACTTCGCAACAGCTCAAATGATTTGAAAAGTCTTCTTTCGTCTTTTGACTGTGACAGACATTACTAAATTGAAACCTACGTAATTCCCACTAAAGTTGTTTAAAGTTATATTGTGGGGGTGATGACATCTGAAGCAATGGAGGCTCTGCACTTAACCAAAGATCCCATTAAAGCCATATCCCTCAAAACACTGCATTACCTGAGTTTCTTTTTTCTTGGAGCCATCCTGTTCTGTATTAACAGGAGCATACACTAAAAAGAATTGTGTGTTGCACAGTGCTGTGAAAACTCTGAGAGGATGTGGTGGTACTATTAAGGTTTATACATGTCAGCATCATATGACCAAGACTGGCATGCTCCACATAGCTTGATCTGATTGTTGATCGCTCCATATATGACCATATTAAGATTAAGGTGATCACAAAGGCAGTGTCTTATTCAGAGGAAGGTTTTAATCAGATTAATATCAAAATTTTGTTGTGCATGTAAACAGACATATTGATATTAGCATAGACAGTACAAGACTGAGTTTGAACATCACTGTGATCCCTGTTTAGGCTGAATTGGAGGCAGACAGGTCTGCAAGTATATTTTCACGCTTAGGACTACCAGATGGACTGCAGTAGTTGTGATAAACCTGCAGTGGTTATGGTTATGTCAAATGTTTCATCTTTTATGGAAAAAAAGTCACATTGTTCACAATATGAGTTATTTTCATTACATTTAAGTATTTAAGTATTTTCCAGAAAAATATTTCTCCTTAATCTGGCTAGCATGACTAGCCTCCTCCATTGAGGAGGCATAGTCTGAGGACTTGGGGGATGACTTGTCCACCTTAACGGAAGTCACCGGGGTAGGGTAGTTAAAAAGCTTCCTGGTGGTAAAGCGCCAGGGGTAGACGAGATTCACCTTGAGATGCTAAAGGCTCTGGACATGGTGGGGCTGTCTTGGCTAACATGTCTCGTCAGTGTTGGAGGTCTGGAACAACACCTGTGGACTGGCAGACCAGGGTAGTGGTTCCCATTTTTAGGAAAGGGTATCGGAAAGTGTGTTCCAACTACACACAGCAGTGTGGTTTTTTCCGAGGTCGTGGAAGAGTGGACCAGATCTTTACCCTTGCAGAGTTACTGAGGGGATCATGGGAGTTTGACCATTCAGTTCACTTCAATTTCATTTATAAAGTGCTAAATTACAACAAATGTCATCTGGTTCTCTGGTCCAGTTCCAGCCACTGTGTCTTCATCGTTGAGCTGACGGTCTCTTTTAAGTTAGAGGAAGGCCATTTTCTTTCCATCTTTCTTTCTGTCTGCTTAAAAAGCATGTGGCTGTGAATTATACCAAGAGTCCAACCTCTTCACTGATTGCTTTCATTTTCAGAGGGGCAACATTGTCCAGTATTGTACGCTTTGAAATTGTAGTCCTATCAACAAGACAATCAAGTTTTGGGGCAGTAAATCAAATCACAAATAAAATCAAACTACTTTATTAATCACGCAAGGGGAAATTATTTTAAGTTTAAGAAATTCTTCTCTGAAGTTTTGGTAGCTGTTCTCTGTTGTTGCACATGGCAGTGAAGAAAATGATAATGGATGGATGTGTTAGTTCTTTATATTAGCTTTTCCTGATTTCAACAAATTTTCACAAAATATTGAAAGTTTATGATTTAGAAACCTGTATGATATATTTATGCATGGCATTTTTAGGTTTTATTTGTAAAAAGGCCATTTTTATCATTCTATAATTAGTGCTCCCAAGACAGTGTGTTACCAGATGTCTCCTCCTTATGTTCCTGGAGTGAGTTTCCATCCTCCACTAAGGTCTCTGCCTCTCTCTGTTTCTATGGCCTCCTCAGTACACCATGTAGTCACTTTCAATCCGACTGCATCACTTTCTCAGAAATAACACTTTTTAACTCTCTGCATTTATAATGCAAATGCCAAGCCACTTTGCACTGAACCTCCCCATTCCTCCTTTTTTCGTCTCCCTCCTTTCTCTCCCTGTTCATCTCTGTGTCAGTCTGTCTTTCATTCCTGCAGTTATCTAGCTGCTATGCCCCAGGAGTAGAGACCTGCTCAATGTGGCAGAGATGATTTGTTTGCTTTGCAATTATTTTCCATCAGTGGAGACAAATGGACTCGTATGAAATAGAAAAACCCACACAGACAGGGCGGGAGAGATTGCAGTGAAACAAACTAATATGTTCTGCCTAAAGACAAAGATAGAAATGAGGCACATAAAGTACTTTGGGTAAAGTGAATTAGTTGCTTATAATTTCAGAGATACAACCAACAAAGGACCGTGCTGCATACATGGATGTAACTGTAACTTTAAAAAAAAAAAAAAACAGCTTGTATTTATGCTATGGTTCACACATGCAGGACTTCTGTGTGTTGATCTTTTTCTTGCCTATCACATATTAATACAGGTGGAACCATGTTTTAATTTTTAACTATTGGGCTTTTCCGTATTAGATAAAATAACGGCAAATAAGTGTAAAAAGAAACATTATGCCCATTTATATTTCTTTTTAATGAGGATGTGGAAAATAACATAAAGAGACATTACAACAGCTCGTTTTTCATCCATTAGTTAGTTTCCATCTCTTGGGTGAATAAATTTTGACCCACTCACTCACCCACCACTCTACCCCTCAGGGCAAGAGCTCCAAAGCTATATAGTGTGTGCTCCCTCATGCCATAATAAGTGATCCAAAGGTTATTAAGCTCTACAGATCTCAAAAGAGGCAGACCCGAAAGAACAGTTGTTTCCTTTTCTTTTTTTTTCTTTAAAGAAACATTTTTAAAAATTCCCAGTTTGACTATGGACAGCTGGTAGACTATGGGTCCCTAGTTTAGGCCCAATCCAGGTGTTGAATTGGTCCAAGTTGTTAAAACATATTCAGCAGACCATAAGGACCACTGGCCGGATAATAACACGATTGAGAACTTGCCTAATTATTCCTCCGTCATATATCAACACTATAAACTCTGAACTTCCCTGTTGCTCCATTCTTCTGTGTTTCGTTTGAGATTTCAGCTTCTAACATTAAGAACTGTTGGGATATGTCCAATGTTTGAATTGTTGACACTATAATTTGAAAGTATGTGAACACAAGGAATATGATGTGTTTTTTGCTTCACCTAATGAACACACACTGAGATACAGCAGACATCCAGATGAATAAGAACAACAAAACCTAAAAGTCAAATAAATTTTGTCTTTATATGCCTATGTCAAAATCAGTATTTACCTCAAGTAGCTTCAAAATCTGTAGAGGAAATTAAACCTGCAATCCTAGATGGAGGATTAGGAACACTTTAAAGGCCATGTGGAAACATGGATGTAAACTGCAGTTTGAGTGTTTGGTTTGCCCACAACCACAAGGCAGCAATTTCAGCTTCTACAAAGAAACTGGTAATTATGGTAATTTATAGTGTGGCATTATGATGGCATTAGGTATCAAAAGTCTGTGGTCCTGGCTACATACTTGAATATTCGATACTAACTTTTGGCTTGTCAGCAAGTCTTTTCATGTGCACAAAACACTCCGTCTGTAACCTTGAAGTATTTTAGTACAGAAAACCTCAGTTTAGACTAACACCTGATGATTTTGTCTTTATACAAGAATATAATAATTGCTCAACTCTTAAAAAAATAAATAATTAATAATTCAAGTAACATATATTTTTTCTCCAATATGTGTTTTTCAGAACCGTTTAAATTTACAGAAATGTCATCTGTGGGTTATGGGGTTCCTATTTTCACTTTTTCACTTGTTTCTAATGTACAATCTACAACCTTGTGAACATCTAACAGGTGTTTTAAAATGGCATAACTCATTGGCACTTTCACCATGTACAATATGACCAACAAACTGATGAAAGGTCCTGAATCAAACACCATGCAGTGCAAAGGTGCCCTTTATGCACAAACAGGAAGACACAGCAGTTTCCACTGTAGATGAAACCCCACTTACCCACTCCTCACTGACTTTCATACAGATATTCAGCAAAATGAAGATGCCTTTGTAGGAAATTAAATATTGTTTTGAATATGTTGGTACTTGCCAAATGAATAGTGTGTTGAACCTTTACATTGATTTATGAGGATGCAGAATAACTCAGATCTTGAACACAGTCTCCTATGGGGGAAGATGTCCTCGGTTCTTTTGAGTTAACAAAGTAACTGAAGTTTTAGTTGCACCCCTTTGGATTAATCACTTCAGGTGTCCTCTAATCTGAAAAGACGTTTTGCATATTTATGTCCAAGGGTTTGAATAAATATCTTGGCATACCATAAGGGCCTATGTAGCCATACAGTTTGTACACCATATGTGATGGATTTTGGTCCAGGTTCAGCAACGTTCTGGTCCCAATTGATTAAGTCTTAAGTCGATTTTGTGACTAATTGAATTAACTGAATGACCTGGTTTTCCCATTGATAGATTTTTATTTTTTTTCCATAATGGCACAGGCATATCCCAAGATGAATATATCAGGGCTCAAATTGTGAAAGAGTCGTTCAGGGAGCATGAGACATAATTTCAACACATGGACCGGCCACCATATATTCAGACTTTAAGCCCATTGAGAATCTTTGTGAAGTGCTGGAAAAAAACTTTACCCTGCGGCTCAACTCTCCCATCATCAGCACAAGATCTTGGAAAAGGATTAATGTAATTCTTTACCGAAATAATTGTTGTCACATTACACAAGCTTATTTAAATAATGTCATGAAAAATGCACCACTTGAATTGCAACTTCAATTTCTAAAGTTACACACAGTTAAGAAATTTGCCTCTTTGAGGGATGTGGAGTGCTGTGGCCACTATCCAATGGACATGCAAAGATACCTCTAATAAATGGGAGATAAAGATGCTCAAGTGACAAACTTGAATCCTCAAAAGAATAACCTATTAAGAAATGTTGTGATATGTCCAATGTTTCACCACATTTGTTTTCGGAAAGTCTGTCAATGGTGCTGCCTCAATGATGCATTTATGACAAATGTGAAAGTGGTATTTTTGAAATTAGAAAATTTAAAATTTCAATTGTGCAATGGTAACTTAGCCTGTACTACACAACCAAAACAACAATGATTTAATTTGCAGACTTTATAAAACAAAAAGATAAAATCAGATGTGCCAGTTTGTGTTGTAGTGAATGTTGTCAAGTGACACCCTTACAGCTGTACCGACAAGTCACTAAGAAATTATTCATTGCAGTTCCTGTAACAGTTTTTATTTTCAGAATAAGTTCAGAGTATGTAGTTAGAGGATCTGACTGGTCTCCCCATTTGACCCAAGTAAAGGATATAGACAACTGGGCTGCAGACTTTTTTGGCTCTGAACTTTCAAACTATCCACAGTTAAAGAGATTAACCTTTTCCTCCTGGCTCACGTCTTCTTGATTTTTTTATTTTTTCGTGCCTTTGGTCTTCCTTTCTTTTGTGTAACCTTGTTTCCCCTTTTGCAGTGTCTCTGACTTTCCCTTGTCCTGTCTCCCCCTCCTCTTTTTGTCTCTCCTTTGCCCTCCCTTTCCTCCTTTCTTACGAAGGGCAGGTTCAGAGGTCACCAATTACTCTGAGAGGGCTGAGAAAGTTGTATGGGCTCTGCCCTCAGGGCTGCCATGTTGGATTATCGTCAACGAGATTGCAGGTACGCAGAAGCCACTGGCTACCAGCACAACAACCACAACCTCAGCCAAAGCACAAGGCCATATAGACTGAGTTAGGTTCAAACTCTCCTCATGCCTGAGTGGATGGCTGGCTCCTAGTCTGCTTCCTTCTCTTACTGACCTGCTGGGCAGAACTAATATGTATGTCTAGACTTCCTGGGAACTCCCTTACCAGAGAGTACAGAGCTGGACAGTGTGCATATAGTTCACTCCATATAGGCAAGTGCTCAATACCAGTTTTTGACTATCATAACTAGAAATTTTAAGTGTATCTAGTCATATGTTTCTAATGATATAAGTAGTAAGTGAAGTATATCAGAAAGTCACTGCAAGCACTTCAAGCCATATTTTTGCATTTCTATGCAAGAAAGTAATGATCAGATCATTTGACAAAGCAGAGGGGGTGCGATATTACATTAATCTCAATCGGATCAGCAAATGCAGTTTGCTGTTCTGCAGCATTTTGAAAACATGAATCAACTTATCAGTCTGCAGAGGAGATTGAAATTACAATTAAATTATGTGTACAGCCAACCGTGTTTGAAAGAAGAGCTGCCTTTCACAACATTTGATTATCTTAATTAAGTGTTTTGATCATGAGCAGGCATATTAAGGCTTGCAGCCACATTCTTTTTTGTGACTTAGACCTTTTTATGTTCACAACATGGCCTGATAGTGTTTTCAACATGTGTTACAGATGGCTCTGCTGTAAACAGAGTTAATAATGATAATTCCTCCATCAATTTATATGTTGTCATGGTCTGTGAGTTTTGTTGTAGACTTTGCTTTTTTGGTTTCTTGGATTTATGTCAAGTGGGTAAGTCTTTGTCTTTTTGTGTTCATTATTTTAGTTAATGCTTGTTCCGTGTTTAGGTAGTGATTGTTATATAGTTTCCTGCCCCGATCAAACAGCAGGTCTCAGTTTCCAGTTGCACCTGTCATGTCATCTTTAGTCCTTCTGGTATATATTCTACTTATGACTACATTCACCATATCTTAGGCATTTTCTTAGTTCTATCTCTTTGTTATTGGAATTATTTTCTTCCATATGGATTTGGTGGTTTTCCTGCCGAGCAGTGTTTTCGTTTTTCTGCCTTGATGTTGGGTTCTGCTAAAGTTTGTTTGCCTTTTCTTTGGCTGTCTCCTACCTTTTCTGCTTTCTCCTTGCACACAGGCTCAGATAGAGAATGTGAAGATTGGAGTGACAGACTTTTCTTTATCTTCACCCTTTTCCTTGGGCACACGCCCATATGGTGGGATTATGTAATAGTGCAGAATCAGTGGTCTGAATAAGTTAGAAAAGGGCCATACAATTTGCCCAATTCTTCTGGCTGTGGACTATTGGACTTGTTCTGTTAAACCCTGTGAAAGCTTTAACAGTCCTGGTTTTTATTCATACAAAACAAACTGCTGGTTTTCTCTGAAAATCAGATCAAATTCCAAAGTAAGCTTTTTCCTGCTGTCTGTGCCTCCATTAATGTGACTGAATGCAATTCAGGATTGTGCCAGAGGAGCAAAGTTAATGCTAACTTAGCTCAGTTGCTAAATTACTAAATAGAAACTCACCTTGTATTAGTTGCTTACTTTGATGTCAACAGTTGGAAATGAGGTGAGTACAGTTCTATTCTTGTGCCCACATTTCAATGCATTGTTTCCCACAGGTTTAGAAATAACTTGTGGTGTTTGATGGCCTAGTTACAAGTTACTGTTATATCCTGGATGCCTAACATCCAGGCAATTGGTTCTTTCAAAAGCAGAAAAAAGTATTTGCAATAATATAAGAACTTTTCATCTCGATGATCTCAAAGATTGCAAGAACAGCTTTCAAGAAAAGCAAGCAACAGACACATCAACACATACTTCAAGAGATTGATGGATTTATTGGTTAGGTGAAATGGTGAAGTTATTCACCCCTGTTCTTCCTTTCCTTTCTACCTGTCTACACTGACTCTCCAAAAGTTAGTCTTCATGACTTTTATATTTAATCTGCCTCACCTTTGAGCTACTTTGCAAAGACAAAAAAAAAAGTAACCAGTGGAATTGTAGGACTTTTGATTGAAACATTTAAAAAAGTGAAGACTTTACTTCTTCTGTTTCCAAACCCCATCAGAACAGATTTTCTGGCGCATGCAGAAGCCCTGCCCAGTGCTGTTTAGGCCGGGGCCAACAGAAGCTGTGCAGCCAGTTGGAGTTGAAATGGCTTCTGAATAGAGAATCCCAGAGTCTGATTCAGTGCGCTCAGCCAAACTTTCAGTAATTGCAAAAACAGCACTTGGTCCACTAATAATGGGTGCGTGTCATCTCCAATCCCCAGTCTGCCTGTCGGCCCACGTCACAGAGGCAGCAATTACAGACTCTGACCTTCCACTGGATGTGCGTAAGGCCAGGCGAACAGTAGAGTGTGTGTATGTGTGTGGGGAGGCGGTAAGTTATGGGGTGTATGAGCAGTTGAAAGAGATGTTTTCAGCTTTGAAAGATTCTCTTGTGCTTTCAAAATTCAAAACACATTTAGCAATAAAATGTTCTAAACGGTGACACATTTCAGGCTTCAGTTCAGTGACCTGGCAAACCCTCAATTCATAATAAACAGCTCTTTCTTCTTTTCCAGTTGATTATCTTAAATATTTCATCATGAGATGTCAAGATTAAGTTGCATGACAAAATGATAATAATAATGATAAATGTTGCACCTGTATTAAAACATCCATTGGGCTTAAAAAACTAAAGTAGCCATTCTGTCTAAGTCAAAACCTCTTTTTCTTTTTTTAAGGACAGAATTTTTTCAGTGCCCATGTAAGTGTGGTAACCAAGACCTTGTGTAAGCAGCACACAGTTAGAGATTCTCTAACTCACTTCCTTTACTAAACACTCTCATGGTTACCCACGCATGACTCCCACAATAGCCATCACGAGGATTAACTAAAACATTGACTGATATTTCCTCTTAGGCTGCTATTGTTTTATTTGATTTTTTTCCACAGAAGCATGACGAACTGGTGTTGTGGCAGACAATGGAGCACAGCCTCTGTCTGACCCCAAAACTAATTTTCCAGCTTACACTCTTCTAACAAGTGCCAGTTTCACCAGTGCTCAGTTTGTTTACCCATTGTTCTTTTCTTTATTTGTTGTGACTTTCCTCATTGTCGTGCACAGAGCTGTGAAAGGGGATTAGAGGAGATTTTTTTTTTTAAGTTCCTGGACTTTTCCCTTTGCCTGCTTTCAGATACCTTTTCTTTCTAGTCTTTCAAAAGTTTGAGATTGAGTGCTGAGCTCAATTGATGTTTATAGTCACATCATTTTTAATATAGTAATTTCATTGAACAACTGACATAATATCTATAAGGCGTAATCAGCCCTTATAATGGGATCTTGATTTTCTTCAAAACAGCCCATGTGTACTTGTCATTAACTTCAGTTTCATCACTCATGATTTGTTAAGGCAGTATCTGCTTTTGATTTGGTTGGAGGGCTGTGGTTGCCATAGAGTTCCACTGCAACAGCTAGTGTCCAGTTTCTAAGGGGTCAGAGGCTGGGGCAGGATAGCCGTAAGCAGCAACAATACGTGTGAAATTTGACACAGCTCCGGACCATTTGTGTGTGATTATGTTGATTTCCTCGGGCAACATCTGTCGGCAGGTTCTCACAGGCAGATACAGCTGCACAATGCTGGGATCTGTGATAAGAGGAAAAGCTAATGTGCCATACTTTAGCTTGATAGTTTTGAATAGACATTAAAGTGAGCATGTATGATAGTTTTAGTCATATTAACATTGTATTTTTTAAAGATGCGGTTTGCACACAGGGCTGTTGCAATAATGACACATTTGCAAGGTATTGAGGTCAGATTTAAGAGATATTAACCAACAACCACAACTGTAATGCTCCCTGTTTGTTTTTATTATTCAATTTGAATGTGTAGAATGTTAAATATATTCAACACAATCAGTAGTATTGAGCCTTGACATCAGAAATTTAGAAATCCTGGGTTGTTTGACTTTAGATATTTTCTAAAATTCACCCGAGTTCATGCATTGCTTCAATGTAGTTCTCTTGATGCATGTTGGGGTCTTCCGCTACCTGGGCCTTTCGTCAATACCATTACCTGAAACCAGGCGCATGAGATAGCTGATGTCGTGACATGGATTCCCGTGGCCAAACCACTATTGTAGACCACTAGACAGTCACACAGTGACCTGCTTTAGGGGCTCAACAGACTTGATGTCAGGTTACAGGTGAATGCTGGGTACGGGCTCCCCATCTTGCGGTTCCCACTCCTGGCTTACTCGTCTGAATCTTGACGTCAGTGCTGTGCCACAGTTTTGCCCTGGCTGTCCATTATCACATCTGGGTACAAAAACTCTTCTCCCTTCTCCATACCCCCCTTGGGAAAGCTGGAGAGGTTTGAAGTCAGATTCCTTTAGTGTTTCAATATAAAGTTTTAAAAAGTATTTGACTTGATGCGTAAAGAAAGCTCTATTATCGCTGTCCATTATAGACGTCAGTGAGGCCAATTTTACATAGACACAACCCTCCAACACCTCAACTCCCCTCACTGCAACAGTCCTCTTTGTAAAAGTCTGAATCTGTTTCGTTCTGCATGAATAAATTAATATAAAGGCATGTGTGCCTCTACTGGTCCAAAGAGCTTGGATACTTCATTTCCGTCTGATTCCGTCAAATAACTCTGATAGGCTTTTCAACGTTGTGAATTAACTCTGTAATGAGTGTTTAACTATTGTATTTTTCAATTTGTTAAAAAGCCTACATGTACCAAACAGCCTAAATGATGTTAGTTTAAATTGAACCACATGTTTTTGAGTTTAAACACAATAAAACTTCCTACAACTGAGCTAGAACCATGTTGTATTGTGAAAACTGGACTAATAATGCCGTGACCTTATACAAGCTTTGTTTTGTTTACGTTTTGTACCTCACTGAAAAATTTAGACTTTTGCTCCGTTTTACATGTCAAAGTTGCCCTCTTTATGTCTCAGTCGGCAGTTGGATGTTGTCTCCTCTGACACTGATGATGCAGCAGAGAAGACAAAGCAGGAAGGGGATCTGTCGTCATCACTTGTTCTTGGTTTCAGTTTGGTGTATAAGAGCCCTTATGCAGAATACAGATTTCAAGTTGACATGCATTAGCACAATTTGTGCAGTATTTTTTAATTAAAAATGAACGCAGGTTTGTTTAGATTTTTTTAGACTATATCGGTATTATATAAGTAACAATATGTGATGTTAACCTGTCACCCTGCTAAAACTCTGGGTGTATTTGGAAGATGTAAACACAACAATAACATAATTTCCCTTTAAGCTTGTATCTGTCTGCATGTGTCATAACTTTTAGCTGACACCTACCTTTTTCAACATCTAACAGACAGAGCAACATTCTTATCTCTTTGTACACCTGACAAATTTTATGTTGTTTCAGTCTTCATTAATGCCTGTGAAAAATATCTTGGAGGATATCGTCTGTTACTTTGTTTGCTTTCTGTCGTGCACAGTTGGTTCATCAAAGTTGAAACTGGCTTAAAGCAGAAAGAGTCCTGAGACTTGGGCTGAAACAGCTCAAAGTTTGTCAATTTTCTCTGTTCTCTCCATCAGTTCGGGAATAGCCTTGTTAGAAAATTATGTGATATGATATGTCACACCTCAAATATACGTTAATGTACTCCACCTTTTAATTTTGGAGGTTGAAATATCTTTTAAGGAAGTTTTACTGAAATTGTTTTTCTCTAGCAGCAGGACAAAGTAGAGATAAGAAGAGTGGCACCAAACAGAAATGTTAGAGCTTCTGGTCTGAACTGTTAGGGACAAACACCATTACAATCTTAGTAGACAGTTTAGACTTGAACTGCCTAAGGACTGAGGGCAGAAAAAATAAACACACAACAGTCAACAAATATTGACTGGCACAGTTAAACAACTGTGCAGTATACAATTCGATTTCCAAAACTCCTGTGGCCTTAGCTGTCTTGCAGTAAAATGCCCTACAGCCATTAAACCACAGATAAATTGCTGCATTTTTTTGTATTAGTCATTGTGATTCACAGTGGAGGAGAGCAAAGCTAATAAGGAAAAAAAAAAGGATGAAAGGGCAATGTGAGCATCATATACTTAGCTAATGTGATTATTTATTTTAAAATCCTGACGGGCATCTAAAATTTTCTCATGCATGAGCGGTCAAAAGATTCACTTGAGATTTTTTACAATTTGTCTGATTCACTGTCTGATGTTAAATCAGGGTGACAGAGTCAAATGCTGGAATTGAAATGTCATTCACCATAAATGTCAGTACTTGAAATAAACATTTTCAAATTATTCACTGTACATCACTCAGAGATGTCTTTTGTACATTTTTTTATAGATAGTGCTCTCAACTGGCCTTTGCACCATTCAGATGAAACGGACTATATCCCTTTACCCCCCTCAACCTCCAATCCTTTTAGCTTTTGTGGAAAGTAGGGAAGTAAAATGCAGTTGAATTAGGTGATTGTTTCCCTGAGGCATCTGATGTTCCATCCCTCCCTTCTTCAGCTCAAGGAGATAGCTCCCATTTATTCATTATGAAATGGTGAGAAGTGGGCCATGCAATATTGCTAATATTGTTACAACAGACTAGCTAATAGTAAGCCTGTATGTGCTCAAAAGAGGATTAAAATGAGCAGGAAAAAAGCTTGTCATATTGAGGCTTCTTTGCAAAGATTTAAAGATTTATATTTAGCTTTTAAATTAAAAGCTAAATTAGTTATTTATGGAACTTGAAAACAGCTGGTGATACTTCACAAAGTTTATCTGATTCATTTTACAAAATCCTTTAATAGGATTTTGATGATATTATATACTCTAGATGATGGAAGATTGAGTCTTTTAACACTGCTCAACTGGAACATTATTTTGACATTGCTTTACAATTTGTCGATGCATTTTTTCCCCAAGATTGTTTAACCTTTACCCATCTTTACTTCAGAGAGACTCTGCCTCTTGTATGTGCTTCTGTTTGTTCCCAGTCATGTTACTGACCTGTTGGCAATTACCCAAATTAGTGTTAGTTAGTTGTTTCTTTATACCATCAACCAGTTCTGTTTTGTGTTGCCCCCGTCTTAACTTTTTAGAGATGTGTTGCTGCCATCAATTTTAAGATGAGTTGATATTTTTCATGAAATAGTAAAATGTCTCACTTTGTAACATTTGATATGTTTTTTATGTTCTATTGTGAAAAGAATCCAGCTTTTTTGGAATTGTGGTTTTTCATGAAGAGCAATATAATGCCCATTGATCCACCTTTGAGTTATGGTGTTTCTATTCGTTGCTTATAAGATGTTCCACTCATATTCCTGTTAACATATTAGAATCATATCCAGTATGCCAGATGCCCCATTGAGATATTTGCACCCATTCATAGCCTTTATTATATTTGCATCGCTCAAAAGCATGGCATTATTCATAGTATGATAGATATCTAGGTACATGGGGTGTGATGACTGGGATGATTCAAGGATGATAATTTTTTTACAGAACCATTTGGTGCGATTCAGTGCAGTTTATTACAGTGCTTAATGTTTGTTTAACGTAAATATTAATTTTCTGTTGAAAACAAGCCATTTCATTTTTGGCATGTGGCATTGGTTAGTTGCCATCAAATGAAAATTCTTAATAAAGGTCCAATAAATCACAAGTAATTTTGTTACTGCATTTGATACTCCTATGACTTGGTTCTCTACATTTTTTAGTTGACATCTTGTACCTTACCTCTAACATTTGAATGGGGCCCCAAAAGCAGTTACTCTAAAGGAAGATTCTATGGAAGATTGTAAATCTTTGGCAATAGATTGTTCAATAGATGCTGTAATTACCTTTAACCTCATAGAGTTGCAACCAAGTTGTGGTTGGTAAAAGTCTTCAGTATCTGTCTTATTCTCTTATGCCACTTGCTGCGAGATCTGAGCGTGGGCTCACTTGTTCTACTACCGGCATGTGCTGGCTCAGTACTGGTGCAGACCACACTGATATTTTACTCTGGTGTTGACTTGGAAATCTGACATTGGCAACCAAAGGCAACCAAATTTTAACTGTGTTATCTGTCAACTAGTTTTTGGGCATGTTTAGATTAATCTAAGGGTCTTTGTGTCCATGTAATAATGACGAAAATAATGATAAAATCTGGTTCCAATTTGTATCAGTATATAATTACACCCCTATTTACTTTAGGTTTCACCCTCACATCGTAAATTTGTCATCTGTTTTTTTTTCCTGCGGGCATCCTGTTTTACAATCATTGAAACTCAGGATATGCATTGTCAAAATGCTGCAAAACTCATGCAGGGTGTTTTTGCACAATAAATTTATTCACATTTATCCATAATGAAGCTACAATTTAAACTAGAAAGCTGCAAGCAGCTGTATGCGTACAAGGTCGTCAGGGTGGACGTGTGTGCCAAGTTTCATAACCTTGCGATGATGATCAGGCTTTCAAACCACAAACGCCATCACACCATTGTCACCGCCTGGCCACGCCCACACTGTTCAGAGTTTGGAAAAGTTTCTCCATGATTTTTTCTTCCCATGTCTTAAGAGTAACCTGGCCAAGTTTGGAGCTGTTACCATTAGATATGTAGGACAAGTTGGATCAAATCTGAGGTGTTGAAAAAAAAGGACGTTTCCAACCACCAGCTGGTGGCGCTATAGGTGGATGTCACTATGATAATATGTCCACGTTCAGGCTGGGTCCAGCATTCACTATATGAAGTTTGGGACAGATTGGATAATGTTTGTGGGAGTTAAAAGCGACTTCAAGCGTGTTTTATTTGACATTTTGTACTGGATGTTCGTTGATATTACTCCGCCACCGCTAAGAAAATAGTTCGAGCATGAATGAGCTGCCAAATAAAACACGACAGAAGCAACTTTTCGCAACGAAATTTGATATGGATTACCAGTGCACACCAGTAACCACTCCGGTGAGTTGATTATTTTGAAAACGGACGTTTAATGTGCTTTTACGGACCTTTTTGGCCATGCGCATGACTTGTCATTCTGAAGCAGGTTGAGAAGAATCAAAATTAGGCAAATACCGGAGACGGCAGTAAACATCAAAAAAGCGGTGAGGGGGGTTCTAAAACATTGCAGACAACTCAGAAAAGAGGCTTAATGTTGAAAATACCGCAGTTCCCCTTTAAGAGTAACCTGGTCAAGTTTGAAGTCTGTAGGACAAGTTGGATCATATGCAAGGCTTGGAATCGGTCAAAAATGGCACGAAAACGCACTTTCCATCCAAAATGGCCGCCTTCCTGTGGACGTGGGACCATGGCGGCATGTGACTTTTTTGTGCATCTGGGCATAATGAATGAGTGTACCGAATTTCGTCGTCCCACACAAAACTAACCCCATTGCGGGGACCATTTTTAAGCATCGTAGGGGGCGCTACAGAGTCAATGAGCGACTCCCAAAAATATAAAGTTTAGATTCTTTCATGTCGTCGACTGGCAGGTGGCGCTTGCAAAATTTCAAGAGTTTTCAAGTACCTTTTGCAAAGAATAAGAAAGAAAGAAAGAAAGAAAGAAAGAAAGAAAGAAAGAAAGAAAGAAAGAAAGAAAGAAAGAAAGAAAGAAGAAACCTTACAGATACAATAGGGTCCTTGCAGTTTCACTGCTCGGTCCCTAATTACACATGGCTATATTTTTGCTTACTTCACTGTACAATATTTGCTTTGGAATTTGTTTCAGTTGAAAGATATATGATTTTATTTTTCTTTATGAATACTTTGCATATCTGTTTATTTGATACCTCCTCTGCAGTGTCACATTACATCATATTAAAATCTCACCATGAAAACAGTGTAACTCACACCTCAACTGCATAACTTCAACCTGGATGTCGTCTAAATTGGTGAGAGACTATGGCAAGGCTACGATAACACACTAAAGAGACAGTAAGACCATTGGCCTTGCTCTCTCGAATGTCAGCCTTTGTTCGTCATATTTCCCCAGGGAGAAAAAAAACAGAAGAACACTTTAAAAGTCAGCAAGGAAAAGAGAGAATGTGGAAAAGCCCTCAAGGCAAATGGCAGGAAACATCAGTGCTGTTAGACGGAACTACTTTAGCTGTCATGCAAGAGTATGTGAACGCACCAGTGAACGCACATAGTCAGCATCACTGAGTACACACAAATAGCCATGATGATGATGTTGATGCCAGACTACATGTAAAAATCAGCTTTTCGGCTTGTAAAATATTTTTAACTCAGAACAAGGTAGTATGGAGTTATTATTGCTCGACTTTTAACCTAACCAAACAGATAATGCATTAAAAAATAGTAGAACTTACAATGATTCAACAAACAATCATTTCTATCTTATATATTTTCTTAAAAGGTTTGGTTAGATGGATAAAGTCTTTAAATGTTATTTATGCCCCTATCTTTAATTGAGACTCTTTTGCTGATAGTCCTTTCTCAATACCAGTACTGTAATTTGACCCAGAGTGACCCAGAGTGTGATGTACCAAATCATGCTCATTGCTACACAAGTTAAAACTCAGACTTTGGATGAGCATCAGCAAGCTGTGCTAAACCAAATATTATTGCTTTTTGCCTAATTTCTTGTTTCTATAAATTCTATCTAAAATCACAAGACTGTTGTTAAAGCAACTGACCTTAAAGCCATACAATCTGCTGTGTAGTTAGAAGTCAGCCGACAAGTCAAACCAAGTGGCGTAAATTCTCTAGAGATATTTGGTTTGTCAGAGCTGATTAGACCCAGGCAGGCATAAGCAGACACTCTGGGATAACACGTGGTGGCGTTGAGTAGAGCCACTGGCCTCAGTCCATTTAGTGTGCAATGTGTTAGGACAGGGAGAATGAAGCGTAGAACTCATATGGATAGAGATGATGATGGTTGATTTCTCATATACAAGCCTCTCGCTTTTGCCGTGTGAGGCTTTAATTTAAATATGTGTACAGAAGCATGTTTATTATGATGGCTGTAAGTAAGAGATGCATTTGCATCTCTTACATACAGCAAGGAGAGGAGATATGTTTTTCTGTATGTGTGTGTATTGCAGAGAAACACTTTGGAGCTTTTTGTCATCGTTCATCACCATGTAAGGTTACACAACATGATGTGACAGTGCACAGTGCAGCTCAGCAAGTGGTACAGGGATTTTAATTGATGTTAAAACCACCAAGTACTTGAAACACTGATGGTTAGTATGTATTGAGGACAGGATCCCTTTAAAGCAAAATAGCCCGAGAGAAAATTTCACTGATTCCACTGATGGAAATTGAGCCAGCTTGTTTAGAGCACAATGTGTGAGTTTAACTGAAAAATAGCCGGATGGCTACATTTTTGTGGTTTTAATGAGTTCTTATAATGTAATTTTTTTTGCTCTATCAGCAAAAATGACTTGTATCTTGTTAAGAATGGCAAGCAATGCTGACTTTTTTAAGGCTAAAAAAACAAGCAAACTCTGACATATGATAATATCCATCTATCCATTGTCTTTCGCTTATCCGAACTTGGGTCGTGGAGACATTAGGTTCAGGAGAGGAACCCAGACAGCCCTCTACCTGGGATGTCCACATCCGGTCCTAGAGGGCCCTAGAGGGCTGCAGGTTTTAGATGTTTCCCTTCTTCAGCACACCTGATTCAGATCAATGCATCATTAGCAGACTTGAGCATACCTTAACAATCTTTTGAAGAGATCCTTTTAATCTGAATCAGGTGTGTTGAAGCAGGGAAACATCTAAAACCTGCCGGACTTTGGACATCCCTGCCCTAGGCGTTCTCAGGCCAGAAGGGATTTATAATCCCTCCAGCAAGTTCTGGGTCTTTCCCGGCACCTTCGATCAGTTGGACATGACTAGAAACCCTTCAAAGGGAGGCGATCAGGAGGCATTCTAACCAGAGGCCTTAACCATCTCAGCTGACTCCTTTTGATGCAGAGGAGCAGTGGCTCTACTCCAAGCTCCTTTAGGATAACCTAACTCTTCACCCTATTTCAAGCCACCCTCCGAAGAAAACCCATTTCAGGCGCTTGTATCCGCGATGTTGTTCTTTCATTCACTACCCAAATCTCGCAACCATAGGCAAGGGTAGGAACAAAGGAGGACCAGTAAATTCAAAGCTTCGCCTTCTGGCTCAGCCCCTTCTTTACCACAACGGAACAGAGCAGAGCCCTTACTACTGCTGACAAAGCCCAAATCAGTCTGTCCATCTCTTGTTCCAACCTGCCATCACTCTTGAACAAGATCCCAAGATACTTAAACTCCTCTGCCTGAGGCAGGGATTCGTCCCTGACCTGGAGAAAGCATTCCACCTTTTTCTAGTTGAGGAATCATGGCTTCGGATTTGGAAGAGCTGACTTTCATCGCGACCACTTCACACTCAGCTGTCTTGGCTTCAAGAAGCCAACAGAACCACATCATCCGCAAAAAGCAGAGATGTCACCCTGATTTTCCCAAACAAGACACCCTCCTCTCCACAACTACAGCTCGAGATCCTGTCCATGAAAATCACAAAGGATCACTAACAAGGGGCAGCGCTGGTGGAGTCCAACAAACACTATAAATGAGTTTAACTTAGTTAGCAACTTGAGGCCAACCGAAAGTCCTTGTCCATGGCCTCACCAAATTCCTCCCACACCTGAGTTTTAGCTTCAGCAACCACCAATACTACAGCCCTTTTAGCCACTTGGTACCCGTCAGCTGCGGTCTCCTTCTTTAGCTTGATGGCTTCCCTCACTGCTAAAGTCCACCAGTGGGTCCTCCAGTTAGCCCCCTCTATAGAATGGTCACCTTAACCCTCTAACCGCCAAAGTCGCAGAATTGCGACATGACGTCAGCATAAACAAAACAGTCTGTAGATAAACTAAACGGGCTTTAAGGTGTTCAGTCCTCCTACCACTAGTTGGCAAACATGTTACCCTTTCAAACAAGACCAAGCTCACGTCATTTTGTAGTTCACAGTGTTTTTATAAGGCAGTGCAAAAAAGCCGCGCGAGCTCAGACGGAAGCAGTTATTCAGAGCTGTTCTGTAGAGACGTGCGAGTCGAATTTTTATTTTCAGCGAACTATTAGTGAGTTTTTAACACCATGGCTTGTAAGAAGTTGAACCGTGCGGAAGTATTGAGCATGCTATTTGCCGATTCCGACTCCGAAGGAGAGTTTTTACCTCGTGAGGAGGAGGATCGGACGAGCACTCATGCTTCCCACGGTGAAACTTCCGAAGGTAATGGTGCCGGCATGTGAAGCGAGGCTGTTCTCCAAGCACACACACACACTCCAACTCATTCGGTGCCGTTCTCCAACCTCAATGGAGTGGGTGGTAGTGGGGAACGCGGTCGCAGTGTCCGTAGAGGTGTTGGTCGAGGAATCAGGGGTGGGAGAAGTGGGTCTGGTATCTTTAGCATGCGCTCTCTCCATCCAGCCCCCGGTGCCGCGGCGCGCCTATCCGCCAGCGCAATGATCCTGACATTTTACCACTTGTTTTATTATTGTATTCCTCATTCCTGATCATTATGAATAAGGTTGAACAGGTTAAAAAAAATAAAAATCAATTCAATGTCTTCCACTTCTTGCATGCGTTTTCCTACCCTATGGTAGCCGAATGATGACAGTATTTTACCACTTTCTCCTGTTTTATTGTTGGTTTCCTCCTTATGAATGATGGTAAAAGACAAAAAAATGAAAATAAGTTCAAACATCAAGTCAATATCCACCATTTCCTGAAAAAATATAGGCAACTTTTCGCATGTGTTTTCCTACTATATGGTAATGATGATATAGTAATATTTTACTACATTATTCTGTTTTATTGTTGCTTTCCTGTTCCCTGATCATTATAGATGATGATAAATAGACAAAAAGAAAAAAAAAAGTTTTAAAACAAGTTCATAATCACTCAATTCCAATATTTCCTGAACATAATGAGATTCAAAATGGCTGCCACCTGATGACGTCATAATATGCAAATTAGATCAATAATTTCATACCCCACATAAACTATGGATCATGGGCAACATTTTTCTAATGTACAGTAGGCATCTATCTTTAACCCCCTTTCAGCCACCAGCTTTTGAAATATTAATGTCAAAATCCAGTATTTTCAAAAAACAATCTTGGCGCCTAAAGGGTTAACATGGGGTTTGTGTATCCCCATGATCATTAGAGCTGCATTGTCAGGGGGGTTTCCTGTGGTCAATTGGTCTCTCAAAGCCTCCTACACGTGAGCTCACCACTCACAGGGTGAAAATTCTTGGTCGGGTGCCTCGTGAGCTGGGTGGCAGGCAAAGATCGGGTGGTATCCTGGAGGGGGTGCCACCTAGCGATTTCCTTGTTCTTCTGGGAAACTTCAATGCCTATGTTGGCAATGATGGAGTAACCTGGAGAGGTGTGATTGAGAGCCCTGATCTGAATCTGAATGATATTTTGTTT
Source organism: Odontesthes bonariensis (assembly GCF_027942865.1). NCBI lineage: Eukaryota > Metazoa > Chordata > Actinopteri > Atheriniformes > Atherinopsidae > Odontesthes > Odontesthes bonariensis. The sequence continues at coordinate 26,979,205 of NC_134509.1, read as the reverse complement.
TTGGACTTCTGTACTAGTCATGGCTTGCCCATTACAAACACCATGTTTGAGCATAAGGTAGTTCATAAGTGAACCTGGTACCAGGCCACCTTAGATCTAAGGTTGATTGTCAGTTTTGTAGTCCTGTCCTTAGAAACTTTTAATTTGAGTAGGGGTCCAGCTCTACAGCAGAATGCACATAGGGATGCCAATGTTAAATTCAGAGAGTTAAGTGCAATTTTTGAGAAAATTTCAAGCATTTCTTGAGCTGACTGCCACATTTTTATGTATACAGATTGGCGTCTTTGTTGGTCGTAACCCACCAAAATGCTCTAAAATCTGGTATCTTCTGCTTAAAAGATGAGACTGGTGATGATGGTAACATTACAAAAGCAGACATGTGGATTTTATTCAGGACTAAACATCAGTATAACAAAAATAATATATTTTTAAAGGTTGCAATATACACTTTTTTTTTCTGAATTTAAGATTAAGACTACAAATTTTTATTTCTGATGCAACTGCTACACAGCTCAGATAATTCAGTTGGTTTGGAGGGTTTAGTTCTGATGGCAAGCAAAATCATTAAAGTTGAACTCTTCCACTTCACCCCCTTCTCTCTTGTTCACTCCAGCCTTTCAAACTAGTTTGCCAAATCCTCAGCATATGACCTTCCTTAATCTTGTATTAGACCAAAGTGATCATCTGTTTTCTCAATGTATTGCGCGTATGCATGATGATGAATCTCTCACACTGAGTTAAGTCATTTGGATAGGAAACTCATGGGTGCACTGAGGAAAATTAGCACAGCTTTAGCTTAGGCTACCAGAGCTTAGCCCAGCGGCTATTGAAAAAGACACCTTTCGGCTGACAACAAAGCTAATATTAGCTTAGCATTAGCGTTAGCAAACAGGGGGCTTAATCAGGCTGCTGGGCTGTCAGAACGTATAACTACATGCTTCCAAGGGTCCCTTTGGAGTTATAATCCTGGGTCTCGGCAGGCGATGACCTCATGGGCTGGACTGGTGCCTGTGGGAGGATTGGGGAAACTGTGTGTCTAGCAGGCCACTCACCGAGATTTGTGTGCGTGTTCTTTATGGTTGATAGTTTTATTAAGGAGTACAACATAGAGACCACTGATGCTGCCCAGTTGAACTTTGCAAGCATGTACTGGAATAGAACTCCAGCTGTTTTGTTTGGGCATTTTTATGCAGTGTCTCATGGAGATACAGTGTGTACAGGCCCCGGGATATGAGAGCAATGATATTTCAATTGTCTCCATGCCACATTGCATTAACAGTCTGCATTGTTTTTCCTCATGGCTACAAGATAATTGAAAAGGTTAACCTGTCAGTTTTAGCTTATGTTATTTGTCTTTCCTCAGACTAAAATAGTGGTTAAGGACATCTGTGACTGCCAAGATGGCACGCTCACTTGAATCCTTTATGACTAAAAGGCCATCTTGTACACTCAGAAATTATGCCAGTGCTGCTGTAAAATCAGACTAGGATTTTAACTGGGGGGATGATTATAATAACCCAGTCCAGAAATTGTATTTCTATTAGTTGTAGTCCCACTTGAACTAAATCAGCAAGAAAAAAAAAAATCACAAGGTCTTATGTTACTTGTCTATTCCCTTGAATAATTATTATAATTGAGGTTCCTAAAGTAATAATCCTAGCTGAGAGGTCTGTAGTCCAAGCAGACCACCCCTTTACTAACGCTTAGATTCAGAGGTGGGGCTTTGAGGTTAAAATAACTCCACATCTTCACACAGAAAAATGGAGATTGGAAATTAAAAGTCAGTTGACTGAGTTAAACGCACACACATTTCGAACAATACACACATGTAGGCAGTGAGTCCAGGGACTCTAGAGGCGGATTGCTTTGCTGTCAGTATCAGGTATTGTCAGTGGCTCCAGCCAACCATGGGCATTGTCAGCTCGAGAATCCCAGGACTCACTGGCTCCACTCAGCCTCTTCACCAGAGGTAAACTGCCAGTATGATGCATAAGGCTTCAGAGTTCAAGAGTTAAAATTCTATATGCAAAATACTGTATAGGGAAAGTCTTTCTTATGAGCTCTGGGTATTTATGCAGAAAATATGAGTCTAATTACAAATATTCTGGTTATTCATCAAATATTCAAATGGAAATTGATATAAGCAGACATAGAGAGTATACCATTGGGATAACATCTTCATAGTCTTAAGAATTGTGTATTGAACAGGGGTCAGAAAAACAAACCTATGAAGTCTAAACTGACAAAATGGTACTGTTTGATAGACTCACTACACACAGCTTTTAACTTATTCTGCACAAATTTGGACAGTTGTATTATCATCACGAAAGAAACAACTGATTTGTTTGTTACAAGTTGAAGAAATTATTTTAGGTTTATCAATCTAAGTTTATTTGAAATTGTTTCCACTCATTTTTGGTACTGATCTCTCTCCAGCTATTTTAACAATTATATTTGTTATTGTGCAGTGGCAAAGATACTTTACAATGTTGTTGCAGTCAACTGCATATTGCAGCTAGCAAACACATAGCTCTAATTTTTGAGGACGTGCACAAACGATCCTCTAAGCAAGCGCAAGATGGGCGAGGCAGCCATTATTATTAAGATTGCATATCCCTAATTAAAAGCAAGTATATTTGTTGCTTAAGGGTGATTGTGAAAGTTTAGGAAAAACAAACAAAATATGTATGCTTTCAAAAGAGAGCCATGAATTAAATATTTACTACATGTGGCTATACACTGACCATGAATAGGCATTTTACACAAATTTTCTTGAAGTGGGAATTAATGTTAAAGTTGAGGTAGTTGTTAGTTATGTAAATTGCGATTATAATTCGGATTAGGGTAAGTCTCACGGAAATAAATTTTATTCATAAATTGCCCTCTAAAGTGATGGAAACACAACTCTGTTTGTTTGTGTGTGTGTGTGTGTGTGTGTGTGTGTGTGTGTGTGTGTGTGTGTGCACCCTTTCCCTGGGAATTTGTGTGTCCATGCTCTCTACATGAGAACCAGCTTTCTTGCCTTCCAACTGAGTTCAGAGATTCAAAGTAGAGTTAATCTGCTTTTACCTTTAGCCCCAAAAATAACACAAGTAATTCTGGAAAAGCTGTAATCAACCATGAAACTACTGATGGCTGCATGTTTGCTGGGGTCAGGGAGCACAACAGGAGGAGACCTTAAGAGAACTCTGGGACATTGAACTAATCATGAAATATTACGTCAGAAGTCAGAAGAGAATTTGATTTAAGTAATTTTCAAATCTGGATAAGTTTGCATAAAAGAAACAAAGCATAGAAACTAATTTCCAGACTGTTGCCTCTATTTTATTTTCTTCAAAAAAGATCCGTAACTCATAAAATGAAATGGTCATACAAGGAGAATGTTTGTCATGTCCTTTGGAGCATGCAGCCCAAAATATTTACCACTATATAAGAGAGCACTGGCCAAAGAAGATGATGTTGAAAGCTACACATGTGTGCAGGGCTTGCAAAATAGCTCTACATTTGAGCTGTACCAAATCTGCAGAACTGTGACCAAATTGCCTTCAAAGAAAAAATAGCCATATGTTGAAATGGCATATACTATATACATAATATCACTGGTAATCATGTTCAGCCTGTTGGACTATTTGAGTGATGTACTGCAGAAAAGATAGGTTGTGATTCATTTTATGATATAAGGAAACCACGCCTCTCCTGCTGAGTTTGTTTTATTGACACAGTCACGAAACATGTTTGTGCAGATACCAAGATGTTTTAATTTCAAAACTTTTTTTTTTAAAGTTTTTTCTGCATAATACTTACACAGATCAGCCAAAACACTGAAACCCCGGGACTTATATCAGGCAGGTCCTCCTTGTTCTGCTAAACCACCATTGACCCTTCAGGAATGTGGGTGTCCTGTAGGACGGCGGAAAGTTGTAATTTATAACATGATGACTCAGCATTGATGCATTGACATATCACAATAAAAAATATATTATCATAAAAAAGTTTGCAGTCCATACAAAATTAATAATAATTAAATACAATTACAAATTTTAATTGGTGTGATTTTTATTTTTTTTCTTTAGCCTCCGCAGAATCAAAAGTTGCAAAGTTTTGTTGTGTTATTTTCAGCTGCTGTAAAACACCAAGTAAGTATCAGAGGAAGAAGAAGCCTACAAAGAAGCTACGTTATATGACTGTTATGCTAACGGCAATCTAATATGGGAGAGAACAGAGAGGCAATGTTTTAAAAGCAGACATCAGGGAACACGTCTTTTTTTCCCAGCACTTTTTAATTTAATTTGTCCAAAGTTGTGGTATACAATGGCAAGTAGCTGTGACAGACAAGGCAAGGTCATACAGCAATGTGTCAGTAACACTCATATCCCCCACTTATCCACAAACTCACCCTGTTCATGTCAGACAAACTACACACATGCATGCACATTTATAGTCAGATAAAGTAATAGCACAGAAATAAGCTGCTGAAAAAAATATAAATGAATACTTCCATGGATGTGTGTTTGGGGGCAAGTCAAGCTTCCAGCCAAGTAAGATCCGTTTCTGGGCTAACAAAGTCATGAATCCATCGTCTGCCTCATTGCTACAGAGACGATAGTGTCAGGGGGACAGTGACAGTGGCAGTGATTGGGAGGGCCGACGTGGCCATGGCACACATCAGATTTTATGAACTTATTGGAAAGCATGAACTTGTTAAAGTGCATGTATTATTTAAAATCTTTCTCGCACAAATTGAATTCTCTGGTAATACAACTAACTTGAGGGACCACATCAGCTGTTTCTACCCAGACCAAATGGCTGCCACCCCAAGAAACACATCCAGCCTGCTAACTGATAAGTCAGTGTCAACTTTGTTTCCAGACTGAGAAGGAAGAGCCCAAGTCTTACGAGCTGTTAAAGACCTTGAAGCTGCAGTATAAGCTCGCATTACAAACGTCACATTACAAGAAAGCATATACCTGTACCTGTGCAGCCGAATTAAATGAAAGGTAGAGGACTCTTCAACTGTGAGTAGCAATTACATAGTATTTGTGGAATTTTTGGTAGTGATAGAAGCAGCTTTTCATATGGAAGGCAGTTTACTATATAATGAAGTAATTCCAACCAATCCTTTCAATAAAAATCTAGCTATGTATGGTTAGATACTAACTTGAAGAATGCAGGACGGGCACTCTTTTCATCCATGGTTAACCTAACGTAAGGTTATAGCCTAGGACATTTATTTGGAATACCATACTTGTTCCAGTAAACAAGCACAGCTCTGTACATTTCATATGTGCTGTATAATTTACTCTTTATCCCTTGTGGTTATTCTATGTTGTTACTGGGCCGAAGAGCTCCTAAGCTATTTTGAGTCCCATTGAATGCATCATACAAGAAAAATGCAACTCTAAACTGACAGCCAAGCATTTTTCACTTGGACTATAATATTGTTAACATGATTTTTAAAAGTCAGGTTTGAGTCTGACTAACCATAGTTTTGTTTTCCTTCAATGCCACATAAATATACTGATTGAGATACATCTTTCAATGCATCGAATCTATGCAACATTTCAACTTTTGGTCTTTAGCGTAAATGGTGTTGAATTAAAAATAAATTGTGAGGCCAGCAAAGCTAAATCTTTCTTATTCTCTGTATTCTCTTTATGAACCGCAAACATAAATTATCTGAAATACGGCACATGATACATGTTTAAATGGCCCCATGGTGTCCTGTGTCAGTTAACAAACTACACGTATTGAGTCTACTGATGCTTTTTGCTACGGATCAGGGAATCTCACACTGGTTGACAGTGTCTGTCTAAATCAGTTTAAACCACTGTTGATGAATGTATCTTAATAAGGAAGCTTGTTATGCTGAGAGGCAAGAGGAGAGATGAGATAAGAGCAGGAGAAAGAAGGGGAAAGAGTACAAACAGATGAATAAATGAGTTAAGTGGAGAGAAGGGAATTTGTGCTTCTACCCCCCACCCCCTTCCTGTTGGACAGTTGAGTGTATAAGTGCTCTCCCCCGTCTCCTTTCGCTTCGCTGCTTCTCTGCTTCTCTGCTTCTCTGCTTCTCTGCTCATCTCCCCATAGAAATTGCTCCATGGCATTAAATATGTAAAATTAGCATTTTAAGTAGAACACATTTCTGTGTCGCACACCACTCTCCCCACTCCTCCCCTCAACCTGCTGCCCAGCCCTGAGCACATGAGCGACACAAACTCATGCATGCATATGATATGCATTTGGTCATCTCCATAGTAACAGTATTGGGGGAAGGGGGGCTAGAAGATAACAGCATGAAAGGTGTTGACATTGAAAGTAGATCGGACTGTATTTATTTTTTATTTAGTGAGTTTATTTAGGGAGTAAGTCATACTAGAGCTCTGTTAATGTAAAGGGCATTGTACTGTACACACACATCATGGGAACACACACTTTTCCAGTTTGCACAGTCTCCTTATGCAGACACAGGTGTACCTAGACTTTTCTTGCTTTTCACTTTGTAAATATTTCATTGTTATCCTCTATTAAAAGCATTTATACATTCTAATTAGGAGCAATATTTTGAGTGGAGGATCTCTTTGCAGAATTATTGTCTGCAAAAATCCACAGACATAATAACAAGTCACAACATTACAACCCCCTTTTAATTGCACCCCCTTTACCCATTGAGGCATGGACTCCTCAGCATTTCTCAAAGTGTCTTGGTTGTTTTAGACACCAAAATGTTGCAGATCCTTCAAGTGCTGCATTTTGTGAGGTCGGGCCTCCATGCAACTTCTTTTTACAGCACATCCCACCTATGCTTTACTGGATTAAGTCCTAGGGAATCTGGGGGACAAATTAACCAGGCCTCAAAGAATTCTTGAAAAGCTTTTGCAGTGCAGCACTTTAAGAATTATTCATGTTAACCTAATGCATTCCTTTTCCTAAAATGTGCCAATGTAATGGGATAATCACTTACCTGTTTCAGGTAAGTTTTAATGTTGTGGCTGGTCTTTGTAGTTTCTAGAAGTCACACACACCCACAGACCTGCATAAGATAATCCATTTACTTTGATCCATTAATAATTCTTAATTAAAGGGGTTATAAAGCAACAGTCTCTTTGGAGACAACTGGCCTTTGGTACCCTAACAGCCATGGTCCACCTCTAAATATCCAACACCTTGTCCAACAGTAAGAAATACACACAAGCACATCGATTTCTACCCGGGTAGAAATGTGCTTAGTGCCTTTGTGGTTTGTTACAAATGTTAGACAAGCCTTTTTGATATAAGACACTCGATTCAACTAAAAATAAGAGTTCATCTTATTGAGAAACCTTAACTTCAATTGATAAGTTATGATAATAGTTCTATAATATAATATTTTTTACTAAATGTGATGCCATTTTGTTTAATACTTTTTTTAAAATAATTTTGGAAATAACTGTTAGTTTACAATTTACTTTGCATTTCCAGCAGCAGGAGCATCAATAGGCCATATTGCAACATTAAGGTCTTCAGCATGTGAAAATCATGTCAACCAGTGCTTGACTTTTTATTGTGCTGTGTATCAAATTAATAATATTGTAGTACAAATTAAAGGAAGTTCTCTATTTTTTGTACATTTTTGATACCACTGTCAAAATGTCACAGTGTAAATAAAATAAAAGGTCTCTTCTGTGAGGTGTATTCTATTGTTGATCAACCTCATGTAAGACAACCTCATGTCAAGACATGTCAAGACTTGAACATGTTGAAATCAAACAAGGTCCAGGCAACTCAGTCAAGAACGTTTTATTCATGATATTTCATTAATATAAGAGTTAATGACGACTTCACCCTGTACCAATCATGCAGAAAATGCATTTGAATGCAGTATTTATGCAGATGATATGCATGTCATATAATCATATATGGTTCTACAAACTCTTGAACAGACAGCTTTGGACATCTGTAGGATGCTGGTTTATTATGCGAGCATCAAATATTAATAGGGATACATTTTTCAATGGACAGCACTTTTAACACAAAGACTAATCACATTTTTTTATAACTTTGACTAAATGTAGGCTACTGATAAGATTTTTTGGTTGGAAAACAATCATTGAAATGTTTATCTTCTCTGGAGAATCGTCATACTATATTCAAAGATTTCACAAGTACAAGTTACATCCAGAATATTTTGTTGGTGGTAATGGGTAAGATAATGGGTTGAACGCCACTGGCAGTGTTGTGCTTGTATTTTGGGTGAACGTGAACTGAAAGTACTGTATTTCTGCCTGATGAACGTTATTGTGAGCGCCCTCATTCTGGTGTTTGTGAACGGCGCTCTCTCACAGTTTAATTTTGTTCAAGAGTGCCAGATTCCCATGGAGCATACCAGAGAAAATTCCGGCTAAAAGACACCGTAAACTGGTCTTAATATATACGGAGAAAACACCAATTTTGGCTACACCGGCCACCACAGAGTCGCATCAAAATTGCGAAGCATGGAGGCAAAATCAAATGAAGACAGCAGCACTTCCTCAGACTGCTTCAGTGATTAATACGGCATCTTCTTATGATCACTTAAATTACTTTTTTGACAAGGTCAGTGATGATCCAGGTGGGAAAAAATCGTACCTTTTAGTGTAAACTTTGCCCGCCGGGTCTCAAGAAGCAACTCCTGCCATCAACAACGTCAACAGCAAACCTGAAACAGCACATTGAAATAAAGCACCCGGCTAGCCTTTCAAGCTATGTGCAAGTCACTAAGAAGTTTTTCTTTTTAAGTTATTGGGTGTTTTTTTGTTTTGTTTTTTACTTATTCATTCGGGCTGAATATTGCAAGTTCTAGAACTTTTTTTTTCTTTGGGCAAACAAGTCAGAAAAAAATACATTCACAAAAAATTGAAAAGGGAATTAATGAAAAGATAAATAATGTTTAAAAGTTTTGCACTTTAAATATTGCACTTTGAGGTGCATCCGTTGGTTCCTACCTCAGATTGTTACATAATTCCTCATTAAAAAGGACCATTCTAGCAGCAAGTTTTTCCTCATGTTTTTGAGGATATACTGTGGGGTGAAAGCTGCAGCTGGCTGAGTGTGGACTATATGGGTGAAAAAAAAAAAAAAAAAAAAAAAAAACTATGAACGAGTTCATTTTTTGGAACTGTGAACTTAGTTCAAAATTTTGAATTATGAACTGAACTATTCATCCATGCATCCATTTTCTATACCCGCTGAATCCGTCGGTTGGGTCGCGGGGGAGCTGGAGCCTATCCCAGCAGTCATTGGGCGAGAGGCGGGGTACACCCTGGACAGGCCGCCAGTCCATCACAGGGCCACACACCACCTTTAAAAAGACCCTTAAACAGTGGTTGAAAACAACCCAGACCTGCTCTCATGGGTAACCCCTCCGTCTTTTCCATTTTGTGTATGAACTCTTAACTTTGATGTGAATTAGTGTTGTTGTTTATTTTTTTTTAATGTCAGATTTCTGCATGTTATATCCATTTGTCATGGTGTATTGTCTGTATGATTTTTTATGATACCTGCCTTTGGACAACAAATGAAATTTAGCAACTGTGCTAATTCTGGCATATTTACATTGATGCTCTGCTGATATGTTGATTGATGTGCATTGTCCTAATCAAATAAATAATTAAAAAAAATAAAACAACACAGAGACAAACGAGACAAACAACCACACACACGCTCACACTCACTCCTAGGGACAATTTATTTAGAGACACCAATTAACCTAACATGCATGTTTTTGGACAGTGGGAGGAAGGCAAGGCAAGGCAAGGCAATTTTATTTATAGAGCACAATTCATACACAGGGCAATTCAAAGTGCTTTACAGCTACATAAAATCACAAGAAAGCAATAAAACCAATGAACAGGAATAAAAAAATAAAAGAAAGAAATTAAAAAAGAAAGAAATTTAAAACCCATTAAAATAATCATTAAGTAATTAAAAAGTGAAGAGTGCAGATAAAATACTTTCAGGTGTCATATGCACTGCTAAACAGAACTGTTTTCAGCCTGGATTTAAACATTGTCAGAGTTGAGGCCTGTCTCACATCTTCTGGAAGACTGTTCCAGATTTTAGGGGCATAAAACTGAAACGCAGCCTCACCTTGTTTAGTCCTGACTCTGGGCACCAGCAGGAGACCCCTCCCTGAGGTTCTCAGAGCCCGAGTTGGTTCATATGGCTCTAACATGGCAGAGATGTACTTTGGCGCTTGACCGTGAAGAGACTTGTACACAAGCAGAGCTGTTTTAAAGTCTATTCTCTGAGCGACAGGAAGCCAGTGCAGAGACCTGAGCACTGGACTAATATGGTCGTATTTCCTGGTTCTAGTCAGGACTCGAGCAGCAGCGTTCTGGATGTACTGCAGCTGTCTTATAGCCCGTTTAGAGAGCCCAGTGAGCAGGCCGTTACAGTAGTCTAACCTGCTGGAGACAAACGCATGGATCAGTCTCTCTAAATCTGGTTTAGACACTATTCCTTTGATTCTGGCAATGTTTTTTAGATGGTAAAAAGCTGCTGATGTTACAGATTTAATGTGGCTGTTAAAGTTCAGGTCAGTTTCTCTTTGTTTCTGTGGGCCACAGACAATGATTTCAGTTTTGTCTGAGTTTAGCTGGAGGAAATTGTTTTGCATCCACACACTGATCTGTTTGATGCAGCGACACAGTGTATCTACAGGCCTGTGTTCTCCTGCCGTCAGTGACACGTAGATCTGAGTGTCATCTGCATAATTGTGGTAGGACACATTATAGCTGCGTATTAGCTGGCCTAGTGGAAGCATGTACAGATTGAACAATACGGGTCCCAGGATTGACCCCTGGGGAACCCCACAGGTCATAGCCAATTGGTCTGAGACACAGTTACCAATTTCAACAAGATATTTCCTGTCCTCCAGATAGGACTTGAACCAGTTTAAAGCACGACCAGAGATTCCCACCCAGTCTTCTAACCTCTGTAATAAGATCGCATGGTCAACTGTGTCAAAGGCAGCACTCAGGTCCAGCAGAACTAAGACTGTGACTCTACTTGCATCTGTGTTCAGGCGGATGTCATTTGTCACCTTGATCAGAGCTGAGCTCAGTGCTGTGGTGGGGCCTAAAGCCTGATTGGAAAGTATCAAAAGCATTGTTAGACAGGAGAAAGTCACTAAGCTGTTGGTATACAACTTTTTCTAGGACTTTGCCTAAGAATGGCAGGTTTGATATGGGCCGGTAGTTGTTCAGTACTGTGGCATCAAGATTGCTCTTCTTTAGAAGAGCCTTAATGACAGCAGTTTTTAAGGCCTTTGGAAATGTTCCAGTCTGGAGTGAGATGTTGACTAGATGAGCAAGTTGTGGTAACAAACTGCTCAGCACAGACTTTAGGAATCTAGTGGGCAACTCATCAAGGCAGCACGTTGATGAACTCAGACTGCAGATGGTCTCTTCGACTGTTTTGTCAGTAACAGGTGTGAAATGTGTCAGCTCTAGGTGTCTAGCTGGCTGCAGAGTAGTTATTTGTGTTGTGGAAATTATTGCATTCTTAATGCCTTGAACTTTGTCATTAAAGAATGTTGCAAACTCATTACACTTGGATGTAGAAATGAGTTCTAAAGGCAGTGAAACTGGAGGGTTTGTTAATCTGTTTACTGTAGCAAACAGGACACGAGAGTTGTTACTGCAGTTTTTGATGATTTCAGAAAAATAACTCTCCCTTGTTCTACGCAAAGTCTGGTTGAACACACATAGCTTTTCTTTGTAAGTCTCATAATGAACCTGGAGCTTTGACTTGCGCCATTTCCGTTCGGCTCTCCGGCACTCCCTTTTCTGTGCCCTGACCGACTCTTCTTTCCTCCATGGCGCCCTTTGCCTACTTTTAACCATTCTAACCTTGACAGGAGCAATGGTATCCAAAACATTTAAGAGACTTGATGTGTAAGAGTTCAACAGATCATCAACATCAGAACACAGGGTGTTCTCAAACCTAATCATTTCCATAAACTGTGTCCCTGTTCTGTCATTTATGAGTCTTCCCCGAACAACTGCAGACCCAGCTGGTGTTTTGGGTAAAGTAGATAGGTCGAAGAAAACACAGAAATGATCAGATAAAGCAACATCAACGACATTCACGTTTGAAATAACAACACCCCTTGAAATGAGCACATCTAGAGTGTGCCCTCTGTTGTGGGTGGGCTCAGTCACATGCTGAGTTAGACCAAACATTTCAAGGACAGCAGTGAGCTCTTTAGCTTCCTTGTTATGTGCTACGTCCACATGCACATTCAAGTCCCCTGTTATGACTAAACAGTCAAAAGCAGTGCACACAATTGAAACTAGTTCAGTAAAATCATCAATAAAACAATTCTGTGGTGGTTTATAAATGGTGATATAAAGTATGGAAGATTGTTTTATCTCCATTTTGAATGACACATACTCAAATGATGAAAAAAACCCAAATGACAACTTGTGGGTGGGTAGATTGTCCCTGAACATGGCACAAACACCCCCACCCCTCTGGTTTTCTCGTGTTTCAGACACAAAATTGAAGTGAAGTGGACTAGACTCAATCAGGACTGCATTTGCTGTGTTTTTGTCGAGCCACGTCTCAGTTAAAAACATAAAATCAAGATTGTGAGAGGAAATAAAACTATTAATTAAGAATGATTTGTTACTTAAAGATCTGACATTGAGTACTGCGTGTTTGAGATTAGTTATAGTTGAACTGGATGCTGTGTTCTTGCAAGGGATATGGATAAGATTTCTCTGATTGGACAGTCTGATTGTCCCTCTCTTCACTCCATCCTTGGACCTCTGGTTGAGATGGTGTTTACCAACACAGAGGCCCCTAGTGTCCTAGACAACAGCATTGACGCTGTTGGAAATGACAGCTGTGGGCACCGGTGGTGGGGGCCGAGCTGGGGGGGCTTTGGTCGATGGAGTAAGCTGGGGAGGGAGAGGGGCCGGAGTACCTGGAGAGAACTCACGCATACACGGGGAGAACATGCAAACTCCACACAGAAAGGCATGAACAAAACATTTTAAAATTTGTGAACTGAACTTTGAACTAGTTCATGTAGAAATTGAACTTTCCCAACACTGGACACTGGTAAGCACTTTGAATGTAAGTCAGCGAAGCCATTCATGATGGCTTCATCTGAATGGGGTGATTACCATAGCCAGTTAGAAAGATACAGTAAAGTTTTTTTTTTTCTTTACAGTGTTAAAGAAACATAGATCAAGCCAAAGCAATAATTAAAGCCTTAGGTTTCTTATCACTACAGTATGCAATGATATTGAGATGAAGAAAATGTAGAATTTAAGTTTATGATCAAAGTACTACAGTGTCACCACATATGCATTTCAGTCATCCTGTTGCGCCTACACTGCACATTATAGGTGAAATTTATTTATTCTAAGATGCATCTCAAACTTATTAACTTATTGAGATGCATGAATATTCTGCAAAATTGCGCTGACGGAACATAATCAAGAATTTGAAGCCTACACATAATGAAATTATACAAGTACTACTTGGTGATAGTGGAAAAATAAAGTTCCGCGCATTGTAATGTTATGTTTAACTTCTGTAAAATACCAAAGAAAAAGGAGAAGGAGGAGAAATAAAATTAGATTAGTTCTAATGTTATACTAACATCACTGTTTTGTTTTGGTTGATACAGTGGAGGTAAGCAGAGCTCAGCAGCTAGTGTTTGAAAAATGTTTGAAAGTGGACACTTGGACTCCCTTAGATGAAACTGGAAATCATAAACTAGATAAAGTACACATGGTGTGTAAAATCTGCCGTGCAAATATTTATTATTGTAGTCCTACAACTAAAATGAGGAAGCATGTTAGCTGTTTTCACCATGACCAAATGGCTTCAACGTCAAGGAACACAGCCAGTCCAGCAATTTAGCCAAGAAATAATGAGGTGCTGTCAAGTGTGCTGCAACTCTGAGAGATGGAAGAGAATAACCAAATCAGTACGGTGTTCAGAGATAAGGATATATGAACATATTCAGCTACTGAAGTTTTTGAAGCTGCGGTCTGAGGGGGAATACTCTTTACGGAAACCGCTCTACTCACACTAAAATCGCATCAAAATCCAAGTGAATGAGTCAGTGTGTAACAGCTCGTCAAATAGTCAGTACATGAGATTTGCAGACTTCAGAGGTGTCTGACTCTTATACAACACACATTATGCACAGTAGTAAGGTGGGTCATCATTCATACACTGGCACTGCAAAGAAAAGATTTCTGTGTGGAGTTGCCATGAGTTACATGGGTGGGTTCTTGCCAGTTTCTCCGGCTTCCTCTCCTGTCCAAAAACTTGATTGTTAAGCTGATGGATGCTATTAGTGAGTGTGAGCATGCATGGTTGCTTGTCTTGTTAGTTTATCTTTAATTGCAGGCCCTGTGATAAACTGAATTGACTTATCACTACGGGAAATGAATTGGATAAAGTGGATACAGGATACGTATGGACGGAGTGATCTGACTACTTATATTTATCAATGAATATGTAGCTATGTGCAGTCATAGTAATTTAAACTTGAAAGACAATGAGTTGAATTTAATTGAATACTTCATCAATGCCAAAGGGAAGTTTCGTTGGTGCAGTATTTATTAAAAAATCTGTATTTACAAAAATAAACGGTAAATATGGTAACCATAGAAGAACAAATAAAAGGCAAAATATGTATTTCATCTCAAAGGAGTCTCATCTCATTGCACGGTTCTTATAAAAGGAAACTGAGACGCATCTTTAGATGCACTGAATTATTAACAGATGAATTATAATCGTATCATGTGGCAAACAGAGATTCAAAGCTCTAGTACAAATGAATGGAATCAGCGGTTGTTGAGGAACAATCAGTCCTTCTCTATAGATACATTGATTTCCAGGGTTACAGTGAGTTTATATGAGAGTAACCCTTTATTCATACCCAATAATAAACTACACAGAATACATTATTGAGGTAAAATAATCAATAAGGTAATTCATAGATAAATTTATAGAAAATGAAAATCCGTTGACAAGCTGTTGGGTAGTTGAAAGTTTTGCAAAGGTACAGAGGCATTGTTGGAATCTCCAGAGAGCGTCATGAATGCATCAAGGTGTTATGTTTGTAACCTGGCCACAATTAAACTGATGAAGTCTCTTGCAGCATTGGAAGGTAACTCACAGCTAGCAGCGCACATGTGCTCCTTCTCAGAAACATGTCCAGGATTACACTACATGTTGTTAACAAGCACTACAATACCTCCTCCTTTACTCTTACTCCCCTGACCACTGTGTGGTCTCCGTCTGTCCCTCTAGAGTTACTCTTGGATTCTGGAATATTTCCCTGTAACTATGTCATGGTAAAACCTTTAGTATCGCATTCCCAATATTTCCGCCACGTCCTCATCGGCACTTCAGGCTTGTTCATTTTATTTGCCATGGATCACACATTACCCATAATGATCAAGCAAAGAAATGGTTTAAATTTCCTAATTTCTTTTGTTTTGTTCATTAATTTGTACATGCCTAACATCCTAGACCAGATCAGATGCTCCCACATGTAAACAGCTTTCTTGTTGGTATGGTAACTCATCAATTTAGTTGTTAAAAAGTGCAAGAATGACCACCTGAAATTCCTTAAGCAGCACAGCATCTAAATCAGTGTAGGAAAATAATTATAAAAAAGTAATTGTTTTCACAGAAAAAAGCTCATTAGGAAATTTCAAGAAGATGCAAAGAAAGACAATATGACCAGAGCTAATGCAGCATGCTGCGACTTCTCAATAAACAAAAATAAACAAATTAAGAAATAAGTTGTAGTCAAATCACCTTTATTTATAGAGGACATTTAAAGCAACAGAAGTTGGCCAAAAGTGATTTCAATTCAGGACAAATAAAAGAAATATAAAGACATGTTAATAACATTGAAAACACAGAATAAAAATATAATAAATCAAATTAAAGACTAAAAGTATATCCTATATTTTCCAGCTTCCTGTACTTTTTTATCGCCATAAAAATTCTGAATAATTGTTATTATCTGATAAATTAAATATTGTTTATATCATGTTTTAACATTATTGGGCAGCTCTACTACAGTCTCGAGCTGAAGACAACACTTTTGTCTGGTAGAAAGGGATAATCCAACTTCTTGCTGCATGGTGTGAAAAGGCTCGAGAGAAGAAAGCAGTAGGGGAGTGAGAGGTATGTGTGTGAAGTAATTTTGTGCTCCTCTGTGTGTCCAGCTCACAACAACGCACACAAGTGCACATTCACCATGTGTTTCTGTTTTATCTTGTATGTGTTTGTGTGTATGATGGCCTCCAGCTCGTCTCTCTGAGTCTGTATGGGAACCAGATCATTATAGCCTCATTCATTAGTGACCATTTAAGTTCAGATCTGCTCTCTGCACAACTCAGTGCTACTCCCAGGAACTCTGCTCTCAAATACATTCACTCACACCCTGCACACACTTACCCATATCTAGCCACACATGATAACCTCTCCTTCTTTTATTCTGTGGGTTTAATTTCTCTTCTTTCTACTTTTCCTTTAACACTGTCCCATTTCTCTTAGAATCTCAAAATGCAGAAAACTGCTCTCATTCCAGTACAAAAAACCCTCAAAATAAACTTTGGCAGGCCTTTCCGTCCAGAGCACCCACATAATCAATCATAACCCGAGCGTACAAATTCATCAGCTTGGATCCATTTTGCTGTAGTTAGAGATCAAAAGGTTGCCAGTTGTCTATAGGAAGTCCAGGTACTAACCCAGACTAATTTATCTAACATGGGAGAGATTTTGCCCCCTGAGGAGATGGGGACATGGTTTTTCTCCATCACATTGAATATCCTCGATGGGGCTCGAGGGCACTTAGTCTTGCCGCAACATATCCTGTACGCCGTTTAACATTCCATTGATCAGATTAATTGCAGTTGATTGTGTCCTGTGTGAGGAAGCCTGTGAAAGTACACATTTAACTGACATTATTTATTAGATGCATGAGGTACAGAACAACATACATTTTCCTATTTTGTGTCCATTAGCTATGGTCCTTTGTTAAAAAGAAAAGGTAAAATCAAATACAATATTATGTGGATTTATGTACATTTGTCAGTTTAGAAATAGTTTGATTAAATTATACTTGTAAACTCTACTCTGATTTTTCAGGAAATATTGCTGGTTTTTTTTACACCCTCTACCAGATCTCAAACCAAGAAAAGTAAAAACAAACACTATTTTTGTACAGCTTTACCAAACTCTTTAAAGTCTTTTTTTGTGGGTATCTCAGCTTTTTTTTTACACACAAAAACTGCATTGCTTTGCAATTATGAATAATTGTGATTGTTGAGATGAATGTGAGTCTGGAATCCCCTGGTTCTCCTCACTGCTCGAGGGGGCAGTCACCTCTGCCACTTTGGTTTCAAGTGTGTGCATGTTCTCATTCGTGCACACACATTTCACACGTTCAGTGAAAGGGCAACACTCAGGAAGTAGCGGCGCTTTGAAGGCAGCAATTCATGTTTCCAAGCGTGGAGCACTTATTGGAGGTCAGACTGGGGGTCTATTAGGACTCTCATATTCATTACGAAGGGGTGAGAGGCGAGAGATCTAGGGAACAGCAATACCCCCTAGTTACTATAACCTCTGGACTCAGGATGTTTTTTTGTTGGTTTTACGTGAACTCCTAAAGCCTTGGAAGTATCTTCAGTGATTACAGGCTACAGTTTTGAGCTTTGTTGAGTAAGTTCATCCTTACCCAACACGACCCAAAACTCCAAAACACTAAATTGATGCTATTACTTTAGATGTTCAATATTGCAGTACACTTCCTAGTTGCAATTTTGCATGAAACCAATAATGGAAGGAGGTTTGGTATTTTAGAAACAAAAGAGCTAGAGGCAACAGCCAGGAACATTTGAAAGACGGTGGTGAAAATCACAATGATGATTACTGTCCAGACATGGAGGGAAAGGCTATTCCAATTCATTGCCTGAGGATTAATGCCAGTGAGTATTTCCTCTGTGTGCTTGGTGTAACTGCAAATGTTTTTCAGTCTGTTCTAATGTGCCATTACTATGCAGTGAAATATTTCTGTTAGTGCCTTTTTAGTCTCTGTTACATGCTAGCGAGCATGCCAAAATATACAACACTCAATCTCATATGACCATAGAAACTACACTACATGCAGCAGATCAAACACACATACCCCTGAGCCCCTTTAGGGACGACACTCTATACCGCATGCCGAAGACACGTATTACTGATGCAGTATTGCATCTAAACCCTTGTCAGGCACACTACCTGAAGTGTGTGTGCCAGTGTGTGCAGCAGACATGTCACTTTAGACTAAGGTGATCAGCCCTCTCCAACTTGGCTCTGGCCCCGTGGGAGTATCCTAGAGTCCCACTGTCCCGGAGTGGGAAAGCAGAGTGTTGGATGGGGTATCCCGTAGCGCCTGCCTGGCTCCTGAGCAGCAGACAGCTAAATCAGTCACAGATTGGATTATGAATGGCGAGTTATGAATACATCTTTCTTAAATTGCACACACAGGAAAACACAAACAGTTGTGAATGTGTCAAGGCTATTTATTATGACTTCTCTTAGCCTGTAGACATAACACCTAGACATAGCACCCACAGTAGGGCCAAGCAACAGCTCATTCTTGGTTCTTTACCTATTTTTTTTTCCTCTATACAGTTTTTGTCTGTCTTTCATTTCTACTCCATGACATTTTCTCACCCATGCTCTGTCTTTTTCACTATATTTCTTTTTCTCTCTACTCCTATTTTCCTTCTTTCCATCAACCCTCGGGTCATGGACTCAGTTTCAAAGTGTTGATCCTCATCTGAAATCTATTGCAATCAGCGCAGCCCAGGACATGAAATACAGGCTTATGAGATCTGATACGCAAGTGTGCATATGTGCTTGTTTGCATTCAGATCGCTTTTTGTTACAGTTTCAGTCCAAAATAATCAATAAAACACCTGGTAGAGTGGTTGTGAGACATGTAAAATGATGCCTTTTTCCCCCTTTTTTTTTGACACGTTTGTGTGTTTTCGGTGTTGGTTTAATTGGAGATGCTGCTGTGTGCTTTTGTGTTTCACAGTCTTCCCCACAAGTAGAGTTATCGCATCATAGCAAAAACATTTAACCCTTTAACACTGCTGTTAAAGGGTTAAATGCAATCTTTTGCCTAGTGTGGCTAAGATCTTTTTTTTTCTTTTGCGTTTATTGTCTAATATTAGGTCAACTGAACTAGAACTAGTAATACACAGCACTGCACATCCTACCATAATCACTACAAATGGTGTAGACAAAATATTGTAAACATCTGGCAGTAGGACAAAATAAAACTACAACATGGTAAACACCCTATAAGCTACCCTCATTTTTTTTTTTACGAACAATCTGAACACAGTAATGTTCAGGTGGCAGAATTTACTGTAGAATTCTTGATCTGGACTGCATTATTTTACTACCTGTAATAAACCGGCTGTTAAGTGCATTTTTTTTTACTAAATTTACTAAATGCATTTTAAATGCATTTTTGGATTGCTTCATTTTCTGTACAAATTAACCACAAGTTTTTTTGGTGTTGTTGTGCATAATGAACTATACTTTATCCATATTGAGGAAGTAGGCCAGATACAGCTCTGGTTCAGTGGTGTATTTCAGCAAATTGTGGGTTTATTTTTCTTGCATGCCACAATTGAATTTCTTTACAAATCTTCCAGAAATATAAACAGAAACTAAACATACGCAGTGACTGTGAATGTAGGTTCAAAAACCTGGTCAAACTCAAGAACTCAAAGTTAAAATAAAAGAGACATTGTTAGGTGGATTATTTCTCAGCAGATCTATTTCAACTGTCATCAACCTCATTAACTAACATTTTTTCGTCATTATACAGATTATAGTAATTTATACATCTATATTGTGTGTTTGTGAGTTTTAATGTGGCTTTAGCAGATAGGTATGGTTTTGTTTGTGTGAGCTCTCCCCATTTGCAGGGCTCTGATCCCCCATGCAGGGTTTTGAGTATCCCATCTGATCTCCAGTCGCTGATAAGATGAGTGTAGTTGTTGTCTTTCATCACCCCGGATGAAACATTCCTCTCTAATAATTTGGATCAGCCTCACAGGCTGTTAACACAGGTAAGATGAAGGCACACAGAGCAGTGTAATATCTGCTTTCACTGACTGAAAAGTTAACTGATGCAAGTATTTGTGCATTGAGTCAAATTATGTATTATACAAAAAAAATACAATACAAAAATATGATCTAATAAAACACTTAATAGCAGTATTTTCTTTTTGGACAGGAAATTTGTTTTCTTCAGCTGAGCTTTTTCCTTATTACCCAACATACAATTTCTGCTATTCTGTTAGTTGCTTATACGTTGTTGAAAAACATTATTGAGAGTTTGGCATCGCAGTTCATTTTACCAACTGCTTCCCTGACAGATGAGCGGTCTTGCGCAAGCAAGAGTTCATTGTAGTTTCTGTTTGTGGTTACTTGGCTTGTGTGCCAGCCAAGTTTGGAAAACCAAACCAGTGTTCTACATTGTTAACAACATTTAATCAAAGCTCAATCAAAATGGCTACCCTTTCCTCATCCCTAGCCCGAGGTAAAGTATGTCTGTCAGAGAGCTTGTTGTCTCTGTCTGCTGACAGATGACCAAAGAGAAGGCTCTGTATGGTCTTATCTTCATCTAACCCTCCTGTCAAATCAACCTTCACATGAAAGACTGACAAGAAATGCCCTAAACTATGGGGTACTTTGTAGACTATTGCAACAGAGTAATAATAATAAGATAACTACTTTTGTAATATGAGGTTTTGTATGTTTTGCTGCAATGGATGGAAAAAATATTTACCTGATTCATTAAGTTTTTTAAATTTAACTTCCAGTGCCCGTGTGATCACAGTTTTTTCAATTTTCCTCTTTATTTCCAGCTAATTCACTTGAGCACAAACAATAAATGCACTCGTTTCAGTGCAGATAGTGTTACCCATTTGGGAACAGTCAGACTTTCAGCTCGAGTTCCCGTTCCATATGCTGACCACTCCAAGTATCAATCACTGCATCTAAATGACTAAAAAGAGCCATATTGATTACCAATACAGCATCATAAATCAACATACAGACGCATGTTTTTTCATTCACTCCATTATACAGACACACTGGCTTGCACATGTATGTACTTCATGAAATCCTTACAATAAATCTAAAGGACAGGTTTCACAGGACAAGGAGATGTAAATGAAGTCAGTCTTGGCTTGTCTGTAACGGGATAGACGATAAGAGACAAAGAGTATCAAAGAACAAATGTATGAAAAAAAGATGCTGACTTGGGAAAAAAGATGCTAAAAGAAAGGTTATTTTGGTGTTTTGCAATTAAAGCTAAATCTAATTCCGCCAACAGGCTAGCATCAGCTTTATGATTTAATTTTAATTCTACGAACAAAGCAACGAGTTTGTATTTGTCGTGCATCTCCCCCCTCAATAATGGGACACATGTTCCTATCCTGCTTGGCCAGAGGGCATACATGGAAACTCTGCAGCAATAAGAGCATTTCAGGCTTGAAATGTGTTTTATTCACTTATTTATTTATCCCCACAACACCACTGCAATATTGATTTAGTCCAGATGCCACAGCACTATTTCTTTTTGAAGCTTTTAGTGATCCAAAGAGGAAGAACTGTCTCCAGATGAAATCCAGAATGTCATCAGAAGAATTTGGTTTTCACCATACGATTTGGATACCATTTCTGATGTTTTTGTTCTTTGCAAAAGTCTAAATTATCATTTATTTATTTATTTATTTATTTGCCCCCTCGCCTCCCCGGGTTGGCTGTGTAAGTACAGGCAGCGCGCTTCTGAAACAACAAACACTACAAGCTCCGTGCAATAAAAGTATCCCATCTAATATTTATCAGTATAACTCAGCCTAGTCTCTGTAAATTGAGTTGTGTTCCACCACTCGATTTAGTGTGAAGATGAAGAGAGTGATGCAGCACTCTCTCTGATGATATTTTTGGGCAGTCAGACTTGTAGAGTGTGACCACTTTAAAGCAAAAAAGGAAAGCAGAGATTTTGCCTCCTCTGTTTCCTCTCTGAACAAAATATATTTGCAAAGCAAATACAAAATTAAGAAGCTTCTTAGTTCTTAGTTTGGACAAAAACCAGCCAAACATTAGATGGGTTTTTTCGTCCAGGTCATTTGAACTTCCCTACTTTCAGAGGTTTTGCTTATTTGCTCCAGAAGAGGACACAGTATTAAAGACAAAGGCATAGTAAAGGCATGGTCTGAGTATTATTTTCAATTCGTTGGACATTGTATTTTATACTACATAATTCTGCTTATGCATTTGTTCATTTGCTAAGCCTGTTCTCCTCATTAATAAGGCCTGGAGTAATTCACACTTTGTACTGTATGTAACAAAGCCACTTTACACAAGTTTTTTTTTTTTTTTTTTTACACTTTACACAAGTTATTGTTGTTTCATCTGTTGATAACAGATGAATGATTTGTCAGCCTTTGATGGGTAGTGGTAACATTTTAAAAAACCTGAAAAATGATACAGGTGATTTGTTTGTTAGTTTAATGTCATGACGCCATGTTTTGCGAAGCATAAATTTACAGACACTGATATCAAGAAAGGGATAGGATTAAGGTTACATGGGATGTAGAAATCTTTATATGATCTTTATATCATATATGTGTATAAAATCTTTATCTAACTTCAAATTTGCACTGTTGCATCCTGATTTTGATGATCATTTGACAATCAATCAGCACTATAACAAGCCTTAGTAAACGATAAAATAAACCCCTACCCCCAAACGTTTTTCATTGTAAATGAGAACAAGTCCTTTTCCATAAACGTGGTATTGTTCAGTTAACTTTAACTATATATATTGATTCAGAGACTAGGGAATCACAGGCATTTTTACTACTTCGTGGCACAGGAAAACTATATTTGACAGTCCTTGTTTCACTTCAGTCTTTACTTTCATGTGTACCCATGTGGTTACATCTTTGTTTATTCTTTACACCCCTAGTTTCTGATTAGTTGTCTGACTAAGGCCATTTGTCCCCAATAACCCATGTCTGGCTGGAAAGCCACATACATCCATGCTTTGGGGCACCTGATGTTCGATGAATGCCATTATGCACAGCTGGACTCCAGCCAGGCAGTAGAAGCATCTCACGGATCATTGAGAGAATTGGCAGATGTCAATTATAATTGTTGGAGTGGATTGGATCTTTCAGTCTTTTATTTTTAATGAATGACTAAAGCTCTTCAAGTTTTCATTTTAGAATTGTCATTGTAGAGAGTTAGCTGTAGTTTTCTTGAGAGAAATTAATTTATTGTATTTTAAGCTCCACCTGAAACATAAAAAAGTGGGAAAACTTCAGTGTTCAAAAGATTTTGGTTGGGAATGTTGCAAACTAAAAGCAATGGCTGGTTTGCTGCTTCAGTATGTTGGATGTTTGTTTGAAATAGGCAGGTATGAAAACACAAATAAATTACATTAAAAAAAAGACTGACAATGGGCAGAATGCTAGGGTCTGTTAACTGGGTCAGACCTTCTTAGATGTCAGTGCAGTTAATAGAAATGGTGATACATATACATACACGGATACAGATATACACATATATTTATGTTCTTGTTACTATTTTTATACATTTTACAAAATAAAACAAAAAATGGTAGCTTTTTCAGAAAGAGTGGATGTGCATTAGGGCAGAAGAAACCAATTGTTTTGTCATTTCTGACATAGTCAGCCGTTACTCCTCACATGACTGATCCCATGATTGATCAGCTGTTACTGCCACCATAGAACAATAATGACCAATACTCACTCAGTACTTTTATATGCACAGCTGAGTTAATCTTATAGTTCAGCTTGCACTGTTCTGCTTAGTCCTTGTTCCCTTACACATGGGGAATTGATCTGTGTGTGCCTGTGTGAAAGGAAAGGGAAAAGGAGACAAAAAAAACTGTGAAACAAATTCTTCAGTTTCTAATGTTCTCTGTGAGAAATTATCATCCATGTAAGTATGGCTACATTCACTGTATGGATGACTTTGAGCTACTTGAATAGGGACTTGTTTCAGGACTGTATTTGAGCATAACAACAGTCTGGAAATTGTTTGAGTGACCAGAATTGTCACATAGTTTTAATGGGCTGCACTTCAGAATTATGTGAACGAGAGCAGCCTCGTTGGGAATTCAGCTGTATTAATATCCACTTATGTCCGACTGCTTTCACAAAGAGATGCATGCTACCAATGTGTTTCTTCTTTGTTGTTGCCAGCTTCCTCTTCTGTGTTCTGGATAGGAACTGTGGAGCATGCAGAGAGCACCTAGGCCAGTTTGAATCTAGTTGACTGAAAACCATCGTATTTTACGGGTGTGCTAGTTCAGCTTTGCAATGTTTGATTTTCTATGATTTTAGTTGTACTAACTTATTTACATCTATTGTAAAAATTTGGACACAATATATATATATATATTTTTTTTTTGCCAAATTCCGTAGGCTATAGCCCCTTTTTTTTTACCAAATTTATAGCCCAGACAGCAAGCTTTTTTGAAAAATGTATTTCATTTTTCTCAGAATACTGCCTTCCTTATTTATTTTCTATGTCATTGCATGTACCATATTCTGATGTCACTACACAGCCTAATTCATTAGCTATAAACCAGGCAATGGAAATGAGCCTGATGCATCTTTCCTGCGAAACAATATTTAAATTGTTTGCTTTGAATTTGTTTGACATTTTGGTGGAAACACAGTTAAAGAGTACTTACTAAGTACAGTAACAGGCCAACACGCATTACCCATAAGCAGATTTAAAATCAGTGCCATCATGCCATAGAGGCTGTTTCAATGATACATCAAAAAACAAAGTCATATTCGGCAGGTTTATTTGTTCATGTCATCAATCTTCACAGCAACTTGTCTTGCTGTGAAGATCTTCAGGAGTTCCTCTGACATTCTCCACCCTGTCAAAGTGGATGAGAGGATTTGATGGCACTTTTCAACAGTGCCATCTTTGTTAAACTTAAGCATTAAGATGCTGTTTGCTTTTTAGCTGTCTTTTTTCAGTTTTGATTTTATATGATGCAAATATTTAATGTTTGTTTGATGTTTCTATCAAATCCAGTAAACTGTAATCTGTTTTTAGCTCAGTGTACCTTGTTAAGTAAAAAAGTATCTTCAAGTTAAAGAAAGATAAGCGTATTCAACTTATTAACTCGGTTAACATCCATTTTTCTAATTCTTGTCTTAGTTTTCCTCCATCTGGTCTCTGTTACATCTGCTGTCAAGCCTCCTCTCTCTTCCTCCTCTTTCTCTGGTTGTACAGTCCAGGTCACTGCTCTCTCGTGTGGAAATGTGAGAGTCAGTCTCTCTTCTGGCTCTCTCGGTTCTCTGTCCATGTGCATGCTACAATAGTTAAAGCCAGTTCCAATGTAGACAGTTGTACATATAACTGGATGTCTCATTGCAGCTTTGATAATAGGTTAGGACTGTGATTGATGAGCTCCGTGTGTTAAATTACTTGGGAAGTAACAGAAAGTATAGTAGTAGTTTTTTGTGCCACAGCTCATCTCTTCAAGCTCTGTTTTCAAGAATAGGTGAATATGGCACACTGGATTAAGAATGCATTTCTGTGCTTTGTTTTCTAAGTTATAATAAATGATTAATCTTGCTTTTCTAAAGGAAACATCATGAATAGTTCAGATCTCATACTGTCTATAGTACAGAAGTTGGGCGGGACATGAGAGAGGGGGAAGTGTGCGAATGGGCCTCAGAGACCTGCTCCTGTGTTGTGAAAACACAAATATATCAAACAGGATGGTAGGAGATGTTACTGCCAGAGAGAGAATAAAAGAAGCAGGGTTTGAGACATTATTTTCTTTTGGCCTCACTAATCTGCTATAGCTGCTGTGTTTCTGGAAGGTAGATGGTGTACAGACTCTAAGTATACTATATTCCTAAATATAGGAATATTAAAAAAATGTTGGTCTACTTTTGTCTGTATGTTTGAATAACTTGTAATTATGAATACATTTTGAGAGTTTAAAAAACTTTAGCTAACATGTGGAATGAATTTGATGCTGTGCAAATAAATTTTTTTTCAATCAAATTACTATAGGCCAAAACTAAAAGTCTATCTGCACGGTAATAGCTTAGTAAGGCTACATGGACGAAGATAGTTTCACATGCATGAAAATGTGACTTGTACACCAAGCTAATAATTTCCTTTTGGAAGTGTCTGGAACATCGGTGAACATCTGGTCTGTTTGTATTTTAGGTGTGTGCTTACTGTCGTCATTATCGGAGTCATCACCATCTTTATTCAACAGATTGAATGTGAATACTGTATTGATTGACTGTTCAGTGTAACAAATGACTGAAAGTGAAGGAAGACAGCAATGACACCACAAGGTCAACTTGGCATGCCACATACAATTTCTGCTAATTTTTTATATTAATCTTTTTCAGGTATGCGTCAAAGTGGACTGAAGAAAGTGAAGACCAACTGTGGATCATGACTTGAGTTTTGTATGACATCATTGAAAAACACAAAGTACATGCTGTCAAGTTTTTTATTTTTTGCATCTACGAAGTCTTCTGGTATTTCTTATGGTATAATGTACTACCACCCCCTTCTGAACTGGCGAGCTATCTGTTTTGGGTGTTCATGTGGCATTTAGAATGTTCAGATGCTGGTGATCCAAGGAGACCCATAAGACCCCTTACAGGTTGCTAGTTCAGCGTGGGGTTAACAGGTTCACAGATAGACAACCATTAACAGCTAGGTCCATTTCGGAATCACCAATCCACATAACCTGCATGTCTTTGGGAGGAAGCTGGAACAACAGCAGGATGTGCAGACTACACAGAGAGCTCCCAACTGACAAGACATTTCAAAGGGTAACATGCTGCCTTGTGAAGGTATTCTCCATATTAATTTGGTGTGTTAAAATTTCATTATTGTTATTAAGTTCAGCTGAGACTGATCATAGATCAAAGTAGGCATACTGGACAAATAAAAATTGGGACATTACCGAATCGCCTGAGAAGCTAGAGGGTCATTGAAGTTATTATAATTAAGCCAAAAGTACACAAGAGTATCTCTACAATGCATGATGTGTTCTGGTGTACAATCCATAATTTGCCAAGTTATTTGGACAAAAAACAAAAACGTCACAGTATCTCCAATGTCAGTGGATTTTATCATTTTGGAACCACAAATATTTCCACAAAATGTTGTGGCAATTTATCAACTTGAGATATTCTAATGTGGGGAAAGAAGTGGTCAACAGATTCTCATTGCTTTAGGTTGTCACATGCAGCATAGCAGGGATTTACCAGGAGTTGGCAACAGCATATGCCAGTAAAATAAACTGCATAAACCACAGGCAAGATTGTGGGAATCTTATTATATATATATATATATATATATATATATATATATATATATATATATATATATATAGAATCAGTATTATTAAACATGCACACACACATATATATGCCTTAAAATACAAATAAAGGAGCACACGGATTAGGGTGAGATAGTTTGAAGACCTATAGTACATTCTGTGCTCCAATTTAAGCATCTGATCTGAGCAGAGCAGACAAGCGAGAGCAGTATGCCCCAGAGTCATGTAAAATGCAAAGGAATATACTACTCTATTAAAACCTCCTGATAGCAGAGACAGGCAAGACGCACACACTTATACACATTATCATACACACTCCTAGGTTTGTATATAGAAGTTAAATGCTGCATCACAACATCCAGACACCAACACTCAGCAATTCTTGCTTATGAGTGGAATACATCCACATTAACTGCCTCTACATTTCCATTGTTTGTATTGTTTGGAAAAATATGTTGTAGCAGGCTTTTTCACACAGTGTATTAATCAGATCTCACTAGTGGTACGGTTTGATTTCAGTTACCGTAAGGGAAAATCTGTTTCCTCAACTGCATTGAGAATTGACCCAGATTCAAAGCTGTTTGTTAACCATCTTCCTGGCACCTCCTCATCCCAACTTGTCATCTGGTATCTCTTCTACAACACTTTTGAGTGCACTCTTAAGTGTACTTAACTCTAGCAACTCCACATGTTCTTGTTACATTATTAAACCATCCCAATAGACAACAACTTTTTATTCTGGCTGCTGCCCAAAGTTGCCTCTTTAGAATGTTCCCCAGCTCTCATCTAAGCCCCATAACCCCAAATGACACTTTAGAACACTTATGTTTGAAACTGCGCCTCAAACACAGAACAAAATATTTACTGTTTCTTATTTTTCTGTCTGACGATGGCTTTATGCTTTGTTAGCAGCGGAAATGATGGCAGAAGTGCAGCTCCATAAAGAGAGATCTCAGCTTATGTGTGTCTTTATCTCTGCTGGAAAGGATCTCTTCTTTGAGACATCCACATTACTATTGATAGACAGTCTTATTGCTACAGAGCAAGAGATGCTGATGTCACCTTAAGTTGTCTGTTCATTTCTTGTTTGTCTGCTTAATTAATGAGCCTTATAGTTAGGAACATAGCATTTCAATTGCCTTAGTGAGCCTGAGGTTAATCAGGGTTACCTCTGTGCTTTCTAGTGTTTAGCCCAGACTGAATTAAAACAGAAAATTTCACTAAACAGTGAATTTCTGAGCTCCTCTGAGACCTTTGTGTGACTATTTTAGTCTGTTCTCATGCTGGCACATCTTTTCTGACCCTTACATTTATCTCATCCTCTTATGCTTGACTAAAATGCTCACTCACTCAAAGCCACTTGTTTATCAGTCTGTTTGTTCTTAACAGGCCCAATATGTTCTCTCTCTGCTGCAGTCTGCTCAGTTATTCTGCATCTGGCCTCTGGGCTGTTCTTAGTCGGCCCATGTCCCCAGACACCGCTCGTCTGACCAACGGAGGGCTTTAACTATTTATGGATATTTGGGACAGGCTTCATAAAAGCAAATTTGTTAATAGGAGTGTACATGCAAAGAAATAAGTGTTTCATTTCTGTAACCAAAGATATAGTTCTCAAAAAACAACCCTGTGAGGTGCAGAAATGGTCCTTCAAGTAAACATTGCAGACCTTGTTTAATTTTAAAGAATGGAGCTAATCATTGACAACTAGGGTTACATGATTGTACATTTGATTACCTGAAGATATAGATAGACTAGATATATTCTTGATGGGATACATGATGATGTGGTGGTTTGCACTGGTGCCTTGCATCAAGAAGGTTCTTGGTTGGAATCTTGGCTGCCTCTGAGTCTGGTATTTACATGTTCTCCAGGAACTGCAGCTTCCTCCCACAGTCATGCCGACTCTAAACTGACTGCAGGTGCGATGGCCATTCCCAGTGGATGCATTTTTGTACCAGAGTATAATGGTACAATTTTGTCACGATAGGTGCAGAATTGTTCCATCGGGAGGAATAGATTAGAAGATACAAAAATATATACCAATTTTCCAGCGACAGTGTTTGTAGCTTACTATGGTACAGCAAGAGCAACAAATCACTTGTACTTTTTTGCAATAATTGCTTCACCTTGATTTCATAGCATGTAGAGGGAACTTCAAGGGAAGCCAACTATGAAGACCTTTACGAATACCTTCCATAAAGAAGAATGTTTAATGTCAAAAAAGGCCATTTAAACGCTGATCTATTTTTCTTCTTTGGCTCATGAGTTCTGAAATATTTCTGATAAGCAAAGGTTGTCTTTGTGTTACAAGAAAATACTGAATAAATATCATTCTGGGGGTATTTGTTGTAGCTTTTTTATAGAATCTCAGTTGAGGTGTCACAAATCAAATTTGCTTTTTAAGTTTCTGGACTAAGAAGAGTTTTTTTTTTTAATATCCGTCCACGTGGGATGAGATTATACTTAACCCCACCTACCTCTCTCACCACCACTGGACCATAAATATTTCAGCCTTTCAATCTATATTCATGATAAAACACATGCCATGTGCAATGTGTGGTTGTGAGGACATGGGGTTCTTATTTATTCATCTTATTTATTTATATTTCTTTCCTGAGGGCGAGACACCAGTTTCTTTCCATCCGTGCTGATTGCTGGCTATTACAGAGCACTTAGAGCCTCTCTTGAACTGGCCAGAGGGGGACACAAGCCTCAAGAGAGCCACTCTTTAGGGCTAAGGAGTGTTTGTTGCATTTGTTTTAATGGAAAGGTATCACTCATCATGAGTGTGACTTCAAATTTGAATATTGTGAAACAGGCAAAACAAAAAAATAAAACAAAACTAAAAATTCTTACACAATAAAAAGAAGATGAGTCATGTAGGTTTTTTATTTGGTTCTCATCACAGGGACATCTACCATGTCCAGTAAATTTTGCATTCATCATCAATTAATGTGTATTTTCTTCTTCGAGTGAAGCTCAACATAATCTCCTGATACAGTGAGAACTCTTCCCTGTAAAAGTGTACGTTTTTAACAGGTAGTTTGTACAGGAAGTTTATATAAGTAACCTCATCACATGTTGGACTACCCATTCTTAGAATCCTTTAGTGAAAGACCTTGTGCTCATTTGCTTTTAAAACATGTCAGGGGTTATGCTGTGTTTGGTTTTCTCCAAACGTGCATGACGACCAAACATCTCCACTTTCATCTCATCTCTCCAAAGGACATTGTTCCAGGAGTCTTGTGCTTTGTTCAGATGTAACTTTGCAAACCTAAGATGTGCTACCATGTTCTCTTTAGACAGAAGAGACTTTCTCTTGTAACGCTTCCTAACAAGTCATACGTGTTTATGTCATACATTTAACATGCTAACTGAGGCCTGTAGAGTCTGAGATCAAATCAAATCAAATCAAATTTATTTATATAGCACATTTCATGTACAAACAATTCAAAGTGCTTCACATAAAATAAAAGCATTGCAGCAGGGAGTGGAAGAAGCATTAAAATACATAAAACAATATAAAGAGAAACAAATAAAATAATTTAGATGAATTTAAAAACAAGCAACAGTCTAGATAAGTTAAAAGATATTTCATGCATAGACACATGAGAACAGAAATGTCTTTAACCTGGATTTAAAAATGTCTACATTTGGTGAAGGTTTAATCTCCACTGGCAGTTTGTTCCACTTGTTTGCAGCATAACAGCTAAATGCTGCTTCTCCATGTTTAGTCTGGACTCTGGACTGGACCAGCTGACCTGAGTCCTTGGATCTAAGAGCTCTGCTTGGTTTATATTCTCTGAACATATCACAGATGTATTTTGGCCCTAAACCGTTCTGGGATTTGTAAACCATCAGCAGACTTTTAAAATCTATTCTGTGACTGACTGGAAGCCAGTGTAAAGATTTTAAAACTGGTGTGATGTGTTCAGATCTCTTAGTCCGGGTTAAAACTCTAGCAGCAGCGTTCTGGATGAGCTGCAGATGTTTAATGCTCTTTTTAGGAAGTCCAGTTAAAAGAGCATTACAGTAATGGAGTCTACTGGAGATGAATGCATGGCTGAGTTTCTCCTGGTCTTTTTGGGAGAGGAAACCTTTAATTCTGTTGATGTTTCTGAGATGGTAAAAAGCTGCCTTGGTGACAGCTTTGATGTGGCTGCTGAAAGTCAGATCTGAGTCTATCAACACTTCGAGGTTACGAACCTGGTCAGTGATTGTAAGGTCCCGAGTCTCAAGATATTTACCAACGCTGACCCTCTTCTCTTTGCTCCCAAACAGAATGATCTCAGTTTTGTCTTCATTTAATTGTAGAAAATTCTCTCTCATCCAGGTGTTTACTTCCTCCAGACACTGAAACAGTACGTCTGCTGGGCTGCAGTCGTCCGGTGACAGAGACACATAAAGTTGTGTATCGTCTGCATAACTGTGATAATTGATGTTAAAATTCTGCAATATCTGACCCAAAGGAAACATATACAAGTTAAACAGAAGAGGTCCAAGAATTGACCCATGGGGGACTCCACAAGTCATGGCCACTCGCTCAGATTCATAGCTGCCAATTGTAACAAAATAACTCCGGCCTTCTAAGTAGGACCTGAACCAGTTAAGGACCGCTCCAGAAAGTCCAACCCAGTTTTCCAGCCTGTGCAACAGGATTCTGTGATCTACAGTATCAAACACAGCGCTGAGGTCCAACAGAACCAGGACTGAAACATTACCAGAATCAGTATTCAACCTGATGTCGTTTAACACTTTGACCAGAGCTGTTTCAGTGCTGTGATGACGTCTGAAGCATAATTGAAAGTTATCAAGACTTCCACTTTCATTCAGAAAGTCGTTGAGCTGGTTAAATACAACTTTCTCAATAATCTTAGATATAAAAGAGAGGTTAGAGACAGGTCTGTAGTTGTTCATCATAGAGGCGTCTAGAGTTCTCTTCTTTAGGAGTGGCTTAGATGTATCTCTTGGGTTTTTTTCAATTTTTCTGAGCACTAAATAGTCTGACCTTGGGGTGAACTAGCAGGGGCATCCACTCCTGGGAAGATTGGCAGATTAATTGAATGAGTTCCACTTGTGAATCACTTTTCTCAACGAAGAATGATGGACTCCAAATTGTTTAGAAATGGACAGCAAACTCAAAACTTTGCTTTTGTAAATATTCTCATGCTTGCTGATGATCAAGTGCATTTGATTAGCAAAACCCTTGTTTACATTTAATTCCATCCAATGCATTGTAACAACCTTGACTCATTCCTATTTATTTAATTACTATGATATCAACCCTCTAAATGAGATGTATCTTTCAGACCACTCAGTATGTGGAGCTGAGTCATGGTTGGTTAAAAAACCTTTTAGCAGGAATGCTAGATACTTACTTTAAACAATCCCCTTAAATCGACCCTTCATATGTCATCATAGCTAGTAGAAGCATCATACGAGAAGCTTCTACTTTTAACACAATTTACCTTTTTGCCATGAAAATTCATATTAGCCATTTTGCATCAGTCATATTTTCTTGGTATATCGTTTTTCACTTGTGCCTATATTGTTCTATGGATTTAGTCATAGCCTGACATACACAATAACCTCTATGATTTTTTTCTTGCACTACCGTGTCTACCTTACCCCTTAAGATCTTTGTGATGGTTGGTTTATCTTTGGGGATTGGGTTTCGCTGGAGCAGTTTATTTAGCAGCGTCAAGTGAAGCTGTAAATGGCAGCAGTCTAGTGTCTCCCTCATCTCCTGGGACTCACTGTGTGTCAAGTCACTATAGAGGCATGCAGGTCAGCTCTTCTAAATGCACAGTGCATGCTCTGCTCTTTTTTAGATCTGGATGACCGCATCCTGTGGTACAAAACCACCAAGGTGTTCACAACCCCTTCTGCTAAGAGTATATGTGGCCATCTTTGTGTATGCACGCACACACACGTATATATGTATATAAATATATATATATATATAAATGTATATATAAATATATATATAGATATAGATCTAAGGTCTTGCGACTGGAGTGTGATGCATCATTTCGTAAGAATCTAAAGAGTTCCATAACCCATCAGATGCAGGTTGTGGATGTCTGAAAAGTCTGACAAAATATTCAAAGATGCTCATCTTATAACTGACTTTGTGCCGTTTTCTTTACAATCCCAATTCCAAGAAAGTGAAACAATTTGCTGATCTTATCAACCAAAATTTTAATCATGTTCATAGCCTTTTCTGCTCAGGCTTGAACAGGTACATGTAGGAAAGTCACTAACATCTTTCAGCTGGCGGAATTTTGCGTGAAATAGTGTTAAAACCTTAAGCAATTTAATGACATTGTAGGACAATTATGTAAAACTGAGTATCTGTGGTGAAGGGGGTTATAATAGCCTCTGAGGTCAAGGGTGTACTTATAATTTTATTTAATGAATGATTGAACTCTTGGCTTTCTTTATGGTCATGTTTAAAGCTACAATAGGCAGAAACATTTTGTTTGACCAGGACAATAAATCAATAATCGCCCTGTAACAAAATCCAAGTGGTCTAACTGGACAACTTCACTACAGCATCTCCTGCAGGCTCTATTTTGGTTTGGCAAAATTTTCACAGTGTCACTCGTGTTTTTTTCTCAATCTCAGATCTTCTCTGCCAGAGGCCCTGCTTTATTTGAAAACGTCAGGTGTGCATGTGTGTTTGGAGTTAAGAGACAGCCGTGCTTATAGCGGTGGGGAACTCGCAGCTACAGCACTGGCAACAGCTGCCAACACAGAAAAGAGTTCTTTCGTCAGATTAATTGAAAATTGAAATTATTTTTGGTAATCATGGACAATGTGGCCTCTGGATTAAAGAGGAGCGGGACCATCTGGCTTGTTTCAAAAGCCTACATCTCTGATTGTATGGAGGGGGGAATTAGTGCTTGAACTGGCATCTTGCACATCCTTTCAGTGATGGAGAGAATCCGTGATTACATGGGGCTGAAGCTGTATTCTGAGCTGGCATGAACTTCTGTTGGACAGATAAGCCACTAATACCGTGTTCGAGTGATTTCTAAGTATGTTCTAGTGGTTTGTTGCGAGCTCATCTTTAGCAATGTGTGCCTGTGTTGGTTGTTTGTTAGTGTAGGATTCAGTTAATTGCCTCACTTTGAGTTTGCACACATTGCAAAGTTGATCCACGGTACTATCTAAAATTGCTAAAACTATCTAAAAACAGCAAGACCATATTTATGAGAGTTCTGCTTTGTAAAAATACTGAGCTGGATTCAGTACATGACCAGAAAGCTCATATGCTGTACAGAAACCATCATGTTCTTACCAGTTTAGTCATCCTGGTTATCTAAAGAAATGATTGAGAAGCTGAAACTGTAGTCCAAGGTCGCATTTTTCATAATCGTTTGTCAACACAGTATGTATGAGTAGTAAAACAAAAGGCAAATAAAAAGCTTTTTCATTTTGTACTTCATATGGATTGACCCCATTAAACTGTTTTTGTACCTGGGCTGCTAGTGGCTGCCTCCAGTCAGCTCCATGTAAATGCACTCTGAATGGGGAGTGGCCTTGAACAGAGAAGGTACAACAATCCTGGGAATTTAACTTTAATTCAAATGTAATTTCAATATCAGTAATGCAAATAATACAAGTAGAAAAAAAACTGGGAGAAGCAAAAGTTGGCAAACTCTGACAACTCTATCTGTTGTTAATGGACCAGTATTGACTGTCAGCATGAAACCGCACTGAATATTCCATGTCTGCACATACAGGACCTCATTCTGTGGTGTTATGGATAAGTGTTGTCACCCCCACCTTCACTCAAATACATCCCCTCAGACTTCCAGCATCCGTCTTTTGCCTCCTGTCTTCCTCTGCCTTTATCCTCCATCTTATTTATTGATTGGCCAATAATGTGTTTTCAGCGGTAGATTAATGGCACATTATCCTCACAAGGGTGTCTGAGGGGACAGGACATGAGGGACGGTGTTAGCAACGATGCTGATGATGCTCTTTAATTGATATACACTCTGTCTGTGTGCCAGGGAGATTTTCTGTGCGGGAGATTTTTGCGACAGACTTAACAGAAGCAAACATGATTATATTCCATCTGCAAACTGAAAGTTCTTTATTCTAATTATCAATTACTTCACCCATTAAATTAAGTTTGTATTTCCAAAGCACACACATTGATTTGTATGTTATAAATCCTGAAGTACTGGCTTGTTTTCAGACTTCTTTTTTTTAGATGCAACAACTAAACGTTCAGTAAGCTGTTGAGATGTCAGTGTTGGACCATCAGTTGCTCCGTTCACCGCTTTGTTCTAGGTTGAATTATTTGGCACAATATAGATTGCCATGAAATGATGCAACTCTGATGCTCACTGATTAACTATTGCACAACCCACCAACTTTTCACAAGTGGTTGAAAATGTATGACCTCTTTTAATGTAAAAATAAAAAAACAAAAAGACAAGAAATGGAGAAGCTTGTTGCAAAAGGAAAGTGTGCCATCTAACATGTGATTTACATGTGGTCCCCATGTTAGATTGACTTGTACATTGTGTAAAGCCACTATATGCTGTCTGTCTGTTGACCATAATTTAAGCTGCTTCCACAGCTTGAAATCTTACACTCAATTTTATCTTGTCATCTTCTGCTATTAGGGCTCATACTAAGCTCAGAATACAGGTCCGGAAGGCATTTCTGTGGTCTCATCACACAGCCAGATAGACCTTGGATCAATGGACCAACATACAAATTACATTACCTAATGTGATTTGTAAGCATGGCCTCTTTGCTTTAATAATGAGCAGTAATCAGTAATACATGGGTGTCAGGACAGCACTCACTCATAGTTCAAACTCGAGTCTTAGCAGTTAGAAATTTAAAAGCATTTGGTAGCAGTTGACCACAGAGCACTTCAACTACTTGACTCCACTAGACTAAAGGGCTGCAACTCTTTCAGAATAACGTTGGTGACAGCCCTGTAATATTCTATTCATTTTTGCCCGTTTAGTGGAGAAGAATGGGGTTGACTTTGCGTTTGAATTCTGTTATCCACAGACGAGGCTGTGGCTGCTAATGGACTGATGTCCTCTGTGGGATTCATCAGGAGCAGAAGTTAGAAGTGCAAAGGACCAATGCAAACTTTGTCCTGAAGACATTGTTTTATAACGGCAATAAGTGTAATCATGACATGGTTGAGATGGTGTCATTTTTATTTTGGCAAATTTCAGCATCCAGGTGGCTGCATTTTGGACATGGCAGCAGCTGCTTCTTTGCTGAGGCTTCAGATTTATGAAAAAAATAGTTTGTGGGTTTTTTTTAAGGTTTTTTTTTTTGTTTTGTGAGGTTACTTTCTGTACCATTTGCCAGCATTTACATTATGTGGAATTATCCCACTACTAGTCATCATTACCAAACATGAAAAAATGGGCATTTCATAAATAATTATCGTGACAGAATTTGTCCTAGAGTTTATTAGTACTTCAGTGCTGACCAGACATCCTTATCCACAACCGATGATAAATAACATATGGGGACTTGCTGAAATATAGCCATTCACAATGTGAAATTTTTGTAAAATTTTGTTAGTGTTTTGTGAAATGATGTGGCTTTTTTTTTTTTTTCTAGTTGTTTTGTTTTGCATTTCAGGGCCACCATATTGTGGCCTTGTTTTCCTTTCATTGAAATATATATACTTTTAGTCTCACTTAGCTTATCTTGCAATTAACTTTTGGACACAGTCCAGCCTGGTCTCATGTTCTCCCATCCCTTTATCCTCGCACCTTTTATCTCACTATCATGTTCTTAATCCCCACTGGCATCTTTCAATTTCCTCAAGCAATTTGCATTCTGAAGGGGCAGGGGTGTCTAAATAAGAAGATCAATAGGCCATTAAAGAGTTCCTAAGTGTTACACATGCACAAACCTTGTCTCACAGGTTTCTACCTTTAACTAATAGCCTCGTTGTTTACTGTACAGCGGGCTGTGTGGTGTAGTTTTGGTCTCAGGTTTCCCTACCGTGCATTGGACACCCAGGGGAATCCACACAAAAACTATTCAGTGGCGATTACATTGGAGTGCACAACCACAATTTTTGTTTTTGTATGTGTTTTTATTTGTGTATTTTTGAAAAGCTGTGATAGTAATTCTTCATTGAATTGTGCCCTCCTCGAATTTCATTTCACAGTAGACAAAACTGTGATGAATACATAAACCATTAGCTTACCAAAGAGCATGAGAATGACATCTCCCATGTGAAATCTTTGGGTGACAATGTTTTCTGTGCTTTCAGAATTATGTTCAGGGACGGCCTGTCCCATCATCTTGAACAATGACCTTTGTCAGATGACAGGGAGAGGCCAACAGAGGTTAAAGAAATGGGTGAGTAGGGGCCCCCACCTAGTCATGCAGAAAGGAGCGGCTGGCAAGTTTTACACAGACACACACTTGGAGTTGCTCTCCACTCCACAGGAACTACCTCCTTGATCCTGAGCAACCAGACCTCAGCTATGGTGAGGCACAGACCCATGCAGGAATACAAACATGATCGTATTTTTTCCAACACAAACACACGCTCATCAACTGGTTCTCAGCAGTCTCTACCCCTGTAACACACTCACCTCCTCAGTCCCTTTCATGCAGTCATAATAACACACAGTCAGGCTTCAGTGCACAGATTACTGTGATGAGCTATGACAAGGCAGGAGACGATAGGGAAGCACAGGAAGAATGGGAAAGCAGGATGGAGTGACAAAATGAAGAGCTAAGTGGTAGAAGCAATTAGCACTTCTTACAAGAAGCAGGTATGCGAGTTGGTGCATTTCTGTGTGTGACATTAAATACACCAAGCTTTGTTTTAAAATTTGTTCTTTAGTCCAAACATGACTGTAAGATACTGTTGTCTTTTCCATTAACTACGACTTAAATGTTGATGATACATCATTTGGCCACACCTCATATCTTGACAGTCTGCCGTCATGTCTGAGCGAGTAGCCGCATGGGATTATGGGTACTGAGCAGTGGTCTGACTCAACTTGCTGCTTTGAAACACGAGCCAGTATGCCGGAAATAACGAGCCTCTTCGATGAATTCACGCCTGCACTCGATGTCTCTGAATTACACATATAATGATGCACGAGAATGCCCCCGAGACTTATTTAATATTTTCTAGACTAAAGGATCAATAGAACATAGTTTCCTGGTGTTTAATGTTACATTATGTTTCCATCAAAAATCTAAACCTTGGATCATGTACTCAATAGGATTTAGGTCTAAGTCAACTCAATTCATCAAAGTGCCATGAAAAATGTAGAGGTTAAGTGTTCAGTACACTCATAGGGTCAAAGGGCATTGCTAAAAAGGTCAGCGGACTTTCAACGCAAACAGTGAAGGAAAAAAGAGGGAAAAATATTACAAGTCTCATTCTTATGCTTTGACAATGGGTGACTTGAAGTCGAGGGGATTAAGTTTTAAGCACAAGGAACATGAAAGGATTTCCTGCAGTCTATATTGAAATATAATTTTTTTTAGATTTGGTCTTGAGAAAACCACGGGATTCTAAATACCACAACTTTGTTCCATGAAGCTCCATCACAATTATTTGACATAATTTTAAAAGGTCATAACTATGAATGTCTTAGAAATAACAGCAGGAGGAATTGAGCAAGAAGAGTAGGTAGAGGAATAACAAACCTCACTTTGTAGTGTCCAACAGTATTTTGCTTCTTAACCTTATTGCAGAAATGTTTTTACTTTTCAAAGAAAATTAGACTTGTTTGTATCATGTTAACTGTTTGTTATGCATAATGTGCTATATCCTGAATATGCATCTTCTGTGTTTTCAGAAAAATCCCCAGATTTCCACTTAGATTCTTACCTCTCATTTTTCTTTGACTTACAGTATTTTACAGTTAAATTGGCTGCATCCAGTGATACCCAGCAGCTATATTGTTTTTGATTTATCATTCCTCACAGCAGATAATGTGGAAAATAGGAAATTTTATTGGACAACAGGAAACCCAGAAGGCAGACAGTGCTGTTTCTCTTGTCCGTCGTGTAATGAGCCATGGATTGCTTTCACAGGATTGGAAACATCGTTTTACTCTATGTTACCACTGATCATAAGGAGATATTTAGTGATACTATCTCACAACCAAACATGTTGAGCCTAACATCATGTGTGCTTCATTCGGCCACTTTCTGCATGGCTCTGCAGTTTTATATATTTAGTTTCTCAGCAAGATATAGATTTAGCGTCATAGTGCTCGTCTGACAGTGTACTCTATAATCGATACATACATAATTAAGATATATCCAGATGCATTTACCCAGTAATATAGAAGGACATGAGTCTCAACTCTTATCCCGATTCATCACTACTTTCTCTGTAACTTGACGTACTTCAATTGTGAGACGAAACATTGAACTCAACAGTAACATATTTGTGCTTTTTTTTTGTAAATGGAAATTAATTTGTATCATTTATGTAATCAGAGGCACATGGATCAATTTTGATATTGACATCCACTGTTTTTTTTGTTTTTTTTAAGTAGTTTGCCCCAGATGTACTGATGTTACCAAAGCATTTAGGATTTATCTGTTAACGGTTCCTTGTAATTTTCACATTCAGCTGGTATGAGTTTTACAAATGTTCCTGATTTGTTTCATATTGAAAATACTTTCCTCTCAGTCAGGAAGCAGTAAGCTGTGATATGCCAGTATTTTTTATTATTTTTTTTTTGCAGTGCTAAATAGAAAAGTTGTCCTACAAGCAATGTTGAGAGTTTGCAAACATGCTGTTATTTATAACCAATTTACATCAAGCGTGCTTTAATGACTGAGACCAGATATTAAAGTTTTAGCGTTGATTCAAGTATTTTCAAGCCAGTAGTACCTGTTCATCAAATAGTATATCTTTGTCATATATGTGGTTACTTGTCATATCCATGTAGAACTATATAATAAAATCCCTAAGTACTGTGAAAACTGCTGTCTGGATTTTAAAAATGAATTTGTTTTGTTTAACAGTTTGCTGTCATAATACATCATAAAACGGTTTATCTCAAAGCACTGAATCAATTCTGTCAAATCTTTGAAGATGTTTTAATTACAGTTTCAGTAAAAGGTGTAATGAGCCTCAAAGTGGAATAAAGTAAGAATATTAAGATACTCAGAAAAAAAGAAAAAAGGAACATGCGTGAAACAAAATATAATGCTATTACATTCATTTAAATACATATATCATTTCAGTAATTCAAAATGCATTATGATACAGGAATTGCATGCAAATAGGCTTTAATTTCTTTGGTGGCTTAGGCTGCTGGAAACGTTGTCAATAATAATAAAACAATAATAAAATATTAATACAATGTAAACAATAAGATGTTATAAATGATACTGTTTTAGGCCTCCCTCCTGACTATCATCTGTGTAGCCAGCTATTTGCTATAAACCGTGTCAGGCCTATACAAAACCCATAACTTTGACTGAAAATAAATAATGCCGAATATACTCGTGATAATACTTCTCTTCCATTGTACTTGCTGTCCTCATAAAAAAGTTTAGGCCGCATGACCATTCTCACCGTTGCACCTTACATGCTTGAAAAACTTGGCAACAAACCACTCAAAGTGTGTCTTTCACGCGGGGAATCATTGACACCGTCATACGTCCCCGTCATACAGGCTGAAGTACTTGCTGGCGTTTGAGAAGCAAAGATAAGGCGTGCTGCTGCCCGGGTACACAACGGGCAGGGGCATGGGCAGCAAGCATCTCCCCAGCAGGTTGCTCTCTTTGTACAAGGCCGGGAGCTGCCCCACCACCACAGGCTTTACAGTCTCGGGGAACTCGCTAACTGGTCCGTCGATTTCGGTCGAGATTTGTCGTTTTAACTTATTCCTGCGGTTCTGAAACCATATCTTCACCTGGGTCTCTGTGAGCTGCAGGGAACTGGCAAGGCAAGCGCGCTCTGCGCTGCTTAGATAGCGTTTCATGTCGAAGGTAGACTCCAACTGAAAAATCTGTCTTTTGGAAAAAATGGTGCGCGTCTTCTTTTTCGTTATTATTTTGC
This sequence comes from Odontesthes bonariensis, assembly GCF_027942865.1. Classification (NCBI taxonomy): domain Eukaryota; kingdom Metazoa; phylum Chordata; class Actinopteri; order Atheriniformes; family Atherinopsidae; genus Odontesthes; species Odontesthes bonariensis. Next base: position 26,937,704 of record NC_134509.1, on the reverse strand, counting down.
TCTTTTTGGTTGCGCTCCCTCCTTTTGCAGCGCTGGAGCTGCTATCGTCGCAGCTGCTGTCTCCGCTCTCGCAGCGCGCCTCCGTCGCCTTCCTCTGGCTCCCACAGCTGGTGACAGATTCCGTTTCTCTGCTGCAGTTTGTGAACAACTCTGCAACAACAATAAAACTCCGTTTAAATCCACGTGTAAGCCACAGACTCGCCTGAAACGAATACCATCATACGCGAACTGCAGGCAATTTAATGAAGAGCGGAGGTGAGAGAGGAACTCTCAACTGTAAAATCAGGACTCTTCCTACCTCTTTCATTCAGCCTGCTGTCCGGGTCCGGCCTCTGCTCGGGTCTTTTCTCCTCGCTGTGGCTCTGGAAACTTTCTTTACACATCGCTGTGCCCAGTTCATCCTGCAGTCCGGCGGGCTGACAATAGTCACGACTTCTCCCACTTGTTTTGAGGTTGAGGATGTTGTCAATTGTGAATTTCAGAGAGGCGGTGGGTCGACATGGTGCTTCTGCTTTGTTCATATTCTCCCAGGCGGTATTCCTCTTTTGGGTGCCTGCTTCCTCGACTACTGTCCTTTATTCTAAACCGAGATGTTAATGTCACCACTAACGTTTGGATACTCCTCGCAGCATAGCAGCATCCACTGGGCAGACACTGCTGGGCTGACTGTGCCCTGCTCCCACTGCTGCTACACGAACAGGACGGAGCGCTTTGTCATCGCTGATTGGTTCACAGGAGCGTTCAGCGAGGACCAATAGCTGCGAGAGAAGAGTAGAAGGGAGGACAGGGGAGTGTTTCGCCCTCCCTTTTCCTCACACTTCTCATCTTCATCCATCTGCTGTAGGGAGAACAGGGGTTCCGGAGCCCAGCAGAGGGCCCCCAGCCATAAAGCAGAATAAATAAATGTGTTATTTAGAAAGATATATAGTAGCCTAACTATTGAACATAAAACAGAGTGAAATGTATGGTTTTGCTGGAGTATGGGCGAGGGACGTTACTTTTTAACAAAGCGAATGTCACATACATTTCAGCCCTTGTTTTGAAAGTTTTAATGATCATGTTGTGACCTTTTAGCTACTTCTCTAAGTGTTTTTATGCTCTATTGTACCTTGACTTTGTGTGCAGTGCTTTGTTCAGCTGTGGTTTTTTTAAATGCTAGATCAATTTGACTTGACTTTATTTTACATGGTGTCCTCAACTTATAACTTTTGTGGATTTATTCATTGTCGTTCGTGTGTGTGTGTGTGTGTGTGTGTGTGTACGTTTTTTATTTTTTTTTATTTGCATCATATTTCTAAAAAACACATTTTCAATTAGATTTGACTTGTTGTGTTTAAAGATGTTAAAGTGCCATAGGAGAGTACAAATGAAATATATTTCCCTTTCTGCCATGTAGCCTTCACAATGTTTTGTTATTCTTCTCATTTAAGCGGATATTCATGAAACCTTATCTATATTATTTATTCTAATTTGTTCTTTATTCTAATTTATGCTATGCATGTCGTGCATATGAACATGAGACAAAACTTACAACTTGCAACACATCTTCAAGTTGTGCGTTAAGGCCAATTATTTATCTTGTGAAAATGGCACATTTTTAAGTCCTCTGTTCATTTGGAATATATGGATTCTTCTCATTCTCAGCACATAGGCTAAATATGCAAAACATGATTATGATAACTAGAAATTAAGAGGCGTATGAGATCTTGTGTGTATAAAAAAACCCAGAAAAGCAGATAGTTTAGTGCTTTGTTTTATTTTTATGTGAAAAAGTGACAAAGTTGGAAAAAATCTGTGGCTTTAAATATAAAAGTTTGCAAAAATATGGGCATTCAAATGTACAGTACATGAAGTGCTTTCGGACACCTTTGCCCTCAGTCTTGCCTTGATTTATATTAAGTGGACAATCTAAAACAGAGCCTTATGAACAGAAATGTAAAGATAATTAATTACTTTGTGTCACAATTCTGGACTCTTCGGCTCATATCTTTGGATTCAGACAGTTCTTCGCGGCATTTTGGGTTATTGCACTATTGATGGAGTGAATTCATGTAACACAGTTTCAGGTGTCAGTTCCGTACAGTCTTTACACCAGGCCAGTCATCTGCGATCGTAACATGCTCATAGAATGAGCAAAGGACGACAGAGGGTAGTTGATGGAGCCGGAAAAGCCCAGCACATGTGGAGAAAGTGGATGTCCGTTTAAGCTGAAACCCAATGCTGCAGTGGGTGTAGGTCCCTCGTGATAAAGTATAGGCACCCTGACAATCCGTTGGTTCGAGTTTGGGAGGTGTGCAGTCTCTAGATCCGCCGTAAGCTGTCTCTTCCACTTATTCCTCCTGTTCTGAAACCAGATTTTGACCTGAGTCTCCGTCAGGTGAAGAGACGCTGCCAAAGCCGCTCTCTCCGAGCTGCTCAGATACCGTTTCACATCAAAAGTGGACTCCAGCTGAAACACCTGGCTGCGACTGAAGACGGTCCGGGTTTTCTTTTTCCGGGTGGAGCTCGGGTCAGACGATGCGTCCTGCCCAGATCGTGCGTCAAAAGCGTTTGGCGCGTCCTCGTTGTCGTCTGTGACGCTGCTGTCGCTGGTTTTTCTGTCGGTTTCGTCGCTGCTCTCAGTTATCGACTCAGAAACAGCGGGTGATCCTCTGTCACTGGTTGATGTTAAGCAGCTTGGAGCCTCTGAACTGGTGTTGCCTTTTGGACCTTTAGTAGACAAAACAACGTGACAGCCTTGGTGTAGGGATAAAGGCAAACACCAAAATATATACCAATATACAACAATATTCACCAATAATATTTTTTTCACTGCTTGGCTTTCGAATAGGCTGTATTGTTGTTTTGTTATGAAAAATTAGGCTACGCATGAATGAGACCACAGGAAGTAAAAACGATTCACCTGAAAAAAATGATAAAAATCATTTTAAAGGAACTAACACATATCATTTGACATTTTTCTTCCTCAAAGATGACTCTGTCTGTATATTTTCATTGTTATTACCGAGTTAGGATGAAGTAGGACAGCGTATTTAAGTGAATTGCATAACATCGGATCCGTTAATCGAAGCTGCTTCAGACCCCAAAACTGAACCCTAAACATAACACTTCGTACGCTTCTATATATCTTCGTTATATAGTAAAATGGACCATCAACAAGTTAATACCCAAGTAGTGTGGGCATTATTGATCAGGAGCTTCTACCAGGAGGCAGATGTAATACATGGCATGCGCCTGGCACGCAAGTGAGCGAGAAGTACTTTGTGTTGATGTGAGGTGCATGTCAGTGGCACAAAATGGCACAAAATGTGCGTAAAGGCGTCGTGTTGACGTGTTTTGGTTGTGTGGCATTTGAGCGTAATCCATGTACGTAATCCCCTCAGTGTGTTATGGATCTCAGTATGAAGCAAATACCCGGTGTGTGATACAGAGGAGGAGGAATTCATGGCGACATGAATTATGTGTTGTACACCCGAAGACATGCCTCGGACTGTGTTACTTTAAAGTTTTGATGAGTGCAAACACACATTACAAGTCAAGCGCACATTAGTAGGCTATTTCGGGTTTTGTAGGACTAGATCAGTTTAACGGAGAGAAAATCCACAACTGAAATTGTCTGGGCTCCAAATCCGGCACGGTTGATTTTTGTTTACAACTTTCAGTGTGAGCTAGACCTTTTATAAATAAGAAACGACCGAACCTCGTATATTTAAAAAAATATTGGCATAAATCTCTAAGAAATATCCAAAAGCTACATGTGCTTTGTGCTTTGTGCAGCCTCTTACGCTGCTCATATAGGCTATTTTACCCTTAGCTTGATTAATTGCATGAATGCTTTACACATCGTGGAATTTACATTTTTCAGCACGCGTAAAAGCGAGTCTGTACTCACTCTGTGGTATTCCCAAAGGTCTGAAACACAGTGTAGATTCCACGCAGTTCCACTGCAACGACGCGTTTCTGTACGAGGACAGTGCTCTGAAGCTGGAGCCATGGGCCGCTGGGTCACTCTTTTCGGCGTGAAGTGCGTTGAAATGTCGCTCGATGGAAAAAATGTCTGCACCAGCCTCTTTTCCACCGCTGCCCACCACCGACTCCTGCCCACCCCGCCCCGTGCCCAGCAGATTGTCGATAAAAAAAGACGACGCCCTCGTTGAAGCGGGAGTCTGGTTGTCTGTCAGTTTATCCTGCATGTTTTCCAGATGTCAAGCTGCCGTTACGTAAAACGCCGGATTCTCCTTTGATGGTGAGTGTGGACGATCTTAAGTCCAAGCAGTCATTTCATGCGCCGCTGTTTGTGAGAACGAGGAGTCATGGCAGAGATGGGAAACTCCTCTGTGCCAGAGGGATGAGAGGGAGACGGAGATGGAAGCAGCAGAACAGTGAAACGTCAAGTCAAAGATTAATGAGCCGAGGCTATCCAGCGATTGGGCGAGCACAATAGTAAATGGGGCTTTCCAAGGAAAAGAGAATTACTGTCTCATGCGTCTGCCTCTGTCAGTGTGTGTGTGTGTGTGTGTGTTCATTTGCAGACCCATCCCCTTGAGGCCATGCAGACCGAAGAAAACCTTTGCCCGTGCTGCAGCACGTTTTTTATTTGGGTCAGTTAAAGTGCAAATCAAAATAAATATCCGCCTGGGCAGGGAACGACATTATGGAATCTGTCAAATATACGGGATTGTGTGTGTTTATCCATGTTGCCCTTTTTGACTGTTGGCAAAAATCAAGGCCGCTTGTATTTTTTTTTCCTATCATGACAAGAGGCCGATGTAAGCAGTGTACAAAGTTTTAATACAATTTTACAGCAACTTGGGTGCCTATATTTCCTCTTTTAGGACAGTTGTGTGATTCTGGTTGGTTTGATATCCTCTGTTAAGATTTTTGAACACTTGTGCGCATTGAACTATGCTACATTTTCAAATAAGACGCTGCGCCTTAAAAACTCCTCCGAACTGATGTTGCTTTGCGCTGCAATGTTTAATCACGTCTATATTCCACCAAATCTCAGTGTTATTTACCAGTACAATTCCCTTAATTTAGCCTTTTCAGCCGAGAGTTGTGTCTGCGCAAACGGAAAAAAAGGAACATTCTCCCAATGCTTCAAATTATAGCTTTGAAACAGTCCGTGCAGGCGTAAAGTCCAAAACCGAGCTCATAAAAAGTGAAATGGTCGCTTTTGCTTTCGTCCAGATGCATTCATTTATGGACGAAACGTGACTCCTCATGGAGGTACACAGGACTGTTTCATATGGTGTACCAACACAACTTGGTCATTAGAAATGTATTTTTTCCAATGGATGGAGTCTACCGATCAAGACAACCGTATCACTGATAGATCATTTGAAGCATTTAAATAAGTCCTGACGGGCGTCTTTACCCTTTCCGTTAAAATGGCAAGACATTTGAGCTTTTATTTCCCTCAATGGAGTCAGCAGCGCTGACCTTTAACTCCAAACTCCCTGTGTGTGTCTCTGCCTCTCCCCCCCTAAGGCTGGACTTACCCTTTGACAGAGGATCAGTGGTAATGCTGCTCTTCGACATAACACTCAGCGCAGACAACAGTAACATGACACGCGTGTTGAAGAGCCGAGTTTTGCACCTGTCGTGTGAAGTCCGTTTTTGTAAAGACACTTAATGACGCGTGAGATGTTTTGTGTTGCGTTGTTTTCCCCACGGGAACAAAAAGCTTGTTTAACACTTTTGACAGGTAGCTTCCATGGTCCGTTTATCGTCTGAGATTTATACAAATAAATGTATGTACTTTAAATCTCATAGGAAATGTAAGCAAATTCCCAACGTTCCTGCTGTGGAGAGAGCGGCCAATTCCCAAAAGCCTGTCACCATATTATTAAAAAGAATAAACAGTAGGCCGGTCAAAATGCCCTATTAAGCTGCATCAAATGTGTTGAGATAGCAATAAGAAGGTGGCTAAATAATCACATTTGAGACCGATACTTTCACAAATAATTTTCAAATAATAGTTTAACGAGATGCGAGGTTAATTGGGGAAAAAAATAGTCGCTGCTTATGACATTTCAGTTTTCTGCTAAACTGGTATTTTAGCTGGATGGATAATGGTCCACATATGCATTTTATATTTAATTTCTTACATGAGAGGTGCTCCTGGTTTTTCAGATTGAATCCTAATTTCCTTTTTTTCTTTATCCATTTGCTCCATAAACTTCCAAACTTCAGGTTGAAGTTCAGTAATCTTGAAGATTGTTAGTCGCTTGGGTGGTAAAAACATCCTCATTCATGGCGTTGGTAACCTACATGGCGATAATTCACCTTTACTGTATCAGACACATTTGTCATGGATTACTCATTACCTGCACATACTCATAGTGTAGTATTCCTGCCTGCCGCTTAGATGAATTTTACGTACTGTAACTGCTTGATAGTGTTTATACTAAAATGATGTGTTAGTGTATTTAAACTCCTCTTTAGATCAAGTTTCTCCGTGTACATTGCACCGTCTGAACGATGTGCCACTCTGGCCTGCACGCCTGCTCTGGAGACCGACAGCCCGGACCCCGAGGCCCCTCTCTCACATTTCTCCTTTACTCCTCTTTCTCATCCTCCTCTGATCTTCATCCAGCCTGGCGTGCCCTTTGCTTTTTAAGGTCTGTTGGCCTGCTCTATAGCTACGGCCCCCTCCATTCCACCACTGCAATGAAATACAGTTTCCCCACACAAAATCATGCCATCAGCATCTGTTCCAGGAGACAGCTGCACCAAATTGAGCATGTTTCTCAAGTTGGCCCAAGTGAGTGTTCTCCTCTCTGTGCTGCCAGGCCTTTAAAGAGTGAAATTGTGTTACAGTTGCCTTTTTGTCCTCCAAAAAGAAAACAGAACTCCACTGTGAGATGGCAGTGAGGCTAGATTGCATGGTTTCTGAAAAGCAAACATAATTATATGGTTGGACGTCTTGTGGGAAACCAACCTATAAAGCCATTTTTCCTATTTGCTGCTCAGAGATAAATTACAGTTATTTAAAGAGTATAAAAGTACTTTTTAAAATGCCTGCTTGCACCACACAACTTAAACATTTGTACATTTTTAATGCCTCTGAAGTCTTCTGATTTTAATGTAGAAATTAGTCAGGTCTAATCATCATCCTTTGAGAACTATCAATCCTCGAAGTGTCAGTTTAATGGCTCTGGAGTCTGCTGCTCTCAGTAAGGGGTAATAGTCAATGCAAATGGAGACAGTTTGACCTAGTTCATTTATACTGGAGGCAGTGGGAGAGACAAGCACAGACAGGAAGGCTCGTCTCTCCTCTGGGGCATTGAGATAGTGACTCAGTGAATAAAGAGACCTCAGCTGATTTTTGAGATGATGTAAAGTAGGCATACGCAAACTCATGCAAATGTACCAGACTTACAATAAACCTTTAAGACATTTACATCCTGTACATTTGCAGTGATGCAGTTGTGGCACAAGCAAATAACGGACAGTTAAACTTTTATAAAGTTCATCCAGCTGAAACTTTCAGATTTTTAACATTCACGTAGAAATATTAGCTCTGCAATCATGAAAAGACTTCCTTCAGCTTATATGGCGCCCTCTAATGGTTAACAGCGTGCAGTGCAACTTTGCAGGCTCATAGATGCATCCCACCCAGGAGTTAGGCATCTTCAGAACAGCTAGTGTAAAAGTTATTACACAAAGCTGGATGAAAAGGCATCAAAAATCCCCTCTGGTAGTAATTTAATAATAAGTCATTCAGATCATTCAGATCCTATTTCCATATTTTGCTTGCACGCTCTGCTGAAAGCAGAATGTAAAGCAGATCATGACAATAATTCAAAAAGTGTTATAAAAGCCAATAGGATTTAGTGTCTGTGTCTGCCCACCTTTGTCCACTTCTGAAATGTGTCATTTTAGTGTGTCTGCTAGAATGAAGAAGGACTTTCACCTATTGCCAAACCTCAGATCATGTCATAGCTGAGCATTCAAACAAAATCTCATTGTATACATACTTTTCTTCACTGGCAAGCCAGCTAAGCCCAACTGTGCCTGCTCTGGCATTAATAATTCACTGTACAAATAAGTTGATGCTGCAGAGTTTGTTCTAATTGATATTAGCCGAGGTGAGCATTCTTGGCCAGACTGTGTGACGCCAGCAGACCAGCATAAAGTGGGCTTTAATTGCCCATAATCTCTGTCGTTCCCTTTCCTCTCAGTGCAAGTCAACAGCATGAATGCCAGAACTTAGCGAGGCGCTTTTAGCTCCATATCAGCGTTACCCCCACAACAATGCTTGGAAGAGATTTTCAGCTCAGAATTTAAATCACCTGAGACGATTTTTACACCCGCACTCACTGTACTGGAATTTCAAGTCAGCACATTCGTATTTGTAACCAAAACAATAGCTTTACACCTTGTGTTCACTGGAAAGAAACAAGATATAACAAAACTGAACATTTTTCTGTCTCTTTTATGAACACTGCATACCTGCACAATGTCACTTTCCACATCAGTTTGCTTTATGATAGGAATGTTTTCAGAGTGCCTAGTTGTTTTTCTTCCCACATCATGTAATTCTGTCAGTTGATCACTCAGTTGAAGAATGTTGTCGGTTTTTGTTTCTATATATGGAAAAACTCTAAGTTTTGTTCATGTTAAGTTATATAAAGTTGCCAAATTCAAAGTCAAACCTTCCTTTTTTCAATCCAAGACTTTGATCACAGGCTATTTTATACAACGCAGATTACACAACCAATGGCATGAGAACATTGTGTTAACATATATTTAACTGGGTTTTAATGTAAGAAAATGTTAACTTATAAGTAAGCAGGGCTCTTGCACCTGACTGACTCACTGCAGTATAGGATTAACACTTGTCCTGTTCTGTTGAAGCGACTGAGTCACTTTCAAGTTATGTGCAGAATGATAAATGTGCATCAGGCCAGGAGAAAATGTATTATGTCTTGTTTGTTTTAAGCAAATTCTGTTTTTTCCTTTTAGTAGATTATGTGTTTACAAAGTTTTTGCGTAAAAGCAGCCATATACAAAGAAGAAAACTAATATTATAACTTTTTTTTTCTAAGATACAGAGGGAACACAAAGAGGCTTTTTAACCACTTCACCTCTCAAAACAACAACAATGCAATGACTAACAAACTGCTGCAACAACCACTGTAATCCTGTAATACAGTCAGTTTATTATGTTGTTATTTTGAAATTATTGGTTGATAAATTGTTTGAAACCAAATACAGTTATATTAAGTTTTATTTTCCTTTCATTCTTTAATATCAAATATAATCATATGCCTTCATTTAATGTTTGGTGCATGTTTTCGCTTTTACAAGCAGAGACTGATTTAGAAGAATACTAAAAATGAGACTCAAATTCTTGTAAGAAGCTGATGTAGGCTACATTTGCATAATTATGCTAAAGTATCACTGACAGGCTTTCCTTTGTTGTTACTATATAGAATAGTAGCCACGCACAAATTGGCCTGTGGAAAAGATTAGAGAAAAGACAGTTTTTAGAGTCTACAGAAATACAGTAGAAGAACTGAAAGGAGTTGAGGGAGATTAGCTCAAGTGTAGAAAGAGCTGCAGCCACCTAATCCTGCAACATGGTAAAATGTCACAAACTAATGAATCATCTTGCAAGAAATCCGACAAATTGGATCCGGGAATTAGTTTTGTGTTATCCATATGTAGTCTAATAGACCTGATGATATTCAAGAGCTATAGTGATGACCTCATAAATGAACTACATGGGCCATTTTCTTTTCTTCGGAATTTGCGACTTCAACGTCTCTTTTACCAAATATTTCTGAAGCTAAACGATAAGACATTAATGCACAAATTTCCTCAAATTAATTGATTCAATTGCATAACAAAATCTGTAATCCATATGGACCAGAGGACTCTCACACTGTACCGATGAACTAATTAACAAAATCAAAAAAGGCGCTCAAGCTTTAAACAATCTACCAGACAAGTTTAACTTCCATCCGGGTTAAACTCGGAGTTGAACTGCCAGTTTGTCTACTTACAAGGTCTTAAGTGTCTGGATGATTTCTAACGGGAATGTCCGTTTGTTTAACCTCTTCACGGTACGTTAACCTCTGTCAGGACGTGCTCGTCAGCCTAGTCTAAAGGGGCTGAAAAGCAGGGGACCCCAACACCCGCCCCACCCCGGCCGGCCTTGTGCTCAAATCCAAATGTACTCTGCAAAAAAACATTCTTTGCATTCGCTTGGAAATGGGAGTTCAGGCTTGCGGCTCCGGGTGTTTTTTTTTTTTTTTTTTTTTTTAATAACCCCCTCATATTGAGATGAAAAAAAAACGCACGTTTTGGTTTGACGATGTCTTATTCAGTATATTGTATGATGAAACTGTCCTATCAAATATAGCATCTAATTACATTTTGGTTGACGTTTTAATCTTCCTACAAACAGTACTGGAGAAAGTGTGACGGACAGATGGAACTTGAAATAGTTGGACAAGTTAAGAGGATGAGAGATACTCGGGTAGGACAGAGAATTAAGCTGGTCACGGCTCAAACGCAGCTCTTGTCACACAATAAAAACTTTTGGCAACTTAGAATCTATTATATATATATATATATATATATATATATTTGTAACTTCTTTTTTTTTTCTTTAAATCGAGGATCTTCTGTCATCCCCCCCCCCCCCACACACACACACACACAGTTAAAACAAGTGTTCACTCAGAACTTAAATCCCTCTCATTCGGTTTATTTTGATTTTGGGGAAGTTTGTGAAAGTTTCATTATTATTACCAAACTGGAACACTGCATTTTACATTCTTGTCACACTGAAATAACTTAAAAATTGGTGCATTTATCACATGAAAACCCAAAGATTTCGGCTGAGTGCCACCAATGTTTCAAAATCCCAACAAAGGAAACAAATTACGACTGCAGCAGACAAATAAAAATCAATATAAATACTCTAAAGTATCACAGTCATCTTTGTGCCGGTATCATATTCATTAGAAATAATACATTTTTTTTAATCTAGCATTGTCTTGTCTAAAGTTATGGGTTCCTTCAGTTGGATGAAAATTAATAAGAAGAAAATTCTGTGTAGAGACACCCCGACATGTAGCCTAATATTATTTTGAAATATGTTACCAAGTTTAATGAATAAATAAAACACGTGACTGGTGGACTTGCTCACCTCCTGTAATGAGCTTACGGAAAAATAGATCCGTGTGCGTACGTAGCCAAGACCTGCCAAGCGTTCAGTGCAGGGATAATCAATCTGGTCATACTGCAAAAAAAAAAATTAGACGTCTTGATAAACTAAGTGTGCAGTCACACTTAACAGAGAGTAAATCCTAATCCATGTGACGCAGACAAGATAAGTGTAACACTTAATGGAGGGAGAATCAACCTGAAGGGCCAAATCTGTGTTTTCCAGTTCTCTTAATTGATATGTCTGGATACTTAAACTCATTTACAGCTGGAAAATGATCAGACGCTACCTCTGAAATAATTTGCTTTGTTGAAAGTTTCAACAGAGTTCAATCTAAGGCCACTCGTTTACGCTTACTCATTAATCACGTTGCTCTCTTAAAGTAGGCCAATCCCCAGAACAAACGGTTGGTTTTATATCCTTTCCCAAAACGTTAACAATAACTTTGTGTTAGCCAGTATTTGCGCTTACAAATCAGATTAGCCGCACATTAGTTTGACCACGGTTAAAACTCATTACCTCTGTGCCATGAAAACAATCTGAAATCCATCAAAGCAAATCATGTGAGTTTCCCCCTGAGCGCATTTTAAAGACCTCGCGCTACGAAGTGCGAAGTTTAAGCTCAGCCATTTAAGATGAGCTTTTTTAACCGTGTGCGCCACTCATCTGAGGCGGAGTGCTCAAACGAGCGCCTATAATGTTAAACGATTGCGTGAGAAAGAAGAGAAGCGGAATTGGAGCAGCAGGAAGTTTCCTGCTGACGAGCGCGCGAGCTACAAGCCCCCTCCGAGCTCTCGGTCAGCTGGACACGATGGTGGAATACTGTCACATGGAGTTTTCTTTCTATCTTTCTTTCTTTCTCTGGTAAAATTTGACATCATTAAACAACTTTGTTTTTTTTTTTTTTACTCACAGATTTGAAAAGTACATCAGAGAAAGAGATGGTGTTGTCAAAACTCTCCCCAAAGTTGTGGTGGCTTTTCCCTTTTGTTCGACTGCCTTAGAATTGAACGATACAAATATGCATCGTTAATATCGTTGTCTTTGTTCTCCGCACATTTTTCAATCATTTTAAACTTGAGCATTCTCAGTTGTTTGACTTTATGTATCCCTTTAACGTCTGCTAATGTCAGCTCAGCGTGCTCAGTCTCAGGAGACACTAAACACGATGAATGTGTTGGTGTTCATTGTGAGCATGATGTAGCACTGGCGTAGCCAGAAAAAAGACATTGGGTGTGCCAAATTTATTTTCAACAGTGTTACACCTCCACAAACATTCAAAAGAATGTATCTCTCGAATACAACATTCTTAACACAAAATATCCACACGTTGTGTGCGTTCTCATAAGTAATAGTCAACAGTAGTTCACAGCAGGTCTAAACATTCACGTGACGTGCGCTCAAATAAATCAATAACAAAGTAATACAAAAAGCACACTTTGTGTTCTCAAAAAAACCCGCAAAAAACACAACACACACACGCACAGACATTGCGTGCCCAATGAGATGAACATAGTGAAATATAACACACTCATGCGCTCTCAGAGCCATGAAGTATCCACATTACGCATCAACAAAGTAATTTAACCATGTTAAATCTGAACACAACTACTGGGCTTAGCAGCAGAGTAAAGGACACAACGATATTGCTGCTTACCTGTGCGCACTGCGCAGCTCTCAATTTAGAGGGCAAGACGGCGTGGCTTGGCCTAGAACGCATTTATTATTTTATCAGAAATATAGAAATAACGCCAGGTTGCCAGGAGCAGGTGCTGCAACGCATCGCCTGACGGCAATTTTTTGGGTGTGCCAGCTGCCTCTTTGGGTGGCACCGTGGCACACCCGTGGTTACGCCATTGTGGTGTGTAGGCATTTCAAGGCCTGGTTTTCAATGCAACATAAATCATCAATGCTGTCTGATTTGTGAACAGTAAGAAACAAACAATAGGTTTTTGATAAAGTGCAAATACACTTGGAACACAAAAGGAATTTATCAGCCACTTCTCAAAGAAACTGTAAAATCAACAAGCAAATAACTACAACTAGGTGGATAGTTAAAAAAAGTAATAAGCACAAACAGAGATACGTGGCCTGCCAGTACTGTAATGTTGTAATTTAATGGTTTATATAAGTTTGTATTATGAAATATTTGAGACATTATCCAAAGTTGTAAATGCTGTTTTTTTTCCGTATCATATACATTTCCTATCTTCTTTTTTGATGCATGTATCACAGCCATGACATGAGCAACAATATAATTTACCAAAAAGGAAAAATTCAAGGCTTTACTTTTACCCTGTTTTTGACTTTGTCATCTTTTGAATTATTTTCAGATGCTGATGTGTTAAAGTACAAGCAGACATAGACAGGCATTTCTATCTTATCAGGTTCAGAAACAGAGTCAACAAGGTATACCCGATATATGGAAAAAGTTAGAGAAAGGGCAGATTTTAAGAGTATGATATAATGAAAAAAGGGCAGAAGCATGAAATAGAGTAGAAAAACCTGAAAGGGTTTGGGAGGTCAGCTGAGCAAGAAGAGTAGAAAAGGCTGGGCAGCCAACCTAACCTGGAGCGACATTAAAGAGTAAAAAGCCTCCTTGTGCACAGACTTCTGTGTTTGTGTGTGAATGAGGGATCTGAGTGCACGTGTGTGCTCAGTAGATGCCAGGCTGCACTCTGATTTCTCTGGTCTTGTCACGCAACGCTCCTCAAAGCTCCACCCTTCTTCCCTTTCTACACTTCCTCAGTGTGTGTGTGCGGTGTTATCCTGACACAACATCCAATGTACGCACACACACACCAACTGATAGTGGCCTACTTTTTGTGACTCTCAGGCTAAAGAGATTATGTTATGATTTCCATGCACATATTTGCAAGGGTATTTATGGTGTGCTATCAGTGAATTACTGAATGTAGTGACATTACCTTTATCTGCCCCCCCACCCCCCCCCCCCACCCCCAACCTCACAGGGGCATTTGCAGCATGTATCATCGGAAAGGTTTTAAATGGCATGACACTGTATTAGGCTGTGCAGTAAAATGGCATCTCTAATTTCAGTTTAAACAAGAAAAAAAACACATCATGATCGGCAACGATGAGAGCAATATGAGCTTTCATGGTGACTCTTTATATCTATACATGTAGCCCGAGGAGAAGATTATTTGAAGTTCTTGCATTTTACTCAATATCTCATAGTAATTTAAAGAACTAGTCACTGGAGTAACAGAAATGTTATAGTTCAGCATTTCATCTGAAGGTTTGGCCTATCGAGTGCCTTTAAAACATTTTGTGTTTACCACCACTGCTGGAACGTTTGATTTGAATCACGTCTCCTCTTCATCAGGGGAGTGGTTTCAATTTGCAGTTCACAAGAAAGACAAGAATGTCAAATCTTGCAGTGAACCTTTTCTCACACATAAACCCATGCTCTAATTATCTTAATTCTGACTGTGTTTCATGTGTTTGATTGGGATGTCCATTAGACTTTTATATGCAAATATCTGTTGGAGACCAGAATGCTTTTTATTTACAAGTATTTGTCAAAGTTTCGTCTTATTCTCACTGGCACATCGCACTAATTTAAGTATGAACACAAAGACCAATAGGTGGCACCAAAGTTCAGGTTTTCGTAGGTTTTTTCTGCAGCTGCTGCTCTTAGACCTTATGTGGGAATTTGTCGTGTTCTTTTCCATTTCCTCTTCTGTTTTTGCAGAAGCTGTCATTTTTATACTTTTAACATAACTTTCTTCTGAGGATTGATTCTGCTTTATATATCCTTACTATGTGTTCCAGTTCAGTTTTTATCAACAACTTTAATGATTTAAGGGGCTATTTTAACCAGAAGATGGCACAAGAGTCAAGCTGATGCAGGATTAAGGGAAAGTTGCTGTCCCCCAGAACTGTTTTCATTTGTTGTCATGACAACAGGTGTACTGTTGCAACCCTCATGAAGGGTTTTACTTTTTATGATCCTTCAAACTATTTGAATCCTGTTTGTAAACGCTGATAGCTTGAGGACCTCTTAGATAAATAACCCTCGGTTCTCTCTTAAATTCTCTCTATAAATCTAATTCAGAACAACAAGAGTTGAACCAATGTTCTGTACAGTAAAGAGCACCAAGAGCAAAAGAAATAACACTATTTCTCCATAAAAACCCAATAAAAAACCCAATGAGTGAAATCAAGAAAATTATAGAACAGACCAAATATAGGAATATTACATTCCATTTAAAACACAATTAAGGTGTCCATCTCTACTCAAATTGAATACCAGTGGGAAGGGTTGGGTCTTCCATAGCTTCCTGAAAGTTTCTAAGGTCAAAACAGTCCATTTATTATTAAAGAAGTTGTTCCATAGATTATGAGCAGCCACTGTAAAGGAAATCAACTCTATGGTTATGTCTGGATTTAAGAAGCTCAAGGGATGCGATCGGTTGACCTTAAAGGTAGGATAGGAGATCCTGGATTTTGAGTCCAGCGAAGTTGCATTTTGAAAATACACCGGTAAAAAGTCCCAACCCTTTTCTTCACTTTCTTCCCGAAGGCACGCCTCTAGAGTACATGAACGCGCACGAGCACTAAGGTGCACGAGCGCTGTTCTGACAGCAAGCATCGATCGTTGCCGTATTTAGTATTTAGTTTATGCTAACTATATGTTTAATAATGCTAGGTGCTAGCCAAGCTGGCTCTAGTTTCGCTTCCTGCCAGGCTTCTGGACGTGTAATTCGTTCACGGAGCAGGGTACGCGCACAGGGGGGGGAGGAGGGGGAGGGAGGAGCAGACTGCAGTTTGATAGACGGCATCAGTATCCAATCATTGTGAACGGTCCGTTCACAGTGATTGGATACTGTTTTTCCTAGATTGTACGTTCTAGAGGCCACTAAAACTTTTCATATTTGTGTCAAAACTTTTAATTAATTGGTTGCAATGGGGGTGTGAAGAGTATTTCAAGCAATATGTAAAAAAATGTTCCAGAAAAAGATCCCCTACCCCGCCTTTAATGACCTTTTTAATTATTTAATGATGTTAAACTTCCTCTAGATATGGTGAAGCCAGACCATTACGAGCCTCAAAAACAGGAAGCCGGTGCAGTAAAGCCAACACTGGTGTTATTAAATCACACCTTCTTGTTCCTGTTAAAAGACCCGCAGCTGCATTTTGCACCATCAGAAGATGATGAAGAGATGATTGATGTATACCCGCATAAAAGGATTTGATATAATCTGAGTTCAAAATCTGACAGATGGGTCTTTACCTCAGCTAAATGTTTTCACTATCGAAAGACTGTTTTCACAAATAAGCAGATCAAAGTGTTTGTGCAACTAAAATAATCTTAGTTGTGTTTTCATTGAGATAAAGAAGGTTAAAACTGATCGGTGCTTTGTCATCGAGTAAAGCAAAGCCTGCCGTGAATCTTTTTTATGTAGTTTTTTTTCATGGGCAGTTAGATTTGTATATTAACTGCAAAGCAATGGAAAGGAATATTATCTCTCCTAATAAGGGACCACAAAGGCATAATGTGTAAAGAAAACAGGACAGGGTCTAGGATTGACCCTTGAGGATCTCCACATTGTCACGTTGGGGTGAGGAAGGTGAAGGTAGGACACGGATGCGGACTTCAAAAGCAAAACTGGGTTTATTTACAGAAAAACAAAGTACAACAAAAAGCGCGGCTGAGCCTGATTAAAAAATGTAGCTGAGAAAAACAAACAAAAGGACTTGGCATGGCTTGGGATAGAATAAATAAATACTTAGCTTGGAGAAGACAAGGAACATGGGGAAAAAAACAGGTCTCATCGGTGACAAGGCAGGTAAGACATGTAGGGCAAAGATCCAGCAAACTGGGAGGGGAGGCTGGAAACTAAATAGGGAGTGAGTGATTAGTGAGTGGGTGCAGCTGGTGGGGAATGAACAGGTGCAGTAAATGAACTATAGTGAAGGGAAACTAAAACATGGCAGAACTAAAATCTAAGGCCACATTTACACATAGCAGGGTATTTAGAGAAACAAATATTTCCCCCCCTCCGTTTTCAATAATAACATCGTGCACACAACATCATTTTCAAAAAACTTGTCATTTACATCAACCCGCATAAATACGCCGTCAAGCGCCATAATAACTATGCCAAACCTATTGGCGGCAGTGTAGGGAAAGGAATAAAGCCATGCAAGCCAATCAAAATCCTCAGAATCGAGGACTTTCCTCATGTGAAGGAGGAGATAACGCGAGCAAATATCACAACAAAACTGAAGGCAATAAGAGGGAAATATAGACAGTCAGTGGATACTGGACGCAGGAGCGGCCACGGAAGAGTGGTGCTCCTCTATTTTGAACTGTGTGAGCAGGTTTGGGGTGGCAAATGCAATAAGGCCAGAATCGTTTGCACAAACGTAAAAATTAGTAGAACTTTAACATTATCCATGATAATCCTGATCAGTAGCCAAACAAACTGTAAACATAAGGCGCTCGCATGACGTTAAGCATTTTCTAGCGCATAATGTGAGGTTTAAGAACCTAAAACGCCGTTTCTCCCAGTTGACACGGCAACACATAACCAGTTATCAGAAATTTCTACTTTGGCCGGAGGTTTCAGAAATAATCGTTTTCTGTGATAAAAACGGGGTTTTGGTGTAAATGAGAGGCCAAACCGCAGGAAAATATCTGCGTCTTCCTATTGTGTAAACGGGGCCTAAGACATGAACTGAAACCAAAATGTAACCTAAAACATAAAACTTAAAACATAGAGTCCCATGGCGTGACACACATGAGTTTAAGATGGTTAGATTCAGTTCCTTCTCTCAACAAATATCTTCACTTGCTACCTGAGTGACACTGGGTTTGCTGGATGAAATGTGATGGCATTATTTTCTGAGAAAGCGATATTATATATATTTTGTCACCTGAGTGCCAGTGGTTGATTCTGTAAAATATAATGGTTTATTTGATTTGATTCCAGCACACTCTAAAATTACATTTTAGAGTGTGCTGGACATAAATTGGTGTAATGTTAGAAAAATTAGATCCATTAGAAATGGCCTCAACCCCATTAGCCTTATAATCAGGTGTGTCATTTATGTTAGTGGTTTCCAATTCTACAGTTCTTGTTGTGTTTCAGTTCGAACTGTTAAATTTGTGGTGGCAATTTTTTGGTCACTGAGGGTTGAAATGGGATGCATAAAATTGTTTAAACTAGAATTTGAAGAATCAGCAGAATGTCCAAACATCAGAGAGAACCGAGAGGCTAATGGGTCACTGAGGTGCAGCTGAGGAGGTGAGATATCTTTTATTCTTATTTATACTTTATTTAGCCTGGAAGGTCCCATTGAGATACAGTAGCTCCTCTTTTCACATTGAAAAAAAAAATCCACAGAAATGGAAAAGCATGCAGGTCATACCTCGTAAAGCCACACCACATTCCACAACTCTAAGTGCATCCAGGAAACATTTAAAAGTTCCATACCTATTGCTATAGGTGCTGGTGGGATAGGACAGAAAGCATAGAATGTAAGTAGGTAGTTTTTCTTGACAATGACTTGGCAATAAATAGCAGCATATGTATTTTTCCCTGGTCATCATAAAAAATCATGAGTTCCCACATTGAACGTATGAGCCTACATTTGTGACAAAGGCTATGCAGGACCCCTTTTTAAGTAAGCAACAGCATGCGCACACAGACGTCTTGTCATAATTTTGTCCAGATTTCTCTCAATTGGAAAAAAATCAAAGAAAACTTCTTCAAGATTGTCTGCATAAAAAAAACAGCTTTCTATCAAGCCTGTGTCCACATATTTGTAGAAAGGTACTTTACACTACTTTACAATACAGCACATATACCTTTTTATGTCAAGAAGGTATGAGTAGCTACCTTAAACCGAGGGAGAGTAAAGGTCATGTTGTAGCTTTCGTCTTTTTCTTAATTTAGAACCTGTATTGATTATAACCTGTCTGCTGCAATGACTGAAATGCATCCTGCAAAATCTGCATGGATTGATTAAAAAAAAAAGGAGGGGGGGCTTGTGCAAATGGTTGTCATGCAAATGTATCTTGACAGGATTTATTCCCTAAACTAATTTATTGAAGTGGGGGAAAAAAGGAGGGCTATAATAGATCTTTATGGAACACTTAGCACATGGTGTTTTTTTTTTTACCAAAACACTGAGTGTTCTTGGATCATTCATTTCTGAACCATTCCAGAACCACAAAGCTGGACTGAGCGGAGTTTACTGTCCGTAATTTAATTTGTAACTATAGCTGCTGTAATGGTAGTGTTAAAGCTAGACTCAAATTTATTAAGAAATTTTATTTGAACCGGCTAATACTTTATTCATCCCAATGAGAAATTCTATTATTTAACTGTTAATGAGAAATCTGTTTACCACATGAAAAGATAAAAAATTCAGATTGATTATCTGTTTCATCTTAAAGGGCTTCCCTCTCCAGGCACTGTGATTCACTATGAGAGATTATTGCTGTGAACAGGAATGACCTTCTGTGGAGCAAAGCTTAAGAATCCTGCAAGTGAAGACACTTTGTTGTTTGATCAGTATGGTGTGTAGAGGGTATGTAGTGTTCTTGATTATGTTGAGCATCTTAATCACCTTCAGGGGCTCCAGAGCAGTTCCAAGCCCAGAGCCAGCCTTCTTTATCAATTATCCTAGGTTCTTTGAGTCAGTGGCTCTTATGCTGCTATATTAAGAGATGGCCTCAGTGGAAACTGCTCTTTCTGCCACATATTTATGGTAGATGTGCAAGTAAGACAGAATAATAAAGAAAGGTGTATTATTATGAGATCAAAACTTTGGCCAGCACATATATGCTGGAAATGGGTCTCCACCCTTTCAAGAGGGTATAACTGATGGTTTCCAGGTTTTGGGAATGAAGCTGAAAGATAGAATCAGAGTGAAAATGTGAGAATTATGTATTACATTAAATTCTGCAGCATTTTAAAAAGTAGATAAATAAAGCTGTGTCTTATCGGGTTCCGTAGAGTTCCTAAGCCGTTTCGAAATAGATCTGCAGAGCAGAAAGCTATTGTGAAAGTGTTCATGGACAACTGAGGCGTGACTGACTCTGAAAAGCTTTCATAGAAACACACACAGTGACTATGGACAGGGAGAGAAAGAAAATAGCTAGGTTTGAGATGGAAGTTTTCTTGATGTTTCCACAACAGACAGCACTGAATTAGACACTTATTCCCGGACACAGTGTCCCTGGTCTGAGTCATTGGACCAACTTGCTCAGCCTGAATATTTCACTGTCTAAATCACTGTCAAGTTGACACTGATATGGAGCCACAGTTTATAGCAAGAGTCTTGGGTGCACGACAAGATGACAGCAAGATGTCTCCACCCCCTTTTTTCCATTTCACATTTATCATATTTTTCACCTTGAAAGTGTCATCTTAAAGTCAAAATGTCAAGCTCTTGATAAACATATAGGGTGTATAGGGTTCTTTTCACTTTTGTTTGTTTTTGTTTTATTGTACGTAAAGCCCTTTGAGACATAATTTGTGATAATATAATACATTTTCAGGTGACCTAAAGCAAACATAAAGTAATGTGGTTTCCAGCCATCATTCAGCTAATGCTGATCTGAATCAACTTTCCTGCAGCCAGCTATGGGCAGAAATTGAATTATGTAGTTTCATTTTCATCCTTCAAGTAGTCTGTATGTTCAGATAAGTTATATTTTTTTTATCAGTTCACCAGTGATTGAACAAATCAAAAGAAAAAAAATATAATACAGGTTAGTCCTAGTTTATTGATTGATAATAGCCCTTCAGAGAGTAACGGGTTGTTTTCCAGGTCCAAGGTAACTGTGTACAATTGAAATTCATTCTTTTCTTTGTAGCATCCAGTGAAAATCTACAAAGTGGAACAGGAAGACACTTAATTGAACCTGCCTTATTGCAAATTAGAAAAACCTGAAACGATTGAGAATGTTTGAGAAACAACTCGACTGCATTCAGCAATTCAACAATGTTTTGAAGAGAACAGTCTGGACGAATGTAATCTTAACAATCTCTTTATTTCGACAGTGTATGTGCAACTAAGTGGCATCAGTTAATTAGTTTGGTGGTTCAACTCCCGGCTCCCCCGGGCCACGTGTCAAAGTGTCCTCATTGGGCCTTATTTATCAAGCCGTCGTAGAAAGCATCGTAGATATGAGCGGAGAACTCGTCGTACGCAGAGGCTCAAGTGAGATTTACAGAACATGCGTACCACACCAATCCCATCGTAAGACCGAAATCCATTGGAATTATCCTAATCATGCCTTCTACAGAAGGGGGCTGAGAGGCCGCACCTCTAGAATTTGCGACATGGATAGACAAAAGGCGGCAAAGAAACGCAACTACAACGAGGCCGAACTTGACACTCTCACAGCCCAGGTGGAGAAACACCGCCTGGTGCTGTTTGGAAGTATGAAAGCTGGCATAAAGAACACCCAAAAAACGCGCACTTGGAAGGAGATCGCCGCGGCTGTCAACAGCGTTGGCGATGTAAATCGCACACCGGACGAGGTATGTATTTTCCCCTACTGTGATGGTCAATAAAATGTGATAAACTCCAGACTAAGGATCCAGGTTTGGATTTGAGTGCCTTGGAGGAGAGGGTGGCTGGCCTGATCGGAGCTACGTCCTCATCGGGCGTGCCAGGGGGACTTGACACTGATGCACCATGTCAGAGCTCGATAATGGTAAGAGTGACTGCACACCCAAAACGTTTAAATGAAACAGTTGCTTTAATTTTCAACACAAATGAGGTTCCTAATCCAACTAATATTTTTCATTCACAGATGAATCTGAAGTGGCATCCGGGCAACCTGACCCGAGCGACGAATACGCGGCCCCGTCAACATCCGAAGCCTCTGCCTCTGCCCCCCGGTCTGCAGCGTCACACCGGCCAGCCGTGTTAACCACAGAGGTCCTAGAAAGACAAACAGAGATCGTGAAGTGGATGATGGCTTTAACACACACCATGCAATCTATCGACAGTACATTGAAATACATAAATGAAACACTGAAGTCACAGAATAAATGCTGAAAGAAATCGTTGTTCTCCTTTCTTTTTTCCGTGAATAACAGAATGCTTACCAAAAGTCAGAATCGCTGAATAAGTTCCTCTCTCCTCCTGAGCGCTCTTGGCTGTGCAGGCTGGTGGTAGGGATCTCTGGGTGCGGGGTCCTCTGGATGTACATCTGGAAATGGCACTCCATTTTTTTGGGCAATGTTGTGGAGAACCCCGCATGCAATAATAATATTGCATACCTTTTCGGGCGTATATAGAAGGGTTCCCCCGCAGCCGAGAGACAGATCCACCTGCCCTTTAGGAGCCCTATACACCTCTCCACAGTGGCACGCGTGCGCGTATGCGCAGTGTTAAAGCGCCTCTCCTGTTTGGTGTGAGGGTGCGCCAGAGGGGTAATCAGGTACTCGGTCAATGGATAACCTTTATCGCCTAGGGAAATTACATGGAAGTTTTAGTTTGCAGACATGGGCAACGTAAAGGTAGAAATAACAAAACCTCAGTTTCCTTCCAACATAAGTAACTTCACTGAGTAAGTGAGCTACAGTTAGAGCGATGCACCTGATTCTCCTGATGTAGGATTTGGGGGGTGTCCTTTTAGGTTTTATCTTTTCAGTAACGTCTAGCCACCCCATTAGGTAGGCTACAATGGAATAACTGGTGTAACCACTATATAATATGTGTTGTACTTACACCATGCATTTACTACAACAACTTTGGCCACCTCTGGCTGGTTGTGCAACGTCTGAAAATAAATTGTAATTGTGCCCAACTCACCGATGAGATGGCTCCGACCGCGCAGTGCGCCTCCCTCCAACCGAGTGCCGACGATGCTGTTTTGAAAGATGAGGGAATATGTGTGCCCCCAGGCCACCGGGCCATCGTTTTGCCATTACCGCGCCGCTAGAATCACCTCTTAAATAGGCAGTTGAATAATGAGCCATCACTCTTCCAATTACGGAGTTGTACTTGTTTAATTTTTTAATTTATTTAATTTGCGTTTATGTTTATATTTATGTCAAATAAAACATGGGCCTTCTTTGAAGTGATAAGTCTGTCATTTTAACCTAGGGATTTGTTGCGACTCATGAGGCACGCACTAGTGACGCTGCTGTTTATGTATGCTATTGCAGTCACCGCAAGTCAAAATGGAAAAGTACGTACACGCCCTCAGACCTGTTGTGGCGATTTCATCTTTCCTGCGCTCACGATGGATTTGATAAATGCCAACCTTTGCGCAGAAAAGAACGTACGCACGACCTACGCATGTTTTTCGTCTTACGCAAGTTTGATAAATGAGGGCCATTGTGCGAGTGAATGGGTGAGTGCGGTGTGTGGTGTCAAAGGGCTTTGAGTGGTCAGCTAGACTAGAAAAGTGCTATACACATGCAGTCCATTTACCAAACTATCTGTTATTACTTTTTTTTTAAAAAATACTTTTAATCACTTTTCTGCCCTTTCTATGGTAGATGCATTTTCTAAATGTGCTAAACAAGGAATGTGGTTCAAATGATTCTGGTGTGTTCACAGAGATGAAAAATGTTTTGTATTCAGTGTCCTCATACTGCATTTTCAATAAAGGCCATTCTGCTGTGGTGAGAAAAGGAAACAACAAGCTCAATGTACCACCTCACCCATGTGTGTAAATGAGCAAGGTACAGTGAGAGTATGCTGGTTTATATTTGTGTCTCTGGCATCTTGCAGCAGTTACAGAAAGCAGTAAATGTAGGTTCCTCCCTTTCCCAACTCACTTATTTTGCTACCAACTCGAACCAACTCTCAGGGCTTTGAATGATTAAGAGTCTGAGAGATTTCAGCTGTGTTATGATGATTTAAAAATGAGCCAAATGTCAAATGGTGCAGCATTAGACTCACTGCTTCAGACTGAAGCAGCAGGCAGGCCATTTGTCAAAGCATTACTCCCGCATTAGGAAGTCCACAGGTGGTGTTCTCCAAAACATATTCACAGTCTAGATGTGTGGCAGAAGCACAAACATCCACAGGCACTCCACTGTTTTTTGTTCTACCTACTCCTCTCGTTTTTTTTTTAATTTTCCTCCTCACTTGTACCTCGTAGCTCAGACTGAGCAGTGTTAACATTAAAGTCGACAGAGAGATGTTTACAGCATCAGCAATTTGAGTTGGCATTCAATTTAAAAGTTCACATGCAGTGCAACTTTGTGATTGATATTTCATGTATTCTCCAGAGACTTGACAGATTGATTTACAGTTAGCATCTCGGATTTTGCTTGTTCCAGTAGTAATGGTTGTTTAAAGACTATAGCCTCTGGCGATTTAGTTTATAGCTATAGTACTTAGTACTTATAGTACTATAGTATATTAGCTGTGGAAATTGGTGTCTCATCACAACGTGCTTTGAAAGTAATGCAGATTTTTTTTTCACTTTTAATAAAACATGGACATTGTTTGAGATATTTTTGTAATGACACCTTGACGTTAACCAAAACAACATAATTTGTCATAAATATATCTGGTCTAATAATACCACTTACCTCTAAATGGTGCAGTTGTGCCACAGGTATATGTTCATCATGTCATAGAAGTTTTCTATGATGATGAGAAGAAAAACATTTGAAGTGTAAAAACAAAAGGGGGATTTGTATACTTTGTATATATTTGGGTTTTAGTATTTTGAAGAAGGTGATTTGTCGATTCTGGCCCGTACTGGGTAATCCTAAAATACTGAATCTTTGGCACTGCAGATGCCTGATATCATTTTGTTGAAAAGATAGATTTTAAAGTCGTGCCGTTAAAAGAGGAGTACTTTGATTGCTTTTAATTTTTATTCTATTTTTTTTTTCTTTTTAAATTGTTTGTTTTTATGCTGCTTTATGCTGTTCTTTTACATGCCTTGTAAAGCACATTGAGTTGCCTGTGGTATGAAATGTGCTATATAAATAAAGTTGCCTTGCCTTGCCTTGCCTTGCCTTGCCTTGCCTTGCCATTCAGGTTTGAGGTGCATTGAAGAAAATCTTGCACAAATTATAAATCGAATAAGAAAGCTAAAATGAACTAAAACATCTAAAAAGACTGCTTTCTTCACAGCTTTAACTCCCACTATACTGTTTTCAGTAAATTTATTCCTATTTATTTGTATACTGATTTTAATCTTTTACTGTGTTTCCATTTAAAGTTACAACATGTTTCCACCAAGTGGTGGCTGTATTGTTAGACCAACTGGGAATGTTGAAGTATCAGTTATTAAAGAGTTATTATAAAGAGTTATTGTATATGGATCCCATCATTTTTGGAGGAAGTATCCCTTCCTTTCTATGTTTGAATTGAGGGAACTTATAAAGGTCATACTTGTAGAACTACGTTTTTAGAGACTTTTAACAGCTCATACTACAGAGAAGTGATTCTGCTAGCACAAGTGGAACTGTTGGGGACATAATGGTCCAGAAAGCAAACGTGTACATTCACTGGCTGAACAAATGGCTGCAGCACCGGCAACCACTATTACAAAATACCCATGTAAACATTTTCAAATTGTTTTCCAGTGTGGAAAAATGACTGGTCTTTTTGAACCATACATTTCTGTGAGAGTCAAATGTGCTGTCGCTTCTCATCTTATTCTTCCTCTGAAGATGGGAATGACTCTGGCTAAAAAGGCAACAAACTGTTAACTTTTGAAAAGTGGAGCCAATCAGAATGTGGGACATCATCTCAATTTGTGGAACAAGAGTAAAGGATATTCTTATCCTTTACTCTTGTTCAGTCCCAAATAAAGGAGGACACCTGGTCACTCTAGTTCTCATGGTTTCTTGACAAGATCACTCAAGTTTATGAGAATTAATTTCATGGGTATCTGTCGTACAAATAATTGTTTGTAATTTTTTTATGCCACTATTGCACTATACATCTCATATTGATTTAGTAATTCACATAACCCTTATGAAGAATAACTGCTATTTACTGAAAATAAAGACAAGAACATTAATGTAACGCAAAGAAATCAAGAAATCAAAGCTAGCTGTTAGTGAAAAACAATGTGGAAACATGATATTTTTATGTATTTCACTCAGATGTTTTCATACAGGTGAATGAAGATTAGGGGTAAGATAATTATGCAACCGTGATGAGGATTATCTCAAATAAACTCTTAATTGTGACAGGACTCCCTATAATCAAACCAACCTCAGTGCTCCTCCAGCACAGTTAAAGCAGTACTCTCTGTGGTTCCGTGCTTAGTATCAACTAAGTTTGTTTATGTAGTATTTTATATTTCATGCAACAGCCTGGTTAATTTTGCTTTTTTTTTCTAATTGCTTCCTCGTTTAAAAAAATCTTAGGTTGGTATATTTTTCAACATTTCTAAGGAGTTCATTTATACCTTTGGTTAAGTTAAAAAATATTATGATTGCTGTCATTTCTTTTTCATACTGATAACTTCTTATGTGAAAAAGGCTTTTTTTAAATCTCTTTTGCTAAACATGTGTCCCTTGTACAAATAAAGACAAAAAAAATGAGGATTTCCATATCTCAGTATTTTTGTGAGTGTGTTTTTCTTACACATAGAACATGTGGTTTCATCTGTCAAATTAAAACATGTCATCGTTTAAAAAACCCTATAAACATGGAAATCATGTCGTTTTTCTCTCATATTTTGCTCTGAGGAAACTTATCAGAAGATATGATAAATGAACTGGTGACACACAACAATTAAAGTGACACAGAAAAGGTCAGTAGATAATTGATAAATGATATGCCTTTTCTGCTCATCTAATTGACAAACTGGGACACAATAGCACTTTATAATCGTATTACTTATTACGCTGAGAGTCACACTGACAGTTACTGTCTCGTGGAGTGACACGAGTTCACCCAGGAAGTTGTGCTTCCCTCAGAGCTGCTCGTATTCAGCAGTGCAGCAAAGCCTCCTGGGAGCTGTGATACAATTGCTGGGTTAGAACGTGACAAATCCCTAAATTTAGCTGTGCATTTGTCACACAGTTTGCTTTGTGGGAAGCAGCAATAATGCAAATACTCCTAAGTGCATACGAACAAGAACTTAGAAAACAAGCACACCAACAAGTGGGAGAGATTTCAGACACAGGCTTTGCTTCCTCAAAGATGAGCAGCATTTCCCCAGAGGAGCAGCATGTCTCTGACTCAGTTTTACCTTTGTGCGATGTCTCTTACCTCTGGCTTCCAGTGAACCTTTCTTAGAGTACAATGGTTGTTTAGTGTTGCATGGAGATTTAACAACCGACAGCCATGGTGGTTAATTAGGTTGCTGGGGCTTTTCTGTCACTCGGGTTGTGTTGATAAATGAGATGAGCTAGCTTGCTGCTATCCCTCTGCAGCCATTCTGAAGGGGATTATAATACATGCACTTCCAAGACTAACAGAGGCACAACAGGAGCACCAACAACTTCTGATTTGATTTCAGGGATTTCTTCACCAGGTCATAGACCCCTTTCATGGATTCACATCTTATTTGTCACCCAAGCATTCGACATTTCTTCATCATCTTGATTTTCGCAAGTTGGATACAACTTATTTAGACTAAAAACAAGGTCTCCATCATTTTTGTGCATAGTCACAACTGTGCATAGTCACAAAATATTTTTCTTACTGTTCTTTTCTCAGCCTCTTTGTTCTTTTCAGACAGTGAAATTGTGTCTAGACTGGCTGTCATAGAAAAAAGACAGCTCACTGTGAAGCAATTTGTTTTGTTCACAGCCAAAAGTTGCTTTGTTTATCAAAATACAGACAAAAAGGAAAATGTTTTTGTGAGGAGTTCTTGTGTCTGTTAAAACTAAAGGGGGTCATGATATATTTTCATATACAGCACAAGTTTTTAACAAAACCTGATTGGAAGTAGTTCAATTCTCATCCAGTATTTGCATGGTAAATGGTATCATACCGATAGCATCACCTCCAACATTGAGCATGTTTACAAGCACAGCAATATTCCAGTATGGGCTGATTAAGACCTTACTCTGTATAAGACACTTTCATGTAAACAGCATTTTCTCATCACTTTCTTATCACAAATAAGATCATACTGGAAATGTGTGAAATATGCTCATCTTTGGCCCATTATTGACATGAATATACTATGATGTAAATATCAGAACTGCTGAGTGTTTATGGCATCTAAAAGGTAAAAATAATTACGAGAAGGGAGAATAAAGACAAGAACAGTCAGTGAGAAACAGTCAAGGCTGGACTTGTGCATGAGTAGCCTGCCTTTGGTAAGATGTCTATCCCCCTCCTCCCTTCTAACCTGTGTGTTAGTTGTTGATAACCGGGCACAATAAAGTGATGTTTTCCCCTCACTGTTTACTGTTAGCACAGCTGGTAGATTATTTATTGCCACTGAAGAATAACTGGCAAGATGCAAATATAAAGCAGTTCCCCACGCATTTAAGACTGATGAAAGGGGCTCTTGATCAACGACAGTATGTGACCATAGCCAATGTTTTCATGTGTATATACAGCAGATAATAATGACTGGAATAATGACCTGACTCACACAGGTCAATATTTATGTTTTTGTCACTGTCCACAAGCATATCTTCAACTGCCACACTCAGTCAGCCTTAGGCTTCACTGTTTAACTCGTAAATTTTCCATTTATACTCAGTACGCTGTCCCTCTGAAAAGTATGTATGCAATCACAGTCCTATGGACAGACCTCTCGTCTTGAATGATTCATTGTGCTTTACTGCTCCATGAGACAACTGGCAATTGTATGTGTGAAACAGTCAAAGTATACAGGGGAAAACTCGTACTTAAATTACAGTTTGCATTAGTGAAAACCCCAGCTTAATATTGTGCTTTAACTTAAGAGAAATGAAAAATCTAGCTCTACTCTCTGTGTTGGACACATTTTAGTAGATAAAATGTAACGCTGGAACTGTCAAAACATGATACTGAATTTCCCATTTAAGAAGAAGATGGATTGTCTGAAAATACTTATTCATTGTGAAACACAACCACATATACGGTTTCATAATTATAATATTTTCCATTTTAAATCTCACTCCTCACCATATACTATATTAGCAGGTGCTTGTTTCCATGGTTACAACACACAGACATAGCAATATCCTTGCCATAATGGCCTTGCTTTAGCCATTTGCTGCATCATGTGGATGCTGTAGTTGGGCAAACAGCAGAGGAGTGTGTGAGGGGTCGTTTACAAAATCATACAGGAGGTTAAGAGAGGAATTAGTGCACATTATCATTCAAACCTGGAACTTTCATGATAGTACATTGCAGTGATACATTATTCTTTATTATGCAAAGGGTCAAATGGGGATGTGTGGCATTTACTTGATTTATGAATAACGGTTCTTTTTATGCTTGGAAACTGCTGAAAGATTGAAGCTCGCATTTATCTTTTTTATTTAGTCCCTTATTCATCTTCTTCGCGAGATGCATGTATGAGTAGTATATCCCTGTAAAGTTTGCTTGGCAGAGGTTTCCGTAGAGGGTGACTGTCATTTAATATATTTAGAAATTCCAAATATAGGCACGACTCATAATTCACTCCTATTTATGATTTCCAAAGCCCGACTCTCCTCCCGTGAGTCCTTCTGTAAAACATTAAAGGTGCCAGATGGGGAGATAATGAACTTTTCCTGAAGAAAGCAGCTGACTGAAGCTTATGGATTCAAACACTGCTGACTGGAAGTTGATTAATTGGCGCACGAAAAATACTAGAGTTTTTGTTTTGTTTGGAAAAACATCAACAAGAGTAAGTGTATGATTACCTTCATTGTTTCACTTCATTATCAACACAAAGAGATACAATTTCTCGACTTTACCTTTGGGGAGTTTTTTACAATTGTCAAATTTTAGTAGATCATTACAGAATTTCATTCTGAATAGCTAATGCTGCTCCAAGATTGAATTTTGTCAGCACCTTTGAGTGGTGGAGGAAGAAAGTGTGATGCAAAAAAAAAGAAAGACGAATATCTGAATGACATAGGAGAGAAAGATAAAGTGTGAGGCAAAAATAGCCACAATGGATATAATTTAGTTATGGAGGACAACAATGGAAGAGCTTCAGATGAAACATGAGGATTGGGAAAGAGGTGGAAGAAGCAAAGAGCATAGAGAAATGAATGTATAGGAAATGACATGAAAAAGTTTGTGAAGAGAATCAACAAAAGGGTAGATGAAGAGGGTAATATCATTTGAGGTATTTGTTGGTGTTGGAGGAGTAAATGTAATGCTTTCATAGTTCTTTGCAGTGCTACAGTCTGACCTACACATATTTTATTAAACAAAGATCAAAGCTAAAAAAAAAAAAATCAGGTGAAGTAATTGGGCTTTTAGGACTTTAATCTAATTCATAATCATAAATAATCAATAATCATAATTATTGTAGCCAACAATGCTACAATGATATTATATATCAATTTTATCTATATCTGTACATATATACAGATATATAAAATGTGCCTATGTATTCATGATATTTAATATTGATTAAAAATGTTGAATCTGTTTCTTGTTGAGACTGATCTCTCTGGTTGGCTTTTCAGCATGCTGAGTAAACTCTGTTATACATTAATGAGACATTAGCTGTTACTTTTTTATGCACGAAACCAATAAAACCTAAACCTAAATTAAGCCTACATTTACAAAAAATCTATATAAAGGGTTTTAAATTGAATTAAACTGCCATAAAAATATCTCAAATGTCACACTTTTATACTCAGACTTCCTGTTTTGACTGCACGAGTGTGTTGACACAAACAATTACAGCTATGTGAATGGCTGTGTTCAGTACCTGAATAAAATTAAAAAAGTTGAGTGAGAAACATTCTCGTCTTCGGTTGTTGACATTTTGATATGATTAGCAGAAGTAGAGGGAACACCCAACCACTTCTCAGCCAGTGGGAGAAGGTTACATCGTCAGTTTTGATGTGCACAT
This sequence comes from Odontesthes bonariensis, assembly GCF_027942865.1. Classification (NCBI taxonomy): domain Eukaryota; kingdom Metazoa; phylum Chordata; class Actinopteri; order Atheriniformes; family Atherinopsidae; genus Odontesthes; species Odontesthes bonariensis. The sequence goes on along the minus strand of NC_134509.1, from coordinate 26,906,580 downwards.
CAGTTTTATCATGTGTGTTAGTTTCCACCAACTTTATAATCACATTTTAATGAAGACAATTATCTTGATTATTGGGAGAAACAAAAGATTACAATCTTCTGAATCAATCACTCAAACGATTATTTCGTACCTGTGAGAGGTCTAAGTGAGAAGCCTGGTCCTAATGAGGAAGAATGGTAATGTGGGCAGTTCTGTTCAGGGTTAGTATTAAGGTGTGAACTGAAGTTAGGTTAATTGTTATGGTTACTCATAACCAGGGCTGTAGTGGAGGGTAAACGCACGTAAACGTCGTTTAAGCACCTCTGGAATTTAGGAAATAGCGTTTACCCACCTCTAAATAGCGTTTACGCAGCTCTTAATGGCAATTACGCACGTCAAAGTTCCCTGCGCCTTGTGATCTGCCGTTGGAATAATCCAAAATAAATTTGGTGTCATTTGAAAAATATTGTTGAACATACTTAACGCTTTAGTAGGAATCATTTTCATCTGCTCTGTATTCGGGTATGTGACCTTCCAATCAGTGCCTTTCGGCTGCGGCGGCGACACCAATCAGGATCCAGGGAATATGTAAACACATACACGTTGTGTAGTTGCCTGCCTGCCTACCTGTTCAAAGTTAATCATCATGGATATTAGGAGATATTTGAAGAGACCATCCAGTGCTTCCACTTCCGCAGATGCCAGCAAAAGGCCTCAAGTACAAAGTAAGACTGACAGAGATCAATTTACATGAGTCGTTAAATGTGCTTTATAAATAAGTTTGACTTGACGAATTATGGCAATGACAGAACGAGCTTTCAGATTAGCTAATGCGTAGTCATGCTATCCTTGTACAGTGGAAACCGCTTATAGTGGTCACGGATATAGCCTAGTAATCAACCGCTTATATAGATCAAAAGGCTTGGGACGGAATCATTTCTATACTAATGCTGTTTAAATAATTCGTTTATAGTGATCAAGAAATCAGCTTATAATGTTAATTTTTGGCCATTTTATGAATGTAAACATGTGCAAAAATAATTTTAAAACTACGTGTAGCTATTTTATTTTTTACTTCCTTGATTCCTTTCTGGACGTCTGCTTCTGCCTCGCTAGCTAACGTAACGAGTTGACACCGGGCAGCAAGCGCGCGAATCATGGCTGGAAAAAGGAAGTCATGGAGGAGCATGTGTCCGAGGATGGGTGCTGGAGAGCGGATTGAATGCGCGTGTGACCGCTGGAAGCTCCAGGCTGGTTCTTGTAAGATGGGAGGCCGGTGTTCATTCGATTTCTCCTACTTGTCGAGAATTGCTACTTTGTGGTTTTGCGCATGCGCCGAGCCGATTTTCTAAGTTTCGTTTTCACGCCAAGTAGCACAAATCGACAGAACACCGGCACGGAGGAGCATAGATCCGAGCAGGGGTGCTGAAAGGCGGATTGAATTCAAACTTTATTTTCTGACTTGTAAGAAAAAAAATGCACCGGCGGCACAGCAGAGAATAAGTTATGTACTGTATTTGAGTTAGCCTACAGTATGTCTGCGCACTGCGCAGTACTGTAATTAAACTTGCATGATAATAAAATTCAGTAAATGCTGAAGCTATCCGTTTCATTCGTTTCATTCATAGTTCTTACTCTACACATACTTTTCTTTACTGTTGAAATTTGAAATTTAATAAACTACACACTACAAACACATTTGTTGACTGTCATTGATTTAATATGACTTTAACTGATAACGTCATGGAATATGGCCAGGACAGCCATACAGATTCGCGACACCTTGCGTTGCTTTGTGCTGTGTCGCGTTGCGTTGCGTTGCGTCGCGTCACGGTCTGTCTGATCAAAAAATTCATAGTTTACCCACCTCTAATTTGACCACTACAGCCCTGCTCATAACCTGTTATTGGTTAAAGTTAAGTTAAAAATGAAGCCTCTCCTTTTGACAGCCTACAGTTTGTAATCACTGTCCTCAATATTTAGCGATTACCATCATCTGCACCATGGCGTTATGAACCTTATCAGTGCTGCCTGTAGAGAAAGAACATCGATCATGATGCTAATGCAGCTGTAGTTTAAACAAAGAGCAAAACTTGGTCATTCACTAACAAACCTTTGCACAGAGGCGGGTTTGTTTTTTTTCTTTTCTTTTCTTTTCAGTCTTTTAGTCAATCCCCTTTGCTCACCGCACTGCATTGTCACTGTTATATTTCAAATTGATTTGAAAAGAAAATGTATTGCTCACTTTTAGAGCCATAAATGACCTCTGTGTCAAATATGTCTGAGATTTATTGACCTATGTGCCCTCTCAACCACTGAGATCACCAGATGGATCCCTGTTAGTTACAAGTTTGGGACAAATAGGGGGATGGGGCTTTTGCAACTTCAGCCCTGACAGTATGCAACTCTACCTACTAAAGTTAGAATAAAATAAAATAGAATAGAAACTTTATTGTCATTGTTATAAACGATGAGACACAATTTAGCATCTGTTCCGCAGCCGTAAAAGACATTTAAAGTGCAATCAGACATTCAATAAATAGATAAAGGACTCCATAGATAGACTAAATAGAGACTATGTACATAATAATAGATAATGTAAATATGTAGATACACTATATGTTTGATTTAGGTGTTTATAGGGTGAAATGTACCAGACTGACTACTCAAAGCACTTTCACACTACATGCCATATTCACTCACTCACTAATAAAGTGACGTGGGGTTCAGCGTCTTGCCCAAGGACACTTTGACATGTGGCCCGGGAGTCAAACCTCCGACCTACCGATGGCAGGCGACTGCTCATCATCCTGAGCTACAGCAAACAGATGTTTATAAATGTCTATTATTTATCCCCATTTGATTATGTCCTCATAACGTTCTTCAAAGCATTTTGTAACATTGGTGAGAAAGGCCCTATATGCATTACATCAAGATCAGTATTATTCATGATGAGCTAACATTTGTTTCTTTCATCAAACAGTCATCAGAGCCTTGCCCCTCCAAATATGCCAAAACATGTTCGACACCAACACTTATCAAGGAAAAACTGCAGACGATTCTTTACAATATTAGTCCAGATGCTTCTCAGAGTCTGTGAAATAAGAATACATAAACTGTAACTTAACCTAATGAGTTTTTATAGACCTTCAAATAAAAAACAAATCACCTTATAAACATCAAATGACCCCAGGAGACCCACTTGGGGAATCAGTTAGGAAATCGCAATGATGCTTTTAATGAGATTCATTTCTCATTCAAAGAAAATGAGTGTGGGGATGTGTGTGTGTGTTAAAGGCAGGAAGCAGACAGAGAGTGAGACAGCGAGATGTTTGTTACCTTCAATCTTGCTCTGTTCCCTCAGTTGTGGATCAATACCTCCTCCTCTCCTCCTGTCTCTACACCAGAGACCTCAGGTAATGGGCCGTATTAAAGCTTGGGCGAGTATATGGGTTTAACATCTAAGTATAATCCAAGTTGTTCATGCTTAGATTTGTCTGACATGCCCAACTGTTTCAAACGATTCTTCTACCTGGTGAGAGACATTAGTTTGCACAGTAATGTCTGTGTTTTTTTTTCCCAAGTAGCCTTTATTGTCATACAGTTGGGGCTATGAAAAGATTAGATAAGATAAGAAAATGAATTTAAGATATGTATTTGAGACAGTGAGCCTGCAAATTTATCACACTTCCCATATTTGTGTCATGCTATGCCTAACAGTGAGCCATCAGGTGCAATTTTGTTCCTAGTGGTATGATGTATTTTCTCTGTGATTACATGAAATTGTGCATGTTGCTGTGATAATGGCCTAAGTGGCTTAAATGATTTGCCGTTGTTTTCAGGGGACCAGAGTTTTGGAAGCACATCTGCAGACTAAACCCATTTCTGATGATTTACTTGATGCCAAAGGGCTAAGCAAACGAACAGCTTGCAACACTTTCTCTTTTTTTCAATTCTGTTTTGTGCCTCATTCAAGATACTTCAAGGTTCCATGAAATGGCTAATACGTTGCTATTTCCCTCATTTGTTTCAGATTTTCTGTCATAACAAAAGTTAGGGAAGCTGATACCCACCCCCAAAAAAAGCCCAGTCAGCTCTGACTCATTGGCTCCAGTGCGCTGATCAGAAAAATCCCACCATTCTGCATCAGCTCTCTCATTTTTAAAAGAATTCATTGGACACACAGTGTGTATGGTTACAGATCACAGTAAGTGACCTTTACTTGTGGTCATTCGATTACCATCATTAGACTAACAGAAAATTTCACAATAACTCATCAATTAATTGATTGTGTTAATGAACTCTGTGCAACCACCTCAGCCCCTACATTGTCTCCACCCATTAACAGTAAATAATGCACCATTAAGACTCCATGGTATTCACTAAGAGATGAGTACAGATTAGTCAAATCTTTGTGTTTTTGTTATTAGAAATAAAGTTATATTTGTTCATTCTCGTATTTTGACAAAATACTGGCTGGAAGACTGGAAATGTCTTGAATCTTCTCTGAGCTATATGAGCGTTGATGTTTAAGGTGGATTACAATTAATTATAGTGTTTTTTTAAAAGTGAACCTTTAAAGCCACCTCCTTTGTTTCAGTGCTGCAGCCACTGACAGGAAATGATATATGTGAGAGGTAACTTTGATGTTTTCTGAGGTCCAGCTGAGGTGTTCTCTTTTGAACTCCAAGTCTTAGGGAACATTTGGTAATAGTGTAATAACTTGTCCTGTGCACTGAACAAAACCTAAAATACAAGCATTAAGAAAATGACTAAACATGACAAACAGCAGTGAATACAGCGGATGCCAGAGTAAAGTAAATCTGTAGTTTTAGTTCATTATGAAAGTTTGTTCATTAGAACACGCATAAGGCTTGTTTTGACTTTAAAATAAGCATATATTTTTAAGCTTATATGCATCATCTTAGGGAATATATTTCTTATTAAGCTCAACATTCTCTGCTTCAGTTAAATATGTGGAATATTTGAAATTATTGTTTATTTTGATTAAAATGGACATTTAAGTGATACTGTAGACAAACAATAAGCTCAATGCCAAATGCAATGCTTACAAAGATCACTCATCACATGCGTTTACAATGCATGGTATGAATTTTCATCCAGATGAACCTTTTCAGAACAGATTAAATACCATATAAAAGAGTGTTTGGACCTATTTAAAAGTCCCTCGCTCTTTCAGTCAACATAGCAGGATGTCCTGGAGCAAGACACTGAGCCCCAAATTGTCCCCAATGTATCACTGGTGTGTGTATGTGGGCGTGTGAGAAAAGGCACAGCATCTCAACCCAAAAAGTGCTAAATTAATGGGTGAATGTGGCATGCAAAGCACTTTAACTGGAAAATGTAATCAATTTACCACACAACACAGCAAATGAGATCAGCTTCCTGGTGCAGTGTATATCTCAAAAAGTGGTTTGAAGATTAAGCTACAGGCTTATGTTGCTTTTGTTATGTATGAATGTAATGTTTTCTACAGAGTGGTCATTACAGTAATGATGATTATGCCCATTTATCCTTTAACCAAATGGAAAGTCTATGCAACTATCCATGTAAATACATTCACAGTTGGGAACAGCTGTTATGCAATTATCCCCATGTTTCCAAAGGTGTAAGAAAAATTCAAATCAGCCATTAGATTTAGAAAATTACCAAGTCTAATTAATTTACAGTGGCTTCACCATATTTTCAGTTCAGTCTAATCTGTCATGCTGCAGTATGCATGTAGTATGCATGTCTTTGCTGACCGGTGGTCCTCATGAGATGGTCATTTTTTCATTCAGCAGGACAAGAGCCGAGGTGGAGGTTTGGGACCATTGCCATTTGTTTGTCTGACTGACATTGTGTCAGCAGTTTATGCAAACACCAACAGCCCCAATTTCATTAAACTATGTGTACAGATTGAGCTCCCCAAGATTCATTTTTAGAAAAGTTTAAATTCTTCAGTCAAATATGCTTAATTAACACCTCATAATTTAATCATAACATAACCATCATCACCATTTCTTCATCTGTCAAACTGCTTTTACATGCAATTTCTGTCTTAGTAAAACTAACAAAACTGAACCATCATTAAACAAAAGAAAACGCAATTTTCATATTGAATTGGAGTCGTGGGCGAGAGCCAGAGATATCGGAAATCAGACTATATTGAAAAAAAAATCAAATCTAAGATATCAATAGTCATATCTCAAAACATATTTTTACTTTTCTTTGTGAGATGCTTCTCTTTTCGCTAACCATGTTGAAGTCAAAAGACTAAATGGTAAAAGCTCAGTGTATACCAGTCAGTTATTTTCTGAACATTTGATGTTCTTCCTTGAAACATGGAGGTCAAACGGTGCAGTCAGGTATAATGTAATAACTTTCTAATAGCCAGACATGGAGCTTAGAAATAATTGGGATAAGATGAAGAGGAGTTAAAGGAAAAGCAATAACTTGTATCACTCAGTGTTCCCCTGCTTTTGTTTATAGGATGCCTGGGCGAGTTGAGGGGTTGAATATGTTGGCTGAACGCTAATAAAGGGAAAATTCAATCAGTCCTCCATCCAGCAGGAGCAGCAGGTGGTTATGGTGTCTGCCATGCAGAAAAAGTGTGTTGTCTTTCTTCTCAGCTTGATCCTGTCGACTGTTTTTGCAGCCCAGTAAGTGTCTGGGGTTCCTGAGTTATTGATATGATTAAGGAGGCAGACGGTGAAGCAAAGAGAACGCTGTGAGTTGGCAAACCTGCCAGCCCTCCTTGTCCTTAGAACACTTGTATGATGCTAACGGCATGATAACACACATCAGACTCACAGACAAGGCTCAGCTTCAAGCATGCATTGATGCCAAGAATCTCATTAGACACTACAGTGCAATCAGTTTCTTTTAGCCCTTTTAAGGGAAATCAGCTTGTTAAGCTGTTTATCACTATTCAGTTCTCACACATAAAGTTGAATAAAAGTTAGTTAGTTTGTCACAGGTAATTATAGTAGTGGACTAATTTAATATTTTAATTTTAGTCATAAGAACAGGTCATGGAGGACAGTCTTAAACAATGTTTTTCTGGGTTTGTCATAGAAGATATAATATATAGTTTATATCATACAAACATGTTTATATCATCAAACATGTTCTATATAATTGTAAAAGATAATGACTGAAATATGCTTTTACATTTTTAGGAATTTAATTTGTTGAATTAAAGTTCACAGAAGTCAACAGCTGTCATAACACCAGAGAATTTGGGGAAAATTCTCTCTTTGGCTCCCCTCATCATTACAGGATGTGACGCCACTGACATAAAAACAAATTGGGTGTGAGCCATGCAAATGTACAGCTTTACACATGAATTTGTTGGAGGCCACAAAGACTCCTTCAAAAGCCTACAAAAATATCAAGTAACTGTGAAGCAAAACAGTGTGATGCAGGGCTGACAACCAAAGTCATGAACTGCGGTATCTCGCCCCGGGCGCTCTAGGACAGTTTCAGGCCCGGAAATGTAAATAACAAAAGTCAGTGTACTTCAAATTAAGTTAGAAGCACATAGTTTTCAGGTTCACAGACTTCTCTAGTGTTGATTTAAGTGTTATTCTATTTTAGATTATTTGTTGCATGTTTAGGTGATAATCCATACTTTAATTGGAAAATATGATTATGTGTGTTTCACATTGAGTTAAGGTTGTGTGGTAATGTACTTTTCTGCAGTAATATCCATTGTTTTGTTTCTCTAAGGGGTTAGTGGTGTAAATTCTAAGACTGTCCCTGAGAGTATATGCTGTTTTAGTTTTTTTCTTTCTCCTGTCTAACTTGCTCTTCAACTGATTGAGTTGCTCTTGGCATGTTTCCCCAAAGATCAGCATGACAAGCATCTTAAAAGCTTAAACTATGGACACTTTTGTCTTTCTTCTTTTTCTCTACACCGAGTCAGACTAGAGGGGCCAAGTGGCATAAATATGCACATCAAACCGACAGAATTATCACAAAGCTGCAGGTCTTTCAAACCCCACTGAGTGATTTTATGTCTTTCAGCTTTTCTCTTCCTTTCATTCATCTTCACTTTTTGTTTTGACCCAGCTGGACTAATTAAGCAACTTCTCAGCAGAAAACTGCACAGGTGAAGGAAACCAAGCACACAGTATTCAAGTTTCCATCACCAAACAGCAGACAAGACAAACAAAAAGAAGACTTAGTGTTGATGTTCTGCTACCCATCACCGCTAACATTGTGTGATCTAACTATGTGTTTACTTACATATACAGCAGGGAAGTGACATCAGATTTCAGGTTCTGATTGGAGATATGCAAAGATGTAAGTATGCAACCCATTGTCCAGGAAAATGTGAAGACTTAAGTTCTGGAAATCAGAAATGCTTTAAAAAGACTTCTAATGAGACTTTCTTTGTCGGTTAATAAGTATATTCATGAACCCAATTTATTTTTTCCTTTGTGGATTCATCCCATTATTAAAATAAAAAAGAAACATCTACTATATTCATTTGGGATATAAACACTGAATTGTGTGTTTTGACTGATGTAAAGTGCCTATACAGAACATGAACATTCTACATGTTTGTTTGCACATAAATCACCAGTGCAATGGTTTTGCCTGAAAGTGTTGTGGTTTACAACAACTGTTGATTTTCCTGATTATTCTTTAAAAGGCTTTTGCTAACTTCAACAGCTGTCCCACAGGTAACCTATTTTTTTTCATTATCATTACTATTATTGAAAAAAACATCTGAGTAATATAAAAAATCCTCATCTTTTTATTACACTAGTGGCAGTGGAAAATAGATGGTCAACAGTGTATAGTATGTTATTGTAATTATTGAGGCTCTGTTGGATCTGCTCATTTGATAATCTCTTTCTCTAAGATCCCATTGGCTGAAAAAGAACATGGTTCCTACATTTTCTTTAGTATAACGACCGTGCAGAATACAGCTATAGGATGTCAGATTTCTTTGTGTGTGAGTATGTACGTAAGCATTACTCAGAGCCTCCAAGGAAAGCCAGGTTAATTATTTTATAAATCAGATATCTTTGATTCGCTTCAAAGCTTGCAAATCAGTGGTTCTCATTTCCCGAACCTCTTTCATCCTCATACACTTTGTAGACACATATGATCTTCATCTTGCTAAACGTGTGAAACGCTCCAAGGATTTGTTGTGTACACATATAGTTTTACATTTGTTAAACATAACAGAGACAAGTAACACACACCGTGCAATCTACTTCTACAAGTGTTTTGAAACAAATGTTGTGTGACAGAAGGTATGAAATGATAGGAAAACAAACAAAACAGAGCAAAATGACAGCTCTGTGGTTTATGTTGGCTCACTGAATGGCACACTTGTAAGAAGGAATAATTTATTCTTAATGAGACTTTAAGTAGAGCTTTAATAAATTGTCACTATAGGGGCGGTCTGTGGCGTAGTGGTTTAAGCAGCCGCCCCATGTACAGAGGCTACAGTCCTCACTGCAGCTGGCCCCGGTTCAACTCCTGCACCGAGCAGCCCGGAACTGCGTGTCTTTCCCCTCTCTCTGCCCCCTGCTTCCTGTCTCTCTCCAACTGTCCTAACATTAAAGGCATAAAAAGCCCAAAAAAATACTTTATAAATAAATAGTCACTATAATTATATGCTCCAAAGGAGGCATAGCTATAACAAATATTGGAACGATGCAAAATACAAAGTTCCTCAACTGAATATATATTTATATGCATATACTCATAGATTATGAGTCTTTAGTAATTGGGAAATCTAATTTATAGAAATTGCTAGAAGTAGAAGTAAATTAAAAGTAGTTTTTAAAATTATGAAGCATTTGATCAATTGTTAAAAGAGTGACCAATGGTAGCTTGCCCTTTAAAGTAAGCTCTTGAATTTTTCTTTTTTAAATAAAAGATAAGCATTTAATAGTTAATCTAGTTCTTCCCTTTAGTGCAATTTTGGGCAATAAAGCAACGTAATGCCAAGCTCTGCTAGTCTGACATGAAGTACAACACAAAACACAAAATAAGCAACTAAAAAGAAAAGTAAATAATCAAAACTTTAGTAGCAACCACCAAACCCAATATATTGATGATGCACAGGAGAGTGTATTTACATAAAAGTTTTATTGTCATCACACTGCACAGAGAGGACTGGCAGCACAAATCAGACAAATCAGAGTTTATCTACTCTCAAACATCTATGAATTATAATTATTATGACTTTTTTTTTTCTTGCAAATGTAGGTTTTTTTTAGTAAAAATAATTTGGTGAGCTCATGCATGTGTAGCCATGGCAACCATGACACCAGAGCTACAACTGTGAAGGAAAATCAGCGCTGTGCTAAAGCTGTGTTTTAATTTTATTATTTTTTTCTGCCGAAGTGACACACAGTAGGGCATGACAGTATTCATCATTTCAATCCGTTCAATTTCTCTTTTGAAATCAAGGATGCCTGATGTTGGGCTGAAACAGCCCACATGCTGTTCATTATCACAGTGAAATCTAAGTTCAAAGGGTCCAAATTGGTTGTCAAGAGGGTGGTTTGGTGATAATCATGAGAGACTTTCTAACTTTGGACCAGTGGTGCCGTTGATCTCATCACTTGTAGAAGTGAAGATGAGAGAAGGACACTTGACCTCTTTTGGACAATAAATGTGAATGAGCTAACCAACCTTGCAAGGATGTAGGAAATGATTGGAGGCAGAGCCAGAGTGAGGGTTACCCAAACCGAGGTGAGAGAAGGAAAGACGGTCTCCTATTGCACAATTTCCTATATTCATGAAATTTATTTTTCTATAACTGAATTTGAGTATAATGGGCTCAAGTCATCGCGGACAATGTCACCTCTCGTGTTTACGATCAATGACAAACTTTATGGAGGTCAGGGGCGGGGTCAGAGGAAGGGGGGGTAGCTCTGGACCCCTGGACGCTCGGGGTGCCCCCCCCTTAACCTCCAAATGATTGACATGTCACAGCAGTGCACATCTGTTGGAAAAAGAGCCTGTTGCATTTTGAAATCGGTAAACCTAATGACTTCCAGGTTCTACCTGGACAGTACCTGGCACTATGTACCACAGAGAGTGGCAATCCTCCCTAAAAGGAGAAGAAGAATTACCACAGAAGAAGAAGACGCTGAATCGTAGAAAGTTATCGCAGAAAGAGGTCAAGCTGCGTCGTTGGACAGTGACATACGAATGTGAAGTAAGTTTTACGGAGCTTTCCTAATGAGTAGTATCAAGCTAACATTAACGCCACATCTCATGGTGTCTACAGATGATCGGCGCCCTTACAGACACTTTCCAGGGCTTACAGAAATGAGAAGTACTTTGAACAGTGGAAAGAGTGTTGAGGAGCTTGCTGAAGAATGCAAAATTGGTGTATAGACACATTATAAAAGACTAGAATAAGCTCAAGATTCCTCGACTCACTGTTGATGAGCACTGTAGGACAGAGAAATTGAGATGATGAGGGCTTCCAAAGAGCACTCTTTTATCAGATGATTGACTGTCTCATAACTGAGCTGAAGAGATATTTTTTCAAAGAAAAGCTGTGACATCATGCAAAGGATCCAGTCTCTGAACCCAAAGAGCGCAACTTTCTTGAATGAGGAGCCTCTGTTTGCTTTTCCACAGACATTTAAGTCAGATTTAGGTGACCTCAAACATGCAGTGCACCAAACCAAGCAACTTCTTGACAGGAGACTGAAAAGTGGATTAGACAATCCATCAACTTTGCTTGATTTTGTTGTGTTTCTTGAACCTGACAAAGAGCTCTTCAGACTTTGCAAGATTGCTGTTGTTACTCCAGTCAGTAGTGCTTCCTGCAATGGAAGCTTCTTAGCTTTAAAACTGATAAAAACCCACCTCAGGACAACAATGGCTGATGACAAGTTAAGTCACCTTGAAACTCTTCAGTGTTGAGTCAAGGAGGGCACGTGCCCTCAGCATTGATAGGTATGTCAAACATTTTGCTGAATCTCACCACAACTGAAAATTTATGCTGTTCTGAACCTTTACAAGGTAGTTCACATAAAAATTGTGTCATTGTTTGTTGTAAAATTGATGCCAAAGTGTTTTGTACTTTGTTAATAAACTATGCAAATTACATAAATCTTATCTCCTATGTGCTTAAGATGTACTTATTTAATATTTCAACACTTGTACACGCTTGCAATTTATTGTTTGAGAAGCACATTTATTGTCATAGTCTGCGGGCCCCCTAAAAATACTCTTGGTCACCCTCTATGACAAATTCAGTATGATTTTGTTTATTGATATAATGCTAGTTCACGACATATGTCATCTCAAGGCACTTTAAACAGGTGCAATACATAATTTTAATTAGATCCTCTTATAATTCATTTCTTTGTAATCCAATTAGAATCCAATTAAGTCAAAGTCAGTCCAATTCATTACAGCTAATTCATATAATGCCAAATTATTGAAATAATAGCCAAGCTAAGGAAGCCAACAGATTGCATCAAATCTCCAGTTTGTTTCAAACCCCCATCTTGAGTAGGCAGAGGCCAACAGTGGAAGGGACAACTCCCTTTAACAGGAAGAGACCTCCAGCAAAACCAGACTCAGGTAGGCGTCCACCTGGGCTTGCTTTAAAGTGCGCGCATGCAAATTAAACCAAGAAGCCGACCTCCTCTGACTGATTACCTTCTTTCTCAGAGGGGCGACATTGTCCATTGTGTCAAGGTTATGGATCTGTCATCAAGCTAATCCAGTTGAGTTGGACAAAGTCAAGGCAGCTGTCCTCGATTGTATTGGCACGTGACATTGGAGAATTGAAATGGATGTACTCAAATGCCTTAAATTTGGTTACACTATTCTCAGATGGGTACATGCATTTTCTCGCAAATGCGAGCATTATCAATTAATGTGACTTAAAGGTTATTTTAAGATATAGTCAGAAAAAAACTGAGTTTTGAGGAACTCCTCGTTGTTCGCTTTGAGTTTTATAAATCACAACAATATCCAGGCTATGAGGAAGCAAATGAGGGGATCTGTGTACATTTTGAGAAAAGCCAATTGAGTGTTAAGTGTTGTGTCATGTTCAGCATCTATATATATATATATATATATATATATATAGATTTCTTGCAATATCTTTGTAACAAAAAGTTGTTATCATTTCATATTCCAGCTATTCCTCAAAAAACATGTTATTGATATCGTGCCATTTAAAATTTTAACTTACCTCTCATACATTTTACAAAATTCAAATGTTTTGTATTACTACCCCAAGCTTCCATAAGTGGGTCAAAAATGACCCGCATTCATTTCCTATGGAATTTCATGGGAACATTTGATTCTGATCAATGTCACCTCTAAAGATTATTGTACACAGCAACATTTGATACATGAAGAATGTGATTCCCTATGCAATAGATGAAATAGCTTACATGGGGAGACAACTAGGACAAGAAATTCAGAAGAATCTGGGAGAAAACATTATCCGGCAGTGCATTCAGAAACACAGGGTGCAACATCACCATGGACAGCTTCTTCACCAGTGTGCCTCTAGCGTAGCACCTCCTGGAGAAGGATCTCACTATTGTGGGGACTCTATGGCAGAACAAGCCAGACATCCCACCTCTGATGAAGGCTTCCAAATCTAGGGAGGTTCACAGGACAGAATTCAGATTTAATGGTAGCCTCACCATGGTCAGCTACGTCAGGAAAAAAAGAATGGCTGTTGTGCTCCTGAGCACAATACATCACAGCACAGAGGTGGACGAAAATAGCAGAAGAAAAAAAAACTGAAGTCTTCGTATACTACAATAACACCAAAGGAGGTGTAGACACCATGGACCAGATGGTTGGCACCTACACCAGCAAGCGTCAAACGCAGAGGTGGCCCATGGTGTTGTGGTACAACATCCTTGACATACACCTTTTTCATAACTCAGCACCCTGAATTCAATTGGCATTGGTATCACCAATGCACGCCAGTTCTTCCTCACTGCGGTCTCAAAGGAGCTCGTCACACCACACATGAGAAGTCGACTGGAAAGTTGCCCCCAACTGCAAACCCTGATCGCTGAAGCAATGGGAAGGTGTGAATTGACAAGAGCCACAACTCAGCCACAGCGAAGACACAAACAGGGCCAACCAAGGAGAAAGAGGTGTCAGATTTGTCCAAGTAACAAAGACTATAAGGTCAACATTCAGTGTGGATGATCAGCCTGTGTGCAATGATCACAGTCAGAAACAAGTATTCTACCACAACTGCATACAGTGAGGGTACAAGACAGTTACACACACACAAATACTGTCTCACATACACACTCATGCACACAGACACTCTCACACACACACACACACACACACACATGCAAAATGGATATTGATATTGTTCTATTGCTGTTGTGCAATTTTCTTTTCCAATGTTCAAACTGTTTCACATATTTTAAAAATGTAAAAAAATTTTATTTCAAATATTAAATTATTCTTGTGTGGACCAAATTATAATACAAAATATATTACAAATGATTATTCTTAACCAAAATGACAAAAATAGCATAAAAACACATTGATTCTAACACGGGTAATTTCTGACCCACTTATGGAAGAGTGTCACTCATGCATCTAAGGGATATACATACATATATTAGACTGTTCACAATTTTTCTCAAATTAAATTTCTTCCACTTTTATATGACATATTTGTCATCCTTGTTGCAGAAATGATTAAGCAGGTGGATATCTCTGAGCCTCAAGGTTAGAGATTAAAAACAGTTCCAACAAATATCCTCAAAGCAACAGTGAGATGCTGGAATTACATTGTTCTGCTTTTCAAACCCTATCTTTTTTATATCTCAAATCATTTTCAAGACCTCTCGTGTCAGCGTTGGTCTTGTCATGCTATCTTTTTATTACTGTCTTTATCTAGTTTTCTTCGATTCTAGACAGGTTTCATTTTCCTCTCCCCTATAAACAATCTCCCTTGGTGAAAGCTCCCTTGTGCGTGCTGCAAAGCCTGTTCAACCAAAGGATTTAATTTGGCTGTGTAACTTACATTATGCCTTTGCATTTCTATGAGACATTACTTAATGGATGAAGAACCTCAAATAAATAACACCACTGGTCTGAGACAGTGCAGCTGACAGGATGATGTGTTTTATGATGACCTCGACGAAGGCCACAAGGTGAACGTGCTGGTCACACAATGAAGTCGTTTTTCAGGCTATATCTCGCTGTTCCTGCGAGTTCTTCAGAATGTTTTTGAAATAGTTAAAGCAATGAGTATGCATAGTAGTTAAAAGGTTGATATACATGGCAGCCATGCTTCAGTGGATAGTCTTTGTCCTCCAACCAGATGGTTTGTGGTGTGATCACCAGCTCCTCCACGTCAGAGTGCCCTTGGGGCTCGTCTTTAATTGTACATGACACTGAACCCCACCTTGCCCTCAATATGCCTGTAAGTGTGTCATTGTACAAAAAAGGGTCTGCATACTGTATATAGAGAGCATATGTATGTGATAAAAAAAAATGCTGTATGAGTGTCTGTGTGAATTGGTGAACAAGGTTAAAAATGTGCAGTAAGTGCAGACTGTTCACCATTTAAAGTGAGATAAGAGCCTGTTATGATCAACAGACTAAAATCTTCTAAAGAATGTAACACTGTTTCCCTCTGGTTATCTGATATATCAGATGCATTTGTCTGCACTTACTTTGAAATCATCGGAGGTTTGTGCTTCCATTTATGGTGCAGTCCTGCGGGTTTTTTCCCTTTTTTGTGTGTGTGTGTGTGTACACAGCTCAAGAAAAACTTTTATATTTTAAACTTTTAAATATTCCAGTGCAGGTAGGGCTGTGCTTCTCCCTTGTGTCAGTCAACTCATGTTTCTTATCATGAGGCATTGGCTTTATTTGAGAGTAGACATGGACATGCTTAAAGGGATATGCCACCCCCAGGCCAAATTAAGGCCCAATCCCAATTCTATTTTCTACCCCTTCGCCTACCCCTCGCCCCTACCCCTCGCCCCTTCAAACGGAGGGGTAGGCGAAGGGCTAAGAATGTCACCCCTTCGAATTGGGACAGCACTTCACACTCACGAACGTAATAAGTTCGCGCCGTCAGTTGTTACGTAACCAAAAGCGACAGCTTTAGCCAGAAGTAAACAAACATGACCGGTGCTGTGGTGTTCACGCTGTCCTGGGCTATTCGGATATTTTTAGAAATATCTGCGTCGAATCGACGGAGTGCCATCAGGCGAAGGCGTCTTTGACATCTGGGAGCATTGCTGGATCTTGTTACGGTATGTAGAATTATAAATTAATACAAATAACGCGTGTGAGTGAGCAGCTGGTAGCTTCCAGAGCCGGCGTGTGAAAATGATTGTGTGTTTGTGTTTGAAAGTGCTTCTAACTGTACATTTGTGATATCGTGTAATATAGAAACAATTTGCTTGTCTCGTTGGATTTGCTGATTTATTGATTGGAGTAGTATCCTAACCTGGCTAACCTAGCTGAAAACATAAGCTAACGTTTAGCCTTTGTTACTCGCCTCGTTCCGTTTGGAATAAACATGCAGCTCATGCGTTTTTGAAGCGGTTTTCTTTGTACCAGGTTCAGATTTGATGACTTAAATAAATGCACTGCATTGTGTGTGCTATCAATGTGTTGGTTTGGGAGGATGAAAGCCTGATCTTTCCATGTTTTTCTTTCCAGCAGACGGGTCGTCCTACAAATTATTGCCCATTGGACCACAACATGTACCCCAATTTTTTTGTTATCCCTTGTATAATAAATCTCTTCATACCAATATCCGTTCCAGTCGTTCATATGATGTTGATGTGACAATCATGCTCACAAACCTTTTGTCCTTAATTTATTTTATTAGGCTCACATTACAGACTGGTAAGGCAGCTTATTTTCAGAAATAACAGCTTAAAGTGTCTGCTGTAAAGTGTGTGGTGCAAATATGGACAAAAAACAGTATGAATATAAACATTATGAATATAAACGGGCAACAGTGCAATCATCGAGAACGAGATGACCGGAGCAGGAACAGCGGAGGGCGCATCGGAGGTGCTGGGCTCAGTGATGTTCTGGGGGAACAAGTGTAGCGTTACCGGGTATTTATATACCTATTAAATATAAGGATTTATGAGATGTTCTTACAGTCTCAAATAAACCTTACCTCGAATTCAGGGCACCACCTACCTAGGTTTTGACTTAATTTAAGTCACAGTCAGGTAGGAAAACTGTTCGAAATCTTACGATCCTGGTGTTAAATTAATCTTTCGATTAATATTCAATTAATATTCAGTCTCATATCTCGCTACTTTCGTGAAGTTCTCGTTTGGTTGGACAGACATTACGTAAAGAAAGCATACGACACAATCTGTGATTATAACATATATATAGATATATGAGCTGTTTATTACAATGATATGATCTTAGACATGAACCTTTAAACAAACAGGAGATGCATGGAATATGGGTGATTATATAAAACACTTAGTGAATATAAAATAAAATATGGGAATGGAGAGATACTGGATTTATTCAAATAGTTTGGGTTGGCTGACTATTTGAAGCTAAATACTGACATTTTGGATTAATTTATCATTCTGTGAAAGCCTCGAGACATCCATCAAACCCACTTTAAGGTGAAAACGGGTCGGTCTTACTGTGCTGAAGTTCTGTTCAGTCGGTTCGGACCATGGTAGCGGCCACGCGGGTCCGAGGGGATTTCTCTTCCGCTCTCTGGGCCTTCCTGGCTGTGGTGGCTGACTTTAGCGGACTTCTCAGTTGCTTCTTTCACCGGGAAACCGAAACGATGGTGCTGAGGACTGGGGTTAGATGGTCGAATCTTCTTAGTGTCAGTGGGTCCGTTGCTTCTCTGATGAAGTGAACTTAAGTTCACAGAAGATTAATAAAAGGTTGCTTGGAGTTGGCTTCTTGGTAGGAAAAGGTGATGATGGCGTGAAACAGCGGAGGTTAGGACGTGCGACGTAGAAGGACGTGGATGGCGAGGGACGAACAAAAACACGTAAAACGTGCATCTTCAGAGTATTTCAATCTGTTTCTTTGTTCGGGTCTTTCTTTCTCGTCTCCGGGGTCTCACTGGGTTCTGGAGGGTCTCCTCCGGTCGTCCGCTGCATCGTTATCCACACGTCCTTATGTTCTCTCCTGAGATTATGGGAAAACTCCCAAACTCCGGCGAGCTCTTCTCTTCTGCTTAAACCATCTCTAAAACTCTCTGAGCAGCTGTTCTCTGCTCAAATCTCCTTCTGAAACTCTGGGTTGGAACCCTTCTGGAACAAGAGGCAAGAAGCAAGAGAGCAGACGCCTGAAGCGAGCCAGCAAACGAGAGAACTAGAGAGAGCACTAGAGAGCCAGAGAGCGCGCGTGTTTTCCGCGGGTTCCGGGTTTTGACTCTCGGAGGCGGGGCTTACACTACTTTTTCAGCCAATGACATGCTTGAACTGTGTGCATGTCTCTGTAAGGTGATCTGTGCTATAGGGGGATTTCTGGATGAGACAAAGAACTCTGTGTTTCTCCATTACTCCCATCTCATAGAACATTTGTCTCGGTGATTCTGAAAACACCACATCTTGTTAAGATATGCAGATTAAAGATATAACATAGACTTGTAATATAAAGACATCAAAATAACACACATGATAAAGACAATTATGACTTTCAAAATTCAGATGAATATCTATGAAATCGTGACATATGAATAGTGAGTCACACAATGCTAATTTCTGTGTTAACAATGGGGACACTAAACAAATACCAAATAGATACCGAAGGGACATCGTTAAAAGTTAAATTGTTGCATATACATTGTCCATTTTACTGAGTCCTCTGGGATTTAAATGTTCAACTAATCAACACTGCAGACCACTAGGGGGCAATGTGGTTCCATCAGGCAGGTTGGGCATTTTCCACCAAAATCAGTTCTTTGTCAATATTTAAGCCAGAATCGTACAAATTGTCTCTATATGCGTCTTGTGATCAAGCTGGAAACCTGAAAGAAATTGTACACGGTTATCAAACACATTTAATATAGTTTTAAGATTCGACTAAAAGTGAGTCTTCTCAGTTCGTGTGTAGCCATCTGGTCGGTTTGCTGGTGAAAAGGGGTGTTAAAGTGTCAACTTTCGAGTTATGGTCTAGATAAGATAGTAAGTGTCCCACTTTTCCAAGAGTGAGTTCTTTGTTCGTTAGAGTCTATCCCAATTTTTATTGCAGGCGTCTGTTGCGAGTTCTTTTTCACTCCCAAAAAGCTTTTAAGAGGGCAGGAAGTGAACGTAAATTAGGCAGTTTCTGTCTCTTTTTCCTTTGTGGAAAGAAAATGAAGATCTGGTTTATATCCACATACGTAAACATCCCCCACAGGAATGTTGGTTTTGTCAAAGTTTGAAAAACTCTTAATCCACACGGCACTGTGACTGCTACACAAGACACGACATGACATTATAGCATGCACTTTCATCCATTGTAAAAAATTAAAAAAAGGTGTTTCAGAATGCGGTAGTGGTGGCTGTGTGTACAATAGGTGCATGGCGCATCAACTCACCGTAAAGTTTGTCTATCATGCGCTCAAACCGAGCTAAAAAGCGCTCCGTTTTCTGCTCGTGGCGCTTCTGCTCCTTCAGGCTCTCCTGTATCAGGTAATCCATTATGGGATTGGACTTCCTACTTCTTTTTGGGGATGGGGATGACTTTAGAAACAGATCTTCGTTTGGGGCGCTAAACCTGATCAGGCTCTTTGTGCTTGAGTCCCTGTGAATCAGTCACGTATATGAATACTTGTGATAATAGGTAGCGAAATGACGCTCATGTCACTCAAAAGGAACTTCTCTATGGTTAACCAACTACATTGCTTGTAAATACTCGCGTTACAATTTAAAAAAACAACTCTTTCACAGCACCTTCACATGCATTGACCGATTACTCCATGTAAAATAGTGACTTTTCCCATGTGCGTTTATAACAGAAAATAACTACACATTGCCACCATGTTAAACTCACACAATACACCAGTTATCACAACTTAAAACGATTAAAACAGTTAAATTATGGCAAAAAAAATAGAAGAACTTACATTTGTGTGGTGCTCTCGCTTCTGCCATTTTTAAAAAGACTCGCGATCTCCCGGTAGTCGCGTTGTATTCTGGGAAATATATCATACCCCTTCAAACGGAGTCTGCCTGGCCGAACCCCTCCGTTTCAAGGGCTACAACGGAGGGGTAGGGCTAAGGGGAAGGGCTTTGGAAGAGTATTGGGACAACACTACCTCTACACGTGAATGCGCAAAACGGAGGGGAAGGGGTAAGGGGTAGGGCCAAGGGGTGAATTGGGATTGGGCCTAAGTGTATCCCCGCATTCCCGAGACATAAATAAGTGTGTGGGAGCGTTTTCCTGGCTACCCAGGCATTGTCTGAATCTCACAGCACTGACCACTGCTTGGTTGCGCGTAATACATACATGCTAGCGTCGCTAGCATCGCCAATCGAAATATTTCGCCCAACGTGAATTAATTTACTTGATTTACCTTCTAATTACTGTGTGAGTGTTGTACTTTCACATCGAGTGCAAATGACTGTGTAAATCAACACGCAAGGCTTGGTTTGCTCATGTCGGTTTGGGAACTAGTTTCCGGTGCGGAAAACACAGCCGACGCACACTCCCCCGACTTCCTCAAACAAACCAGGATGAAGTAGCCAGGGACAACCCAGACAACCTGGCTGCTTCACGCTGGTTTGTTTGAGGAAGTCGGGGGTGGGGATTCCCAATGACGTAGCGGGGAGTGTGCGTCGGCTGTGTTTTCCGCACCGGAAACTAGTTCCCAAACCGACATGAGCAAACCAAGCCTTGCGTGTTGATTTACACAGTCATTTGCACTTGATGTGAAAGTACAACACTCACACAGTAATTAGAAGGTAAATCAAGTAAATTAATTCACGTTGGGCGAAATATTTCGATTGGCGACGCTAGCATGTATGTATTACGCGCAACCAAGCAGTGGTCAGTGCTGTGAGATTCGGACAATGCCTGGGTCGCCAGGAAAACGCTCCCACACACTTATTTTTGTCTCGGGAATGCGGGGATACACTTAATTTGGCCTGGGGGTGGCGTATCCCTTTAAACTGTGAGGTTCCAGTACTATCCCATTTCTCTTATTTATCCATTGAGGCAGAAAAGGCATCACTCGCAGCAGGATTATAAACAGCATTATACTGGAGCCATGCAGATCCCAACCATGTGGGATTACTTGTGGCTCAGTTGATCAAGGTTTACCTTGTGTCTTCATTAAAATGTTGCACAATATAAAATCATATGGAGTCATTGAATTGTTACAGTCACCTGAAACGGCATGATTATTTTGTAAAAGTATTACAGAACAGTAAAGAGAAAGTGGATGAAGGATGCAAGGACTTTATGACACATTTTATTTTGTAATTCACTAACCGACAAGATGTGGGTCACGATTTTGATTAAATTATGGGAAAAAAAGATAGTTTGTCCTACTATTGTCTTGTCTTGAAGTATATTTTGCTTCTATGACACCTGCATCTGGTACTAATGAGTTAAATACAGGCACAACAAGGTGACATTAAAGTATTAAACTACTTGTAAACTGCAAAAAAAAAAGGTGGAAAAAAAGTGCTCTTTACTACTTCAGGCTCTAGGAATACATGTGCAGCGCTATGAGATTAGATACAACTGGATAGTTGCATAGGTCCTACTTATATTCAAATGGCATTGTTGTTTGAAATGTCCATCCCTATAACTTGTGCGCTATTCCCACTCATAACTACAATTTCAAACATACATTTCTGCACTACCCTCTTTCTTTTGTCCCCTTTGCTACATTTCTCTTTGTTACGTTTGCACATATTATTTCCTGTGTCTTCCCAGGCGCATTGTGTCCTGGCAGCTTTAGAGGAGAGGCGCAGAACGTCAGTGTTGGGGGTACATTTTCTGTTTGAGGTTAGGCAGGATATTGGAAGTTTGTGCAAATATGGAAAGTTGACACAAGCACTCCAGTGCAAAGTTCGATGTTAAAGAAGAAAGAAAATGGAGAAGGATTACATTTAATTTTCATCTGAAGGTCACACCAGTGGGGTATTGTGGTTAAACTCAAGGGCATTTTAGCTGTAAAGAAATCAATTTGATGTGACATGAGAGCAAACACAATTGACAGAGGCGTTAGAGTAAAGGCATTCCTACATGTCACCACAGAGAGGATATTTATTGACTTAACTTTCCATTGCCATCGCCTGCCTTTTATGAGCATTTGATCTGAGTCAGTGATTTTTGTTTTTCCTGATAGTGGTGCTTGAAAGTTTTTTTAAGCTTTTACACATTTCCATTTCCGAATCAGTATGACCTCAAATTTGATCAGCTTTTCACACAAGCTCTAAAACAAGATAAAGTCCATCCATCCATCCATCCATTTTCTATGCCCACTTAATCCAATTTAGGGTCGTGGGGAGGCTGGAGCCTATCCCAGCTGTTATTGAGCGAGAGGCAGTGTTCACCCTGGTCAGGTCGCCAGTCTATCACGGGGCCACACAGAGACAAACGAGAACACACAGCCATGTACGCTGACACTCACTCCGAGGGGCAATTTAGAGTCACCAATTAAAGGGGAACTCCGGGGCATTTGAAGCGCGTTTCCATTGCTAGAGGTTGTCAAATACTGATAGTAGGACAAAGAGAGGTGCAAATCTGTGCTCCCTGTGTGGAGATAGCTCTGTTCGCACACCCTGTCATGCGAGGCTAATACGTGGTGGCTAAGGGGCAAGAGCTAACCCTTCCACGTAAAACAACAACTTGCACACTGCAGAAACGTCACACCACTTTATAAACCATCCGACAATAAAGTCACAAGCCTTACCATCAAAACCAAATGCATGGTTCTCACATTACTGGCATGGGGACGTTACAAAACAACTTTATAAACAGCATGTCACTTACCTCTTGTTGGTAGGCTCGCGCATGTGAAAGCCCAAAAGAGTCGATGGACGATAATCTCATAAACAAAACAATTATCTTCTCTAGAAAAACTCTGTTCAAGTATTTAAAACATTACAACAATATTACTGGGCATGTATTGTTGTAATGTTTTAAATACTTGAACGGAGTTTTTCTAGAGAAGATAATTGTTTTGTATATGGGATTATCGTCCATTGACTCTTTTGGGCTTTCACATGCGCGAGCATACAACCAGCCGGTGAGTTACATGCTGTTTATAAAGTTGTTTTGTAACGTCCCCATGCCAGTAATGTGAGAACCATGCATTTGGTTTTGATGGTAAGGCTTGTGACTTTATTGTCGGATGGTTTATAAAGTGGTGTGACGTTTCTGCAGTGTACAAGTTGTTGTTTTACGTGGAAGGGTTAGCTCTTGCCCCTTAGCCACCACATATTAGCCTCGCATGACAGGGTGTGCGCACAGCGCTATCTCCACACAGGGAGCGCAGATTTGCACCTCTCTGTGTCCTACTATCAGTAATTGACAACCTCTAGCAATGGAAACGCGCTTCAAATGCCCCGGAGTTCCCCTTTAACCTAACATGCATGTCGGATGTCCTGACATTTATTGTTGGATTATGGGTATTGTTGGTATTGCTATTCATTGTTTCATCAATAATTACAAACCGGCTTTGCCCTGATGTAGCAAAACAGCACCACTGTTTCACATTTTCTTATGCTGAATATCCCTTTTTCCAAACATAACAGATGTCATTTTAATTAAAAACTTTTATGTTGGCCTCATCCATTTACAGAATATGTTTGTTGTTGTTGTTGTTGTTGTTTTTCCAGTAGCTCTGTGGTTGTTCACTTTACCAAACTGCAGATGGGGATGATTCCATTGCCACCTTCTCATACATATCACTGCGATTCATTATCCTCATTTTGGTGGATTCATGAACATTTACATTAACCAATATGAGAGAGATCTTTAATGTCAAAGGCATTGTCCTTTTGCCTAACATTAACTAGCATTTTCCTAACAGTGCAAACTGTTAGGCCCCATGTATCCCCACCTTCCTTGTAATAGGAATGCAAAACTCTTGGGCAGATGCACAGGCTTTACCATCCTAATTACCTTTGATTGGACACAGCTGTGGATATGAGGCATACCGAGGGGGGTTTTACAGGAATCTACCACTTTCTACTCTCTCATCTTTCTAATGTTAGTGTTTTTTCATAGTAATTCACTCTCTTACCTTTTTAATTTTTTCTAAAAAAAAACAAACAAACATACTTTTTCTAAATCAGAATGTCATTCTACATTTTACGTTGTCTCCTTGGAGCCATGTTACGACTTTTTTTCATGCCATCACCGCCATCAGGTGTAGCCAATAAGAACAGTTAAAACACTGAAGCACATTTAATGACCTTATCTTCAAGAGCAGTAGGGATGCACAAAGGTGTAAAAGATACACTAAAGGGTATGAGCAATACTAACTAAAGGATAACATTTTATATGAATCAAATGGAAGGAAATGCACTTGTGATTTCTTGTGACCTGAAGTTCTTTTGCCTACCGATGTTGAACACACTTATTGTAAGTCGCTTTGGTTAAAAGCGTATGCAAAATGACCGTCATGTAATGTAATGTAATTACAACTTTATATTACAAATAATATTACATAAAAGATTGATTTGCTCTGTATTGTTTAATAAATCTTTGTACTAAGTTAATAGTATTAATGTTAAATTAGTTTTACAGTGTGTCATAGCAATTACTTTGTTCTTTGTAAACGTGTAGTTTAAACTACACGTTTACCACACTTTAATGACTTCACACTTGCTAGACAGCAATTTATTTTGTTTATTAGAGCTGCCACTTCTGCTTCTTTACACTGTTCTCCCATCTTTCCTGTTGTGGGAGAAGGATGTCATGACATGTTCATGACTTCTGGCCTAGTTACATCCTGGGCCTTGTTGACTGGTTCAGAATATTGTTGATAGTTAGAAGGAGCGTGTTTATGATAAACTGCGAAAGCTAGGCGCCTCCGGAGAGGGCCACGTACACTTGTTATGATAAAACGGTATAAAAGGGTGTCACTAGATGAGCTCGTCGGACATTTTGTACATTCTGTATGCACATTTGCTGTGACGGTTTGTTCAATAAACTCCCCAATGGACGGCTGACCAACGCGGGATTCGACTCTAATTTCTCCACAACATAATGGTGACCCCGAATTCGTGAGAGTTTGCATCTGGATCCCGGCGGAGCGTGTTCGCTGTGCCCCGACAGCCGACATCGGCTGTTACAAGCCGGCAGGTGGGATTTTGTTCCTACCATTACGCAGTTGATCTCGGTTAGTGGAGCACAGCTGACGGCTTCTTCCGGCTTCCCCAAATTTAAAAGAACACAGGAGAGAGACGGATCCTGCACACGGTAAGCCCTTCCATTGTTTACTTCTGCGCAGAGGGGCTGCTGAAATTGTTTGGGAAACTGTGGGCCAAGAGGTGCCGTATGTGTGAATTTGGATAAAATTGGGTGAACAGCAGCTTATGTGAGTTGTAAAGCAGACAGCTGTGAGCAGTTGGTCGGGCTATGGTGTTGTTGTATTTTTGTGGTAATTAAGAAGGGCTAGTCGCTGCGCTCCGGCCAATTGTGAATCGGATGAATTCAAACTGGATTAATTAATAGCTGTAAAGTGGCGGGCAGGTTGTTGAGCAATCGCCAATAGTAGCTCTTGCATTCTATCAGCCATCCTTCTATGCATGGGGGGGAGGAACACTGACGGGAGTACGGGGTACACTAGACTCATTAAATATACGTGAAAATTATTTTCACTAGTCAAGGAGTAAAACGAATACTGATAATTGATTGACGGGCGAACATTAAAGTTCAACGGTTGAATCAATCAGGCTTTCAAAAAAAACTCTGAAATGAAAAAATCCAGTTCTATGAGGAGCACATTTTAAGTATATATGTTTATATCATTTTATATATCTGCCTAGAACTCTTTGGAGTTATCCGAGACCTCAGTATAAAGACATTTTGAGAAGAAAATTCAAATTCGTTTATGAAATTGGCCACAGGAGATTATTATTGAGAGGTCACAGCGAAGCTGGTAAAGTACACGTCAGCATCTGTTGCTTTGGTCAGAAACCATATCACAAGGCTTGTAGGGAAAACACATTTTGTATTCCATATATTGCCGACACCAACATCTCCTGAAAAATTAAAAGTCTAAATGAAAGAAATTGATAATTTAAAAATGTGAAGATTTGAACGGTGACTGACACAAAACTTTTGACCGACTGACTTGAGTGTGTGGGACCGGTCTCTGTTGTCTGTCAATGTGTGTGTGAAATCTGATGTTTGTGTGAATCAAGAAAGAGAAGAAAAGAGAAAAGGTTCTGACTCATATCATCCCTTGACTTTTGAGTATTCGTAGTATTTTAATTTACACTCAGATTTGCTTCATTATTATAACTGGCTTTATGGTCATAATTTGCTTCATTGGTATAATCTGCTTAATTGTGATAGTTGCCGCATTAATAACTTGGGGAAATAAGGTGTTGTTGCAGAAATGTGCTGTTATTTTTAAACGCTGTGGGTTTCTTTCTTTAAGACTCTATATTTTCGTTGAGTGCATCTTGTTATTATTGAATACTGCTGTGATTGGTGTTAAGTTTCGAAAGTTCTATTCTTAACAGGCAAGTGAAGGTGTTTTGGCTTTCAGGGGGACAGAGGGTGCTGCGCGCTCCCGCGGCTGGTGTGTGGGCGCGTGCTCTGGCCTTGACAGTTCTCTGCTGCTGCAAATGTTCGTGTGTGATCACATTTTCTTTCCTTGTGTCTTCCAGGGGCACTTTATGGTTGAACTGTAATAATTATTAGTTTTCTTTAGGTAAAGTGCTAGTTGCGGAGTTGTTATCAGTCGAGTAATGAGGGTTTCGCAATTCCTAAGGAAGAGGTTCTGTCCGTAGGCCATCGATTCATCACGTCGTTCGACGTGAATGTGACATTCCTGATAAAGAAAGTTTTTCGCTTATGCATTGTTTCTGTATCTTTTGATTTGTAGTTTCCCTGTCCACAGCGTGTTAAATTGTAGTTCTTTCTCTTCCCTAACAAACGCCATTTTGAGGTGAAGAATAGTGCAACTGTTATTTCTGTGTTAAATTATATTTCTTCTCTGTCCAGCTGAAAGTTTGTATTTCCTCCTTTTTCTCAACTTGTAATATAAGTGGGACAAACGCCATTTTGAGTTGGGGTGTGGTTCAATTGTTATGTCTGGTTCAATTGTTATGCTTGGGAGGAGCTAATAACAGTCTAGGAAGTAGAGGTAATCGTGTGTTCATATTTGATTTGTTAGAAATTCACGTGGTGCATTGGAGGCAGGCTTAGAGGTGGGTTCATATTTTATTGGTTAGAAGTTACTGTCGTAGACGTGTTTCACTGGAGTTAGATTTAGAGGTGTGTTCAGATTTCATTGGTCAAAAAATATTTTTATTTCATTGGTCAGAATTGACGTAGCTGTGACGTACATTGGATCATCTGGATTGGTGGAGGACATTGTGTGTGGATTGGATCGGAAGCATCCGGATGTGAGCAAAAGTTGGGGCAACGCCTTTAGCCTGAGTCACTTCATACAGAGTAAGCATTAACTGAGCTTTCGATTAGCAATAAATTAACATTGGGTAGCATTAGCAATACAGCAAGTATTGATTAGCAATAATTAGTATTGATTAGCAATAACTAGCATTGTTTAGCATTGATTAGCAATCACTAGCGTTGAATAGCATAATTAGCATTCAATTAGCATTGGTCAACAAGGAAGCTAGTATTGATTAGCAATAAGTAGCATTGATTAGCAATAGTTAGCATTGGTTAGCATTAGTAGCATTTGTTAGCATTTCATTAGCCATAATTAGCATTGATCAGAAAGACAATTAGCATTGATTAGCAATAGCAATAAGGCAAATATTGGTTTAAATCTTAATTAGCAATAGGTTAGCATTTATTAGCAACAGCTAGGAAGCTAACATCAATTGGCATTGGTTGGCAAACATTAACATTAGCAATAATAGTAACCGAACTCCAAACCGGAAGTCAAAAAGCTAAATTAGCCTAACATTGAATTAACATTGGTTTAATTTAAAAAAAAAAAAAAAAACAACCTAGAGCATAAGCTTTCAAAGCTAACGTAGGCTAACCTTAACATTAGCATTGACAACATCCAATCCAATAATTAGCTGCATCTAAGCTAAATTTAGCCGAGCATTAAATTAGCAGTGATTAGAGTTAAATAATTAGTGCATTTAAATTGACTTTAAAAAAAAAAAAAAAAAAAAAAAGGGGGAATACGAATAATAAATAAGGTAAATTTAGAAAATATATAAGTAAATAAAAAGAAAAAGTCAAAAGACAATAGAAGGGAACTAACTAGTTGAAACAATGGATGTAACACCAACAATAATCATCAGCGCCAAACATCCTGAACATTCCAAAGATATTAAAAAGATATCTCTAAAATGGGAAAAACGAACAAAAATTAACGTCTCACCCTGGCCAAAAGGTGGCACTTTCAATGTAACTACCTGTAAGATTATGGAACAAAGGATTAAAGCTTACAGACCAAAGGACAAAAGCAAAAAGAGACAGGAAAAAAGAGAGCTTGAATTAAAAGTTTTACATTTCTTTGAAAATGCAGAGCTATATCCAACACTGCCAGGAGCAGCAAACATACAAGGAGATTCTGAAATAAAAGATCATAAAATATCTCATGAACGTCCAGAACTACAAATAGCTACATCAAGCAGTCATGGAGCTCCTGAGCCAGACGCCATCTGTAATTCAGATCAGGCAAGGGGACAGCTCCCACAATATCAAAAATCACCAGAACTGGCACCTCCAGTTCAAAAGGCATCTTCTGAAGAACATAAGAGTCCAACAGCGTCAGCACCGAGTTTGATAGAAATGACGCAGGGACAGTATGTGCCGTGGCAGACGCTCGTCCTAGCGGGGCTGGTTGCTCGACTGCCGGACATTCACACAGGTGCAAGTAGATGGATAAGGGCTTTTGAACAAGAGACTGTGGATAAACTGTTGTCTGTGGGACACATTAAGGCAGTGTGGGCACTGTGTTTTGGAACTTCTACCATGGAGGGCATTTTGAGACACAGTGAGAATGACTGGATGTTGAGCCACCGAGCTGATGGAACTGACTTTAATGCATATCGAGCTGCACTCTGGAGAGCGTTACGAGCTGAGTTTCCTGTGGGAGTGGACCTCGAAGCATTAAAGGGGGAACCACTGTCAGGAACAGAGAGTCCGGCTGTGTACATTGCACAACAATTGAAGAAATGGAGACAAGAGTCTGAGGGAGAAATCGAGAAGAGCCCAGCTTGGGTGACATTGTTCAGAGTTTCCATCAAAGAGGCTCTGCCTGCCCCAGTTCAGGGGAGGCTGGAGGATGTGGTGGGGCTGAATTCAATGTCACATGGACAATTCCGAGACCACGTGGTGCATGCAGTAAACAAATACAGAAAAGAACTGAAACGGAAGGATCAGGAGAAGGATATGCAAAGGGAACTTGCACGGTTGCAGTTAGAAGAACTGCAAGCGAAGCAAGAGGTACGAAATGAGGCCATGACAGCGGGGGCCGCTGAACAGCCGTCACAGGGGCAAGTCCATCGTCGACCCTGTCAAAGGTCAAGAAGAGGTGCACCAGGAGGACGAAGGTCCTCGGGGGCATGTTGGGCCTGTGGCGAGAGGGGACACTTTGTTTACAGCTGTCCGAGAGCACCGAGAAACCCGAGTGTTCGGCAGGACCGTGGCCAGTCCCTGGGGGGCGGAGCAAGTGGCCCGGCAGGTCCAAGGCGTTCCTCGGGCAGAGGAATCCCAGTATTGGTTTACATTGACATATAGAGGTAAGAAGTACACTTACACCAGACGTACTCAAAAGGGTTTAAAAACCGCCCTCAGGTGTGTCATCACTACAAAACAAAACAAAGTTTTTAAGTTAAATGTGTCACGACTACTAAGTTTCTAAAACTTGAATTTAAATAGGTCACTGTTACTAGGACACAACAAAACAAAGTTTCTGAATTTAAACTATTACGAAGTTCTAAAATTTGAACGGAACAAAGTTTCTAATTTAAATTTTAGCATTGATAGTCTGAATTAGAGTATCTATTTAGCCCATAGGGAATTACTGATATCTCTCCATCCCACTTGGAGGGAGTAAGAAAAGCGCCATGTCCAACATAAATGAATAAATATCTAATGAATAAATAAGTAAAATTAAAATACAACAAGTATGATCTTCTTTTGGGAGGATGATGCAATAAAATGCGCTTCCTCTGGAAGGAATCATGAAAAATCCAAAGATCAAAGGTTGAAAGCACAACTGGAGAGGACAACCGAGGCTAAGTTAGCCTTTGAAAATTTGAAACGAAATTAGCAAAAGTCATCCAAAACGGGCAACATTAGTCTATGAGAAGCCATTTTTCTTATATGTCTCCAATAAAAACCATAAGATTTCAGAACTAATAAATCAGAGTAGGTATGTTGTGACTCGGACAGGATGTTTGCAGGTTGTGCATCTTTTGACACGTCCAGATGTGAGAATACAGAAGTGTACTACATCGGGTCCTGCAGATGTCATTCCACGTGAGTTGGAGGGAGAACCACATGAGCGTGTGGCAGAAGCTGTGAGATACATTAAACTGAGACCTGACTTAGGAGCAACTTCACTTGTGCAGGCTGATGTCACTTATGTTGTGTATGGATCATGTTTTGAGATCATTTGGGTAATCATGCAGGTTTTGCAGTTGTGAAACAGGAAGGTGGAAACTTTGTGACGGTGAAAGCTGAGAAGTGTGAACGGCCATGTTCGGCACAGTTGGCTGAACTGAAGGCACTAACGGAAGCATGTTGACTGGTGAAAGGTAAGGTTACGAATGTGTACACAGATTCTGCATATGCTCATGATATTTGCTATTTGTTTGGAGCAGTGGTGAAGCAGAGAGGGTTCAGGAGGTCAGACGGAAGTCCAGTGCGACATGAGGTCCAAATGAAGGAGCGGATTGCAGTCATGAAAATTGAAAATTGGCAGTGATACAGTGTCAAATAATCGTAAAGGTAACAAAATGGTTGGTAAAGGTAATATCGCGGCTGATGAAGCAGCGAAAGTAGCATCAAAGTGCCAGCTTGCTGTTTTGGCACCAATGGTGTTACTGGAGCCAGAGGTCGCGCCATCACAAGGATATTGGTTATACATATTGCATAAATAGTCGTAAATTTTTTTGGTAAGGGAATGGATTCATCTGTTTGTCATTCCATCAGAGATTAGCTCAAATAATGGTTAAGTGTTTGTTTATAAAAGTGCAAGAGGCATTCTGCAGCAGCTGCGAATTAAGCAGCGCTGTGGGGCCGTTTATCATCCACAGAGTCAGGGGATGGTTGAGAGAATCAATGGAACCTGGAAAGTGAAATTGAATTGAATCTGTGCTTCAACTAAACTAACTAGATGCTTTGCTGCTTGCACTAATGAGATGTCCTATGCAGACTCATAGAGTCATGCACTAACACCGCATAAAATGCTAACGGGTCGACCCAGGCCGCCACCTCAGTTCCCACTTGAGCAGGTGCAAACAGAGTGGACAGCTTACATGAAGCAACTAACTGCAGTCCACAGAACAATCTATCTACAGGAGGAGTTCAGAGACTTGAGTCTCAAACAGCTGGTTGAGAGGCCAGTGGTGCCGGGCGACCAGGTGCACATCGAAGTGTTCCGGAGGAAGTGGCCTGTGCCAAGACGGAAAGGACCGTACACAATGGTGCGAGCAACATCAACAGCAGTTCAAGTGGAAGGTAGCAACACATGGTACCATTTGAATCACTGCACTAAGGTTCGGACTAAAGACACAGACGGAGTTGAGTCCGAGGGAAAGGATGAACAAAAGGAAGAGGTTAAGATTTCTGACACTGTGAGCATCCAGGTGTGGGTGTTGGCCGACAGCATGGGCTCAGGAGAACGAAGCCTGGAGATGTTGGACGGGATACCGCGGACAGGAGAGGCTGGAAGGGTCCCGTGATGAAGCCACCCCGCAGGGAAGTAACCAGCCTGGGTCAGATGAGTATGATGCAACAATACACACCCACTCAGACCATGCCACGCCACAAACTTTGCCAGCAATACACACTAGAGCTAGTCGTGAAAAGGCAGATGTTAAGCTTGAAGTTAAGTACGTGGGAATAAAGGTTGGTGGAAGTATGAGGAAGTATGAGTAAGTATGAGTAAGTAGGGGTAAGTGTGAGGAAGTGTGGATCATGGGTCCGGTGGAGGAGACGACCAAATCACCGCCTCTGGACGCCACGACAAAGGGGCAATCTGGTAAGATCATGTCAGATTGGGTCAGAAGGAGTTGTTCACTATGGTGGTAAGAACAAAAAGATTTCACGGGAAAATCTAGGGGGACTTGATACCATTAGCACCACAGGACAGAATAATCATGTTAATCCAAGAACAGACGGAGTGTACATGCACAGGTGGAGTCGGGAAAACAGTGTAACTGTGGAAAATGGGTTAAGGCAGCACAGGATATGTGGTATAGATGGGCATGGTACACTACAAGAGAACTAACGGCGACGGAGTGTCTCATATGTGCAGACGCTCCGGGGGCATTGCCTGTTGTGTTCCAGGGCCACACACCTTCAGGGACTGTGCAGTGGTCCAGCAATGGGAATGCAGAGAAGGTAGGTTCACATCGGCAGAGGATAAACGGTTATTGTTTCCTATGTGTGGTATTAAGTGCAGATTGATGTTCGGGCCAAATAAATTACATAGTTATTTTCAAAATAAGGGAGGGCCACAAATTTGAGTCTTCTTGTGCTGAATTTAATCTGAGTACATCACAGGATGGGCCTCCCACTGATTATAGAGCAGTTTGCGATGGTGAGTTTGTATGCTTTTGGAACTCGCGTAGGTAGTACTAATGTTAAATGAAAACAAGACTTATTGGGATTTATTTATTTGGATCAAAAATGTGAAAATATAGAAATGATCATTTTAACTCTATATCTTTTTGGGGATCAGACACACCCAGTGGCTGAGAGTTACTGGATGTGTGGAGATCATGTTTTGTTAAATGTGCTACCCAACAGGGAGATAGGTTTTTGGGCACTGGTGAGGAGGAACACATCAGTTGTGGTAGTGTATGACAAGGTAAACGAGATGCTAGGATTGGATGTGGAAGAAGGGAGAGTTAAAAGATCGAGTGATGGCTACATCAGGGATAAGCACGTTTACTTGGATGCAATAGGGCAGCCGAGAGGGGTTCCTTTGAGCTCAAAGCACGCAGGGAGATTGCAGCTGGATTTGAGGCTGGTTTGCAGGGAATCATATTTAACAAAATGGGGAGTGGACTAATTACATATAATACAACCAACAGGGAATTCTTAGCTACACGAGTGAAGGGTTTGCAGGCTTTGGAGAACAACTACATGAGACGAGTATGATGGCTTGGTAGAACAGACAAGTTTTAGAAGGTATATTAGAAGGGAAAATGGTGCGTGCCAGATGGTTGGGGAAAATGTTGTACATTTATAACCGGGAACACTGCAGCTGATAGAACGTTCACAACGGCCGTGAAGGAGTTCAGAGAACGGAGAGAGGAGCTGACGTGTGATGCTGGTGGAGGTGAACGGTGGTGGACTGGTCTGTTTGGGATTTTGGGAGAAGGGGGAGCGATGACAGTTAAGGCGGGAATAGCAATATTGTTGATAGTGAGAATGGTTCCCCTATTGGTGTGTTGCATTATACCCATTCTGAGAAGGTGTTTGCTGCAAGTGATGTTCAAACAAACAGCGGAAGGAATCTGGAGGCAGATGACCATGCGAGACCAGGTCTGAGGACCAACGCATGGGAAGAGCGGGTCAACGAATGGAGGTTATCAACGGACGGTTCACAAGTTTCTTTCTTCGAGGGTGGAACCAAGTATAGTCTGACAGGGAGGAGAGATGCTGAAGATCTCTTTGATTGGGAGTGACGTACTGGCGACCTCTCCTCCCAGAGTTAGCTTAGCAGTTCCAGACCCAGCCGGACGGATGTTCGGCCAGGAGAAGACGACACCAGAGCACAGGAGATGGGACGGGACTGGAGGAGCTGCATTACATTGCATTTTATTACTATTGTTGTGTGATAATCCATAATTTTATGTATTGTACTTGATACAAAACGGTGATTAACTGATTTGAAGGTGGTGTATTCAGTTTATGTGTATTATCAATCAAAACTGATCACTGATATGTCCATTGCCAATTGTGTCAGTCAACTGTTCGGAGTGCGACCTTGGTAAAGTGGTCGGTCGCCAGTGGGGGGGGGCCATAGGTGAATTTTCCCAAGATAAGAACATGAGTTACGAAAGTAGCAGCCGGTGGGTTTTTCGCACCTATGCACTGCGAACAGTGGACAAGTGTGATGGCAATGTAAAACTTGTAGTGTTGTTGGAATCAATATCGTGTAATTTAAGTTAATCATTGAATATGATTCGAGTAGACACATATATATATTCCTTTTCATGTATTCAAAATGGTCCCGTTGATTGATATTGTAGAATTATTAGAATAATTTAGTGTTTATTATGGTAATTAATTCTTAATTAACTATGTGGGATGATTTTCTTTTATTTTAGATTATTTCTTTATTAAATCACTGATAAGTGATTTCAGGGGGGACTATGTGGGAGAAGGATGTCATGACATGTTCATGACTTCTGGCCTAGTTACATCCTGGGCCTTGTTGACTGGTTCAGAATATTGTTGATAGTTAGAAGGAGCGTGTTTATGATAAACTGCGAAAGCTAGGCGCCTCCGGAGAGGGCCACGTACACTTGTTATGATAAAACGGTATAAAAGGGTGTCACTAGATGAGCTCGTCGGACATTTTGTACATTCTGTATGCACATTTGCTGTGACGGTTTGTTCAATAAACTCCCCAATGGACGGCTGACCAACGCGGGATTCGACTCTAATTTCTCCACAACACTGTCCTCTTGTCGCCTCATGAGGTTTCTTTCAGGTTTAATTATATGCAACAAAATTATAAAATGATGTCCCCACAAAGCACAAGACCAAGCAATTAATTAGTTAACCCCATAAACACCTTCTCTCTTATTTTTACCATCTGTATACATGCATTTGAAAGTGGTTTGTGCGTACAGTATATATTATAAAAGTGTTGTGCTCTAAAGATTTTATACTCTGTGGTCACCACAATGAAACCGCTAAACTTAATCTTGTTTTATTTAGAATATTGTATATCATATATTACCTTTTTTTTGTTTACAGTATTAATAATGTCAGCTTTTGCATCATCTTCCATGATGAGGTGTAGTAAAGGACAAATCTTATACATTAATTTGCTTTTTAAGACTTCCAGTGCAGCCTGTATAAAAAAATTGGATGTTGATTGTTAAAAAATATGATTGATGAAAGTATGATTAATATCTTATTTAATGCTGGACTTTGGCATGATAGTGCTCAGAGCTGACTATCAGTATGAGCATGCTAAAATGCACACCTTGGCAATGATGAAGAACAGCCACAGATCAGTAAAATATCAGTTTTTCTCAGCTCTAAAAGACTGATGTCTCCCCCGAGGTTGATACATATTTCTTCTAGATTTTACACCAGACCACATTTTCTAATGTTAGAATGAATTTCCCTC
The DNA here is from genome assembly GCF_027942865.1 of Odontesthes bonariensis. Taxonomy (NCBI): domain Eukaryota; kingdom Metazoa; phylum Chordata; class Actinopteri; order Atheriniformes; family Atherinopsidae; genus Odontesthes; species Odontesthes bonariensis. Next base: position 26,870,939 of record NC_134509.1, on the reverse strand, counting down.
TATTTTTTAAAGAAGACATTTTGAGAGGTAAATGTGCTTGCACACTAATGTGTTTACGTGCTTGCAGATTTGCATGTAATTGCATGTAAATATGTGCACTGTGTGTGGAGCTGCTCCAATAATCTGCCTCAAGAAACTGAGTGCATATAGCTGTTTACCCAAGAGTCAAATTAATTAGGGAGATTAACAGGCTAATAAGTAAAGATTGCCTCACTTAATGACTCACTTTGCTAGCACTGACAGGCCCACAGACCAGAGCGGATTAAATTGCAATGCACCACTAATAACGAGATGAATGGGAGATGAAGGTTTAAACTGTGTCGTGTTTTTATTGTCTTATTTCGTTTCCCCGCATTTGAAATAAGCCTGTGTCGACAAAAGTTCATCTGTAAAATAAGCACTGCATGCTGTTTATACTGAAAAAACCTGCATTCAAAAAAGTCAAAACAAAAGCAGAGAAAAAGATCTATATTACATGTGACATAAATCAGAGGTTAATCATTTGCACTGTTTTATACTAAATAAAGATATAATGCCTCTGAGGATTAAGTTGTCATGGTTTGTAACAGCTGCTTCATCTGAATCGAAATCTCTGTTTGGCACAGAGATGAATAACATGGATCTGAAGATGTTTATTAAATATAATGGAGATATGGCATCACTGTATAATTTACTCTCCCATGTAAAATAGGCTTTTTAGCCTGCATTTTATTTCAGCAATCAAAAAAAAAAGAGATTTATAAATATGTAACAGCCACAGACCTCGTGTTGGCTATTATTCAGTTTCTTAAGTGTTTTTGAACACATGATGCCCTGCTGTTCTTTATAGCTTTTTGTCATCACCTGCAAAGGATTTTGTCAATGTGCACTTTCATATGATTTGTGATGTCCACTGTGACTAGCTTATTTTCATGTTCGAATAAATAAGGAAAAGAAATTATCCATGCCAAAGTAATCAGCAATTGTTTCCCTGCTACAGACACCAAGCCAATAAACAGACAAAAAATAATATAAGAACGACAGATGTATTATAATCGTAAACGTCAAAACTAAATAAGAAAAAGCTCATGAAACTGTGAACATTTTGCTCATACTATGACTGGAATTTCAAGAGTGGAAAAATGTTACATTACCGGCTGGCATCATAGGGACCTGTCCCAGCTCTAACGTTGTCATACCTGCTTTGATGACTCAGTTTCCTCAGTGGAGTTGTTTTATGTGTGATTCATTTAGGTGGAGAGAGCAACTGGAATAAGGACAGTTTTTCACTCTGCATGAAATATGCATGATTCATTTCATTCCTTTATTTTTCAAGTTGTGTGTTTTGCACAGACATAATTTGGCATTGTTTACTGTACATGTAATGGTGCATGCCAGCAGAACTCCATTATACCACCAATTTGTGTATCCTTCTAATGCTTTACGGCTCACTAAATTAGGCTGGGCAACAATGGGAGTTAATACCATCATGCATTGGATAAGAGGAGGTATGTAACATTTCACCAACTACTTCAGACAACAGAGTTCTGTTGTGTTGCAGTACAAATTAGATTATTACTATCAAGTTAAATAAATGATTGTGTTTGTTGATATTGTATTATTTCAAAAATACAATTGATACTTCAATATGATGTACATGTAAAGACTAAATAAGAACAAATGGCAGTATGGTCTGTATATCCGTTCCTGTACTGTTAGACATGCCTGCCTCTTGCCTTAATAGTAATGTTTGAAATGTCCAAAGTACATTCATCAGTAATCTCAGACAGCAGCTATTTCAAATACTCTATCTCTGTGTATTTTCCTAAATTCTTTTAAACAAGTGTATCATTGAGATCAGTGAAGTTACTGCACTAAACAAGTGTATCATTGAGATCAGTGAAGTTACTGCACTAAACAAGTGTATCATTGAGATCAGTGAAGTTACTGCACTAACCACCCTGAGTACAATAAACATTCTGTACGTTAGTACAATTATTTAGATACACTTTCAAATTACAAGGGGTAATCATATGGGACTGTCCAAGTCTCACCCTAAAGACACATCCACTTCCATCCATACTGTTTTATCAATAATAACGAGCAGTGAATCCCACCTCATGGTGATCATTACAGCCGTTGCAGTTACTCAGGGTTGTTCTGTAATATTGTGAGTTGCACATCCCATTTCCCTTAACTTATGCTTGGAAAACTTGGGTCAATAATCAACATTGACCCATACCCTCAAAGTGCTGCAGTGTTGCTAATTTACCATGATGTGTGACTTAGCAGTCAGTCTGCTCAGATAGCATCGATCAAGGGATGAGAGAAGGAGAAGCCAGTTTGTTTGATTAATGAATGTGTAAACTGATCTAATATTCTGCTTGGACAAGAAAACTGTCAGTTCTTACTAAATACTGCTTAAGAAGATGTAAGCCTACTTGGGAAAAGATTGTAGTTAAATAAAGCTGGCTGGCAAACAGGTTTAAGGTAAACCTGAGGCAGAATTATGCAGAAGTGAGCATGAACATGCGCCTGCTGCTGCAGCAGAGAGGCAGTTAAACCATAAATGATTAAAGATTGTGCTATTGAACAAAAATAGACAGACAACGTTTATGTCTCAGGAAAATAAAATGTCCAGGAGGAAGATTTTTTTTCCAACCATACATTGACTGATGTATCTTTGTATAGTGCTTTCATGGCACTATAGTTGGCATTGTCAGTCTGTCAATCAGTCCATTACTTGGGTTGAGACTTCAATTGCTAAAACATTGTAGACAAACTAACAATGAACTCAAAATGTGACAAAAACAATAAAAAATTTTGAGTTCTTCTTTTAATACTTCTAATACTGTTCAGTTCGATTCAGTTTTAGTGCAATGTATTACAAATTCTCAGTAAAGAATAAATAAAAAAACTCAACATAAAGACACCAAACAGTTCCATCTGAGCAACAACTTTGACAATGGAAAGAAAAAAAGTCCCTTTCAACAAGAGGAAATCTTTGACCTCCGGACTCAGGGAGGACAAATTCTGTCTCGACCAGTTGTGGGTACAGAAATAAAGTAAAGGACAAAGATGGACAGCAGCAATGAACAAAGACAGCAGTATCTGTTTACTGCTGGTCAGTTATTTTTGATCAGAAAGATTCAGCACTCGGTCCGCAGATACCTGCAAAAAGAGAAAAGCACAGGGAAAGAGACACGAAGCTAGGGAAATTAAATAATGACATAGAAAAGCATATAGACGGAAAGAAATGAGAGTAGTAGGTAGAGGAAAGGTGCTCTGTGCCACAGTGGAGGTCCCAAACCAGCCTGAGCCTATAGCAGCTTAATTAAGTGACTCTTTTAGAGTCACCTGACACAGCTTTAATTATCAGTGTTATCACCAAAGAAAGTTTTAAGCCAAATCATAAACAGGTAGAGGTATCTGCCTCCCAAAGTATAAACAGATCTAGAAGTTTTCCAAGTTAAGAACGATATAGAGGTCATTTAAAAAAGACCCAGGTATATGTTCAATGTCTATGCAAAATTCTATTTTCAGTGAAGTTTATATACACTTCACCAGCTATTCATTGTTTGCTGTTGTCTACAGTTTAAGATTTTAGCAAAGTTCTACTTTTGAATAAAAATACAAATGTGTTCAAGTACTTTGAATTCTCAAAAAAAAAACTACTAACTGCTTCCAAATCCAAATGTAATGCATCATCATGCTGCTTTCCAGACCATTAATAGTTGCTGCACATATGTATCGCCAGAAATGCAGGCTTCCCACCGATCAAAGTTATTGTATTTTTTTTTCTATTCTTTATTGGCATTTTTCTACAAGACATGAACACAACATCACTATAGTTATAATAAGTCTTTAAAGTTCCCCAGTTTGTTCATTTAATTTATCTGTAAAGGGTCAAGCTTCCACTCACTGGACAGGATAATTATGAGGCCAATCAGATTTCAGCGGGAGCCAGTGCCCCCCTGGCCCCACCCCCAGATCTGCCCATGGTCCTTTGAGGAAGACCCTGATAGCTGAAGTCTCTCATTACTTTGATGGACTTACAATATTTCGGTAAGAAGGTATGAGAGCATAGAGTCCTTATTGCACAACTTTCTATCAGACCAATAGTTTCATTATCTGAATTATCCCACTTTTTCTATTTCTTTTCCTCTATCAAGATCTGCATCAACTGCTGTGTGTAGCCCCATTACTCTCATTAGTGTAATAATAGAAACAACCTGTCTGTAACATTTCTTTATACACTCTGACACCACATCGTAAGTGTTACACAAATAAAAATTATTCTCTATCTTCAGCAGATAACATGGTTTGACATCAGAGATGTCACACAGAAACCATGATGATGGGTAACGCATTATAAACCATAACATGTATGGATGTATTCAGATGAGCACCATGATCCATTCTATTACATTCATTTAGCAGATACTTGAATCCAAAGGGATTTAGGAACACACTGTAGGGCTGTCAGGGGTTTAGTACCTTACTAAAGGAAACGTTGCCAAGTACAATAGACTGAGAAAGTTAGGGATCAAACCAGAGATCTTCCTATTCTTAGACAAGCACTCAACCTCCTGAGCTTTCACATTTGCCCAGAAAGAGTTCTTGGATGTTCCAGATCAAATTACGAAAGCACTGAACTGGCCATCGGGCAGCAGTTAGAAAGTGCATAGAAGGAATGTCCCTGGTGAAGTCCATCGTCAGGTCTGCGGTTAAAATGCAAACATGGTTTCTGGTTTCTTTGAATTTATTTGAGCTAACAAGCATCGGTTGATCTCAGGACAATGTTATGAAGAGCTTTTTATTAGAAGGTTTGCCAACTGAAAACCCAGCGGCGTGGAACAGGGGGGAAAAGTCAGACTGATTCACAGGGTCCAGCCTACAGGGGGGGCCCTAAGGGAAATTTTCTTCTTCTTTCATTTTTTAAAAATCATTTTTTAAATAATATCAATATATGTTGGTAAATTATAAAAATCCAATGTTCTCTGGAAATACATCTGTTGAAATGTATATCCCAGCCTGCAAATAGGCTATAATCTATATCAGACACCCCCATTATCAGTGCGCATTGGTTTAGTCCGCCCTCTGGCGGACTTTTGATTGTACACTATGCGCCATAAATTTCACTCACTTCATTGTTAGGCATTAAACGCAGCAGCCGGCACATGAAAGATGTCATCAAAAAAAAAAATCAGGCTTTCAGAAAAGAAAAGAAAGGCAAGAGAGACAAAATGAAGGAAAGCAACTGCTTACTGATTTCTTTCCCAAGAAAGGTGAGGCCAAATGTCAAAATTACAGCCTACAGTAACTGATTATCCCATTCACATTCCGTTGCATACCACTGTGATACCAGCCATAGCCGTAGCCAGCTATGAGGAAAGCGAGGTCTGGACCTCGGTAATTTTCAGGGATTTTTTATTAATTTATTTTTTTAATCTCGGTTTTCGCATACACGTTTCAATTGACGTTTGTGTTGACATCACTTTCGTGAATGTGTGACTGCGTGGTACCATTTGAAAGGTCTGTTTCTGCCCTTTCCAACGGTATGTATAACATGTGTGTGCGCTCCGTAGTCGGTGAGAAAAGTACCGTCAACATAGTAGCTGCATACCAGTAATCAGTAATAGAAAAATTAGACGAATTTGACGAACGATTTCCTCGGCCACTCTGCAGTGCAGCGGCGATTGCTATATACTGACGGAAAGCTCAGCTCGAGCTCTTTAGAATGATATGATTGTTATATCGATGTCATGTATGGTTCGTGAATAAAGAAGACAGCACCTTGTTATAGCAATGCACATTTATGTAGGCTGGAGACAATTTTTCACATCTAATTTAGTAATGAATTCAATATAGCCCATAAATCTTTATAGGTTGTTTAGCAACAGCTATAGCCTACAATATGCATCTATCCATCTATATTTAACTCCATTTTTTATATTGGTTAGTTAGCCTTACTCTATGCCTGGCCAAATGGCCTTTGCTTGTACCAAACATTTGTATGCTTGCATTGGGAAATAATCAGGTTCTTTTTAGCTATGGGTTCTTGTTACATTATAATGGTTTATTTTGCTACTAGCCTCAATGTGCAACACTGCTATATATTAAAAACTATATAATTTAAAAAAAAAAAATATATATATATATATATATATATATATATATTGTAAAAATTTTGCGCGCATCATGGACCTCGCCTATTCCTAAATCCTGGCTACAGCCCTGACAGCAGCCGAAGTCAAATAATTAAAAAATAATCTCTCATTTTGTTGGCTACCACATAATTGTGAAATAGAAGCCATATTTGTCTTAAATGTATTTATTTTCATAATAACTATTAGCCTATACAAGTGTCCCAAAAGCCTAACATAGGGTCGATGTTGGTTCAAATATGCATGGTAGTGGTTGTTCCTGGGGCCCCAAATTTGGTGCTACGCCCCTGTGAAAACCAATCGCCCTTAGAGAAGAACAGGGCAAGGAGTGTGGGTGTGTCTACTCATGAGCACCGCTCCTGTTCTGCAGTCCGAGTGGAGCAGGAGCTGCTTCAGAGAATGGATAGCTGCTGTCAGACAGAGTAGAAGCAATAGATTGATACTGGAAGAGAGCAAAAGGGAGTGAAAAACAGAGGCTGAGATGGTGTGAGGAGTGGGAGACTGATAGCAGATGGTTTGTGAGCGATGGAGTCCTTTGCTCCTCTTTCTATACTTGCTGGAGAGCCTATGGAGAAATAAAAGGAGACAACGATTGATTCAAAAATGGATTTTTACCCCACAAGTGACTCTTGTGGTCCATCTCTACCGTTTGACCTTTGTTTTCTCCACTGAAACATAACCCTTTCTAAAGTGTCATATTAATTAAGGATTTGCGTATTCACATCCAGCTTTCCTTTGTATTTACTTACCAGCTTCTGACCTCCAGTGTTGTGACACGTCAGACTCACTGATAAACAGTTTGAGATTTTACAAGGTGCTTGTCTGAGACTTTTTTTAAATGTATGTTTACACAACATTCAGTGAAAACCTTCATAGAACCTTCTCTGACAGAACAGTTTGCTGGACACACCTGAACTGGGATCCGTACCTATTTTCTGAAGATTCAGGCAAATCTTCTCTTTGCTTTCTATCTCATCATGAATATTGGAAATTTGAAATAACTGTAACTGTAGGATAAGATCAGTTGTTTGCGCAGAAAGTGAAAATGATGTGGATATTACAGAGTGTAACAGACTGGGACTATGTGGGTGTAGTGATTCACTGCAGTCTGATTGCCTGTCAACCTCACAGCGACAACTAAATTTGATACACTCATACAATTTTAAAGATGCTCAGAGGTGTATTTCTCAAGTTTGGACAGAGCCACCTTAGCTGGTTCTACCTACCTTTGTCAAATCTAAATGGATTGTCTGCTGGCTCTCCCTACAACAGGGCTGAAGATTGTCTTTTAGCATTGGTTGCACTGGCGTACCTAACTTTTTCTCTCAGGTACACCACCATAAAACCTTGGGTCAACAATATTTTTCGTTGTACCTTTAGTACCAAAGTGATACATTTTAAGGGTTACCATTTTGTCGTCTCTCATGCACACACATCATAATGGAAATGACAGGAAAGGTGCAGGTTAATGTCTTTATTTGTATCACAGAACAAGCAAAATTTGCAAAAGCTCAAAAAGTCCAGACAGTTGTTCACAGCATTGGATAAACCTAAAATTGGGGAGGGGGGAACAAAAAAAACCCCCATTACTAATGAGTTTTTATTCTTATGAAGGCCCACTTAATTCAGACTATTTTTCTACCACAGTCATCAACAAATGGTCTGTGTAAACACCTGGTCTGAAGATGTTTTTCATCTTCTGAATGAGCTGTGTCTGAAGCAACACCAAAGCAGCTAAACACAGGACTTCAAGTCTGTGTTGCACTTTAATGGACAGAGAAAATGTGCTTATCCCATTGCTGTTAAGAGTACCTTCTCTTTGCTTGATGATTTATCTCCATGGATATATTTTCAGGAACATATATTTTTTTCTCTGACGACTGATAAGCACTGATTAAGTTCTCTTCTGCCTGACACTGAAACTCTGCAGGGAGGGAGAGCACTTTGTTGGTCTTAGTTTCTCTGAGCATCTTAATTCTGAATATCGATGCTCCTACAACAAATGCCAAAGGCTCTGGTCTCATTCTTTGCATTAGATGCAGTGCATCACACTGGACATTTTAAGTATCTATGTCACAGAAGCTGTGTCAACCAGTCTTTCTGAAATGCATATATATTTGGCCTTTTTATTTTTAGACGGCTCTGAGTCACACCCTCCAATGCTTGGCAAGGGTAACTGTCACCAGAGACAGATGAGATGGATGGGTTAACAGTTACATCCGCTGATGGTATGAGGTGGTATCATCACATAAAAATGATTTCCCTTAATCTTGAGTTACCAGTGGCTAGAATATGTTTTTATTTAACTAGTTTCTAATCTATGTTGCTCTAAGAGAGTAGCACGGATCGCCGTTTTCCAAAGCACACAAATCAATTCAGAAGAAAATGTGGTAGAGCCAGTTAGAGGTGATAGTCTGCCCCCCCTGGACCTTTGATTGGTTCTGACCTTAAAATTCTTCTTCTATGAGTTTGGAGGGAAAAACACATACATAGAGATAGACATGCAAAGAAAAGTGGTTTAGAATAAAACAACAGACCGCTAAATGTTAGGTGCACCAGTACAGCAAAGGAAAAAAAGTTGGCAGCACTCCCTCAATGTTTGGTTGCATTCTGGAGCCCTGTGAAAGAAAATACTCTTTTATGTGAGGCTCTTCATAACATAGAGGTTAAAAGAGCAGGGAGGAAAACTTGCTGGCTCTGTACCATTTAACATTCTCCACTAAAATTTCTGCATCTTCTTTGTTCACACAAACAAATATCAAATGTTGCCTTTTAACACCCACTCAATTCCTCTGTATAGCACCATTATTTGGTTGGCAAGCAAGTGTAAAAGACTGTGCTTGGCTGTTATTCACCATTTTCTATTTGTGGGCAGATTGATTAAGAATATGTGTTAATCATTGATTTACAGAGGAGTGGGTGACAAACTTAACATTTGTTCATTAAATCTGGCAGCCAGTTTAAATTATTTCTCTTCTCCAGTCTTCATGCTAAACAAAGCAAATTCCCTTTAGGTTACAGATCCATAGTCAGTGCACAGGCTTATGCATTTCATAATGTGAGAATTCTTAAAATTTAAAAATAAATCTCTGAAATGGGTGCATTTCATCACAGATATTTACATTTAACATGGGGTGTGGTGAGATGCGGCGTGGCGTGGAGATAGGACACGGATGCAGATATTCCAAAAAACAAACTTGATTTATTTTACAGAACAAAAGACGCGGCTGACCCGGATACAAAAAAAATTAACTCTGGAAAACCTTGGCAAAAAACAAAACTTGACTAAAGCTGGGCATACACTGTGCGATTTTTTCAATCGCGGTATTCAGCTGCTGCTCATACTATACGAGTGAATCGCAAGGGTTAAAACGTCGCAGCTCATGATTCCTGTTCTCACACTGTACGACCCGATGGTCTGATGCGATCTGGCTGCTCACACTACACGACACGTCGGACTCGGTCGCCGGTTGCTGCCATGCTGTTCTGTTGTCTTCTTCTTCTTCTGGTGACAATTTTCTCTTCCGTATCTATGTTCGCGCATGCTAACAGAGAGTCTCTATTATAAAGGGCTGTGATGCTAATGTGACAGGATGAGGTAAATCGGCTCGTGCAACTGCTTCAACTGTGCGAGAGCCTCACGAGGGGCGACCAGGATTTCAAACAAGTTTGATTTTCATCCGATCGATCGGGAGGTGGTCGGGAGGGCTTAATCGTTTGTCGTTACCCCATGTATACTACACGATGCGAGACGCACGATTGAGCCAAAACTCGGCCCGATCTCCAAAATAGTCGCACGAGTGAAAATCTTGTCGATATCGGGCCAAAAATCGCACAGTGTATGCCCAGCTTAAGGCTATGAAAACACAAGAAACCTGACATGGTCAAACCTGATGTTGGCACGGGTAGCTGTGACATGGGATTAATGAGGATCTGGCGCTGATGCATGGGAAACCTGGAAACTAAATACTGAGGGAGTGATTGTTGAGTGAGTGCAGCTGAGGAGAAAACAGGTGTTGTGAGTGAAGGTGATGGCAGTGCAACAGAAACTATGGGAAACATGGAAAAAACTAAATACTAAGCAGGAACTTGAAAACTAACAAAACTAAAACATGAGAGAAGCCTAAAACATGGTAAAACTAAAAACTAAACAGGAACTAAAAACATGACCAAAACTCACAGACATGACAGAGGGAATGTTCTCCTCGTGTGTAATTCATTTGAATTACAGACGGAGATGTTGTTAGAACATTGATGTTCAAGGCATGGTACCATTACTTTTAATGAAACCTAGGACGGACCTGGAATCTGCCGTTATAATAGTAGTTATTTGAAAAAAAAAAAACAGCCAACTTGATTTAATTTTTACACTTTTCTGTACAATGTTGTGAAGTGTTTCAGAGTAAGATATTAAACTAGACAAGGTGTATTAATACGAGAGTAAAAACATATACGCAAAAGTGGAAGGAGTCTCACAGTAATGCACCAAATACACCAAATTTGCATTGGAGCCTTATGCTAACTTTCCCATCCATCCATTTTCTATACCCGCTGAATCCGTCGGTCGGGTCGCGGGGGGGCTAGAGCCTATCCCAGCGGTCATTGGGCGAGAGGCGGGGTACACCCTGGACAGGCCGCCAGTACACAGGACACGCTCACACTCACTCCTAAGGACAATTTTAGAGACATCAATTAACCTAACCTGCATGTTTTTGGACAGTGGGAGGAAGCCGGAGTACCCGGAGAGAACCCACACATACACGGGGAGAACATGCAAACTCCACACAGAAAGGCCCCAGCCAGGAGTTGGCTAACTTTCCCTGCTTGACAAATTAGACCCATCATGTGAGCATTTTCTGCAGCTTTAACAAAACAACATCAGCCGTTTTGAATCCATTGTTATTTGCATTCATGTTAAGCATCTTACACTCTTCTTAGAAAGGGAATGTGCAGAGTTGCATTGTGATAAAGTGGTTAGCACTATTGTTGTTGCCACAGTTGTGGCGTTAATGTGTGGAGTTTGCATAAATATCTTTTTTTTTTTTTTAACTGGCTGCTTAGGTTTCCTAATTTTTTCTCTTAGTCCCAGGATGAACTACTGACCTGTCCAGTTTGCCCATTTTCAGTTGGGATAGGCTCAGGCCCCTGTGACCCTGACCAGTATAAAGGGAAGTATAGAATAAGAATGGATGTCAGGTATAAAATTAATACTTATTGTAACTTGCTGCACGACATCAAGAACTGTTGTGTGTTCATTTGCTATTTACTACCCACTGAACCCTGTCATAGCTGAAATTAGATATGACATGTGTGGGGGAGGCAAAGAAGAAAAGGGATTTGGAAGGTCAGGCGGAATTAAAGACCTCGTCACCTACCAGAAAGAAATCCAACAAGGCTTAAGAGTTAGAGAGTTTAAATATTTATAGAATGTTGCTGTTGAGGCACAGTTCATGAATACATTTTCCCTCAAATAGTTTTTGTCAAAGGAAAGGTCTTCTTTGATTGAAGTAAAGCTTCAAACTCAAGCATGGTGAAGCTCTGATAGTAAATTATGAAATGTTTGGATGATCAAATAAGAGACAGTCCAAGAAATTTTGTTAGACAGTTTTGAGTGTACCCCCATATGTGCATGTTTCAGAATGAATTGATTCTGAAAGCCACCATCAGCATGAGGATGTGACCAGCTGATACAGCAAGTCATGAACAGCAATGGCAAAATTGATTCTACTTGGTAATGGGGGCTGTGCTCCTGGGCTTTCAGTGGACAAATGAATAAGCATTAGGCAAGCATAGAGGGAAGAGGTGAGTTTTATACCTTGTCTGGGTCAGCAGGACTCATCCCAGGTTCCAGGTAAACTCTCCCAAACCTGTTCCATGAGTGGATTGAGGGCTCTTTGGTGACAACTATTTTCCAACAAACAAAATGCACAGGTGCATGTTCCAGTAGAAGCAGAGAGAGAAGCCTGCTTTGTATAGCCATTTTGTCCATGCATGATTTTGTAAACCTCTTTTAACAGATGTGTAATCTGTTGAATGATAATGTTTGTTTGTCAGAAAGACACAGGTCGGTAAAAATATGGCAACGCAAAACTGAAACAGGAAATAATCAATTAATTTAATCAAATGCACCCAGGCTGTTTATACCCATCCGTCGAGCTTTGAGAAAGCACTGCATGGAACTACACAAAGTACGACTGGAGTACAGGGTGGTAAAATTTACATCTCTGGAGGATATGATAAATAATACACAAGAGAAGGTGGAACATGAAAGATATTGTTTTGCTGCAGGGTATCAAACAACGGGAGAGCGGAAGATTTATGCGCTGGAAAATTGGTTCCATCGAACGTCATACAGTGCATGCTTGTAAAACATCAAATGTCTTTGTTTTTTATTCAGATTTCTGTGTGTGGGTTGGTGGAAATGGTCAATGTCTCACAGCAAGTGTATTCTAGCTTTAATGTTTTCATCTTGAAGACCTTTGTGTGTCATGAAAATAACAAAACAAAACTACAAGAATTGGAAGCTGGAACAACCAATAAAAAAAAAAAAATAATAATAATAATAAAGCTATAAATACTGTGAATATTTACTATAATCAATGATTATTCTTAAAATGAAATAAACCCTACATATAGAATAAAAATTGCTAACACTGCGTAGAATCAAGAGCACAAGCTGAAATAATGAAAAGGTAAGAAATCCAACTAGCCCACATTTTCTAATGTATCTCTATTGTTTTCAAAGAAAATAAATGTATTTGTCTCATCATGGGAATCCCAAAGGTTAATGTATTTTTTCTATATTTCTGCAAATTTTGATTTAAAAAAAAAACATTTTCTGATGATCAAAAGTATTTATTTTTTTAGAAATAGCACCAAATCTTAAAAAAAAAAAGTCAGTCCTGTTCTTTCAATCAGTAGTAAAAAGTCAAGTGTGAGTTTGTGGATGTGTGGCATTGCAAGAATTAAGAAGAATTAAATTCTGCTTACCTCAGAAGAATAGTTGTTCTCACATCATCAATGCTCATTCAAGTGGAAAATGTTACGGAACTTTCTCTGTTTGGACAATTGAGTAAGACAGTGCAAGGCATGAAAATTTCAGTGAAGCAGCAAAGGAGTTATGCATAACTTCTAACCTCATGTTCCATGTTCCATGAACCTGGACAAAAGGTGGAAACCACTCATGGCTTTGAGCTTAACAAAAATAATGAATTATTAAACTTAGAAAAAGATGCAATCAATAGTCAGTATGTAGTGCGGCATGGATGCGGGTGTGTGTTATGAGTGAAAGTGTGTGTACAAAAACCTAAACCCAAACAACTAAACAACTAAACAAAGAAACAAAGGCCCCAAAAACCCAACAGGTTGTGCTGGAGGTCCAACCCGGCCCGAGTGCAGAGAGAGAGTAGCTTCCCATCGCCAAGCCTTTCTGCTCTGACCTGGGTAGCCACACCCAGCCAGGTGCCAGCCATTAACCATGACGAGCTGGCAGTAGGCCCTGGAGATTCCTCTATCCATCACATTAACTAAAGGCTTCTCTCACATTTACATCAGTTTGCATCTGTCCATCAGCAGGAGAACCCTGAACAGCAACGGGATGCATAGCAAGGTTGTTTCCTGTCTGCAGTTTACCAAAGATTACACTGTCACTCCAGAACGTTGTTGGAAATATATTTTGTAGACATAAGAGACCAAATTAGCACTTTTAGATTTAAATTAAAAATGTCATGCTTTGAGAAAAGACAACATTGCATTTCTGCATAAAAACCTGAAACCATTTGTAAACACGGTAGCATCACGGTTTGCACCTGTTTAGTTAATTTGGTTCTGGATGGCTTTGCATCATAGGTGGTCCACTTGATTTGAACACCTGTTAGACACCTGTCCCTTTCTCAAAAGAAAGGGAGTCATATCGACATCAAAAATACTATACGGAGTAGCTGCATATGACAAAGAGCATTTACAGAAGAAAAATGTAATTCCGCACAGTTATATGCACAGTTTAATTACAGTTACAGCACGACTTGGCCAGTTTATTGGACCACTGTCCGTGTTGTCGTGGACTGTATGAGAAAAACCTTCAAGACATTCTGCTGCTTCCAACTTTCTCGTGGGAGATCACCATGTATGTAAGTGTAGCTGAATTCACTGCACAGATGTTTTCTTTCAGTAACTTGAATGTTGATTTTGTCCGATGACACGGTGGTTATAAAATCAGGATTTGATAAGAGTAAAGCGACAGTCTGGAAACACAGATTCTGATTAGTTTTTCTGTCTGACAAAAGAAATAGTAAAATGTGTGAATGAGAGCATTTTCATTTGGAATTCTGCTTCATTTTTATACAGTTCTGTTTTACTTTTACAATAAAGATGGGACCCCAGTACACGTATACAGCCCCTTTAAACAAGAAAACATTTGAGTGCAATTGAGCGCATAAATTCAGGATTAATTTGAACCATAAACTGCGATGTCTGTGTGTCTCGTCTGGTTTTAACAAAAGCTCAATTTTGTACAATTTCAGTTGGAGTAACATGTACGCATTTATTTTAAAAGTCTGTTTTCGGTCAGACTAACACCATAATTCAGCTTTTTTAGTGTCATGTAAACATGCTCGGTGTTACGAAAAGGGGAAGTCAAAGTGATGTAGAAATGTTGTTGTTTGACTATGAGCTGTTCATGTTGATCTGTACAAAGAAATTAGCTCAAATCTTCCAACCTAAGGAGCAGGATTGATCAGTAGTTACAAGAAACAAGTAACTAAAATTACTGCGGCACAATTTGGCAGTACAAGACACTGAATGCAAAGGTTAACAATGATTTATCACTAATATTTATATATAAATTGATCGTTTTAGTTATTAATAAGTGTCCAAGCATAACATATGTATGTCTATATATATATATATATATATATATATATATATATATATATATATATATATATATTTACATCTAAAAAAAATTATATATATATATATATTTTTTTTTTTCTTTGGTTTCTTTTTATCACCTCAGATCTTTAAATATGTAATGATTTTGGACATATTTATGCTAATAGATACATTTTTGTTGGAAAAATGTCTTGTGAACAGATCACAGGTGAATGTAACAGGACTCCATTGTGTAACTGGCAGTTTGCACATTACTGTACGTATCAAATTAGTAACCTTTTGATAGAGGAAGATCCCTGCAGACCGATCTATCTACTGTAGATGGATTGTGTTTGAATAATACATGTCAAATTAATTAATAAATCATTAATGTCAGTGTTGAATCATACGGAGATCAGATTTTCACTCTGAGCCAGATAACAACCCAATGTACAAGAACCACAGACTTTGAACTTTGAACAGTCTACATGATCTTTTCCGATGGTTTCCTCATCTAACTCACATACATGAACACTTTATATTCCTTTGCGGATTGAGCTAACATTCATCAGGAACAGTTAATTAGCTGCTCAGCTAAAGCACAAGCAGCATGTCGATAGAATGTTAATTCTCTGAGATTAGACGCTCATGCAGACTCACTCTTTTCTTCACTACAGTGTAAACCAAAACTAAGGCAATCTTCCAGCTGCTGTTAGCCTAAATGCTGACACTGACGTGACCTTCCAGCCACCTGAGATGCTCAAAGGAGCATTTCTAATATTTTTCAAAGAAAATTTTCATGCTTATAACAACAACTTATTCCAATTAAAAAGAAATTAAAGATGAATAAAAACAGATGGAACAGCCTAAATATTAATATTTATGAATTCATTCTTAATCATAGTAAGCATAAACTTTTTCCTTATTTATGGCGGACTCTTTTATGCTACACACTTGCCTGGTATCAAATTCCCATGGACCAGCGTGTGGTGTGGAATATTTCGTGAATGTTGCTGTTTATATTGTCAATTTAATGGATCCACAACCCAGCAGATCAAACCGATATTTTGTCAAACTCTTTTTTCATCCAGCATATGAACAGGCAACATGTTAAAAGCAAAATAAACAATGCAATAAAAAATGGATTTTTTGCTCTTTGGTTTTTTTTCCCAGTGGAAACTTTATGTTATTCATCACAATAAGTTTGTCTTTGAATCAAGGCAAATGTGCCAGGACCCATTATATAACTGACAGTTTGCACATTAGCTTATTAATGTACTTACTGAATAAAAAAAACAACTGTGGCCCCGACAATTGAAATAAGAATATTAGGTTGTTTATTCATGTTTATGAATTCAACGATTTATTTATTTTTGCCAGAACTGTAAACCAAATGGAGTCATACGCTCTCTCAGAAACCTGAAGATCTATTTTGTGTTTTATGCTGCAATTTGTTGATTTTGCTAACCTGTGTTTGCCAACAAGCTAACGTTAACCTGCTGTAAAACTCACAATGATAAAACTAAAAGTAAGTGAAACAGAGTCTTAGAAAAGGGTCAATAATTGTACAGATTTCAGCGTGGAACCTTTGCTGTTTCTTTTCAACCTTTAAAGACTTCAGGTAGTTTGAAGTGATTTCACAGTTGAGAATAAAGCTGGACAGAAATTTCACATTCTCCACATCATCCCGTCACCCCCCTTTTGCAGGTCATTTCCAACCACCAGTCCACTCCTGCATGTATGAGAAATACCGGCCACAGTTCATCACCTAGTTCCACTGCCACTTACAAGAAGACATTAAACTTTCACCAAACGTATACATTTTTAAATCCAGGTTAAAAGCATTTCTTTTCTCATGTGTCTATGCATGAAATCTGCACGGTATCTTTTAACTTATCTTGACTGTTGCTTGTTTTTAAATTCATTTAAATGATTTTATTTGTTTCTCTTTATATTCTTTTATGTATTTTAATGCTTCTTCCACTCCCTGCTGCAATGCTTTTATTTTATGTATAGCACTTTGAATTATTTGTACATGAAATGTGCTATATAAATAAATTTGATTTGATTTGATTTGATTTGATGTGATGTTTTCAGTCAAGCATTCTTTAATTCATGTATCAAATTTCACTCTTTCCTCATTGCTACCCCTCCCTTCATGCTCTGGCCCTGTTGATAGGTAGAAGAATGATATAAGATGTGTCCCAATCATATTTCAATGTTTAGGTACAGTGTAATACCTTAAAGAATAGTTGCTTTAGTGTATCATGTGAAACATAATACTTTGATTTATTTGACACGGCCAGAGCTCATTGCTCACCAGAAAAATTACTGGTCCAGGGTCAGTACTCTAATCTAATTTTTCAGTTTTTCTTGACTAGCTCTTAAAACAGCAGCCGAAAATAATATTTCATGATATGCATCAGGAATGCTTTTTGGTCGATCTTAATATAGCTCAATTACATTAGGAGTTATAGCATAAGCACGGACTTTATTTAGAGAGCTATACACAGAGCTGTACTTTTTACTAATTAGTAGTCAGAGATGGATGGGGATCAATACACTGCCCTGACATTTGCAACAGACTGGCCCTTATTTCAGACCCAACATCAACTCTACCCAAATGTTAACATTAAAAGCTTGAGATAAAAAACATTTGGACTGACTAGAATTCTTAAATTTAAGACAGAACACCAACAGAAACCACACAGAGTGTGCATCGGCTATGGCTAATGTATGGCAACAAAAAAAAACAGCAGCAGATGGATAGATTACAACATGACTTGCTCCACTAAAGACACACTCAGCACAAATAAATAGCTTTATCATAAAGGTACAGCACATAATGACATAACAGCTCCATCAAATCATGAAAAAACTGTTGCTGTTGCCTCACTGTACAGTAAAATGAACTGAATAAATAACTGAATGTGTCTAGCTTCTTGCATTTATGAATCTTTTATGAATTGACTCATCACAGGAGTCAATTTCCATCTCAGAGGCAACAAAACTTTTGCTGGAATGTGCAATTGTTTACACCAGTTTAATTTAGTCAAACACGAGCTTAAGAGTATAAAGTCATAATGGTGCCACACAACATGATAAAAGGTTTTACTAAAAGAAGAAAAAAACGGTGTCCTACTTTAAGGCAAAAGAGAAAAAAATGACATATTTAGCAAACTGATGGCTACAACTTTAGCTCAAGGAGCATGTCTTTGTTCATTAAGCTATGTTAGGCAACTTTCTTTACTGTGTAAAATGTGACTTAAATGAAAAGATGACAAAGCCAGAGGTTAGCTGTTTACTGGCTGGTTTTGCTGATTCATCTTCCAGCTGAGTGACTTATTTTCAGCCAAGTTGCTAATCACACTGTGGCAAAACGATCTCATGAAAGATAGTAGAAAGCACACATTGGACTATGGAAAAAACTTGTAGCAATTCTGCAATAAAGGCCTAAAAATTGTACAATAGCTCAATTGTCCTTCCTCAGTTTTCTACTCCAATACAGCTGAGTGCCACCGATGATGTTTCCACTTCTGTCTCGATGTGAAGACACTGACGCTGGCGATGATGTTGACAGCTGCCAATCTTAAATAGGACAAAACCATGTAGGGGGAAGGAGGGGTTAGAGGGTGAAAGCAAACGAGTCCTTTAATTTCTGTGCTGCTGCAGTAACTTACTTTTCTACTTTGCTTCCACCTACTAACGGTTACAGTTAGGAGTTAAAAGTACATGGTCAGGGTTAGAAAACTCTACACTGACATAGACTACAGTTTAATTAATTGATTACAGCACCTGTAATGTGACACAACGCTACACTACTCCGAATTTTTTCAAGCCTAAATTGTGAAATTGTTCAAACTACTTCACAATTGCTTCTATTGTGCAATTTTTCTGGTGAGACTGGAGTGTGTGCAGCTCAGTAACTTTTGGCTTCACTTTTTCATAGTGGCAGGAAATGATGACCATCATAAAGTTACCATCTTTATAAAGTTATATTTTAAAAAAGTCATTATAGTCTGCTGTCATCTAAGATTTACTGACGTTTGACTTAATATGTGGAGGGAGCTAGAACTCAACAGAAGAGGCCATGTGATTCAGGACACGAAGAAGCAAATCAGTTGATCTGTGAAATAAGCTCTCGGTCAGTTAACTGCACCACTGTGGGGGAAAGCAGTATCATGAAATACAACCACTTAGGACAGTAAATACCCATTGTAAAATAAAGCTAACTTTTTAAAAACTAAATATTTAAAAAAATTAAAGCAGCTATATTTAGAATAGAAGATTAAACTATTTCTTGATTTACAAAATGTCTAATAAATACGGCTTTGGAAAACTATAAATATAAACTACATTTAAAGTATAACTGGTCACAAATCAGTAAAATTAAAACCTGAAGTTTTTCCTTCCTGTGCTGAAAATATCCAAATCCTGGCATGCACCTTTTTTCTAATATGATTTCCATTTTCATCTAATTTTCCGAATGGATTAGTTTTACTTAAGCTCTCAACCCTGAATAAGAGCCAATCAGTGAAGCTATCTTAATAAGGTCCCACTTAAAAAGATCTAAGTCATATGTTCTGAATCACACCAATGACAGTGTCAGTGTAATACATGTAATACATGGCAGTCAGAAAGAAAAAAAAAACCTAAATAGATTGACAGTAATGAAGAATGCAGTCATGCACTCTGGCAGTCCTCAGAGGACAGTTGCAGAGATGTCTTTATTTGATCTTTTCAAATGTGCTCAAAGCAGAGAAGTAAACATTTGTTCTTTTAGAAAAAGACAGAGGTTTGGTGTAACATGAAAATATTTCAGAGCATTAGTCATTATACAAACAAAACATCTTATCATATTGATACATGTGTGATAATAGCCGCTTTCGGACTGTAGGAACCTTTGGCAGTTCTAGTAACCTTTTAATCCGCGGGGCCGTTTTCTCCCGTGTTCGGACATACAGGAACTCGGGGCTTTCTCCCTTAGTTCCTATAACTATTTAGCTCCTTCTCCGAGGTCGGGTCTTTTCATAGTTCTTATAGAACTAATCTAACGGAGGTGTGTGGTGGTCGGTAGCTACGCCCCATGTCATGCTATCACAGCTGAAATGTTTCCTCATATGACACAGACACAACCGGCGGGTGTTTAATAAGTTAAACTTACACTGGTCTCATTTGTCTGCAGCGCTCTGCTCTCCTTTCTTCCTTCATGAAATGAAAAAGTATCGTCTCCTGACTCTCTCTGTGAGCTCTTCCAGCCTCGATATTAGACGCCTGATGTGATTGTCCATGATTAATATCACCATCATGCAGACCATGAACACAGTGGCCTCCCCACTCTCCATATTAGCTTCTTGGTGGTGTTTTTTCTACTCTCCTTACTTTTACCGTTTTGTTTTGTGTTTGAATGTAGCGCTAAACGGCTAACGGCTAACACGTCACTGAAGCAGACGGCTGCGCGCGCCGCATCAGTCCCTATCAGGTCCCGACTCATGTGCGAATGCAGACTGAAACAGTTCCGCTGGGGAAGGATAGTTATCAGAACGAAATTCGAGGAGGGTAGTTCTGATAACTACTTTCTTAGAACGGTCTGTCCGAAAGCGGCTAATGAGGCACCACACAACAATACTGGACTCTATTCAGTTATTTACACAAGAAAAAAGCATCATTCCTTCTGGCTAGAAAGATGAAAATCACGGCTGTATAAACATTTTCATGTCTTTGTGGCCACGATATGAACGCGTTTGTGTGTTTTTTATCTGTGTGCGAGCAGCAGACATAGGCAAGCAACGAGGTGTTTGGTTTTCACTCAGGATTTAAGAGAGAGGAAATTTCTGTGACAAAAAAATAGAATTAAGAGTATAGACACTTGACCAGAGGGAATCCAGCCTGAGAAAGCAGGCGGGTACTCACACAAACTCACACACGCTCAGACAATAAATAACGGACAGTTGCAATAAGATGCAGTAAGCCCTCCAGCTCCCCTTATCAGAACACAGGTGCACACGTTACACAGTTTGTCTCGTCTTTTCCTTTCACACACACACACAAACTTGGGCACACAGTGAATGCCTCAGTGGGTGCCCATATACCTCTACAGTTATGTATCCCATCTGTTTTCTCAGTGGGATAAAGACAGTGTAAATGCATGCCTGGAAAAAGACATTCCCTGTGTTACCACTCTGCTTTATGCTCACCAGAAACTGTGTCCTGATGACATGTTTGTACTGCAGCTCCCAGTTTAGATTCTTCTCAGCATCACTCAAGGCATTTAATCAGATATATGACTTTGTGGTTTATCAAGATGGTTCATTATGTTTTTTTTCTTTTCTTTTTTGGGTGAAAAAGTTTTGCTACTTAAACAGTAAGCAAGGAGCCCCTTTGTCCCATTGGTCCGTATGTTGTGTGACGTATAGAAAGATGAAGAAAAACCAACAAAGAGACAGGGAGAAAAAATGAATACTATTATCATTACAAGCAACAATTTTTCACGGAGATTGTCAAGGACTTCGCATTATATTCAATGAATTTGGTGTGATTACAAATAACAGCGTCTCTGTAAACCCAAGTATCTCCTACAAAGTTCATCCAAGCACAGCCACTGTGGCAGCCGTGCATCACAGTAACTGTAAGGAGTCATTTACCTTATTCAAACGAAGAGGGAAGAAATCAGTGGGGAGGAGAAACGAGCTGATCACTCATCAGAGTCCAAAGCAGTCTGAAAGGCAGAAGATTTTAACTTGCTCTGTGGATATTATCAGTTTGTCCTTGTAATTTAATCCCCCTTTTTTTCTGTTCTGTTTCGTGTCCCTTCATTTCTAATGCAATCCCTGAAAGTGAGGGTGTGAAAGCAACACAGCCAGCACTCAATCAAATCACTCAGAATATTTCATCTCATGTCTGCAGGGTAACAGGCCTTTTGCAAACCCAGTCATGCAGGAACCCCTCAAAAAGAGCGTTTCCATGACTTACAGAGGATCTTCTGGAAGGCTCTGCGGAAGTCCTGGTTGAAGATGGTGTAGATGACTGGGTTTAGTGAGCTATTACAGTACCCGATCCAG
Organism: Odontesthes bonariensis; assembly: GCF_027942865.1. NCBI lineage: Eukaryota > Metazoa > Chordata > Actinopteri > Atheriniformes > Atherinopsidae > Odontesthes > Odontesthes bonariensis. The sequence goes on along the minus strand of NC_134509.1, from coordinate 26,848,861 downwards.
AAAAAGAATTTGAATAGAGTGTCAGGGATCTTACATGGCTCTCTGCAGATTCCATACAGGCTGTAAGAGAAGAAGAACGGGAACCAGCACACAACAAATACACCCATGACAACAGCAAGGACAAAGGTGAAGCGCTTTTCACGAGCCGCAGAGACTTTCTTCCGATTGACGGTGCTCCTACGTTTGCGACGAGATGAGAAGAGTTCCATGGATTTTGAACTGGAACGTGACTTCCTGCTGGAGTATTTTGAGGCGGAGCTGCTCTTTCGGCTGGATTTGCGGTCTTTCTTGTCTTCCTGGTGATGTTTTGAGGAACTGGTACTTTTTTTAGGCTTCTCGTCTGATGAGCTGCTCTCTTCAAAGTCATCATCGTGGTCAGTTGGTGGATGTTTTGGCTCATTTGGTAAAGGGGATCCAACTGCCTGCTCTTGGCAGTGTCCATTGTGGCGTTCCTGATCTTTCATACTCCCTCCTGGGGTAGACTTTAAAGACCCTCGTATGCCTGGTTCATTTTGGTCCATTCCATTCTCCAGAGGAGAATCCATATCCCTCTTCTTCTCTGACAATGTCCTAGTTCTGGTTTTTGCCACTTGGTAGATCCGAATGTAGACCAAAATCATTATAACACATGGGGCAAAGAATGATCCAATGCTGGAGTAGAGGATATACCAGGTCTCGTCATTCAGCATACATTGGGGACTGGCCTCACTGCTGCTCCTGTCCATTGATATCAGTGGAGGGAAGGAGATTATGGCTGAGATCAGCCAGACCACCACAATCATGCCTTTCACTCGTTTAGGTGTTCTCTTTAAGTTATACTCTACTGCCTGTGTCACTGACCAATACCTGTCCAAGCTAATTGCACACAGATGAACAATAGAAGAGGTGCAGAATAAAACATCCAGAGCCAGGTAGAAGTCACACAAGATTTTGCCAAAATACCAGAAGCCCATGAGTTCATTTGCCAGAGAGAATGGAATGACCAGAGTGGCCACCAGTATGTCTGCACTGGCCAGGGAGACCAGAAAGAGGTTCTGGGGAGGTTTAAGAGCTCTGCTCGTTAAAACGGCGATAACAACTAAGACATTACCGACTATTGTAAATAAAATAAGAAAGCTGACAAGTCCAGCCAGACCCCAGATAGCAAGCTGACCGTACTGGCTCTCAGATGTGGAATTAGAGGAGGTATTCTCTGCTGCTATCCTGTCCTCAAAGGTGGAGTTATTCAAGAAATCCATATTCATTCAATGTATGACTTTCAAATAAATCAAATGTGCGTTCATATGCTTACGAGATATCTTATAAAGACTTGAGCGCATATTTCACCACAGAAATTTCGCTACATCAAATTATAGTCTCTTCTCTTCCCCACCTGCAATCTTCCACATCCTGCATGTAAGACTCTTCTTTGTTTAAAAAAAAAAAAGATTGAGAGGAAAGGGTCCCATATGCAAGTATTTTAAGTCCTTATTCCAAAATGCGCAGACTGCATAGTAGTCAAATTTCCAGGATTAAAAAGCGGCTCTCTCCTCACCGCGTCCTCCATCCCGACTGCGCCCGCATCTCTCCACCTCCGCCTCCCTGCCTAGTCCTGAGAGAGATTTGTAAGAACCACGTGTCAATTCTTCTTCTTTTTTAAAAAAGAAGAGAAACAACAAGCTGGGACCTGCTCCACCCCGGAGGAGAGACGAGAGCGTTCATTGGAGGAAAATAAAAAGAAGCATGTGAATAAGCAAGAAAAATGAAAACAGTTGTAGTTAGAGCTGATATTATATTAGGAAAAGCAAGATCAAATCAGTGTAGACTGCTGCTTGTTTAGTGTGAATCCAGTTAATCGTAAATGTCTCTGCAAACAGCCCATCACAGAATATCTTTACTGATATGATGTTTTGAATGTCGATCATTATATTCGGAGCATAGCCTTCTCGTTGCTGTCAAAAAGCAAACGGACAGTTGCTAAGTCCCGCACCAAGGACAGTTCGCTCTGCTCCGTCCTTCTGTGCACACACTGGAGGTCAGTATTGTTACAGCCAGCTCCGGAGGGACACACTTGGAGATACACACCTACTGTAGGCATATGATTAGCGATCTTCTTAGTTACCTAAACGAGCCTCGGGTATCCCAAATATGGCCCTGTGTGAAAAAGAAATGCATGTCAGACTTTGCAGTGGGAACTTTGTATTCCCTACACCCTCCTTCTGTTAAATTGTGTGTTTATGTTGTGGTAACCATGTTGATAAAAGGATTACTGGATTAGGTGGTACAGCATGTTCTGACGAAGGTGAGAAGTATTCTGCCTTTGTGCATCTGATGCTTTTTATTTTGACGGGATGCAGTGCAAACAAATATCAATATAGGGTAATATACTATCATGATTTCGTCCCCTTGGTGATGCAGTTGAATTCCCATGGACTAAGACATCCGTATTATCTTTTTTTTTTTTTTTAAGTATAACGTTTCTCATAAGAACACATGTGCATTCACAGTTTCCACACAGGCACTCGGAGCAATCTCAACCCTCACTTTCTCTGTCTGAGCCTCACTATAAACCTCTCTAACACACACACACACACACACACACTTGGAGGCTTTTTTTTTTTTTTTTACAGGTGGTGCTCTCTGCCAAGACTTTTTAAGTTAAACCCAAGTTCTCTAAAGTGTAGAAAAGCTGTGTGAAAAGTATTTGGTGTTCCTTTCTGCACCCTGCTCTTCCTCACCCAGTCTACTTTGGGTGGTGTTTCCCTTTGGAGGAACCCTGTCTCTTCTTTGAAGTACATCCTGGTATTAAGTTCCTGGACCAGTGTGCTTATGGACCGTGTCTCCCAGCTAAGTACCTGTCATTAATCACAGAGCGCTCAGGCATACTGAATTAAAGAGCAGCCACAGCCACAAGAAACGCCTGAGTCCAAACTGATCTACATCAAGGCTATGACGTGAAATGAAGAAAGCTCAGCTGCCTGTGGCAGTTGGACCAGCCTCACCCATTCCCAAAACACGTCGTTTCTTCTCCTGCTGCCTTTGTAAAGCTAACGGCAGACTGATGCAGTGAGGATGTACTCTAAGCTGTTTCTGAACTGACAGGCAATCCTTGATGTGGTCATTAAGTTGTATCCTAGGGCCACCGCTCTTATATATACACTGTATATAAGTGTGTTAATAAGCAGTCTCAGCTATTATGAAGCCCTTTTCTTGTTTTTCAACATAGAGCTCTCCTTCAAGGGAATAAGTTAGCTTTTAGTGCAACTAGCCAGGAGCCTACGTTTGGATCTCAAGGAAACTACTGATTATTTTTATCTCTTAAAATCAAGGCTTTGTACTTTTTCTCCATAAATTATCATTCATTTTGTGCTGTTTCTTTAGTTTTTTTTTCTCGTGGTCCAGTCTCAAAGCCTTGCCCTTGTTTGTACTCTTTTTCTTGCGTTGCGGTACTCTGCACATTTGTTAAAGTGCTACAATACAGCACTTGTGAAATGAAAATATTGGAGGTGCCTAGAGCATTTAATAAGGTGGAAGAGAGAGGCAAAATGAGCCTCATAGAGTTTCTAAAGCTGAATTATGGATGATGTGTTCTGAGAAGTACATGTTCAACTTTTACAGCACATTAAAATCTAATGCAGTTACTGGGCTTCATCACGTAATCAGTGTGTCATAAATGCTGGAGGACATTGCTGGAGGTGTCTACCTGATCTTAACTCTGTTCACAAATGCAAAACAAGAGTACAAAATACTTTCAAGTCAGCCACGTGATAGCAAAGGCTAATAAGAAATCAGAACTGTTAGCCTGAAACAACCACTTCTAATTTTTCAGCCCCCTCTAATGTGCTGTGGTTTCCTCATAGGCTTCCTTTGTAATGTAGGCTATGTTATCAGCTGATGACAGTGACAAATGGCAGTGTTACCTGGGCAGACAGCAAAAGAGCCAAGAGCAAATAGTTCAGCTCTGGGGAGATTCTCTTTAGCTGGCACCATCTCATGGATCAGAATGTGCTTCTTTTCTGGTTTGTGTCCTTTTTAAAAAACAATTACCTTGTAGGAAATGCTGTAAGGTAAGATCATTGGATCAGTTGATTTAGATATTTCTCAAAATGGACAAAGTTTTAATTTTTCATGACAAAAAAAAAAAGCAATTAGGATTTGATGTTTTTTAGTTCATCATCTCTCAAACAATTTGATCATTCTTTGGTGGATAGATGTTGTAGTTAGAGTGGGATTGTCAGCATTACTGGAGGACAGAGAGCTAAAAAGACGTTTAAGACAAAGCTATCTCTTACACTGCTGTTTTTTCATCTTTTGTTTCTTCTAGAGATTTGTCAACAAATCCAAGGTGTCCTTGGTGTTGGTGTCGCTGTGAAGTGTTGTCAAGCAGGATCCATTTCAAACAGACAAGGTAACAAGGTCTTTTTAGCTATGTCTTTAGAAGAGGACCCGTGGGTTGCATTCCCGTAGTTCCAGTGTCAGTAATTGTCCAGTATTTAAAATTTTTGTATTTGAAAATCTAGAAAAAATGTCCAAAGACTGGGTAATAGCTGAAATGTTAACGTACTGAAATATCTTGATGTTACGCTATGTTCTATTTGGAAAGAACATTCTTTGAAGAATTACAAATGTTTGGGCTTGTTTGTTTTTTTTAATAGAAAAAATACAACTGTAAAAAATATTTTGACCTTTAGACATTGCTATATCTAATAATCACTTTTGGAGCTGATTTAGTTTTTCACAATTGAGTCTTTTAGTACACAAACATAACATGAATTCAATTCATTTGAATTCAATTTTGTCAATATAAACTTACAGTTAAAAAAGAAATATGGAACAGCATATACGGAGCACCTAGGCCCATTTGAGTCCAGTTCAGGAAAGATTTGATTTCAAACAGCAATAGATGAGTGTGTCACTCCGGTTCTTTTAAGCTCACCTGGTCAGACATATAAGTTTGCATGCACTTTAAAGGTTTAGTTTTGGTCAGACTCACACAGTAATTCATTTTTTTTCTAGTATCACATAAACATGCTCACTGAGCCTCCCCTGAAACTTTGGAGCCCCTCAGGAAAGGCTTGCCTCGTCTTTTCAAAAATCTCTGGTCCACATCTTCATTTTAGCTGTTCCCAGTTTCTTTGTCAAACAGGTTTTTATCAATCTTGTTAAGCTGTTTGGTCTTGGAGATGACGACAAATCCTTTTGACATTTTTCAAAGCAAAAAAGTGTGTTAAAGTGTGTATAAAGATATACATGTGAATTTGATATACCAATGTATAGTTTAATTTTCAGTTAGTAGGCTGACCAACATAACAGTCCTTGTAAGGCTGAATGTTTTCTGTTATGAATGGTTACATCTTTTTAAAATAAATGTTTGAGAATAGTTTTAATTCATTGACATAACTGTAAACAAAATTAAGCAAATACCCATTACAGACATTTAAAAACCATGTCATACAACACTATTTTATGTTGCACAGAGCAAATATCTAAGATACTGAGGACGATTGACTGTCCAATTACGAGTGCTGCTGTCCTTGAGAGGAAATGCAGAAAATGGACTGGCAAAGTTATTACTGCCCATCTGAATGAAATTTGGGCCAAACTTGCAGATCTGCAGGAAACTCGAGAAATAGGCACAGCAGGACAGTGTGGAAAACGTGACACTCCATAGAGCGAAACCAGTCGACTATGTGTTGCATCGTGATCCTGCACACCAGATTGACTTGCTGTAGGTGAAAAATGACCATCTGTGAAGTGTCACTCACAGAGAGGTCACAGATTAACACAGAGGCTGGGAGAATTGATGCTGAAACCAAATGTGAAGCTGAAGACTGAGATCAGTGATGGATGATTAATAGTCATCATTAGTTCTGGTTTGTCGATAGAGTCGACATCTAAGATTTTAATGCATCATTTGAGCTCAATAATATAGTGAAATATGCATCTGAAGTTGATGGAGTTTTGTTGCATTATTCTACAAGTCAGTGCTCCTCAGCTGCAGACTACCTGAAAAAAAAAAATCAAAACCACCGTTGAGCTTGGGAGTGCCAAACTTGTTGAGTAAATAACCCCAACAGACCACGATTATATCCAACTAAATATAAAATCACACGGTGAAGTTCTTAGATTAATTTAACCCACAGAGTCTTTTGGAACAGTTTGTCTTCCGTCTATATCTCGGTTGATAGATCATATAGATCATTTCACAGTCTTCATTAACCACCAGCTGTTTTTCAAATGCTGTGTTTCTCTGAGATGCCTGTGTCACCAACAAAATCCAGCTCCTGATTTCTGTGTTGTCTGAAAGATTGGCCACATAAGCTAAAACCAATGAGGACAGAGCAAGGCTTAAGATGGGAAAATCAAACAAAATAGGGATCAATATGTGAGAAAGAAAGATGGATGATGTAATTGGTAGAGACATTTTTTTTATTAATCAATACTACGGTAGTAGGGGGGGTTACACTTTGGGAATTGGAATAGAAAATCTTATTCCACTTACTGTTTTACTCTTAGTCATTGTACTTTTGCATCTTAAGATGCTTTGAGAAATGTATTCTCACCATTTCCCCATTTTCTTTTGTATTCAGTCAAACTCACAATTCTGCAGTATCTCATTTAGAGCCTTTACATGAGCTGATGCACGACTACTTGGAGACATGTTATTTCTCTACATTAAAGAAACCAATCAAGGGCCCAAATTCATTCCGGCCCCACACACAAACGCTACATGATGAATGGAGCTTAATGATCATGTCCATAATCTTTGATTTTATTAGTGTTTTCCAGGCAGTGTGGGACGTTTTTAATGACTTGGTAGAGATATTTTTAGCCTTTTTGGTGATATGCATGTAGGGTGGCAGTCTTCATCTGTCAGTCCAGACACTTTGGTTAAAGACTGAAATATCTTTACGTCTCTGAGATGTTAAGATATTTAATCATCTGAGATAATTTCGTACAGTCATTCTTAGTCTCCGGGGAAGTATACTTGTAACTTTGGTGTTCTCCTGACATTTCCTGTAGCACCACCACCATGACGCTGACATTTGTGGGTCAGAGCGTGACATCGGTTTACTGCTCCTTTCTTCACTTATGTAAGAGCAGAGTAAATACTGTGGTCTGTTGAAAAATCTGGAGCATGAACTGTAACATCTTCTCTGCTGTGAAAGTTGGAGATCAGTGAATATTTGTTGTTTGTCTTTTCCTGTGCATATCTGCGTTCTCCACTAACCAAAGTTTTATCTCAAGTCCCGCAGGAAGCACACTGTGTTCAGTAGAGAATTGCAGCAGCTGAGTCTTCTTTTTGTTCTATTCTATCTGTAGACTGTCTGCTTTTAAGCCTCCTTTAATTCCACACCGTGCTCAGGCTGTGACAGTGCCAGCTGATCTGAAAACAGACCTTGCCTTTGTGGTGTCAGTATGGTTTTTCAGCTGGAGCAGTGACATCTCAGCTTCTCTGCCCAGTCATGCCTTCTGCCCTCTACTGTGAATAATGGAGTGGGTATATGTGTGTGGGCATGAAAATTTGCATTGTACATTTCAATGATCCCACATAGTGAGACAAACAAGAGTTAAACAGTGTTTGTCAAAGCACATTTCTGTTGGTTTCATGTTCAGAGGGTTTTTCATATTCTATCATCCTCAACAACACATTCTCATATGTACGGTCTTTGTTGTTTATGTACGAGTATGTGGAAATGTGTGCACGTTTAGTTTGTCTTGACAAGATTCCATTATACTGAGCTCACTGCAATCGAAATGGAATTGGGAAGTTAAGAGGAGTACTAATTGAACTAGACTGAACTGGACTTTAGATAGAACAGGACTGTATTAGAATTGAATATTTTAAGGGAAATTGAGCTTTACATGCAAATGCACTTGTACAGCACAAATAATTTTCTGTGTTTTTTTCTTTGGAAGAAGGGATTACGTCATGCTCCCCTTCTCGCCACGCTTTTCTTATCTTGCATTCTGTTTCTGTAGTGTTTTTCATAAATAATCCAAATGAAAAAGAAAAGCATCAATGTGTTGCAATGGTCCAGTCAAAGTCCAGACCTCAACCTAATTGAATATGGCAGAACCTTAAAAGATCTGTTCTTCCCTTCTAGTCTTTGCTTTCCAATTTCTCCTCCTCTCTCTCTGCTGCTAAAACTGCCTTCATCTTCAAAATTCAAACTTCTGCCTTCAACCCCAAAAAACTCTTTCAAACTTTCTCGTCCCTCCTCCAACCCCCACCCCCTCTTCCCTCCTCCCTGACGATTACGCCGACTTTTTTGACAAGAAGGTTAATAATATCCGATCTTTCCTCCCTCACCCCCCAGCTGTCCACACCACCCATACCTGTCGCTCTCCCATCCCTCCCTCCCTACCACCTTCTCCCTCACCTCCCTCTCTTTCCCACTTCTCTCCCCTCGCTGCAAATGAGGTCCTTCACCTTGTAACATCAAGCCGCCCCACCACATGTTCCCTTGACCAGTCCCTTCCCCTCTCCTTCATTCTGCTGCACCTGGTCTTCTTCCTTACCTGACCCACCTCATTAACACATCTTTGACATCAGACTCTTTTCCTTCTGCTTTCAAGACTACCAGAGTCACTCTATTTCTAAAGGAACCAACTCTTGACCCTTCAGAGATCAAGAATTACCTTTCCTGTCCAAAACTCTTGAACGTGCTGTCTTCAAACAACTGTCCTCTTACCTCCACCAGAACAACCTCTTGGACCCCCACCACTCCGGGTTCAAGGTGGTCCACTGAGACGGCCCTCCTAGCAGTAACTGAGTCACTCCAAACTGCTCGAGCTAACTCTCTCTCCTCTGTCTTGATTCTCCTGGACCTGTCTGCAGCATTTGACACAGTGAACCACCACATCCTTCTCTCTACCCTGGAGGGAATGGGGGTTTCTGGCTCTGCACTCTCCATGTTTTCATCCTACCTGACAGGTCGCTCCTACCAGGTAACACTGAGAGGGTCTGTGTTGAAGCCACTTAGGCTCACCACTGGGGTTCCCCAAGGTTCGGTCTTGGGTCCTTTTCTTTTCTCCCTCTACACATCATCTCTTGGTTCTATCATCAACTCCCATATTTTTTCCTACCACGGCTATGCAGATGACACCCAGCTGATTCTGTCTTTTCCCCCTTCTGACACCCAAGTGGAGGCACGCATTGCTGCGTGCCTGGCAGACATCTCGGGGTGGATGTCGATGCACCACCTTAAGCTCAACCTGGACAAGACTGAGCTGGTGTTTCTCCCGGGGAAGGGCTACCCATTCCGAGATCTGGCCATCACCATGGATGACTTTGGGGTGTCCCGTAGACAATGTTAGAGTGATAATATTATACACAAAATGAATACTTCAAGTTATTGCTGCTAAAAGGTGTTCTACAAGCTGTTGAATCATGGGATTAACTTAGTTTTTACCCAGTGCTTCTGCATTTGTCTTAGTTTTCTTCAAAAGATAATTACACAATATAGTACACAATGTGTTGTCCATCTGAGATTGTATTTATGTAATTTTAAGAAATATTAAGAACCAGATGTTTTTTTCTTATGTCATGTTCACTAAAACCTTAAAACTGAGAGAGGCTGTGCTTCTTTTTCACAAGACTGTATCTTATCAATTTGGATAGGTTGCTATTTATGCCAGAAAAGCCCCAATAATAAACTTATTTACAATCTGCCCCCAAGAGTCAAACCACAGCCACACAAAGTCAGCGGCTGGTAATGGGGTTGAAACTAAGAAACAAAAGAACCAGATTTTTCCCTCAGGAAATAATGCAGGTTAAATAGAGCTAAACTGAAAAGGCTTGCATTCATCATGCAGCTACTTAAAGTATTGCTTTATATCTTCTGGTTGTGTAAGTTGTTAAATGTTTTCACATAAGCCATACACTAAGAAAGTTGTCAATTAAAACTACCACAGTGCCCCACAACTGCTATTAGGGATTTTTCCTTTATTTATTGTTTTAAGCTACACACGTAAGCAGATTGTTGTGTTGTACAATTTTATCTTAATAAATAAGATTTTCTCTTTTTTTTTAGAGAGATTATGATAAAGAAATACTATACACCTTAATTTAGGAATTGCTAAGAACAGTTGTTTTAACGGTACCACTGCATTATTCTCTGCACCAGCAACACAATTATTCACTCTGCTCTGGATCTTTTCACATTACATGCAAATAGATCTGTGGGCGGTCAAAGTCAGTTGAAATTCAAATACGTGGGCAAGATCAGTGCCGTTTGGCTTTTTGCAGCCATCAGTCATGCAAATGACCCGACCCCATGTTAAACTTTCCTCTTAACCCACACTAGGGTGTTAAAGATTCCTGAGACGATCCCTCTGCATGCAATGAAAAAAAAATGAACACACATTAACACTTCACCTTCCTCACAGAGCAGAGCAGCGGTCACAATCACTGCTCTGATTGCTGGAGATGAGCATTGTATGACTAATTCAATTATAGTTGCAGATAATGAAATGAAGCTTGGACAAAACATGCTCATGCACTTCCATAATCAATCAGATGCACGCACCCAGCCACCCGCAGTTGTGGTGAATGTGCTTATTTCTATTTCATACACATTGATCCTGATTTCAGCTGGTAAATCTGTCCTCACACTAGCAGTCTCCTGATAATCCTATCCCTGAGATATCCACAGGGACACACAAATAAACACTTGGTTATAACTCAAACAACCAAGAAAACATTATCCTCAATTGTTGGCTTTAACATGACTCTTTTGCTCTGTGAGCACTATAACTAATAAATAATAATTTGTTTTAACACAAGGCTCACAAGCTTCACTCTGAGACACAGGAACCACAGGCTTGTTCTCTTCCTTTATCACATTATACAGCTTATTTAGCCTAGCTTCCAGTTAGCATGATGTAAAACAATAACAACAAGGTTATTTGGTTTTTGCATATTCATATTTGCCTTACTAAAAAGACGAAGTTGGTGGAATCACTTCACAGTGTTTTTTTCTTTTCAACCATGGTAGACTTCGTTTTGCATGTGGGTGACAGTGAAGAAAGTGTTGCTTTTTAATGAGCCTTGTGTTTAGGCCCATTAAAGCACAGAACAGATGCAACTCCCTGTTAAGTGAAGCGCACTAGCTTTGAATAAGCAAAATCCATAGTTTCAGGATAGTCTGAATTCAGTTTACTGACCGTCTCTCCATTCGTTGAATCACTTCATGCTGTTATTTCAAACAAGAAATTCCTGTTTAACAGAGATTGTGTATGATTAAAGTGGCCCATCTTTATGTTATGAACCTCTTCAGATCATCTATATTATCAGCCCACAATAAGTACCAAGACCATCCCACTGGTCCAGTTGTTGTGCAGAGGGTGGGCAGTGTTATCTATTATTTTCCTCAAATTGTGCAGCATTCTCCTTTGCATAATGAGCTCCAAGGGCTTCAGAGCAGTCCCCAGCACAGAGCCAGCCTTCACAGTTATTTAAGTCACTGGCTCTGATGGCTGCAAAGTAACCTGTACTCTCCTCAACAGACTGATAGCAGATATGCAAGAGCGGGCTGCAAATGTTGAATGACCTCAGCTTCCTCATAAAGTAGAATCTGATCCATCCCGTCTAGAAGAAAGCCACAACTTCTGACAGTTACACTGTTAGATATCCTTCCCGTTGGAAAAAACAGAAGTGCAAGGTCCTCTTAAAATTAAATTTGACATGGAAGCTGAAAGCTTTGGAAACCACTCTTGAAAATAAAGTTGTTAAAAAGGAGGAAATAACATATTTTACACATAACACAGGCACATTTCATGTGAGTAACTGTGCAACCTCATGGTCAGGCCCATATGTGTGGGGATTTTTAGCTACATCTGTAGGCTGTTGCATCTTTGATCCTTAATAGTCTAGAGGTCACTCATTTGCTGCCATAAACTTTGTTAGTCCTCTGAACTCCCACTACTGTTGATGTCCATATGTTGTTCCCTTCCACTCTCTCTTTTTTTCCTTTCCTCTCCTCTCTTTTGTAGTTTTCAGCATCCACAGCCACACATCAACATCCTCACAAACATCAAGGTGTATGTGGCGAGGTCATTGTTATGCTGCTCATGATAGGGCATATTTGTTCCTCTGGCCAGTTCGTCAGCAGTAATTGCAGTCTAAAATCCCAGAATGGTCTGTGCTCAGTCTCGCCCTACATCATGAGCACAGCTGTTGCGGCCCCAGACGTCTTTGCCTGCAGATGCTTGTCTGGATCAGAAAATGTCTGTCTTTATCCAAGTGTGTCTGTGTTGTGCCCGTTGTCTGACAGACAAGTAGAGGACAGCCCAGAATCATGTTCTTGTCTTATTAATGACAATTGCTTACTGGTGTCTTCTAAACTTGTCAGTGAAAACAGGAAGGTATAATCACTTTCTACAGAAAATATTCAGACCTCATTTTTAACACTTTAGTTTGTTGTGAACTTGATTTGAAAGGATTAAAATGTAATTTCCCTTCAGTAATCTAAACAATCAAAACCTTAAATCAGAAATAGAATAGATCCCATATTTAACGTTTTGTATGAGGCCCAGTGACATCATCAAACTGGATGGGAAGCATCTCTGTTATGGCCCTGAGCCATTGGAATATTTGTGGTGACTTATCCTCCCTCTCTTTTATGCAAAGTTGGTGCTCTGGTGCCCGTTGAGGATTTGCTCCCTCAACCCTTCCGCCTGCCTACTGCAAGATCCAAATGGATAGTGTTGCAGCCTTCTGCAGCAACCGCAACGCTCCTGGAAATATTCATTTTATGGATGGTGTGGCTCTGACAACAACTTTGCTGGTCTTTCAATGGTTTCAATTAGACATATTTTTGCTGATTCTGTGTGCTTGTTTATTCAAAACTTAAACTACTACTTTGGTAGAGGTGTTAGTTTATCTATCTTCGCACACCTTAATTTTATTCTTCTGGGATATGTCAGGGTGAGAGGTGCTTCTCGTTGTTGTTTTTGGTTTAGGTTTGATTTTGGTGTAGTTAGCAGTGTTACTTTGGTTGTTCTATTGCCAAGTAATTAGTTAGTCGCTCAAGATATTAACTCAGTCTTTTATTATTTGATTATTTGTTGATTTGAGTAGCACCGTCTGCCTTAATTTCCTCTCTTTATGTCCCCTGTTGATTTCTTTTTCCACAATAAGCCTCCTATAACTCCACTTAATATCTTTCAGGTCCTTTCCTGCTGTCCCTAGCAGAGCTGGGTCGTAACATTCTCTGAACTACCATCTTTCTGCGTGTCCAAAGTGTTTTATGGGATTTGAGAGTGGGTTTTTGCAGGGCTAGTCATGGATACTCAGACCCACTTAGCTCACTCTTGTTTGTATACATTGGCTCAATGTTGTGCTGCAAGGCTTTTAGCGGCCATTCTCCCTTCAACTCTGTCCCTGCAACTGAGACCCACTGTTCAAGCAGGATGAGCATGTCACCACCATTTTTCAGGAATAATACTAGCTGCTGAGCTGTCCTTGCTGTTGGCCAGACATAGTGCTTGGATTTCTGTCCACAGATTTTGAGTTTCTCTGTTAAAAGACTGGAAAAATGTATCATTTAAATACATTTGAAATGCACTTTCGTCCAAGTGGGCTGTTATGTGTCTTGTTGAGTGGCTTCCATGTAAGTACTGTACCATTAAGGCTTTACTGATAAAGTGCTGGTCAAATGATAATCTTTCTGCCAGACTCGCGCATGTCTGCAGGTGACTTCATGCCCTTTTTCTGTTTTCTTATACTCTCTCTAATATGTCCGAAATCCAAACACAAAGAATTTAATTGTGTTAAATACAAGAAAGCATACTCCATATATTACTCTATACTCAGACAGTTGGTGCTGATTAGAGCTGAGTATCGCTAGTGATTTCCTGAATTGATTCAGTTCCACTTCAGAAAGTTGTGATACAGTTTGATTTCCAATCGAATTTCCATTCAATTGTGTTTCGATACGAATAATTCAGTTTCAGTACAAACTTGTCTTGGCTATAAAAGAGGTTTCCGCAAAAGCAATTCCAAAAAAAACCGAAACAATTAAAGATAAATTACACTCTTTGGTCAGGTATATTATTATAAATTTTGCTCTGCTTTTGTCAAGCTCCTCTCAGTTTGCATACTTTTTATAGTATGCAATTCCTCTGTTTGTGCTGCAGTTGCTCCGCCCTGGGACTGGACCAAACATGTCAGCATTTGCTCTGCATGTTTAGCAGTGAGTTTTGTTTTCCATCACAGCAGGGCTCCAGACTATAACCATTTAGTCTCACTTTTTGAGCCAGAGTGACAGAATTGTACAACTAGTTGCACAAGTGCAACTTCAAAATATGCCCCTTGGTACTGTTACGCTATATCTTATGAAACATCCAGAGTGAACTAGTTGCTTGTGGTGTTTGTGTGAATGCATCTGCCTGCCTATGACTGCAAAGCTAATGTGAGCGTACTATGGCTAAATGAAGCAGGATGTAATCTCTCTGTAATGGGTCAATAAGCAACTTAGTGTGTTGTTTCTTTTAAAGCAAAAGATTAAAAGTATTATATACTTTTTTTGCATTCTTTTTTATACATACAATTACATATCAGCTCCATAAACTCTGAACTTCACTGTCAGTCAGTTTCTCTGTGACTTGTTTACATTTTTAGAGTCAAATATAAAAATCATTGCTTATGGGGAAAGTTTTTGTTTGTAATCATGGGTTATGCTACTGTTGCGTGCTCACTGAGAATGGAGAAATGGAAATCTTTAACTTTTGATTGTGAAAATGATTTCAGAATGCTAGTAAGAGGTTAGATTTCCTAGTTGAAATACAAAACATTAAAGAAAGCACTGGTAAAGAATTATTCTCTCATCTCTTTCTTTAGTGAACTATATAACTACTGATGAGAATTTGCTGAAGTTGAAGAGGGGTAAAGATAAAGATGGAGAGGCTGGATAATTATTGATCTCTTTACGTAATTTCAGACCTTTGCTGCCCTAAAATAGGTGACAGGATTGTGTTATATCAGAGTTTATTAGTTGTAAGTGACTTTAGACACGCAAAATAAATACTCTGAATACACAGAAAAAATTTGAATTGCCTGTCCATTTGATTGATCCAGATGCTGAACCTAAGTTGTTAAGTTGTCTTAACCCTTATTTAAGAATAACCCTCAAACAGAGAAAAAATACTGTACTGTACTGTACTGTAGAAATACTGTACTAAAAGAACTGCAAACCAGTTTTTTTGGTATTAAGTCACGATACAAAAGAACTTCTTCATTGTGACCTTCAAACTCCTCTACGTGTTTAAAAGTGCATGTGGGCTTTCACATTTATCAAACTGCCTTGGTATGTCTTTTATTCCTTAGAGGTTGCATTGTGAGAAGTGATTTTTGTGCATTTGTGTGTGTGTGTTTGAAAGAGTGACAGTCAATACTTTCTGCGTGCTGTCTGTGAGGATAGTGGCCATGAAAGATTAGTTTCCAAAGCAGGTGGGTTGGAAAATCATAATTTTTTTTCTAATTCTGAATGTAGAATGCCCTTTTCTATTGGTCTTTAGCTCAAGGCAAAACAAGTTGCTAATGGCAACAGGCAAACAAACAACCAGAATTGCTGAGTGATAAAACCTTTGTGCCAGGCTGTTTATTGCATCTGCGTGTTTGCACAGCTAGATTGCATGCTTAAATGAAACAGTAGTTATTGACCCTGTATTTAAAATGATTAATTATCTAAATAAATCTATTTATGCACTGTAGATGTTTTAATCCATATTGATACTAATATTAGATAATGTGAAAATAACATCTAAACAATTAACATTTTTTCACAGATGCCAGTCCACTCATCCACCCACAAAGCCAGAATGCCACACATACACAACACATACTTACAGCATGTAGCCATCTCTTATTTTTTTCTTTCTGGAACTTGGTCAATAACAAAGTCTCATGCTACTCATTAAGCTTTCTTTAAAACCATAAGTTTTTAGGAAGAAGAAGAAAGGCAGATTTTACCATTATAATGTCTCATCACTAGTATCGATAACATGCTTCATGCAACCTTCTACATCCTTCATTCTTGCTTTTAATTTAAAAAAATTGGGAAAAATTGTTCCTTGACGTCAGTGAGCTGCATCACCATTCTTTTATTTTTACCTTTACTCTTTTCATACTTGATTTTATCCAACTCGGTTATAGGATAAATTGATTTTGTTACGTGTTTCTAATTGGTTTATTTTTCACTATGCTGTGTAATGTAAGAGCAAATTAATTCCTTTATGCATTGTATTGAGTGTTTGTATAACCTGTAATGACCTCCTGCAAAGACACCAACCTGTTTTTCTCTCTTCCTTCCATGAGGGCATTGTGTGCTCGTTATATGATTAAACAGCTTTAAGGAGGATAGTAGGGAAGATGGTACGGTGTCAATGTAGCCTTGGCTGTAGGTAGGGAGGGAAAGTAGATAAAAACTATATCAAAGGAGTGATGATGCAATAATCTGCATTATAACTGAATTGTTTTTGCCCCAGTGGTCAGAGCAGCTCGGTACTCTGTATTTAGTTGTTCTCTCTTGCAAGATATTATTAAAAGCATCTTATCTCCTCAGAAGAAAATAACTGACTCTGTGCCTTACTAAAATTTCCACCACAGTAAGCAGCAGCCACAACATTAAAACCACCTGCTTTTTAAAGCCTGTGCCCCTCGGTGCCAGCACTGATCCATTAAGGCATGGGCTTAACAAGATATCTGAGGGTGTTCTGTAGGTATAAGGATCTAAGAAAAAAAGTTAGTAGCACATCCTGCTTACTTTTAGTTCCATTATGATAAATGGTATTTCAAGGCCAAGTCAATACCATCGACTGCCATTTTCCTTAAAAGATTTTGTGATTTTTTTTTTCTTTTTTTTTGTTGTCCGGCAGGGCTAATTATAGTCTTGGCAGAGACCAAAGCCGGGATATATCACTGCTATAACAGACTGTCTGGTCTTCATCTTAAGGATATTACTTGTGTAACTACTTGTAATTACTTGAGGTGTCAAAATAACACTCACATTAAAGCAAGGACTTAAGATTTCCCAAAAGAACTTTCCCACATCACCACTCCCTCTTCCAGTTTGCTTTCTTCTTAGACTACATCATGAGTCATGGTCCAGTTCTTATGCTCACATTCCCATTAGGTACTTTCTGTCACACCGCAGTGAGGTCAAGTGGGTTTTTGTCTCGTCTCCATGTCATGTCTCGTCATTTCCTGTTTTAATTTGAAAGATTAACTCTCCTCTCGTTTCAGGTCACTTGTCCTTCCTCTCGTGCTCCAGTCTGATTGGCGTATGAATGATTCCACGTGTTTCCTATTATCCCTGTGTGCATAGGAGTCTGTGTCTCCCCCCGTCTTGTGCCAGTGTGTTGTATCTGTCCGTTTGATGTGCATCACTCTCACCTTTATTCCCAGCCTGACCATAGTCACGTATCAAGTATTGCCTTTCGGTATTTTTCCTCTTCAAGAGAGATTTTTTGTTTTTTGATAAAGCTTGATAAATTAGTCCTGTTAAAGTAACAGTGTAAGTTTATTTTCATAGCATTCTTGTTTTTCCTCCCAGTTGGAGTGATTTCTGTTTTTGTACATTTTCATAGATTAGTGCCTCTGTAGTGATTTTTCCTCCGTAGCAGGAGTGACTTCTAGTTAAAGTTAAAGTTTGATAGACCCTTTTGTTTGTTCCTCCGCGTAGTGGAGTGATTTTCATAGATATACTTCTCTAATTTTGGAGAAGTGTATAACTATATATATATATATATATATATATATATATATATATATATAATATGTCTATAGCCTGTTTTGTTTCTCTCTCTGGAGAGACTTGATAACATCTGCTCCTATAATAAAAGCTTTGGATATAACATCTCCTGCTCCTGCATCCTCCATTCCCTGGGTGTGACATTCTGCTTTTGCAGAGCAAAGCAGAATGTCCTGTGTGCTCTCTGTCACAGCCGGCAATGTGTTTTTCCTCTGTTTGTGCTGCAGTTGCTCCGCCCTGGGACTGGACCAAACATGACAGCATTTGCTCTGCATTTTTAGCAGTGAGTTTTGTTTTCCATCACAGCAGGGCTCCAGACTATAACCATTTAGTCTCACTTTTTGAGCCAGAGTGACAGAATTGTACAACTAGTTGCACAAGTGCAACTTCAAAATATGCCCCTTGGTACTGTTACTCTATATCTTATGAAACATCCAGAGTGAACTAGTTGCTTGTGGTGTTTGTGTGAATGCATCTGCCTGCCTATGACTGCAATGCTAATGTGAGCGTACTATGGCTAAATGAAGCAGGATGTCATCTCTCTGTAATGGGTCAATAAGCAACTTAGTGTGTTGTTTTTTTTAAAGCAAAAGATTAAAAAAAGATTTAATCGCTCCTCTCCCACTACAGTGCCAAATTTACAATAACCATAAGAGTCAGCAGGTAATCTAGGTTTGAAAGAGTGCTACTCTCCCAGCACAAAACTTTAGAGCAGCTTAAAAGGTAAAGACATAGCAAAGAAAGGAACGCTGTGTATTTTGTGTACCACTGCACCACAAAACAGTCGGAAAAAACAAGTTTTCCCACTCCAACAGCATGATGTAGACAGACTTGCACTGATGGAATCAGTGTGTCTGCCAGCAGAATTTTTAAAGGAAGAATCAGGTAATTCAGCACATTTAAACTTAGCTAAGCTGATTCTAACTCAGAATAAAACAGTAGCTCACTGGAAGTGATAATGATTTGTTAACCAATTGGCCCAATTAGTCATCTCCTAACAGAGAAATGCTTTGGGAATTACCAACCTGGGGGCTGGGGGGCTGGAGTCTATCCCAGTTGTCATTGGGCGAGAGGCAGGGTACTTCATGGACAGGTCGTACTTCATGAATACTTTTATTGGCCATTTCTCTAGATTGCCTTTTTTGAAACTATATAATTAATTTATCTGTAATGCAGTCAAGATGAAACAGAAAATACATTTTTGCATATATATATTTTGCAGTAAAGGTGATTTAAGTGCTACCTCTAAATTTTGAGCTGGTATGCCTGAACATTATTATTAGGAGCACCAGTGCTACTAGTGGAAAAACTTGCAAGTCGTGACTATTCAGGTGCCACTGTCACATAATAACTCACTATCGGGGGTTTAAATGTTGTGGCTGGTTAGTGTAGGTAAAGAATATCTTCATATAAATGTTTCAGAATAATAATGTCAACATGATGTTGTTAAGCAGAGCTTTACACTTTTCTCCATCTTAAGTCAGGCTGTTAATATGCAGATATTAACTGATTGACACTTGTGTTAGCAGCAGGTGGTAATTTTGCAGATATTTTAAAATGTATTTTAATCAGATGGAGTCATTATATGTAACATAAACTGATGACTAATCCATTAATGAAACTTTAATGGAAAACTGTATCCCTTATCTCATGGTAAACTCCTCTCACATTTTTACATCTGTAATAGCTAAAAGAAAACTCAGATCATGACCTTAAATGTCCATCGGTTTGAGTATTTCACAGCATAGCTTTACAGTGTAATCCCTAAAACAGTATGTGCATTATAGGAGTTGTTTTGTCAAAAGGATTTATAATGTGTCTCTGTTGTTTGCACCTTCCTTCAGGCATCTCTTATTTACTTCCACCGCAGTAAAATTTCCTGTGATATTCAGCAAATCCCAGGGAGCTTGTCTGCACTTGTATTCTGCTAAACCTTTACATGCAGGCTCATACGGCCATAATAAGCTACAGAAAGAGCAAACAAGTAAATTGAAGATACATCTGAGAGAAAGCAAGTGGTGTGGATGCCTATCCATCAGAACCAGACAAGTCTTGGGGCGCATGAGCTGAATAATGATCTGATGAGTCTATGAAGTCTTTTGTTGGAGCAGAAAATTGATGTGTTGGTCTCCCTGAAAGTCTGTGCAAAGTTTTGCAGTAAGATAAAAGTCCATGTTGTTCCCTGTCAGATGCCTAGGTTACATCAGAATAACATTTATTATCAAGATAAATAATCAAATTGTCTCTCTTGTCCTTATACTATCAGTAACCTTGGCTCCCAAAATATTAAACTAATACTGACTCTACGGTGTGAATTTTGGCTGTATGTTTATGGAAAAAAGTAGATTTTTCTCTTGTTACACATGTCTTTAAACACATTATTTCATTTACTTTTGTCTTTAACTAGACTGTGTTATTCCTCTGTCTGTCTCAGCTGAAATCCATTTTAGCTGGTCAGACTGAAGACTAGTTGTACATAAAATTCTGTCAGTCTCTGTCTCCCATGGAGAAGCTCTGAGAGTGACATGGAACATTAACACTTCACTGCAGTGGTGTTCCCACACATCACTCAACAGTGTGAAACCAGATAGATAGCTCCTCATTGGGAGAATATTGCATTGCTGCAGTTTTATTGCTTCTGCACATCATGAACAGTAGTTATCCAACTTCACAGGTGTGATGCATATTGAGTCAAAATACAATAAAGGTGCTTCACTGAATCATTTGCTTTTGAGGGAAAAAAAGCCTTAGCTAATTTGTGTGTGTGCCAGATAATTATGGGTGTATTAGCCTCCTTCCACATGTTTGTAAGACAATCAATATAAATCATTTTGTTGAGTGGAAAAGATTATGAAGTGGCACTTGGGAAGTATTGATTAGCTGAATGGGCTATATTCTCCTCCTCTGCTGTTCAGTCATCTGCCACCTCTGCTCTTTTACCAGCTCCTGTCAGGGCAGCACTGGAGTTACCCTCCGCGGTACATCCTCAGAGAATCTGCCAATAAACGTCCCTTCTTCAAATGAAATGTACAAAGTGGCTAAAGGGAAACATGACATTTATCAAACTGCCTTGTGAACCTTCACAGATTTAGCACAGCTTCCAGAATATTTTTTATACCATGTGTACAAACCAAGTTTAATGTAAAATGTAAATTAAAAACAACCCAATAATTCTAAAATCTCATAATCCAATATTTCACTCAAAATAGAACATAGAAAACGACACGTCTCAAACAAAAGAAAGTGCTACAAAAAAAAGAAACATTTGAAGGAATACGTTTTAGCTAATTTGGTTATTTGGAAATAGGCCAGTAACATAATTGGTTACTGATTCAGGTAGTACAACATTAATACATTAAAAACAGACAAGGTTCTGTCGTGGAAATCACTGCATAGACTCAGGAACACTTCCAGAAATGACTGTATGTGAAAACAGTTCATCATTCCATCCACAAATGGTTAAATCATGCAAAGAAGAAACTATATGTGAACTATATGATCCAGAACACTGCCATCTTATTTTGACCAAAGCTGATTTAAAATGGACTGAGGCAAAATGGGAAACTGTTCTGGGGTGAGATTAATCAAAATTTGAAATGTATTATTTGTGTTTTTTGGAGTTGGGGTTGTATAACTAATCTCTAGAACTAAGGAAACTCAACTCTCCCCTTAGTCAGTTATCATGGCTTAGAGCGATCCCAAGGATTTATATATTGCCTAGTAACAGAATCCTGCTCATACTTGCTACATCCAAGCAAGCTAATTGGTTGATCCAGCTCCTGGCAAGCAGTAGGTTTGAAAGAGAGGAGAAAAAATAGCATATAATCCCTCAACATAAAACCATAATAAACAGCTACATGTACATCCCCAGGTAACTCATTTGCACACCAGCAGGAAGACCAAAAAAAGGCACGTTTCACCTCAACTTAACTTTTCAGCTTTTCATTTACTTATCAAAGCCTTTATTATTAACATGTTAAAAGACAATAAGCATGCATGACCTCCTGCTTTAACCATGTGCAGCATGAACTGCCCATGCAGGTCTCCCAGCATCTGAATGTAGAGAGAAGCCCTACCCTCTTGGGTTGATTGCTGACTCTGATCAAACTGATGGTTTGCTTGTCTGCTGTTTGGTCTCATACCACATTATAGACAATGTAATAACAATGACAGCCAATTTATTATTTGTATTTCTGGAAGTGCCGTGCAAAATTATGAGTAGGAGGAAGCTGAAGCATCCTGAAATTAAAAGTGGGCAGGCAGAGATTTTTCTTTTTTGGGGGGGGCCAACACAGACCACATGTTGGAAAAGGAAGTGTGAAAGACAAACGTTACTGCCCCTTGTGAAGCAATTATTGGGTCCCTTTTATTGATCAAAATTGTGATTAAACCCTTGTGAATGTATTATTTTAAATGGAAAACATTCATTTCTGCTCCTGCTGTTGCTTGATGATACCTACAATTCTTAACTTGTGCTGTAATTCTCATTTATATCGACAACGTCTATTGTGCATAATAATGCATCATTCCTACATTTGTCTTCCATGTTTCAGTTATCATTGTAATGTACAAGGAACACAAGGAAAGCGGCATTAATATTGGAATATTGTTTAGGACAGTGTACCTCATAGCCACACCACTGGCTGCAAACTATTCCTTTGTTTTGTTTGAATAAAAAAATATTTCCTACAAGCCTTCTTAGATCAAATTTAGTGCTGCTTCGTTGCACTTTGCATGCAGACAACTGCATATCAGGGTGCATCTCTGGTTTACACACCTTATTAGTGTTACACATATTACTCATCTCCTTGGTAACACGTAGCCATGGGCATACTGAATCATTACTCCCTTGGAGAAGTGGGGAAGTGGTATCATGTGAGCTGTTCATTGTGGCAAAGAAAGACCTCAACATGATAAAGGTCATTCGCACTTTCTGCCCCCATGAATACTGGGGAATGAAACAAAAAAAGTAGGTTGAGTTTGAACACAGAATTCTTCATGTTCTCCTGACCATACAAACGCTCACATATTTACACTGTGATGGATGAAAGCTGATTTCTCCAGTGACCAAAGACAGTTTATGTAAACAGACGGATGCAAATAGTAGTTATAGTCATGTTAAGTATACACGTATATGTATATGTATATTTAACCGTCTAATGCACAACCACTCTGATATACAGTACATACGGCCGTGTGTAAAGCATGATGTATATTCAGTTATGAAAAAAAAAATACCCCTTTTACAGTTCTAAGATTTTTCATATTAGGTCATAATTCAGTAGCTTGTAGAACCAACTTTAGCAGCAAAAACTCTGCGTTATCATCTTCCGTATGATGTTATCTGTCAATCAGGTTGACACACACCTGAGTGCTCTAGAGCAGCAAACTGCCAAAACTTGATCAGTTTATCAAGTGTATTTGGTCAGGAGCACCTGGCTGCTACTCACTCTTTTAATTGCTATAGAATCAGAAAGATTGTACTCAATTTTTCACACTCTGCATCTGGATTTTTTGTTTAAAGGAAATACCCAGAGTAATGTGTGATGTGTTGTGGGCTATTAGAGATTTTATTCACTAATTCTACGACCTAGTACGACTTTGGACAACGCTTAATTCAAAGATTTTTACCCAAGCAAGCATGTCATAAATCTGTCTCTCCCTCAGTGTCTCTTTTACGTAATTTACTGATTGCCAAGCAAAGGAAACACCAACAAAAAAAAAATCACCTTTAAAAGTAAAATTATTCAAAACACTGTTTTTGTATATAGATCAAATACCAACAAAACCATGGAAATCTCAGCTGTATTTCAAGTTAAAAGCTTAAAAGCTTGCCACATGTGTGCAAGTTTCTTCACTTGCAATGTGTGGGTGTCTTTTTGGCTTCTCATTCGTCTTGATGCGTTAACGGTGAATGTCAGCTCTGTATCAAGCAGAGCTGCGAATTCACTCTCCTTTGTGAGCCCTTTTTCATGTTGTTTTTCTCAGCAGGAAATGCAATATTGCTGCTGCCTAGGGCTGCAGGGCTTCTAATGCAGTTACGATTGTCTTTTCTCTAACATCCACCCACATGTTCCTATCTCTCCATCTCATTCTGTCCTGGTTCATTCTTGTCGCCCAGGGTTCTCTCCTCTTTACTCTGTTAAGACATCTCTTTATTTTACAAATTATTTTCCCTCGACCTTCACCCTCCATCTTATGAAATCATAATCCTCTATCTACACTGGGTCAAACTAATTTCATGAAAAATATAATATGTGAGAGCAATTTCTACTATTGTTTTTAACATTTGTGCAGTTGCAGTTGATACACAACTTTTTTTTATCCACCTAAAGCTCCATCTTCTCTCCACAGAAAAAAAGTAAAGGCAAAGTCAAAGAAACTGAGATTAAATTAAATTGATAAAAGGAATGAAAGGTCTTTTTCTGAGTGATGAAGGGGGAGGTCAGAGAGACAGAGAGTTGGACATGGCTTGATATTGTTCTAACACCACCATCATACTCTCCTCTTCCAAATTCTGTCCCTCTCCATCATAAAGTAGTCTATCAAACATCACGGTACCTAACACAGGGAAGAAGAACCAACTCACAGAGCTTCACTGCATGCATAATCATCTCTGCTCACTGTCCATCCTCATCAGACAAAGACATACACTCTAATACTCATAAGTCACGGGGTTAACCATACAGGAGCAAAAACACTGGATCAGGATGAGATGCTTCCTTGCACTGTCTGCATTCTGATTGGGTAATTTATGGCCTGAGATCACCTGAGGTTCTCTCTAAAATACAGAGATATATACCTCAGTGACTTGCAGTATTACCACATCTGTCCATTTTAATTCCATAGTATGGACCACCGGAGCAAGTGATAAGGTGGGATGAGAGAGGGCAGGACTGAATGCAAGAAAAGTAGCAGAGTAGAGATGGACACGGAGTGGAAAGTTTTTATTTTTTCTGCATCCATCAGGTGTTATTAGGAGGCAGAGACCACTAGAGCATGTAATAAGGGATGGACATAGGATAGAATGCATGAAAGAAGGAAGTAAAGAGATTGACTGAACAGAGAAGAGTGAGAGGGAAATTAAAAGTGAGCACTTCAAAGTTTCATACTCGATGAGAGTCACCAGAGAATGTGAGTTACCATGTAGTCGGGGGTGGCCAGAAGGCAGGGGATTGCACTGAGACAGAGGGATAATTCATCTCCCATCAATAATCTGTGGCTCTATAGGGAAAAAAGAAATTGGGACAGTGGAAAAGACAGATACAAATAGAGGCATCTACAGCTCTGTAGCTGGACAGAGACTTTTAGGGCAAGAATTAAAAAAAATGGTAAGGGTGGAAGAGAAATTATTTGAAGCAGTTACTGCAGATAAAGTGATGGCATGAAGGACAGACTAAACAGTTTGAGAGTGGCAGTGTTTCATATCTCAGAGTGCGTGTGAACTTTGTAAAAGATGAGTTTTTGCCTGTGACTGTGCTGCAAGCTTGGCTTTAGACTCTGTCCATGGTGCTGAATCAGAGGCCATATGTTGAGTGCAATAGGAGCAAAACACTCCATCTGTTTTCACTTTGTAGGAGAGAGCTTACAAGCAGCAGTGGGACTGATGGAACAATTGGATGACAGCATGATGAATACATGGTGTTAGACTGCATAAAGACGACATGCCAAGCGGTGCTGACGCTTCAGGAGCTGGAATGAAGACAAGACACTGGGGACAACCAGCAAGACTGCAGGTAATGTAGACAGAAGAGAGGTATGAGATTAAATATGGACAGAGGATTTTTTTATAATCATTATTCCAGCTGGATATAACTTTGCATTTACCTTTTGAAATTTCCAAACCATGCATCAATAATTTTCTTTTTTATGTTTTTGCTGTTAAATGTGTCTCAACTATAGTTTGTTTTTTTATCAGTGGTGCCTCCATGGCAAAGTAGTGAAAACAATTGAGGACAAGTTGCGCTCTAATAGGATCCATATTGAAAAATTGTGCAATATCTCACGGCTATCTATCCAGTTGTTGTCAAGTCATTTCCATAAGGTCCAACCGTAAAATGTCAGCATGCTCATGATTTTTTTCTAGGATTCATTCTGTGATGATAAGTAAAGTCTGTACAAAATACGGCCCAATATTTTGAGTCATATTTTGTAATCATTTAACACCATATCTGCCAAAATGAGCTTTTATAATGACTGTGCATATGTAAGAAGACTCACATAAGAACGCCTGAACAAAAACTGCTGTGGTTTGAACAGAGAGATGTTCAAAAGTAATCTCTTTTTAATCAACAGGAAGTGCTAGTGTGACATCTATTCAACATTTGTTTTAACTCTCCGCTTCCTTTCTGGGCTTTGTAAACATTAGATTTCAGAGAAAATAAGACAGCATATGGCTGTGAGGTTACATTAACACGCTGTGCTTGGATGCAGTCTACAGTTCCAACAATGTTCTTTTCATCACTAATATATGAAAAATACTTGATTCCAATTTTTTCTCAGTTATCCCTTTCATAGCATGTGATAATAAAAAGCTCTTTTCTTTTGTAGCCAGAGAGAAACCAATTATTTTGCCTTTCATTCACTGTTCATTATGAAATATGATCAATTGTCATTGGAGATATCACAATTGTAGTGTCACTGAAAGTCAGATTCTCAAAATACATTGAGACAAACTATATGTTGTTCATCATGAGTTTATCCAGGCTTCAAATGTTTCCACTTTATAAAATACAGATAGAACTTTATAACAAACCATGTTTGTTACCACGCGCTGTAACGTCTTTTTCTGGGTATTTTCCCCTGTATAGTCTCATGACTTTTTCTCTCCTTCATTTTTCACTGTTGCTGTGAGGCTTCTAAGATTCTAGAGGAGTGGGACTCCAAAAACAAACTAAGTTGTTTTAAAATAACAGCCTCAATCCCAGCTAGAGAGCAACTATTTGTTTTAAAATGTCTTCATACTTTTTTGAAAGTAGTCATTTTGGGC
Organism: Odontesthes bonariensis; assembly: GCF_027942865.1. Classification (NCBI taxonomy): domain Eukaryota; kingdom Metazoa; phylum Chordata; class Actinopteri; order Atheriniformes; family Atherinopsidae; genus Odontesthes; species Odontesthes bonariensis. The sequence continues at coordinate 26,822,137 of NC_134509.1, read as the reverse complement.
TTTTCATGGGCACTTACCCTTCACCAATTTTAAAGAACAAAAAACTAACATTTAAATTTTGAGTTGTAATGCAGAGCCTCTCAAGTGACTGTCACACTAATTAATCCTGCTTTATTCAAGATATAACATGGCATAGACTTCCCTCACTGACTGAATTCCCTTACAACTTACCTGATCAAAGCCACAAAGACAGTTGGCCTAATGAGGTCAACTGAAAGGATTATCGTCAAATTAAACTTTAGAATTACATAAATCATTTGAAACAATGTTTTAAGTTTTTAATTTACTTTTATTTAATCTGGTGAAGAGCTAAATGTCATTTAGTGACTGTATCCTCCTTAGACCTGGCATTTCCAGACTTTCCAGACAGGAGGATTTGCTTCTTCCTGTTTTTAACCAATTTCCATACCTCAGGAAGCAGGGGGCTGATTGATGCAGAGAGAAATTTTACTCGGAACTGATGCAGGTGAACCAAACATAAAACTGTGGATGTATTGGAAGAGAGCCAGGAAATGGAAGAGGAAGGGAAACATTCAGAGCAGGATGCATCATCTTTTGAGGAAGCAGGAACAGAGTGAAGACACACAACATCTGCTATTTTGCAACCTGCTGGCCCTGTTGACTCATTTGCTGAAAGTGCATTAAAGAACTTCTTCTTTCTCCTCAGTTCAGTTTTGGTCCAGTTTTGAAGGAGAACGCTTTACAGGACCACACTGGCCAAAATATCCAAGACCGGAGGTCTTTTGATTACTTAACCAGTACACATGAACAGGTTTTAGGTTTAGGCACATGAATCTGAAGCTGTTGCATATCTTTGGAGACAACCTTAAAACCACCTACATTTTATAAAAAATCCAGATAAAATGAACTATGAGATCATTATATTACACCACCATATTTTGCAATCAAGCAAGAACCAGTGTCCATCACAAGGGACACATTATGAAAAACTAAATAAATAATATGTTTCTTACAATCATAATACCTAAATAATTTAAAAAAAATAATAGATGTCAGAAATATGAATATGTATGAATATACAGGAGAAACCACAGTTTTTACGGAGCTGTTTATGATTTCCTCATGAATGGATGAATTGACAAAAAAAATACTTTAAGTTAATATTTATTAAACTTTTCTCTCTGAACAACAGTTTTGTCATTTAATCCATCCATCCATTTTCATAGACGCTTAATCCAATTCAGAGTTGCATTGGGGCTGGAGACTGTCCCCCTGGACGGCTCGCCAGTCCATCACAGTGACAAGACACAACACAAGGCAAACAACCATGCACACTCACAATCGCTCTCATTTAGAAACACCCATTAAACATAAATGTTTTTGGATGATGGGAAGAAGCTGGACTACCCGGAGAGAATCCATGCATGCACATGGACACAGAAAGGCTCCAGTCGGGATTCAAACCAGGAATCCTCTTCCTTTAAGATGACAGTGCTAACCACCGCACCCCCTTGCAGACCCCATTTAACCCATTTAAATTAGGGCTGGGCAACGATTCAAATTTTTAATCTAATTAATCACATGATTTCCCTGATTAATCACGATTAATCGCATTTGTACGCAAAATCCCCAAATTAATTCAAAATTAGTGTATAGCTTTTAGCATTTAGTTTTATTCTAAATGTGCTGCCATATGAATGAAAATGCCATAACATTTGTTGTGCAAACATACTTTTAACATCAGTGTTTTTATGTAGAAGCCTCGCTCCACTGTCTGTTTCGTTGAATGACTTGCTGCTATCAGTTGTGTATTTTGCCTTTAAAGGTGGGGTCTGTGATGTTTTCTGGAGCATTTTTTATCATATTGTCTGAAATCCTCCTCACGACCCCATTGCACCCACTAAAATAGAATGTTTTGAAAAAAAACGAAATCTTTTAGTCCATTGTAGAGGGTGTAGCAAGAGGAAATGTCTGACCAATAGAAGTAATGATGAGAGTTACTTCTATTGGATTCTGACACGCCAATCAACCGTCAGCCCCCCTCACCCCTCCCCCCTGCGCGTTCACAGACTCGTGATTCGTTCATGTGTTTTGAAGGCGTGGTTTCGAGGGGTGGGCTGAAGGGAGAGGCAAGGTTGTGTATTTTCAAAAATATACTGTAGCTTGCAGGAACCGTTTTTCCAAGATCTCAGACCCCACCTTTAAGTGATATTTTAGACTGGAACTACAACGGTGATAAGACAATTCAACTTGGCAGTGTTTACAGAGTACTTTGGTTATGTCGACTCCGCCGTCTGGAAGAACTAAAAGTTCCGTACCCTTCTACATGTTTGGTGTTTGGTGGATCCGCCAATTACCAATTACAGCAACAGACTTTTACAAAATAAAAGCCTGTGAACAACAGACTTGTACAATAATAAAACAAGGGTCGTCCGTGGCGTAATGGGTTGAGCAGGCGCCCCACTTACAAGAGGCTATAGTCCTCGCTGCAGCTAGCCCCGTTTCAAGTCCCGTATCGGACGGCCCTGTGCTGCGTGTCATTCCCCCTCTCTCTGCCCCCTGCTTCCTGTCTCTCTGAACTTTCCTATCCATTAAAGGCACAAAAGCCGCAAATTATTATTATTTTTTAAATAAATAAATAAAACCTGCGTTAATGCGCGATAAAATATTTATCAGCGTTGAATAATAAACGAGTTAATGCGATATAACGAGTTAACTCATTTAAATAAAAACAATTATCAGTAAGCAAGACTAATCAATAGATTATAAAAAGACTTAAACTTGAATTCATGTTGAGCTCAGCAGAGCTGAGGGGACATGTTTGATAACTTGTGTTATCCATTCCAAAACCCTCACTGTAATTTTCATGAAAGAAATACAAAACTAACTATTTTATTTTTGTTATTTTAGTCAGCCAGAAATGTGCTCGTGTGGAAAGTCACCATGGCTTTTTCTGAGCTGGTGAACGGTAAAAGCATTCAGTTTATACAATGAAACACAAATGAAAGACTGAGTGTATGTGTGTCTATGCATGCATATCTACCCCTTCTGTATAAGTCACTATAGTGACTATAGTGAGCCCAGTCAAGAATTATATTATCTGTTCTGGGTACACGGCATTGACCCAGTGAATTTTTTTTTCTTATTATGAAGCAGTGCAGCCTTGACTCTATTCAGATTCATTTATATCACCTCCCCCACTGACCCTATGCAAATACTATTTCCCTCAGTAACGGTGTGTCTGCTCTGTGGCACCATAACTAATTTATGTGAGAGTCAAAGGAGCAGATTATTGAAGGCCTTATGCATTCATTCATTTTAATGTTCCTTTATTTTATACTGTCACATTGTCAGTGTTTGTAGCTCACCTGACAAATTCTTTGTCTGGGTCAGTTTAACTTTAAACTTTGCTGCTGAAGTCTTACAGCATTTTCTGACATTTGAATTATGTCTGTCATCCTAAAATGTCGTTTCACTCTGCATGGTATCTGTGCAATGGTGAATTTTTTTCTCGGATAACCTGCTATTTATTATGCTGAATTTGGTTCATAATTAACCTTTTTATGAAGCCTGCGAAAACTACAGAAGTACAGTTTAAATTTGAATTCAAACATACAGAGGATTGGTCCCACTCTCAGTGGACCAGTGTTAATTTCGTCAGCTTTTTTTTAAATTTAGGCTTAGTCTTAGTCACGATGTCGAAAATCAATTTTAGTCTTAGTCAAATTTTAGTCATTTTAGTCAACACTGTACATAATAGAACTTCTCCACACACTGCTTCTCTTTTTAACATATATCACACTGTACAGAATAAACCTTCTCTGCAGGTTGTTTTGTTGTCCTTCGCGTTGTAAACAAAATGGCTCCATACATCCAGGCGTTGTTTTCGCCCAGCTCCAACAAACCGTATACCGGTATCCGAGCCCGACGCCATGACTGGACTGCAAAGTTGAACAAGCTACGGTTAAGTTATAGCTAGCTACCGGCTACGTTACTTGACATGGGAAGGGCCTAAACTCAACTGAACTCGACTCACTGAACTACTATTTACTATTGAGCCGCACGAGACACTGTGGGTCAATATGGGTCATATTTTTGTCTTCTGGAAGCAATTTTGTGCGTCATGGTCTCGTCATCGTCACGGGAAAAAGGGGCGTTAACGAAATATTTTCGTCATCGTCCTGGTTGACGAAATTAACACTGCAGTGGATATACCCTATGAACATGGAGAATGAGCATTTGCACATAATTTTTTAGAAACTGGACCTCATGACTGTGTGTGTGTGTGTCTGACCTTGTTGGGACCAAAGTTTGGTAATAATAAGGAAGATGGTGATTTCCAGGGACCTGGTCAGAGTTATGAGTTAGGGTTAGGGTTAGACATTTAAAGGATGTTTAGTTTTTCTCTGAAATTGAAGTCAGTGTTTCACCAGCAGTAGTCAGCAAGGAGAGGGCTCTCAGTTTAGAAGTTCCCCGATTGGCAAGTGTGGGAGTAGATCTATGTCTCATTCACAACATATACCGTTTGTCTCTGCGTCAGGCTCGAGATCAGGGGTCAAGGTGTTCTCTGGTAAGGTAAACAACAGAAGAGAAAGATGGGAAAGATGCAGACGTGGAGGTACCAAGCTGGTTGGTCATGTACTCACAAGTGTTACCAAATATAGAAGAATGGTTCAACAGTCTAATGTTTTGGGGAATCCTTGTATGCTGCTGGGTGACATGTATATCTGCTGAAAGTGTTACTAAAATTTCCCGAAAGGCTTTAAAGATGAGTCCAACAACTATGATTCTTTTCACAAGTGAAAGATAAAAGTTACTCGGAACAGGGTCATCAGAAAATAAAATCTTTCAACATCTAAAACAAACTCTTTGACAGCAGTTTACTTTGCTACTTTGTGGCAACATGGGTCCTGTTACGCAGACCCAGTTCTGTTCACACTCCTAACCCACGACTGCACAGCACTACACGACTCGAACCACATAATCAAGTTCGCTGACGATACGACTGTGGTGGGTCTCATCGAAAAGAATGCCGAGTCATCATACAGGGAGGAGGTGGAAAAGCTGATCACCTGGTGCAAAGCCAACAACCTGTCTCTGAATATGGACAAAACTAAAGAGATGGTTGTTGACTTCCGCAGAGCACAGAAGGACCACAAGCCTCTGCACATCGAAGGCTCCCCGGTGGAGATTGTGGAGAACACCAAATTCCTTGGTGTCCATCTGGCGGAGAACTTCACCTGGTCCCTCAACACCGGCTCCACCTTAAAGAAGGCTCAGCAGCGTCTCCACTTCCTGAGAAGGCTGAAGAGAGCCCACCTCCCTCCCACCATTCTCACCACCTTCTACAGAGGGACCATAGAGAGCCTCCTGGGTAGCTGCATCACCGCCTGGTTCGGTAACTGCACCCAACTGGACCGCAAAAACCTTCAGCATGTGGTGAGGACGGCTGAAAAGATCATTGGAGTCACTCTCCCCTCCGTCTCAGACATCTACACCACACGCTGCATCCGCAAGGCAACAAGGATTCTTAAAGACCCCACCCACCCCTCACATAGACTTTTCAAAACCCCTCCCATCTGGCAGAAGGTACCGCAGCATACGGTCTGTCACCACCAGACTACAAAACAGCTTCTTCCCCCAGGCCATATGACTCCTCAACGCTCAGAGACTGATCTGATCACCTCTGTTGTCCCAGCTGTTCTTTATTGTTGCGCTGTTCTTTGTTGTTACTGTTTGTTGCACTGAAAACTTCTCGAGAAACGTTATTTCATTGCACTGTGTACTATGTATATGGCTGGAATGACAATAAACCCTCTTGAATCTTGAATCTTGTAACTGTCTTATGTAAAAGAAATGCAGTGTAAAAATCCACAATATGGCATTAGCTTGAGCCACTATGAAATATTTGTGGGTTTGATTTGTTTTAAATAGTGACAAATGTGCTCTTATGGTGGCAGTGTTGTGAATATCGTTTCCCTTTAGTTTGCTCATCGGGATGAAACAATCTGATTCTCTAAATTTCCAAATAGTGACATTTTCCTGACCGATGTTTACTGCAGGTAAGATACTGATTATTCATTAGTACTTAATGAGAAACATACATAGTCAGGCTTTACAAAATGAATGTAAATGAATGTAATGTCATGTCCTAATAACAAAAGCTGCTGGCTTGTGTGTTTCTACTTCTTGGTTGGTGGATGGCTGCGGGGGGGCCATGTTTTATAAGAAAGGGAGAGGGTCATTTCTGCGGTATGGGGGATAAAGCCTTTCTATTACTTATTAATCAGTTTACGTTATGTAAAGTTTTCTGTCCATTTGAACACCAACTCTGTGGAAGCTTTCAGTTTCCACAATGATGGACCACTGACTGGTCAACATACATATAAAACCAAATTTTTAGAGTATAAAGACATGCAGTAGAGAGCAAACTGTCAGCACTGTATGTAGAATTGGTTGTCAAGGAGACAGTGTGGTTAGTGTGCAGAGGAAGTTTTCACTTTTTTAGCAGCGTCTGCATTATGATGCAAGCTGCTCTTTGACATGCAACTTTTGAGGGATTCTAAGTGTTTCCCCAGGCAAAGACAAGTCACTTTCTCTATTTGAACAGGCTTTTGATTTAGAGGGAACATCTTTTTTTTTTGACAGAAACAAAATGTCACCATGGGAGAGGAGTAGACGCCACATGGCTGGAGAGAGGCATATATTTCTCTGCTGTGTTTTATCTTAATAGAATCTTATAAGTGTCATGCCAACCCTTTCAAGGCATTTGTAGTTTTGCTAATGCATGTTGATACGGAAGGTGTCAGTCATAGAAAGTGTATTGGTGAAAAATAAATGTAATCATGTTAATACTCTAATATCTAACTTTCAAATATCCATACTAAATCTGCCATATATAATTTAAATATGCCTCTTAAATAACATAAGTGCAAGTGGGAAGCCAGTGAAGGAACACATATTGTGCTGCTGAATGATGCTGTACATTTGTCTCCGAAAAAATGAATTATGTCATCAAATCAGTTGGTGAAAATATTAATATAACAGCTGCTACAAACCTACAAGTTCTTACTCAATAGAGTTAATGATTTAGAGGTTTTAAAGTGAGCTTGTATTTGTTTGTTCAGTATGTTTGTAGAGTAAATTGAACAGTAGGCACAATCAGGTGTTAGAATCAGAGATGGTTTAAAGGACTTAAATAATCTTGAGTATCAATTTGAATAGAAAATACTGTACTGGCAAAAATGGCAGTTTGGTGACACATGACCCCTACCCTTAAGAAGCAATCATCTGTCAGACTGATAAATATGTCCATTCAGTTACGTTGTTATACTTGGATGGATGGTCTCGTTTTTCATTATTTGTTAATGTGAAAGTAGTGTCTGCTATGCAATGAGTTTTGCCTATGAAAGAATTCGACTAAAATCAGTGACGGTCCAATGAGTGATGCGTTCACCCCATTTGACATTGGAAGAAGCATGAGACGATAAAAGGACCATGGTAGCTTACTTCAGGCTCATGCCAGCTAAATAAATAAAAGGAAAATAATGGATTGACTATGATTAATCCCCTGACTCCTAGATTGTAAAACTCATTCATACATTCAATCAATCAAACTTAATTTGCATACCATCTTTAAAAGCTGCTTTAGAGATGATACAGTTTATGTTTATGACACATGAAAATTAATTAAACTGTTCTAATTCTATTTCTAATTAGATTAATAAAATGGAATAATGAGATTTGAACATTGTAAAACATAAACACTGTAAATAATTAAGAGTAAAAAAATCACAATAAATCAATCTTACATTGTTTTTTTTCTAAAGAGATACATTTGTATTTAAAAATAGATTAGAGAGCCACATAAAAGTTGTACTTGTGATTAAATTCTGTCGTGATGACTGACAATGGAAGCGCTATAGCTGTGTTTTACCCAGGCTCTGCATCAATCTCTCTGAGCTTATCAGGGCCTCAGTTCAGTGAAGTCCTTTATGCCAGCTACTCTCCATGAATGCACCCTTTTATCCTTCTATTCACAACTTCCATATTCTCCTCAGATTTCTTTATCTCTGTTTGTTCATATGCATTGTATCCAACAATGCTCTTCTCCTTACTATCTCATACTCCACTCTCTTCTATCTGCCTACTGTTTCCCCAGGCAGAAAAGCTTCTGACTGAATTTTGACAAAAGACTACAATTCACTCTGGCGAATGTTTCTATATTTCCGCAGTAATAATAACGTTGATAATAAAATATTACAAGAAAAGGGTGATCATGTTTCAAGGTCTGCTCTCCCTTGCAGGTCCCTCCATTATATTTATTTTATTACTTCAATCCTTGTATGCATGGGTCATTTACGACGTAGGTCTATTCTGATGTATTATAGTTATGGTTTAGAGGAGTAAACATGAGCTACAGTCCTCATTGGAGTCAATGATCCTTGAATAAGTACAGAATTGAGAATATCTTCAGAGATAAATGAAAATGAACTAATGTGTATGTAATCAGAATAGTTCAATGAAATGTCAATTAAAAAAGGCTTACACAATGTATAACAGAAATTATTTTAATTCAAAATGTTTTCAAAAGCAATGTTATTAACCTCATCTGTGCTTAATTTTCAGTGAGAAAATGACCTGAATTTATAAACGAATGATTATTTCTACATCAAAACAGACTGGCAACGAGTAGTTGTCTGAGAGCATCATAGATATTATCAAAGACATATTAGTTCTAAAGGCTAAGAGCTTATCACTTTTTCACGCCCATAAAGCTGTTAAGATCCTTCCTGGACATGACACTGAGAAGAAACTAAATCAGAGACACAAGTGAAGACTGGAAAATATTGAGGAAAAACACTACTCAAAACATCTGAGGCTGACCTGGAACAATCTGGAGTGGTGGTTTCAGCGTGTACACTATGCAGAAAACTAATTCGAGTCAGGTCATGTGGGTGAGTGCCAAGGTGAAAACCACAACTGACGGAAAGGCACAAAAAGGCAGGACTAATATTATTAGGGTGGTGTTCTGTGGTCAGAAGAACTCACAGTAGAGCTCCTTTGGGAATGCAGTGCATCAGTTGTTGATGGTAATTAAATGAAATTCATATGAAAAAATGTAGACCATCAAGGCTGAGGTTCTACTGCATTACACTGTGTGGCTGCTTTGCTGCCTCTGCTACTGGCCATGACCAACTATTGAACATGTCAAAGAAATTGTGACATCCGATGATTCAAAAGACATATTGGAGTGAAATGTATTACCCAGTGTCAGAAAAGGACTTATGTTTGAGGAGAAGCTTTTGGATTTTTCAGCAGGATAAGACTTGAGGGATACATCAACCAGAGTAAGCTATGACTGAAAAGCAAAAATCACACTGTTTTAAACTGGCCAGCAATGAAAAATGACCAAAGGAACACTGAAACTCTTTGGAGAAGGCTGAAATCTGTTGTTGTACAAAAGACACCTACAAATTTAAGAGCTTGAAAACATGGAAATGGAAAGCTCTATGCCAGAAGATTTTAGATGGCTAGGAAAACTGTCCTTTTGCCAAAGGTTCTGAAACCAAATAGTGACACATGCAAATACTACCACAGATAATTGGCACAAATCCCTTTTTTGGCTTGATCTTACCTCTAGTCATGCGTTGGACTAGCCAAGGCTTCTTAGATAGTCTGACATTGTTTGGCGCACACTAATAGCTGTTGCTGTAAAAATGCCATCATTATTTCTGTCATTAGGGCTCTTTTATCCTCTAAGTCTGGGGTCAGTGTAATGATGGGTGCTGCTCTGTGCTGCTGACTTCATGGAAAACTTGCTTCATGTTTCCATCTTGACAGTGGCATCCATAAATATATTTCAAGACTTAAGAGGCTCCAGACAGTGACAGAGTTGTGTTACGTCAGAGTTTTTGAGCTGGTTATCTCCTCAGAAACCAACTACAACAAAAATAAATGTTTCTGGGTTTTTTTTTTTTTTTTTTTTAGATATCCTCCTTTCATGGAGTTCAGTGGCCCTGTTTGTCTGTCTGTATGCTGCTATAGTTGGGGCCCACTTGTCACCTAAGAGGTAGAGGTCACTTCAAATTTCAGGGACCACCTGTGTCCTATGATGAAGTATTTCCACCCTGATGGGAGTTATCTTTTGCATTATGACTATGCCACTATCTACAGAATATAGTGGGTCACTGAGTAGTTTAAAATATGAAAAACATGTCATTACAAAACTATGGCTCTTACAGTCATCAAATCTTTACCCAACTGAACACCTATGAGAGATTTTAGTTGAAAGTGTTGGAAAGCACTAGCCCCAGCTCTCCTATAATTTGTAAGTTGTGTAACTTCTTATGCCTTAAATTACAGTAGCAGGGGACACTAGTTGCTATTTCTTATGGTCCATTGGCTCTCATTTCTATCCATAATCGCTGTCTAATAAAAACTCAAATTCACTGAAGTAAATTATGATATTTATCGTTCAGAGGAGAGGACAGCACAATGATTGATATTAGTATATGGGCAGTTAGAGCAGAAATTATACAAAGTAGTGGTCAGTTTATCCTGTCAGTACAGGCATGAAGCACATTTTCCACAGCTGCTCTGCAGCAACAAAGAGATATGTGACCAAGTCTTAAATGTCACTTTAAAAGGCATCTGCTCAGGTGATGATTGGTACAAGCGCTTAAAAAACACCATCAACCTTATGATGGCCAGGAAACAAAGAAGACCTGGTGGTAGAGAAAATTGTCAATTACGAGGAGCCAGTCCTTGAATGTGGAAAAGTTGGCCTTAGAACAAAGTGTTCTCCAATAGAGGATTGGATTAAAGGGCTTTGCTGCCCTGATGTTTGTCTGACAAGTCTTGATCTTCTGGGCATTAAGGGAGAGAGAAGGAGAAGAGCTATCAGCACCTCAAGATGGAAGGAGGTTTAAAATTGCTTTGGAACAAGACGGGACCACATGGAAGTGTCCTGAGTAGGTCAAGTGGACAAAAACCGGATGGTGTTTCAATGGTTTATAGAAATCTGATGACTCCAGAATTACAACTGGACATATAGGAACTAACAATGTTGGAGAAAACGCTAGACCACAGAAATAAAGTGCAGTCCTGCTACATAATATTCCATGCCTGATTTTTCCTGCAGTTCTATCCATGTATTCATGGGTCTATTTATATATCACCTTTCTAGCTGCCCTTTTCACTCATCTGCTCTAATTTCACATTGAAATCGAAGGTTGAGCTCGGAAAAGATATACCCTGTTCAGTCACCATTCAATGATTAGCAGCTCAATTAATCTTTAATTCCCTTTCCTCACGAGAAGCAGTGGGAAGAGAACACAGAAATACAATTTGGAATCAAATAGCAGTTAAAATCAAAGCAAGATTAGGTGTTCAGAGTTTAAAGGAGCGAACAGGAAACAAAATACCCCTGCTCAGTGGTACAATTCATCTCCCTGGATGCACATTCAGCTCATGAAACATTGAGACATTTCAGTCAAGTCTACTGTATGTTAAATAATTAACATTTCCCTATTGATGTTTTTCTTATACATAGTTGCACACTAAATTGATCACGAAAGACAAAAAAAAATCCTTTAACGCTAAATCTTTATATTTTCATGTAGGAAACAGAGCATGGATGTGAGTGGATAAAAGTGAATAAATGAATATAAAGTCATTGATTTGTCAGTATGTGTACAGTATGTCCTCTACATGCACTTTAAAGATGCTTGTCAATGCCTAACAGCAAAATTCCAGTGTTTGAAAAAAGTGTTTTACATCAAAGATGTATCATTTAAAATAGCCACTGGCAAAAAATATAGATCTGTGGGAGTATAGGCTTGGGTTTCCACAAATGTAGATAATGCAAACCAACCACATTATGTGGGTTTGGTCTGGATACTCCAAAGAGGAAGAGGCATGCGGGAAACTGCAGAAGAAGGGAGGAAAGCAGAAACAACAAGATACAAGTAATGAAAATTGTACAGTTGACAATGTAAAATAGAAGGTAACACTGAGACAGATGAAGTGATACCCACAAACAGCATAACAGAGAGTGGCCCACAAAGTAAGACAGAGAGAGTGTGTTTCTGATTACAAGGGAAGAAAGATTGTTTTGGTGACATATTAGTTTAATCCAAACTGGATGGGAAAAGGTAGAATCATTCCACAGGGCTGTCCTTATTCTGCTTAACTAATAGCAATCTTTCCTCATTCTCCTCCTGGGTGTGCCTAATATATTACAACCAAGTCACATGACAAGACATGTAATAGTCTCACAACAAAAATGATTGTGTTCATGCTGATGGACGTCCTCTGTGCTGTTCTTGTCTTGACAACTAGCATGTTTCAGTGGGCAGTGGGGGGTGCACCATATTTAGTGACCTTTGCAAAGACTCAATGTGCTGTAGGACAGGAAAAAAGATTTATATGTGGTAGGTATTCAAAGAGTCTTTGTTTTAAGGCAAGGCACAATGTATCCAGAACTATAACAAAATAGTTTTTCATATCTGGACCGAAAGAAACATTGTCTTAAAGCAAAGGGTTCAAATTTAGGTGTAAGGTTTGGACAGTTGGATGGGAGTCTCCTATTTGACAGTTTTGTCTTAACTACACGTCAAACCCCTTTAATCCTTTTTATGATTATTTTCCGTTGCCTTAAGGCAGATAATCACTCATTATGTGAGAGTTTCAAAAACTAAAGTGACGTATATGCAGTAAAAGCCTGAGCACCTCAGTAATTTTTCAATACCTTTCAGTTTATTGAAAATGCTTCTCCCATTATGTTGGCAACATTGACGCTTAAAGTGACACTAGAGAATTTGTCTAATTTGTTTATTTCCTCTGCACATGCACAAGTAAATTAGTGTCTAATAACACAAATTTACAGGTTACATTTTGTGAAAGTTTCACTAACCTCTTTTAGATTGTGTTATTTATTACCCCGATTCCAAGAAAAATGTGGAATGCTGTGTAAAATGTAAATAAAAAAGGATTCAAGGATTTGTTTCAAAGCAATATTTTATTCACATTACAAAATAGAAAACATGACAAATATTCAAAGTCACACATCTATTTTATGAAAGAGAATTTTATTGCAGCAACACGTTTCAAAATAAAATGAACATAAACAAAACACCTTAGAGAGGCAGAGTCTCACAGCAATAAAGATGAGCAGAGGTTTAGCAATCTACTAAGAACAATTAGTGAACTGTCTATCAATGTAAAATCAATACTGTTCTAAAAAGTAGAGGGACTGGTCCGGCTTGTAATGCATCTCTGATGGTATGGGGGTGCATTTGCGCCTATGGAATGGCAAGTTGCACCTGGAAAGTCACCATCAATGCTGAAAGGTATGTGCAGATTTTAGAGCAACATATGCCCTCATCCAGACAACACCTTTTTCAGGGAAGGCCTTACATATATCAGCAAGACAATACCAAACCACAAACTACATCTATTACAGCAGCATGGCTTCATCGTAGAAAGGTCTGTGTGCTGGGCTGACTGAGTGTAGGCCAGACCTTTCACTAACTGAAAACATTTGATGCATCATGAAACACAACGTATAACAAAGAAGACCCAGGAGTGTTGAGCAGCTACAGTCATAATATCCGATAAGAATGTAGCAACATTCCTCTTGCAGAGGTCCAGCCACTGGTCTCCTCAGTTCCGGTAAACATGGTCCTGTAACAACTTTTTTGGGAAACATTACTGCCATTAGATTCAAGATGAGCTAATGATTTTCATGAAATGGTCAAATGTCTCACTTTCAAATTTGATATGTTTTTGTTATGTTTTTCTTACATTTTATTTGGCATCCCAATTTTTTTTGCAATTGGGGCCATATGACAATGTACTCAGAGAGCATCTGGAGCTAAATCTGACCATAAACTGCTTACTTATAAAGTGTATTGGTGTATGTAATTGTGTGCATGAGTTTAGTTTTTATCCCTTTGTGTTGATCTGTATTTGTTGCCCATCTGGGTGTGTCATTCCCAGAAGTACACAGCCTGCAGCTCGCTGGCCACCTGGTCCTCTGTGGTAGCTCTAACTTAATAAATTGCTGAGAGACTGACTGGCGGTGACTGCATAACCTTGCCAGAACAGTCTGAAAGCAACCCCCCCCCACACACACACTTTTATATGTGTGAGTGGAAGCTTGCATTGTTATTGTTGTGTTGTTAGCATGTCTGTTTGTCTTTCAGTTCCTTGTTCAGCCTTAATGTATATACTAATGAACCTAATGGTGTTGGACTTAAATTGCTGCAACATTCATGTAGTTTAGTTTTTTAAGGCTAATATTGTATTTACAGATAGCAGACTTCTTCCTGGGGCAAAAAGTGGACAGTTACATGTAATCCATTTGAAGAAATGGAAGGAATAAATTAGTTTAAAATGTATAATAATAAAAAACAAACATTGGTTTTTAGAGACTTCATTTCCAGAGTGAGGCTTTATGGCCGTTTTACATGATATGCCTATACAACTTAAATGGATTTATATATCACATGAAACCCTTATTGTCCGTAAAATGTTATTGATTATTGGAGTTAATGGCATGAAAAAGCACTCAAAAAGTAATAAAACATTTTGCTAACATGCAGAATGACTTAAACAAATCGCCATTATGGAGCGCTGTGGAGCTCCACTTGTTGAGCTAACTAGCTGAAGTCCTCGTCACAGCTGGTCCAGGTTTGACTCGCCACCTGTGTGGTTCTTTGCTACATGTCCTGCCCACCTTCTGTCTCTCTCCATTGCATAATACAAGCAACTAAAAGCCCCCCAAAAATGTTGCATTCTTAAAGGAAAAAATAAATTGCCATCATATGATACCAGGCACACATGGAATTTGCACTTTTCTCATTTTTCAGTGTGTTTCATTGTATACTCGGTGAAACTTTACAGTTAATTTGAATACAAAGTAGATTCACACTTGGAAAGTCAAAGGACAGCTCCCTCTGGTAAACATGAATATTTTAATCTAAAGTAAGACTAGAACAAGGAACATAGCAGCATTGCTTAACAGACTTGTCTTTTGTCTTGTCACTGCTGACAATACAACGTAGGATGAGAGTCAAGATAAATTAAATTATAAAATTAAACAACCCCATTACCCACAGCTACTGTATACAGAGGGAATGACAATACAACTAATATTGTAAATTGTCAGTTTTCAGTCAGAAATTATGGCAATGAGACTTTTTAATGTATTGTAATGATGTAATGTTAATATTGTTTTTTTCATTGTACTTCATTGTACATAATCGTTACCATATTTCTTGAAGTCAATTTTCAAATTATTTCCCTAGAAGATGACAACTTCAATCATCCATACATCAAGAACAAAATCAATACCGATGTCATACTGAGGTGCTGTTCAAAGAAATCAGTGCATGTAATTTCCTCACACAGATTCATGCTATGTATTCACAACATGCTGCAGGAGACACACAGAGTAGGGAATCACCAATTTTCCTGGGTTAATGATAGTTTGCGTGCAGAGGGGAACTGAGGCAGTCAGAAATTATATTACCCGTTTCAGTGTCTGTGTGCGCAGAGACAGAAAACGTATAAAATGTAATATAATAGATTTGTTTTTACGAACAAAAAGAGATAAGGGGGAGAGCCTCTGGTTACTGTTTCATCATAGATCGACTGGACTCAGCTTCTCTGTGCCTGTCAGCTGCTTTATAACCAGGACCTGCAGACAATCTCGCACACACAACATTCGCAGTTCCTCGTGTACACTTGGCTCATACACCTATCTATGTAGAAAGAAAGTGCAGATAACATAGTCTCCTTAATACATATAAATCTCAGTTGATACTTACATGCCAATTAGATAATGAGGCAAAGGAACTCTGCATGTTCATCTTAGCTGAGGTGCATTTACACAGAACTTTTTGACTTTGAATATTTGTAATTGAAAGCTTATGAACCCTGCGTGTGTTTCACTAATTGAGTGTCTGGCTTGTGTTCAGTGAGGAGTATTGCAGCAACTTCTGCACAGAAACTGGAGAGCAGAGAACTCAGTGTTTTGAGTTCTCTGCTTTTGGACATCAGCATGAAGTAACACACTAATGAGCCATTTTCTACTTTCACCTCGATCCCTGAATTATCTCGGCATTGTCTGGATGTGGTATGTTATGTGAAAACACAAAGGTCCAGATTTGCCAGACTGGACTATTTTGCAGACTCGCCCTGCTAGCTCCAAATTATGAAGTCTACATTACGTTCGAATGAGCTCATATGTGAATAGAGCAGTTAAATATCCACCGAAAGGGAAACAAGTGTGTGTGCTGAGAATAATTTTTGCTTGCTTTCTGCTTGCCTATATACAGTTCAGCTTTCCACTTTTTTCTTTTATACTGCGAATAAGTCTATAACACTGTATTTGCTGTGGATTAACCAGTAGCCTTGTCCGCCATCTAAGATGTACTTTAAACAAAACACTGAGATTCCATTGGTGCACTTTTTGCATCACGCCTTCCTGAAGACTAATCAAAAAACAATCCTCCACCAACGGTGATACATACCCAAGCTGAGTATGACTAGAACTACATCCAGCCATGATAAGCTTCCATAGCAACTGGTTGCCAACTTTAACGGTAAACATGGATCAAGGCTTCCTTTGTATGTTGAAGACAGCAGTCCCATAGGTTTTCTTTCCTCAGAATGTCTTTACTATTTTATGGGCTCAGCACATCATTACTACAATGATATATACCCCACCTTATGGGTGCTTTTGCTGAATTTTTAAAAAAAAGGATTTTATCTTAAAAAGGGAAATGCACAGTAAATCTTTCACAGTGAGCTCCGGCAGCAGAAGAGTGTTGAACTTGCCTTGAAAGCTTCCCCAAGCGTTTTCTTTTTTTCATTCACACCTTACAGTGTGGTGAATTGTGCCAATTAAATCCACCACCTAAAGATTCAAGCACAGCTGCAGAAAAGCATGTGGTGGTGCAGATAGCTGTAGCAGCTATAAGCAAGGCAAGTTTATTTGTAGAGCACATTTCGTACACAAGGCAATTCAAAGTGCTTTACAGCTACATAAAATCACAAGAAGGCAAATAAAATCATTCCAAAAACAAAAAAAATAATCATTAATTAATTAAATTAAAAGCGAAGAGTGCAGATCAAATACTTTCAGTTGTCATATGCACAGCTAAATAGAACTGTTTTCAGCCTGGATATAGACATTGCAGAGTTGAGGCCTGCCTCACATCTTCTGGAAGACTGTTCCAGATTTCAGGAGCATAAAACTGAAACGCAGCCTCACCTTGTTATAGGATATCTTTACAGACTACTTCTTGTCAGTAGACAGTGGTTGTATTTGCTAATATGAAATACACTCATCATTAATATTATTGTCTAAACTGCGTGCAACAATGAAGTGTATGATGTGAAACAGTAAATAATGCCATGTAAGTGGGAACCAAGCAGTCTATCGATGTTGTTCTCAGCGTCATTACGCTCCCACGGTCCTCTAACAAGTCACATCAATTCAGCCTATGCTCCTTCAATTACAGACTATTGATTAGCTGACATGCTATAAAAAAGGCAACTTTTGTGTGTAAATGCATCTTTGTGTGACTGTTTAATAATAAGACTGCCACTGAAGGTATTAATTTACAGAGTACTGGATGTTTATGTTTTATTGTAGGTGCGATGTTTCATAATCATGCACTATTAAATTTTGAAGAAGGTTCACCTTCCATAAATGTTAGTTGCCCTGACATATCAAAGAATCTATCAAAGTATTTCAGCACTTTCCCCATATATGTCATGGTTTCAGCCATTGCTATTTCTACTTGACTAGCATGTGTTTACTCAGTTTTCCTCATTGTGCTGCATGACTACTGAGTAATCTATCCATCTGTCTAAGAAGTGGCGATGACCTGTCTTCTCCACATAATGTATTGCGTTAGCATTTACAAGCAGGAGGATATTCTAATAGATTGTTCTTATTTAGTTTCATTTCGGATTCTTATTTTCATCAGTCAATAGAGCAGCAGTAATTGTGGATCCTGTAAAATCAAGCCGGGCCCACGGCAATTGCATTTGACAGGAAATGTTTTCTTGTGGAACAGTTCTCCATCATGCACTACCTGAAGGCATTCTTCCTCTCCCAGAATGGAAGCTTGCCTTCAAGGCAGTTAATCTAGGTTTCATCAATAAACTCATGACAGCTTGAGGGGTTTCTCTAATGTTCTGGACTAAAGCAGTTCCTGTAACAGTTCAGGGGTGCTGCTAGAACTGGCTCTAAGGCTGCGGCTACACGAAAACGTTTTTCACTGTAAACGATACTTTTTCTTATCGTTTCGCTGTCGCGGCCACACGGACCCGGCGTTCCCACTACCCCAAAACGATAGTTTTTGAGAACGGGTTCCAGAGTGGGAAAGTTTGAAAACGGCCTCGTTTCGTTTCCATTGTTACAGCTAAAACGTTTTTGCGTCAGTCAAACGTTGACGCTGTGAGCCAATTTTAACACTTCTCTATTGTCTCACAGCGTGGCGTGACACAGTGGCGTGTGTACTGCATCGTTTCATCATTTTCATCCGTTTTCGTCTGGACCTGAGTCTTTACAGCAGCGCGTTGCCGTGTGGTCGCAAGAATTTTCGTACCCGTTTTCAAAAAAAACCTCGTTTCGTTTTCGTGTAGCCGCAGCCTAAGTTGGTTCTAGCTGGTCATTAAGGTGTTATGGTGTTTTTGATGTTCTTTCTAATAATTGACCTTATATCTATTCAGAATTTTTGCCAGTGTTTATGAACAGTAATGACAATGAGATTTATATATGTTGTTGTGAGTGGGATCAACTGTATAAACCCCAGCTGACTTTTTTAAAAACATTTAACAGTGAAATTAAACATAGTTGCCAACACTGTTTAAAATTGGTGATTGTAAATGTCGATCTAGTGTAAACAGACACAACTTCTAATGTAAAAGATTAAACAACAGAAACATGAGATAAACACTGAATTTGTGTTCTTCCACTGCCGTTTGACTTCGCATACATGTTGCTGCTTAGTTTCTATATTTTTCACTCTTGACTTAAGCAGTATCTGAATTGTTAAACATGGTGGTCTCAACACTTGAGTCGTTCTGGTTGGTCCCAGCAACCCGGCCCCAGCCTCCTAACACTCTTTGTTCTGGCCCAGCAAAGAATTGGTTCTTATAACAATGGTTTTATGACGGTGGAGGCAGAGCTTCCGTTAAGCTCTGGCTGTGAAACAGAGGTGAAAGCGGTGCGCTAAAGTGGAAAAATCCAAAGGGCAAAATGTTTCCATTTTGCTCTTATAGAAACTACAGTTGAACAGTGTTTAATCTCAATGTTTGTCAAACAAAAGACACCAGTGTGACTTATTTTTTTGTCACATGATATTTTGTGATCAATGGAGCAATGGAGTTATGAAAAGCTGTATTTGGGCCAAAATGAGTTATTTTCTTAGTCCAGCCAAGTCATTTAGGTTCCCCAAACCAAACAGTGAGTGGGGACTAAAGTTAAAAAAAAAAGAATGGTGCTGACTTAATCTGCCACTAGCCCTCCACAACCTCGGAGAGTTTGGCCATGAAGAGCACAGAATATAAACACATATGTAGGTGAAATATCATCGTCTACAACGAACCACTGAAATAAATTTAAGCTACATAAATGTGATAAGTGCACTTTTTTGTCCCAAAGCTTATTGATATTTCTGTAAATATTAGTCCTGAACAGGTACCAGTTTAGCACCAGTTCTCCAAAACTCCTCACTATGTCTGACCCAATACTTTCTATACCTACTTTACCTAAAAGGTAGTAAACATCCCACTGAAATGCATTTCTTTGAAAGCCTTGTTGGGTGACACGTTCATACACATGCACAGAAATACTCAATTCATGCCCATCAACACAAATACAGATATTTTACTTTCACTGTTTTGAATAAGACTAGGTTGTCTCGTACTATCAACTTTGTTGCAAAACTACAGCCTGGTTCTTGAGGCGTAATGTAGCCAGATACAATTATTCAACCCCCACTGCATTGGATTCCCTGTGCAATGGGGTTGTACAATTTTTGTTGGCAACAGAATGTGACAGACTTGCAACTTGAAATTGCAAAAACATCCCTTTAAAATTGTGCTATAAAAGATTCATATCCATCTTTGCATGTAGATTAGAATTTTTCTTGTTGATCTTATTAATTTATATGAGGTTCACTGAACAAAGGAAAAATCAAAGGTAATTAAGACAAATCCCGCACTGCACGTGAGACTCGTGTAAATGGAAGCAAAGCTGCTAGGATTAGATGACATTAGATTTAGATGGAAAATCTTTTATGTAAATTCTGCTAAAACCTGTAACCTCT
Organism: Odontesthes bonariensis; assembly: GCF_027942865.1. NCBI lineage: Eukaryota > Metazoa > Chordata > Actinopteri > Atheriniformes > Atherinopsidae > Odontesthes > Odontesthes bonariensis. Next base: position 26,801,825 of record NC_134509.1, on the reverse strand, counting down.
ATATTTTGTTATTGTTTTCTGGGTTTTGTGTTATTGCATTCTATTGTATGTAGTTTTTTTTAAATTACAGCACTTGTAATTGAATCATACGATTGCATCAAGTTGAATTCAGTGAGATTTGTATGAGGCAGATTCAGCTTTTTAGAAAATCTCAAGTTTATAATTGTTGACATTGATGGTAGAAATATAAAGAAAATAGAATAGAAAGACAGTTTGCACTTACTAGTCTCAGCCTTTTATGAAGCAGTTAATCAAGAATCTATTAAAGATTCATAATTAGATTAAAAAGGAGGGTGGAGGAGTCATGACATTACAAGAGGCTCAGACAAGGATTAAAGAGATCTACAAACACTTTGGAGAGAATATATGAAGGAGGAGATTTTCAATTTCTGTAAATTTGTTTGGAATGCCGGAAGAAAATGTTATGAGAACATACCATTGATTGCTGAGCCACATTATTCTTGATCGCCTGGAGGTCAAAAATTACCTGGAATCTCTGACAAAGCTTTTAGCAGCTCTTTGTATGTTGTTCTTTGCTTAACTTATGTTAGTTTTTTGGTTTTAACAGATGCAGCATACATTTTTTAGGAGTGTCATTGTCCACATTTTCACATTATGTCCTCAGTGCAGAGAGATATGATTCTACCAAATGTGACTATGAATATACAGACTACAAACCCATGCCTTACCAAGTTATAGCACAAAAATCAAATAGAACAAAAAAAACTCTAAAAATATGTCCATAATTCTCCAAACACGGCTCCATGTGGTCCACAGAAATCTAAAGAGGCTGATATTTGTGTCTTGTGGGGTCCCGTTAGATGGATATACATAGGTGAATAGAAACATAAGTTTCTATAAGTATGAAATTGCTTTGTTAGATTGTTTTATTTTTATTACAATAGAATGAACTATTCAGTTTATGTATTTAGGCAGTTAGTCCTTCTGGATAGTTGAAGGACAGCATTTGCTGCAGTCTTGGACAAGATGGGATACATAAGCAGAAGATTATCGTTTAAAGGGCATTGATGGAGATAAAAAGGAGAGGAATCAGGGCTTATTGATGATGTTTTGTTGGAAGTTTGAAGGTACAATTCTGAGAAATTGGAGGTTCAGACTTATTAGATGATGCAAAAACAGCATGTTGACCAGCCTCATCGAAGAGGCGAAGTGCGCTCGGGGTAGGCAAAGGCAGAAAACAAGACATGATTTTTTTTCCCAGATGGAAATCACCGATGAAATTATGCCTAAGTTGGTTGTTTCTCATCAAAGTTGCTTGTCTCATCGATGTACAAAGCAACTTGTACCTAATTTAGTGGAAAATGTGTTTCAGTCCCTTTTCCAACTTCCCCCGTTTACAGTGGAACAGGGGAAGTTGGAAAAGAGACTGAAACACATTTCCCAGATCCCAGATTCCCAGAAACCGTCTGATTCAAAGACAGCCAATCCACCTTCTGAGCCTCAGTCGCTACCATATAGAAGCAGTTTGTTGCTGGATGTAGATGGATGACACTTCAGCTGGTTGCCATCTCCAACTTGAGCTCCAGATGTCAGTGACTGTTACACACGGTTCCTTTAATTTAGATTCTGTGACACAAGATGCTCAAATGATGTTTAATTGATTACATGATTATATGCAGCAGCACTAAATAAAAAAACTGATTAATCATTGGTGTCATCGGTTTCACAAAATTCTCGAATCATACAGTCAGCTTGACTTCTCAGCTCTGTACAATGTATTGCTGCATGCTCTGGTTACTGCTGTAGTTCACGCTTAGCCTGACACATGGGTGTAAAAAAGAAATAAACTTACTGGAAGTTTTTACCCTGAAATAAGCCCAGGACCTTTGTGCAGCATAACAAATAAGATTCAGCTGTAACAGTGTTTCCCCCCTCGATTTCCCCTGCCTCAGCCTGTCTCTTCAGCTCACACATCCCCATCTCTCTCCCTGATCTCTACATCTCCTCCATCAGGATTGTCATCATTTTTTAATCTTGAACTGTCTTCAGCCACTCCCTCTGCTGCTTCCCTCTTGACCCTGGTACATTTCATTAATTCATTTTCTCTCCTCTGTCTGTCACCGGGCTCATTTAAAACTTTTTTGTATAAATTAATAGAGACTTGGTGGAATCATGAGGTATCTATGTCTCAGTTATTTTGCTGTACTTTCCCACTATTTCTCTTTGATCTCATACTTTTATACTGAGCCTATGAAGTGTTCTTCAACTATTACTAAATCATAATCCACATCACCCAAATTGATCTCAGTTTATTTGAGTGTCGCTACTGTAAAATAGATCTTTTTGAGAAAAATAATTTTCTCAATTGCTAAAATTTTAATTTTTCAAAGTCTTGTGAGAATGGTTTCATGTGTTTGTCTGCTTATAGAACACACGTGAAATGCAGTCAAAGTGAAAATACTCCTGAATACAGACTATGATCTTTTTCGTAACATTCTTAACTGAATGTTCAGACGGTTTTCACTGTTATTACAATTCTGATTTCACACCCTGCCAAGTTAGGAGTCTATTCATCATTCAGAGAGTGAACGTGGTTAAATCATTCTCATTCTCCGTTTCCTCCATGCTGACCTCTAGCCCACCTAAATCGTTCTGTCTCCTCTGGGATAATGGGTCTCGGGGCAGGAAGGTCTCACAGGATCCTTCATCACTGAGTAAAGGACTCACATTATCCCCACACAGAAAATGCATAATTGAAGAAGCAATATGAGAACTTTTAAAAGGTCTCAATAAGGTTTCATGTCCATTATTAATCAGCCTTGCATTGTCAGCCTTTTAGTGACGTAAACATTTTTCTCACTCACATCCCACTTTTTATATAAATATTTGCAGAATTTAGTATAATTTGGATAATGTAATAATAAACAACTCTTTGGTATTTTATTATCTTGGTTTTTGTTTTTCCATGTTGTGTATTTCTATCCTGTTTCTTGTTGTTAGGAGTTTTTTTCTGTCTTGTCTCAGTTATGTTCACTCTTAGTCTGTAAATTCAGTCTGGCTATCAGCTCCACTTCCTTCACCTGTGTTATTTCCCTCAGCTGTCTTCACTCACCAATCACCCTCCTCTGTCTTTAAACTCCTGGTTTTATTCACTCTTTGACAGATCCTGTTACATCTCTTGTGCTGTTCCTAGTTTTTTGGTTCTATTTTGGTCAATCTAGTCTACTCAAGTTGTGCTCAGATTTTGTTTTCCCTATTTTGTTTTTATGTATTTCTGGCTTTGCTGTGCCTTTGTTTAAAAATAAATAGTTTCTTTTCATTTTTGCCTCGTGGCTCTCGGTCTGTGTCTGCAGCCACCTACACGTCACACCCTTCTGCTAATGAGTTCATTGTTCACACACTGTAATGATCCAATTTATATAGTTTTGCACATCATACTCTGTTAAGGCTGTTCATTTTGGTTTTCAGTGTTGGTTTAAATAAGCTGAATTAGTATCTATTCTACTCGCATCAAATATTTAATGGACAAAGTGTTGTGGGTGTATTTTGTTTTCATTTAGCCTCTGCTGTGGGACATCAAAGAATTCTTAATAATATTAGCAATTCCATCCTTCTTTCCCCATAAGAAGAGAAGGGAAACATACAAAAGTTCCAAACAAATTCAAATATGCTTTTTCATTTGTCACTTCTATAAATCTGTCAAAGCAGACATTAAGACAAACTGAATGCTGAAAATAAACAGCAAGAATACAGCTATATTCCAATTATGGCATTCAGGGCAGGATGATCAAAGTCTGGTTAAAGATAATTTTTTCATTCTGACAAATATCCGTCAAGTGTAGCTTCTTGTTTTTGCCCTCATCAAAATCTTACATCTGTAATGATACAAATTCTTTAAAGAAGATCCTCAAAAAATGTAATTGCTTGGCAAAGTTGTGATGGTGTGCACTTTATCTCCCTTCTCTATATATATTATGAGAAATGTAGAAGAATTGTGTTACATCATTATTCTTTGATATTACTTTTTTTATGTAGCCTTCAGCAGTAATACTTCTGATAAACCCAAGATCGTTGGAAAAAATCACATCTGTTCTGACAGCATGAGGCCTATCGGCAGTCAAAGGGAGTTAGAGCCAAATAACTGAAACTTTATACTACAGATATTAAGCCTTAAATGTATGAATAACTGCATTAGAGGTAATCAGAGGTGGATATTATGTAGAAAGGACAGCATTATGCTAATGTTTTTAATGGGCCATGTCTTGGTGGAACTTGGAAGTTCCGGTCTCAACATTATTCCCAATCTTCATGTGTGAAAAGAGAACATTAGTTTTATCTCTTAAAAGTGGTCTGGACTGCCTTGCTTCTTTTGCCTCCACCTGCAGTATAAGCATTCATCCATGGGACCATTTCAAAGGACAAAGTGTTTTTTATTATATAATAGCTTTTTCAGTACATCATTAATTTATCACTTTACTGAATGTGTGAGTGTGGATGCACATCTGTATGCTTGTGTCCCTCTTTTCAGACAGAATTCTAGTCCCTGTAATGTGAGCACTTGCTTTAATGATAGGGCAAAGTTAGGTTCAGATAGGTAGTAGTTATGGTGAGGATAAGTCAACAGATGGTTAAAAGTCAGTCAGCTTGTTGCGGTGAGTGAGTGTTGACACTAGTGAGAAAATAATTTTGTTTATCTGACCAACACTGCAAATTGTACGAAAGCTGACCTTTCAAATCCGTAACACACACAGATAATGTGGTTGGGGGATTGAATCACTCTGCATGTATACAACCAGCTAGACCCAAATGGACCTAGGCATGCTCTAAAGTTCCAACTTTTTGCATCTTTTTGTAAAACTAATGACGCAGAGGGGACTTCCGGTTTGGTGAGCATGTGAGAGCGACGTCGTCTCCGTCTCCCGTAACTCAACTTTGTAAAAACCCGTATCTTTCTAATACCATCAACGACCCACGTACTTTATAAACTCAGTATAACTTTGAGTCATCAGGAACAATGTCAAAAGCAACGAAACAGTCAAAGAAGAGCGAGAATGAAACTCCGAGTGCCTGCGCTAACACATGCTTAACTAGCATCGAAGGGCTGCTGGAAAAACATAGCGCCAGCATAGCAACGGATCTTAAAAACTCCTTCGCTGCCTGGAGTCTGGAAAAGATGCAGACCACGGTGTCAGACCATGGACAACGTATCATCTCACTGGAAACCAGTGCCGAGTCAGATGATCAGCGTATTCGTACTCTGGAGGCGAGGTTGGTAACTTTGGCCGATAGCAACAAGAAGCTACTAGCGAAGACGTTGGACCTGGAAAGCCGGAGCCGCAGGAATAATATTTGAATCATTGGCCTCCCAGAATCAATCGAAGGGTCCACACCCACCATGTTTTTCTCGAGGCTGTTAGTTAAATTACTCGGGGAGGAGATCTTAGAATCCCCTCCCGAACTTGACCGGGCGCACAGGGCGCTAACAGCCAAACCACAGCCGGGATCGAAGCAGCGACCAGTGATTATCCGTCTGCATCGTTACCAGATTAAAGACCTAATCATACAAGAGGCCCGCAAAAGGAGAGGAAAGCTACAATATCAGGGGGACCCCGTCCAGATCTACGAAGACTATGCTCCAGAGGTGGTCGAAGAACGCGCAAAATACCGGTCGGTGATGGCAGAACTGTACAACCTCTCTCTCAGGCCCGCACTACTCTTCCCGGCTCGCCTTCAGGTAACATTCAACGGCGGGACAAAGAAGAGACTCTCCTCCCCAGAAGAGGCTGCGGCGTTCCCTTCAAGCTACAAACAGAGCTCGAGGTCTGACTAGTTTGAGCAGCTAGGCTAGGCATACACTACACCAAGGCAGCTCCAGTAAGATGTAAGGTCGCCATTAGGCATACTTTTGACCACAAATGCATAACAGGTTATATATGTATGACCCTTTATTAATCCTATCCGTTATAAAATAACAACTTGCGACTGAAAACTCTTTGTTTTGGACTACCGGTGACTGCTCACTGCGCTAGTCAGTAGCGGTCGCGCAAGCTGTGCCTCTGCCTTGGGCACCAAAGACACTATTCTGCAGCAAACTGAGTTTACTCAGACATTTTATTTTCTTGCTGTTTTTGCACATATTTGCAAATTATAATTTTTCGGTTTTACAGAACAACTAAATGTACAAGGGTATTTTGCTTTATCTTTTTTTTTTCTCCTTAAAGCTGCAACTTTTATTTTCTTTATTTCTTTATTTTTTTATCTTTTACAGAGCTGATAATGTCGAGCATAACCAAGCGTAGACTTGGTTTGCTTTGTTCTGTTCTGAAAGTTCACTTAATACAGTAATGGTAAACAATATATTTAATACTTTACTTGGGTTATTAGTTAACTTTGTAATATTCTACATATTACACAGAATATTTTATTTTTATATACTTCACTTCACTTTGGACCCTTCCAAAGTGAAGTGAAGTACATTGACGTATCTTGTTAAAGGTTCAAAGGGTTATGTAAAACATATTATGACACTTATTGAGTTATGAGCTCTGAGATGACTTCTTGAAGTAAGATGCTTCAGAAAGGGAAGTATGATTAAGTTAGTTCAGATGACATTTCTAGGGGCTGGAAGGGTTATGAAAGGGGACAAGGGCAGGAGTCCAGGCCTCCTCATAGATGGGGCGGGGGGGTTAGGGAATGGGTTGGTAAAGAGACCCTTTTTGTGTGTTTCTTATGGTTTGTTAAGTTTTTGATACCTTTTGTTATGATTTCACTCTTCTTCTGCTGTCTGTCTTAGAATTGGCTCATTAGATGGCGGGACCACCGGTGGGCAAATGGTAAGGTTCACTTCTGGCTTGAATGCCGCATTAAAACGAACAAAGATTATGACTCATATCAAAAATCTGAATGCCGACGTGATACTCCTTTAGGAGACACACCTTCTAAAGTCAGAGCATGGGAAGTTGAGCCGACCATGGATAGGACAAATCTTCCACTCTCAATTTAATTGTAAAACAAGAGGTACAGCCATATTAATCAAGAAAAACGTTCAATTTGCCCCCAGTAAAATTATCACAGATCCGGAAGGACGTTATACAATTGTCTCCGGTATATTATACCAGAAGCATGTAGTTTTAGCATCGATCTATGCCCCTAATTGGGATGACCAGAGCTTCTTCAATTCAGTAATATCCCTTATTCCCAATCTGGACACCCATACTTTGATTCATGGTGGGGATTTGAATTGTGTCATTGACCCAGTTCTCGACAGATCGAGCTCCCTAATTATTCCCCCCTCAAAGATGTCACAAACTTTGTCCACCTTCATGGACCAGTTTGGCTACATTGACCCCTGGAGATTCATGTACCCATCTTCTCGTCAATATTCTTGACACTTACTTCTGTACAATATTTACCCATAACACTTTCAGACCACTCAGCTGTAGTACTAGATCTTCATTTTGACCTAAAACCCAAACATTTTAGGTTTTGGCGTCTCGACCCTCTTTTACTTAAAGAAGAACATTTTTGTAATTATATTTCTGACTCAATCACAGTCTTTTGCGACACCAACAAAAATAAAGAGACCTCCTCGTCATTGTTATGGGATACCCTGAAGGCTTTTCTCAGAAGCAAGATAAATTCAAATGCATCCTATGCTAATAAACGACGCAGAATGCGTGGGGAAGAACTAGAAAAATTAATCGCAGACTTGGACAGATCGTTAGCAGTAACAAATACCTCGGACTTGTATAAAGAGAGACTCAGACTTAAGACAGAACTTGACTTGCTCCTTTCAGCAGAAGCTGAACGACTACTTCTCCGTTCCTATGGATCACTATATGAACACGGTGCGAAGGCTGGGCGCCTCCTCGCTCATCAGCTAAAAGCTAAACAAGCAGCCAACTAAATTATCCAAATAAGAGATGAATCTGGCACAATAGTGACCGACCCAATCAAAATTAATACCTCATTCAATTAATTTTATCATCAATTGTACAAATCGGAATCCCCCGGTGATGAAACCCAAATGGACGCCTTCTTTCAAAAACTAGACTTACCAAGAGTTTCAGCCGATGACAATAAGACGCTGGATGCTCCTTTGACACTTCCTGAGATAAAAGAAGCAATAAGCTCAATGAATAGTGGCAAATCACCGGGCCCTAAGGGGTACCCCATTGAATTTTATAAGCGATTTTCTAACCAGCTGGGCACCCTACTTCTGGAGATGTTCAACTATTCATACAGCCATGGCTCTCTGCCAGCCACTTTAACGCAAGCCTCCATTTCCCTCATCCATATAAAAGACAAGGACCCTCTAAACTGTGCATCATATAGGCCAATTTCCCTCCTCCCAGTAGATGTGAAAATACTTGCGAAAATTTTAGCTCGTCGCTTGGGACCTGTTATGCCTTTAGTCATCTCGGACGACCAAACGGGGTTCATTGGTGGGAGGCACTCCTTTTCTAATGTCAGAAGACTTCTCGGCGTCATTCATACTCCATCCTCCCTTACTGATCCAGAGGTGGTTATATCGCTTGACGCTGAGAAGGCCTTCGACAGGGTGGAATGGCCCTACCTCTTCTCTTCCCTGCAGCAATTTGGGTTTAACACCTGCTTTATTTCTTGGACCAAATTATTGTACTCCTCTCCCCAGGCGTCAGTATGCACGTATACACAGCGCTCTGATCCTTTCCACCTCTTCCGCGGCACACGCCAAGGGTGCCCCCTCTCTCCACTGTTGTTCGCACTTGCCATCGAGCCATTATCCATAGCATTGAAATCAGATGGAGGGTTCAAAGGAATAAGGAGACATGGAGAGGAACATCGGGTATCGTTGCATGCTGATGACCTACTCCTATATGTAAGTCTGCCCCAGACTTTCTGTTATCCAATTTAAAGTACTCTTTAGACTCCACTATAACAGAGACAAACTCTTCAAACTTTATCCAGACAGTACTACTGAAGCTTGTGACAGATGCTCTCATACGCCCTGCAATCTAGCACACATGTTCTGGACATGTTCTAAACTGTATAACTACTGGCAATCATTTTTTAAATCTATTTCTGACATCCTAGGAATATCTGTTAGTCCTTCGCCACAGATAGCTATTTCTGGAGTGCCTCCCGATGGACTCGTAACCACATCTATGCGGAAAAATGTCATAGCTTTTGCGTCCTTGATTGCGCGCAGAAAAATTCTCCTCCTATGGAAATCTTCCCAACCACCCTCCTTTAAATCTTGGCTACACGATTTATTATTAGGGACCGAGCAGTGAAACTGCAAGGACCCTATTGTATCTGTAAGAAATATTCTTTCTTTCTTTCTTTCTTTCTTTCTTATTCTTTTGAAGGTGAAATTTTGCAAGCACCACCTGCCAGTCGACGACATGAAAGAATCTAAACTTTATATTTCGCTCATTGACTCTGTAGCGCCCCCTACGATGCTTAAAAATGGTCGCCGCATTGGGGTTAGTTTCACGTGAGACCACAAAATTCGGTACACTCATTCATCATGCCCCAACACACAAAAAGTCTCATGCCGTCATGGTCCCACGTCCACAGGAAGGCGGCCATTTTGGATGGAAAATGCGTTTTCGTGCCATTTTTGACCAATTCCATGCCTTGCATATGATCGAACTTGTCCTACAGATTTAATGCTACAGACTTCAAACTTTGCCAGTTTACTCTTAAGACATGGGGGGAAAAATTCATGGGGAAACTTTTTCAAAACTTAAAGGGCGTGGGCGTGGCGATGCCTCAAAGTTGGATGACTCGCCATCACTCGCCACAAAAAATGAAGTCGGTAATAACTCCCACATACATTATCCAATCTGTCCCAACCGTCATACGTTCAATGCTGGACCCAGCCTGAACGCGTACATATTATCATAGTGACATCCACCTATAGCGCCACCTTCTGGTGGTTGGAAACGTCTTTTTCTTTTCCACACCTCGTATTTGATCGAACTCCTCCTACAGATTTAATGCTACAAGCTTCAAACTTGTCCAGGTTACTCTTAAGACATGGGGGGAAAAAATGATGGAGAAACTTTTTCAAACTCTGAACGGTGTTTTTTTATTTTCTGCCTACTTTATTCAATTACTTAACTGAAGGTAACCACGTTTATGTCTCGTCTTTGTTTTTGGTTTTGTTCTTTTTCTCTCACACTGTTATCCAGCTCAACTGGGTACACTAACCTGTTTATATAAAGTAATAAAGGTCTCTTGGATGGTTGGGATGGGTGTTGGGTTATGCAGAAATATGAAAATGTGATTCTTTGGATGTATTGTTTACTGCAACTGTGAATCAATAAAAATATTTAAAAAAAATTTTTTAAAAATAATGACGCAGAGGTGTTTGTTAATGCAGCTGAATTTCCATTGAAGCTGCTCTCTTTCACATGTTTTTCTTTTGTGAGACGGTTGAATGCAACAGAAATTGTCATCAGCCCATTAAGCCCACTTGCCAACTCGTGGTCACTTAAAGCATTTCCACACGTCTGATAAAACTCTGATAAAATCCTGATTTTAAAACCACAGCATCCTCTGACAAGATCAACACTCTGTGAAGTGAATTCATCTATATTTACATGTGCGATTATCTCCCGTAGAGTAAGTTAGAAGAGACAGAATGTCTGAAAATTTTTTCACTTAGTCCACAGTGTACCTGATTCAGATAAACTGCAGACAAAAACCCATTTCCCCTCCCCTGCGTGTACACAGGGACACGCACAGTGGTTCAATTGACTGGGCAAGTCAAGCTGAAACTATAGCTTGACTCAGCTGAACATGTAACCGTGCTGAGTGTAATATCTGCCATTGTGATGGAAATGCAACTGTGATCAGCAATAAAAGCTACAGCGGAGCTCTGAGCTTGACCACCACCATATAAGCTGTGAGTAACACTGATGATACTGATCATATAACTTGGAGCTGCAGTGACACAATACACAATACAATGAGAGTGTGAGAGTGAGTGTAAATACTCTTTTTTATGAGCTGATGACCATTTAACAACTACTCCCCATGACACACTCATATTCAGGTTATGCTTATAATGATCCTGCAGTGCGGGCTTGAGCTGAGTACCTCCTCTAAATCACTCTATGTACATAAATGAGCAACTGCGTAGGGATGGTTACATGTATATGCTTAATTAGCAGTGTAATGTTCTCACATAGCAGAGCTGATTGATTATCAGGATTCAGAAAGAGACAGATGCTCTCAATGTCAGTATTTCTCAAATAAAGTGCCAGCTATGTAGTCAATATGGCTGACTATTGATCAAGACGACAGTGCTGTAAAAAGCAATGTAATAGAATGGATTTAACAGAAATTGTACAGAGACTACCCATCTAAGTACTGCACTGCAACATACCACTAGGGAATGACAATAAAGAGTTTGCCTTGTATGGGATAGTAACTATTTTCCATGATTCACTGACCACACACACACACTGAGAAACGTTGTCCCTGTTAATTACTTCACTCTGCTGATAGCACTGAGCTGAAGCGGTGCCTTTGTAAATGCAAAGTTGCAATGGGCTAATAACAGAAGAGATTTTACAATTTATAAATGTGCTGATGCATGTGAAGCAAACTTAAAACTGAAGCTATGCAGAATAATTACACTGAATCACCAGTTTTGGAACGAGCGTTATTTAATATTGTGAGCAACAACAACTTAGGCCTCTGAACTCTAACAGCCTCCCTTGATTCCCTCTATGCCAACTGACCAAACAAGCATCTGTTCTCAGCTCTCCCTCCCTCTGACAGTTCTTTCACTTTCCAGCTGGTGATGGATCTGTCCCTTCAATAAACACTCTCCTACACTGTGAGAGATCACCTGTCAATGAACTCTTGCTGTGAGTTTGTTTGTGTGTGTTTATTCTGCCAGCATACTCAGCGTAAATGAGTTGGGAGGAGATTCAGACGAAGTATTTTGTTGAACCTGCGTCTTCTCAGCCAACACAGTACTTTTTTACCTCTGTAAGCATATTTCACCAAGTTCACTTTGGGCAAATTGGACAGATGAAAGCTGAAGAGTGCTAGGAAACACAGAACAAGTGAGTCGAGGCTAATGTGTTTACTGTATGTGAATTTATGAGTGAATCGGTCAATTCATTGATTTATGTAAACTCCAAATATTTGCTCATTTCAAATATGTAAATAATTTATCAAATATACATTTTTGCAACTTTTCTCATAAAAGAAAATTGCTTCTTTTGAAATGTTGGCTTTGGCCTTTCAGAAAACATTGATGATGTTTTTCTAAAACGATGTAAACAGCATAAATGGAGAAAATTTAAGAGGCTGAAACAGTTACCACAAAACTTTGCAGAAAACATTAAGGGAAACTGAGGACCTAACATCGGTTTCATACCAAGTGGCCAACAGGGAAGATAGCCTTTACTTCGCTCTAAAGCAAACTGAGAAAATTGTTGGTTGTAAACTTTAAGTCCCATTTGCATCCACACCCACAACTTTTAAGTGCCTGTATCCAGGCAACACATACCCCCTTTTTAATGGAGAAGTGTGTGAATTCAAGTGCTGGTTTGGGTGAAGTGCCTATAACCAAAAAATGTCTTCACATTTGGAACCTTAAAGGATAACTGCGGTATTTTCAACATTAAGCCTCTTTTCTGAGTCGTCTGCAATGTTTTAGAACCCCCCTCACCGCTTTTTTGATGTTTACTGCTGTCTCCGGTATTTGCCTAATTTTGATTCATCTCAACCTGCTTCAGAATGGCAAGTCATGTGCATGTCCTAAAAGGTCCGTAAAAGCACCAAAAAACGTCCGTTTTCAAAATCATCAACTCACCGGAGTGGTTACTGGTGTGCACTGGTAATCCATATCAAATTTCGTTGCGAAAAGTTGCTTCTGTCGTGTTTTATTTGACATTTTGTAAATCCCATTGAGTTCTATTGAAGACTGAATGTTCGTTGATATTACTCCACCATCAAGTGGTGTGGAGTATAGCAAGTCAGATTCAACTGCTGAGCGGAAGTTTATCCACGGCTGTGAGGTGGCTAAGAAAATAGTTCGAGCATGAACGAGCTGCCAAATAAAACATGACAGAAGCAACTTTTCGCAACGAAATTTGATATGGATTACCAGTGCACACCAGTAACCACTCCGGTGAGTTGATGATTTTGAAAACGGACGTTTATGGTGCTTTTACGGACCTTTTAGGACATGCGCATGACTTGCCATTCTGAAGCAGGTTGAGATGAATCAAAATTAGGCAAATACCGGAGACAGCAGTAAACATCAAAAAAGCGGTGAGGGGGGTTCTAAAACATTGCAGACGACTCAGAAAAGAGGCTTAATGTTGAAAATACCGCAGTTATCCTTTAAATAAGCAGCGCACAACCATGAAAAGCCTTTGCTCTTACTCTGCTGCCTTAGAACCAAAACTTGCATATGTAATATTCTGGGGTGGGATCAGCATGACCAACAAAATCAACTGAAACTTTGACCCAAAATGCGAAGAAAAAAGACAAAAACAAAGCTTTGGCAATAACATGGAAATGGAAGGAATGGAAGGCAACCATGGCTTACGATATGGTTATGACGCTTCAAAATAGTATTTATATCACAGTCACAAATGTTGATTGCTGTTTTCAGAAGCTTTACTTAACACTGGTTTTACCAAAGGACAAAGAGGTACTTTTTTTTTTTTTTTTTTTTTTTTTTTTTTTTTTTTTTTTTTTAGGAAAGCTTTGCTTACAAGAGTTTTACAGTAATCTAAGGGTGCCTTTCCTCTGACATGAGAAGAAAGGCACTCTTTCTTTGAAGACTGACGTTAATCAAATTTTTCAACTGAACTTCAAAAGGATGATCTACAGGGAGCTTTAAACAAAATTAAATCAGTTGTCAAACTGACAAATGCAGTGATAGTTTGACGTGGCTCAACATTACCCTACCCTTTTATACCAGCTTCTGATCAGCAGCGACACTTTTCATCTATTATTGGACCAAGCTACGTCAGTGTCAGAAGGCAAATTTCATTACAACTCATATCACACTGAAAAAAGGGAAGACTGGCATGACAACAACCTTGCACGTGAGCTGTTACTCAGGAGCCAGAGGCATAAAACTGTGTTGATTCATGAATAAAACTATGTGTACACACAAAGGCAGAAATATGCATTTGTATTCTTTATGCCAAGTTTGTAGAAGCCATGTGTACGTATAGTTTGTTCTTGTGAATCTTAATCATTGTGAAACTATACGAACATGTTCAAACTGAGACATAGAACTGAGACACCTCTAAGTGAAGGAAAGAAAAAAGAAAAGTGTTTAATTTGGGCATTTCAGTTCTCTAATGATTAACAGAACAAAAACTACGGAATTTTAAATAGTAACAAGCTCAGCTCTGCAAATTCAGAACAAATTACCCTTTAGAGATAAAAAAAAAAAAAGAAGGTTGGATTATTTACCAGCGGCCAAAATTATGAGCTACTTGTCCATCACATCAGAGCTATGGCATGAGACTGACAACCCCTGTTATATCTGCAACAAATGAACACATAACTTGTACAATGAGTCTTGCTTGAGGATAATGAGGAGAGACACCCTCCTCATTAAGTAGGGTGAAAGGATCGGATAACTGGCTAAATTACAATAAGATTGAGTCATTAAGTGCATGTAGACACCTTAATCTGACAAGAAATTGGACCGGATCGGGTTACTCGTGATCGGATTAAGACCCCGAGATAACTCGGTTGAAAGTCAAATTAAACGTGTCTGCAGACGGGTGAAGCACGTGGTGAATTAGACTTTGCGTTCTGCGCATGCTCAAGATTTTTTCCCGCGGCCGTGAACCGGAAGTCGGAAGAGACGATATTACTGTTGTTGTCGCCGTCGGAAAGAAACAAACAACACGATGGCGAATGCGCCGTTTTGCATCGCGTTTGTGCAGTAAGCAGCTCATCACAAACAAAATGTAGAGAGACTTGGCTTCATCTTGCTCTTCATTCGCCATGTTCTCGAATGCCTGAGTTTGTTGTTGGTGTTGAAGGGGTCAACCGGAAGTGGCTCTATTAGCAATATTGAAATGGGTACAGCGCGACCAGTATGACATGCTTTGTGCCTCTGATCCGATTCATTCACCGCCATATATTCAAGGATAATTACCCTTGCTCAACTCATTCTTATTGTAATTTAGCCAATAATCCGATCCTTTCAGTGCCATGTAACCCCACTGAGTCAGTGGTCAGTGATGTACAGATGCATGATTGTATATTTGCTGTTTTCTTGAACAGCCCTGTAAAAACCCACGAGACAATCCTGTGCCGGAACATTTCTATCTATAGCTGCCACAATTACTGTAAATAAGTACATTGTAAAAATTAACTAACAATGAAAAACTAAATTAAAAAAATCAACTATACTGAGCAAGCTCGTTCAAATTGTCTGTTTTGGTTGATGTAAATTATGTGGCCTCTTTTTCCCTAGTTTTAAAATCTCATATCAGGGTTTTATTTCTGCAAAAGCGTTGGCATGCCTAGTCTGACGTATGCGTGAGGTGTGCACACTCTCACCACACATCCTTACATCATACATTTTCTGTGGTGGAAAAAGGCATACACATGCTTTTTGTGTGTGAGCATGATTTATGCATACGGCCCCAGGAACAAAACTGTCCATTTCTGCAAAGGTCAGACACATCAAATGTGTTCATGTGAACGGAATCAATCTGCAAACTTAAAAGCAGAAGGGATCATTGGATTGAATAAGCTTTAATTCAATATGCAATAATTTTTTAAGCCTTAAACTACCTCAATTTGTTCCACCTACGCAACTGACCGAAACCTTTTAGCTTTCATTTTGGTAAAGAAGTTAATTGGTTTCAATAGTTATTCCTCTTGACTAGCAACGTTATTGTCAACCTAAAGCAATATTCTCTAATGGAGATAATCTCTGTACCATTTGAGAGTGGCGTTGAAAAGAGAGCTTTCACTGGAGAGCTTTTAGCAGAATAAAATGCTCTATGTGATCACTCACAAGATATCAGCAAAGTACAAATAGAACTTTTGTATACCTACAAAAATTTAACGTTTCTTATCTATTAGTTCTAATAAGGCAACTAAAGAAGCCATAAATCCATCTCATCATTTGGGCTTATACGTTTAGAAGAAAAAAACAAGGACCTTTCATCTTTACCACAGTGTCTGTGAATGTTACTCTCTACAGCTGGATGTCTGACTCATCAACAAATCACAAACTGTCAAGACAGAGGAGATAATCCCCACCCTCTTTCAGAAGTTTGTCTGACATCTGTCAAAGATGAGAGGTGTCGCATGAAAAAAAAAGTATTGCAGAACAATTTATAACAAGCTGGTTTGACAACCACCTCTTAAATGTCAGTAAAAGAAAGGAGCTTGTTTTTGACTTCCAGGAAACAGAAAACAGCACGCCAACAGAGCTGTTGAAAGATTTACCATCTGAGTGCATGCTGCTGTCTTTTGAGCAAAAAAAAGATTTGTGTGAAGCCTATTCAAGGTTCTCTGTGATTTATGTGCTAAAAAACTGCCAGTGGTTTGTGTGTTCCAGAGATAGATCATTTGAATAGATTACACTGGATTTCTGAATCTACAAGTGGATTTTGCTTATCCCTCCTAAACCAACACGGATAACCTGCCTCACCCATTCTATCCTTTGAGAACATTTCAAACAGGTACAGGCACAGGCACCTTTAAAGGAGTTGCAGCTGAAGTTGGATTTAAAAAGCATGAAAGAGACTGAAGGAAACTGCAGCTTCATTCCGTAATAACAAGGAGACAGAGAAGTTTTATACCGGAACTCTGCCGACAACAGGATGGATTTTATTCCACTTTATAATGGAACAGAAAGCTCTGGAGCACACATTAATTTTGTTCCAGCTTCTGTTGTAATAACTTCTCAAATTTGCTTGAGTTGTTTTGTGTTCACGGAAGAGTCAAACCATATTAGAATCGCCACACATTTTTTCTCGATCAGTGACACCAAAATCGAGTTATGTCTGCAGGGGTTCTTTCTGCAGCGGCAAGGGAGAAGATGGATGAGGTATTGAGTATAAAAAGACTGGTCATTCCACTTTCATTGTGCCCATTTAAAACATATGCTTCAGACATGTATAAAAGCAAAAATATTGACACAGTGGTATTCTTAGTAGGTGTGATTGATATATAGGCAATTCATCGTCACAAGTCAGAGGCTGAATCAACAGGGTCTGTTACTTTTTTAACTTTGATCTAAATCAAAATTAAAAATAAAAAAAAAGTCGTACCAAACTTTGTGAAGAAGTGTTTTATTACAGCTGTGGCCACACCACCCCTAAGGTTATTAAAACTTTTGAAATAATAGGTGTCTCATTAGAGGGAGAAGAAGCATGTTGGTCAGGTCTTTTCTAACTGTGGTGGTAAACAATTGCGACCCCATTTTCAAGGGAAATATAAACAGAATGCAAATCATATAAACTCTCATTTTAAAGTTAATGTCAGCAACACATTTCAAGAAGTCGGGACAGGGACTGCAATAGTTGTGTGATGCTAATTGATTAATTATGAAGATAGCTTATTAGTTTCATTAAAGATGGACCTGTGATGATTTCATTCTGTCATCCCCAAAAACAAATTTAATTCCACGGCAGGAATATTTGTAACAGAAATGTTTTACTATGAGGCTCTCAATTTTACATGCGTTCACTTCTCAAGACTGCAAATGTTTGCCAATGCAGTGACAAAAGGCCTGACCAACATGCTTGTGTTCCCTTTAATGAGACACCTGAGCCTTCCTGTCCTTCAAAAGTTTTCACAGTTCTGGTGGCGTTGTAGCAAACTGGCCACAGATGTTCTCCACAGTGTTTGTTTGTCCTTTTCTTTAATTGGATTTGAGCCAAAAAGAGAAAAGTCACAGACATCAAAGTCTCACTGCCACTACTATTGAAGATAAATGCCTTTTTATAATCCCACTGAGCAAATATTAACCCTTAATACAGAGCATACTGAGCATAATTAAAGGTTTTCTGCATTCAATGAAAATAAACCTATCCTAGAGATTTTCCATCTGTCCTTCTACAACTTCAGAAGGAAATGTTTTATCATGTTTTAGGTTTTATGTCTTGGGTTCATGTTTTGCCATTTGCTTTTCCCCTCACTTCACTTACCAGCTCATTAGTTTCATTCACTTCACCTGTGTTTTTCCCCTCAGCTGCACTCACTCACCTATCACTCAGTCCCTTTTTAGTTTTCAGGCTCCCCTATTTCTTTGTTGGATCTTTACCCTCCTTAAGGCCGGCGCACACCTTTACGATGTCATCGTTGCATCGTTTGTCGGGTGATCGGCATAACAATTCGGACCGTATTTGACACGCTCGCACGTCCGCCGCACACACTTGCGAACCTACGATTTTTTTTGACCGAATGTTATCACATGACCGAAATAGGAAGCCAGAAATCACGTGACTTTAAAACTGAAAATGGCGATCGATTTTCCCCGGCTTTTCCCCTCCAACGTGACTAAGTGCGCTATTCCCATTGGCTGTTTAAATAATCCTGCGCGATGACATCGGAACAGAGACCGCACACACATGCGATTGTTTTCGGCACAAGGAAAATCCGTACGGAAATATCAAACATGTTTGATTTGATCCGATGAAACGACAAACGACAAAATCGTTTGTCGGCTGCTACCGCACACCTTTACGATTCCCATGCGAAGTCATCGGGCCGACAAAATTGTACACGAATCGTAAAGGTGTGCGCCGGCCTTTACCCGTCAATATCCCTCATGTCATGCCACGACCCCACGTCAAAGTTAAGTGTTTTTTCCATGTTACGTCAAGTCTTTTGTTTTGTTTTGTCTCAAGTTTTGATTCCACAGTTTAGGTTTTTTGTCATCCGGCTCAGCCGCGCCCTTTTGTTTGAACTTTGTTTTTGTGAAATAAATCAAGTTTGCTTTCTTACATCCTCTGAGTCCACATCCGTGTCCTACCAACCCACCCCGTTGTGACACAGCTGCAGTAACACAAATAAGCAATGTGGCACCTTCCCACTTGGTTGTGTTGAGTTGTGGGTGCTTTTATTTAAATGTATGTGTGATTTGGCTTTGAAATAATTTGAAAATAGAGCTTTATTCTCTGATCCACCACTCATCAATTCAAGCCAGCTTAACTTCTGCAGCCGATAGCAAATAGTTACAACTATTCCTGCAGTCCAACTTACAGTTAAAAGATTTTACAAACTTTTATGGAGATTGACTGTCAAACCACAAATGTGCTGCAAGGAAAGCCCAAAGGAAACACAGATAACTGCAGTCTGAGGGAATCCTTTTATTCGTTTGAAAACTTCCTGGTTCTAAAAGTACTCTTAGTTTTAGTCGAAAAGCGGAATTTCAGAAGCAACAATTGGGAGGGGTTCAACGTGTAAACAGTTCAACAATATTTCAGTGAGATTTTTCAACTTAAAAATGCTCAGAATTAATTAATTTCATCATCAATTGTAAATAATATTCTTCAAAAGAGGTCAGAGAATCCATAAAAATCTCTGTGCGCATGGAACAAGGCTGGAAACAAACATTGAATGATTGTTACTTCAGGCGCTAAAGTGGCAGTGCATTTAAATTAGACACAATTCTATCATTGAAGTTATTGACTGATGTTTCAGAAATTAATTATTTCAGAAAAAAACTAGATTCCATCTTGTTTTGGGATCACACCACATGCAACACGACCAGTGTTGGTCAAGTTACTTTTAAAAAGTAATTAGTTATAGTTACTAGTTACTGCTCCCAAAAAGTAATTGAGTTAGTAACTCAGTTACCACATTGTAAAAGTAATTAGTTACTCAGCAAAGTAACTGTGGGGTTATTTTTTGTGTTCTATAACGCTGTTATGTTCTATAACATCTTTAACATCAAATATGTTTATATTAACTGATTGAATTCATTCAAGGTAAACACAAGAAACTTGTGCTAAAGGAAAAAAATAAATGAACCAGACTCAGTGAATATTTCCCTATACTCCCTAAATAGAAGATATAAAAACACTAAATACAGTCATTTAGAACATTCTGTATTTATTTGAACTCAATAGATTGCAGCCTGCCATATGATGCATAGAAATAAATTAATAAATAAATTCTGACCCGAAAAATCGAGTGTTTGTTTTCGAGTGGCTCCGTCTCCTTCGCTGGGGCTCACGCTAGCTGCATTTGGGCTTGGGCTTGGGCTTGGGGTTGGGTTAGCAGCAGCCTGCAGAAGCAACAAGTGCTTCATATTCATATCCACGTCTGTGGAATTGTCTTCCCCCAGATGTTAGACTGTCTCCCTCTGTGACCACCTTTAAATCAAGGCTCAAGACCCACCTATACTCCCTGGCCTTCCCTGCTTCCTAGCTTTCCATCTCTCTCCTCTCTTTATATTCAAGTGTCTTCTGTTCTGTTGCTATTTATTTGTTAGTGCTGTCTATTTGTCAATTGCATTTCTGTATTTGTCTTTCTTACTCTCTTTGTGTTTGCTTTTATATTTTGCTTGTTCTGATTTGCTTTTATTTTTCTATTTTTTTTTTTTTAGCCATATCATATGTACAGCACTTTGGTCAGTGGAAACTGTTTTAAACGTGCTCTATAAATAAAAATTACTTACTACTTACTTACTACATATTCGCATGGGTTGATGTAAGGTGCTTCATTAGATTTGAGTTACTTGAGGCAGACGTGGATAAAGTTTTTTTCTCTGGGCATAGCGTGCATGTTACATACACATTCTTGCCTTTTATCTCCACGGGTGAGAAGTAGTGCCGGTACTTCCAGTTAGAGAACGCTACCTGTGAACTTCCCTGGCTTGTCGCCGCTGTCTTGTGTGTGTTTAGCGCATGCAGTGAGACAGCGTGAGAGGGCTTCCGCCCACACAGCCAATCATCATCGCATTTGCAACGGTGTCATCATCCCCACCCCTGCTCTCTCCAGGCAGCATGCAGCTGATGTGTAGCCGAAAGCCTACAAACAAATTGTAGTAACGCGCCACTTTATATTCTCAGTAACGATAACGGCGTTGTAACGATGGGGAAAGTAATTAATTAGATTACTCCGTTACTGGAAAAGTAACGCCGTTATACTTAAACGCCGTTACTCTCAACACTGAACACGACTGGGTTCTCAGACCACGCCCATCGTCAAACCTGGTCTTTATTTTCATTTCAGCTGTTCACACCTGTCACATATTTGTGACTGTAACTTGCATGGTTGTGATGCTATAATGTACAAAAATATGACCTTACATAGTATTAAAACTGGCACTGTGGTAATTCCTGTGGCAGTTGGTGTCTAAATGTCCATAAGACCACATTTTGCAGTGATGACAGAAAACAATATCAGCCATCAGCCAATAATATCAGTTGGCAAAGATTCTGCTCATTAAGTTTTTAATATATATATTTTTTAATGATATTTGCTTTTTAGGGCATTTTACAGAAAGCTTATTTGCAGCACTCTCATCAGCTCCCACCAGTGCACATGTTGTGACAGTTGTTATTACTTTGTGTCGACAGAGAAGCAGTGATAAGAGTTTAGAAAGGTTTGATAATTGTGTTCAGCTGATTTAACAGCTCCACCTGACAATGTGCAGACAACAAAGACGCTTTGGACGGAGTTTTAAACTTTTGGCCTTCCCCTAAATATCCCAGTAATTACTCGCTATCATCACCTAAGCCTGTTTTACCTCAGCTGACTCTGTACTGAAGGTGAGATCAGAGAGGGGAGGATAAGTGCTTAAATTGCACCCAACAGTACATTCTAGAGAAATCACAGGCTCCTGACTTATTCCAAATTTAGACTTTTATAATGAAAGCATGAAAGTGTCTTTGTTTAGAAATTCTGGATCATCATAACAGTATTTTTAGGCAATTTTCTTGCTTGCATCCTGATATAAAAAGGTCTAGCAAACAATAGCCAGCAACAGCTCACTTTGAAGACTGAGAGAAACGATGATTTTTCAGTTGAAAATGTAAATGTATCTAAAAAATGCCAAAATGATTCTTTGAAAGTAAGTGAAACACTATTATAACACCACAACGATTATCTTCAGCAGAGTAAAATGTGAACAAAGCAGCTATAAATGTCAATATAGCCTGCTGCCTGTGGTATTATTGTGCATTATTGTCCATTTACGTGGCTTACAGAGCTACAGAAAAACATAAAAGCATTGTCCCTTATTGCATCATTGTGCAACCACAAACAGACTTCAAAACAGCCAAATGCATACAGCACCTGTGGATAAACATCTGATGTTGGGCATCATGAGTTTAGACAGACAGCCAAAGGGAGGGAGAGCCACATTAAAGTCAAAGACTCCCTGAAAGTAAACTTTTCCCAGAATTGGGTCATATTCTACTTTAGCAGAAATATGTAGGTGTAGAGTTTTTCATCACACTTCCATGATTGCAGCTTCATACCATTTGAGCACGCACCCACACAGTTTGCCAAGTGAGCTCTGATGATGCCATGAACATACCTGCTATTAGCAAGTGAGCACATTATCTGTTCTTTTCAGAGATGACACGTTGTAGCTGTTCAACATAGATCTAAATACTTGTGCTTTTACTTCTTAATACTTTGATACTACATGCTTTATTACACTACTATTGTTTTTGTCAGAATATTTATTAATTAATCAAAGCCATCTGGAACCATCAAATACCAAGCCACCGAATTACATGGATTTCACAGTTATGCCACAGCTTAGCCAAACATTACAGCACAGATCTGCCAGATGGTTGTTGTAACATGCAATTATGATTTACACAATCATTGTTCAGCCATCATGGCACTGAGATATGTATCCTTTACTTAACGAAAGCTTTTGAGCTTCAAGTATAGTGGTAAGCCATTTTCAGCAGATGTCTTCATATGTGAGTATATTGCCTCTATTGTCTTGAGGTTTGGTTCTTAAATGTGTTTCTGTAACCTGATCTCATGACAGATCATGAAATACCTACACTGGTCCACAGCTCAAAACATTGCAAATACTACCATTTCTTTACTCTGTTCACTGTAGGGATGCAGCTTAAACACCAAACCAATATGATGAACCAGCAGTGGTGAGAGGCCCCCTGCTGGCTCTCAAAAACATCCTTGACACATGGGCAAAAAAAAGGCACTGAACAAACTACAAAGACTATTTCCAACCGAAAGCCAGGGCGTACAATCTACATCTACAGATATTACTTGTTTTGGAGAAATAAAGATGACAAATGAGAAGATATTGTGGATTAAAGGGGAACTCCGGGGCATTTGAAGCGCAATCCTATTGCTAGAGGTTGTCAAATACTGATAGTAGGACACAGACAGGTGCAAATCGGCGCTCCCTGTGCGGAGATTGCGCTGTTTGCGCAGCCTGTCATGCGAGGCTAATACGTGGTGGCTAAGGGGCAAGTGCTAACCCTTCCACGTAAAACAACAACTTGCACACTGCAGAAACGTCACACCACTTTATAAACCATCCGACAATAAAGTCACAAGCCTTACCATCAAAACCATATGCATGGTTCTCACATTACTGGCATGGGGACGTTACAAAACAACTTTATAAACAGCATGTCACTTACCGGTTGTTTGTATTCTCGCGCATGTGACAGCCCAAAAGAGTCAATGGACGATACTCCCAAATACAAAACAATTATCTTCTCTAGAAAAACTGCGTTCAAGTATTTAAAACATTACAACAATACATGCCCAGTAATATTGTTGTAATGTTTTAAATACTTGAACTTCAATTCAAAAATACTTTATTTATCCCAGAGGGAAATTAAATGTTGATGTAACTCAATTAAATCAAGGAATTATTATAGATGCTGATGGCTGTGGGCAGGAAAGATTTCCTGTAGCGGTCCGTTTTGCATCCAAACTGAAGAAGCCTTTGACTGAAGAGACTCTGTTTTCCAATAACAGTCTCATGGAGAGGATGTTCAGGGTTGTCCATAATTCTCTTGATTTTATGCAAAATCCTTCTTTGCATTATTGTCTCCAGAGGTTCCACAGTCGTCCCCAGAACAGAACCAGCCTTCCTTATCAGGTTGTTGAGTCTTTTTAGGTCCCTGGTTCTGATGCTGCTGCCCCAACAGATGACGCAAGAGGAAATGACGCTCTCAACAACAGACTTGTAGAAGATCTGCAACATCTTGTTGCAAACCTTGAAGGACCTTAGCTTCCTCAAGAAGTACAGTCTGCTCTGTCCTTTCTTGTAGATGGCTTCACTGTTGTGTCTCCAGTCCAGTCTGTTGTCCAGATGAACACCAAGGTATTTATATTCCTCAACCACCTCCACTTCTTCTCCCATGATGGAAACAGGGTTTGATCTGACCCTGTTTCTCCTGAAATCTACAATCATCTCCTTTGTTTTGTTAACATTCAAGATGAGATGATTGTTCCCACACCATGCCACAAAGCGGTCCACCAGCTCTCTGTACTCAGCTTCTTGTCCATCTCTGATACACCCGACAACTGCAGAGTCATCTAAATATTTCTGTAGATGACAGGAGTCTGACTTGAACTGGAAGTCTGAAGTGTACAGAGTGAAAAGGAATGGTGAGAGTACAGTCCCCTGTGGTGCTCCTGTGCTGCTGATCACCTGGTTAGACACACAATTCTTCAGTCTGACAAACTGTGGTCTGTTTGTCAGGTAGTCATTAATCCAGGTGATTGTTGAGGCCTCCACCTGAGTCTTCTGGAGTTTAAGACGAAGCAGATCAGGCTGAATTGTGTTAAATGCACTGGAGAAATCAAAGAACATGATCCTCACAGTGCTGCCTGCTTTGTCCAGATGACAGTGGGTTTATTGAAGCAGGTGTATGATAGCGTCTTCAACTCCAACTCCATGGCGATAAGCAAACTGCAGGGGGTCCTGATATGTGCTGGTTTGCTTACACAGGTGGGTCAACAGGAGTCTCTCAAGGACCTTCATGATGTGGGACGTCAGGGCAACTGGTCTGTAGTCATTGATGACTGAAGGGTGAGTTTTCTTTGGTACCGGAACCAGACAGGATGTCTTCCACAACAGTGGTACCTTCTCTTGGGTCAAGCTAAGGTTGAAAAGGTGTTGCAGAATCCCACAGAGCTGCTCTGCACAGGCCTTCAGGACTCGGGGGCTGACACCATCTGGACCTGCAGCCTTGTTCCGGTTCAGTCTCTCCAATTGCCTCTTCACCTGACTTCTAGAAACAGAAAAGTGGGAGGGGGAGGCAAAGGGGACAGCAGCATCTCCTGATTTGGTTGAAGACAAACTAGTGGAAGCAGAAGAATCCATGACTGAGGTGGAGGTGGAGATGTTACAGGAAAGCTGTGGGTCAGAGGAGGGTGGGATGTCTCTTTGGCTGGGAACAGGAGGGGAGGATGGTGAACTGAACCTGTTGAAGAATGTGTTCAGCTCATTTGCTCTGTCCAGACTTCCATCCATCCGATCCTCCCTCTGCTTGAGGCCTGTGATCTTCTTCATTCCTGACCACACATCTCTGATCAATCAATCAATCAATCAATTAAGCTTTATTAATCCCCAAGGGGAAATTCCAGTTTCGGTCATGACAGACAACACAGAAACAGACAGGGAGAGAGAGTGTGACCAAGGCATCGCAGCCCGCGGGCTCACGGCCACGCAGGCGCCGCCAGATAAGAAGGACGGGGAACAACATTGGGTGAGGGGAGGGAAAAAAAAATCATACTTCACACTGTACCCTTATCAGGATACGGTTTGAGATCTCAAAAAACCTCAGCACAGAAAAAGCATCACATACACATAACAACACCTTAAGCAATGGGACAGTGAAGAGGTGAGGATTTGCATGTGTTATAAATGAGCATGTATGTGTGTGCGTGTGTGTTTGTTCAATAAGTCTGCACAGAATGTTGGATCAGGCAATTGTCCTTGACAGTTCGAATATGTCAGCCAGTTCAACAACAAATCTCACAGGAGTGTCAGGAAGGGAGGGGGAGCACATGGGAAAGAGCATAATGTTATCATAACAAGCGTGGAGAATGATTATGCAGCTGGCCACAAGGCCAGTGTGGGGCGCCGGATTGGAATAACAATTAATTTAGGTCAGACAGACAACTGATTGCACTTTCTGTCTTTTTGTCCATTGCTGGTATCTCATGGCGAAGTCCCGAATTCAGCCGAATTGTGGGATGTGGACCCTTTCCGCCCGGTCCAAGTGATCAATCAACCATTCTCCCAGGTCAATCCACTTCTCTTCTGAGTCCAGGAATCTCAGCCAGCCTGCGAACCTGCGCAAGGATCGCCTCCAGCTTCCGACCCTGCTCACGTAGCATCTCAGTCTGAGCGTTGATTGCTCTTGTGACCCCATCCAATGCCTTCCACGATCTCTTAATTTCACAAAATACCAGGTATCCTCCAACTCCAAACAGCAGGAACCCGAGTATCATAAATCCGAATATGTAGACGTCTTCCGCGTCCTCGACAGCCAGCATCGCTAAACACACGGTACGCCACTTCCCCCATGCGTCCTCCGAGTATCCAGCGAAGAATGTCCCGTCGGGGCATGAGGCTTCTCCTTTCCTCATCTTCGCGGTTGAGAAAATTTGATCAATAGCATTGAGACCCCAGCTGACCAAATCCATCTTACTTGAATTCGTCTGATATGTAAAAAGATGCTCAAAAGACACAGACACAGACACGCTGAGCAGGGCAAAGAAAAAGGGAGGGAGGATCAGAGAGAAATGCGACCTCTTCCACCGAGAGCCAAGACTATAATGATATTGTTCCTCTGCAGTTTACTCTCAAGCTTCTTTCTATACACCTCCTTGCTCTCTCTGATCTTGACTTTGAGCTGCTTCTGTATACTCCTCAGTAACTCCCTGTCTCGCTCCCTAAAGGCTCTTTTTTTCTTGTTCAATAGTTCCTTTAGCTCACTGGTGATCCAGGGTTTGTTATTAGGGAAGCATCTCACTGTTCTGGTGGGGATGGTGTTGTCCACACAGAAGTTTATATAGTCAGTCACACACTCAGTCATGGCATTAATGTCCTCTCCATGTGGCTTACAAAGAGAAATCCAATCGGTTGCATCAAAACAACCCTGTAAGGCTTCTTTAGCTTCCTGTGACCACTTTCTAACAGTCCTTTTTGTGACAGGTAGTCTCTGGACAAGGGGTTTATATGCTGAACAGAGAAAAACAAGGTTGTGATCTGATTTACCCAGGGGAGGTCTTGATTTGGAAATGTATGAATCCTTGACATTTGTGTAAAACAAATCCAATGTCTTGTTTTCTCTGGTAGAGCAGCTGACAAACTGTTGAAAAGTTGGCAGTGTAGCAGAGAGTGAGGCATGATTAAAATCACCAGATATTGCCACAAAAGAATTGGGGTGTTGTGTCTGTATCTTAGCAACAACGGAACTGATGATATCACATGCAGTGTCGGCAACAGCTGAGGGTGGAATGTAAACAGCCACCAAAACAACACTGGTGAACTCTCTTGGCAAATAATATGGACGAAAACTTACTGCCAATAGTTCAATGTCAGGACTGCAGAGACGACTCTTCACAGTAACATGTCCTGGGTGACACCATCTGTTGTTGACAAGCACTGCCAATCCACCCCTTTTCCTTTTCCTGCTACTCTTTAAATCTCGATCTGCTCGTACAGTCAGGAAGCCCGGCAGAGAGACGCTGGAGTCGGGGATATGATCCTGCAGCCATGTCTCAGTAAAACACATAATGCTACATTCCCGATATTCTTGCTGAGTCCTTGTCAAGGCTAGAAGTTCATCCAACTTGTTAGCTAACGATCTTACATTGCCCATGATGACGGATGGCAGAGATGGTTTGAACTTCTTCTTTCTTTCTCTCCTCTTTGCTCCTGCTCTGCATCCACGACGCCTCCTTTTCAATTCCAGTGGGATTTCTGGCTTCAGTTGTCGAATTATTTCTGCTTTTCCAATGTTAATCAGCTGCTCCCTGTTGTAAACCACCCTGTTGCTATGGTTATGCATCATAACAAAAGAGCAAAATATACAAAAGTATTGGGAAAAATCAATCCAGCTGCACAGCATCCAAGGCAGGAAGGAACAGTTGTCCAAAAAATGAAATTTCTTCCAAGAAAAAACAGGAATGAAATTTAGAAAAAAAAGAAAATCTCAATGTGAGGTACAGAGCTACTCCAACGTGCTGGCACCCTCAGCGGCGCATTCTAGAACATTCTAGACGCGGGTCGGACGTGGGCGTGGCGTGATGTGAGGAGTTTAAAAGACAGAATGGACAGCTGATTCAGAACAACAGCGACAGGTGAGGACAAGTTTCACTCTGTTTTACATCAGTTTCGAGACATTTTTGAAGATGGCCAACTGGGGAGACAAGGAGGTCCGCGAGCTCCTCAGCCTCCGAGCGGAGTACGTTATTTACCGCCACATTTCGGGGACTATAGTGCTCTTGTATTCTCCGCATATGTTCTTCGGCGGCATCCCACGTTGTAACCATCCACACCCCGTAAAATAACAACTCCATGAACTGCATATACAATTGCAAAAACCAGTCCTCAAGGTGTATTTAACCCTACCTCCGACGCATGGCTTGTGCCTACGTCATTGTACACGCCCAGCATTTTATGTGTTTCGTGTGACGCTCTGCCACTAGGCAACGCCCCCTGAACTCGGCTTCAGGCGACACGGGTCACCTAACACGCCAAGCGTTCACATTGCTCGACGCGGGTCGAAGGTGCAATTTGGACCCACTAAGGTAGCGGGTCTCAGTGTGAAAGGGGCTATTGATAGGTGTAATGGCAATTCTACAAGTTGAATCAGCTGAAAAAAGATGGCGACAGTGTGCATACCACAAAAATACAATAGAGCTCGACATACATTAATGCTCCAGACGTGCCTGACAGTCAATTGTTGGGCTGCTGTATAAGACCCCTAAGTCTCTAAAAATGTGCCAGCATCCACTTTCCAAGTGTTAATAGTGTTGTATTAGCCACAAATTCTTATAGGGCGAAAGAAGGGGATGCTGAACCAGGAGGTGTGCTAAACCACCGACTTTGGTGACATGTAAGACATAGCTGGTTCGATATTTTCCTTTCACTTGCAATTTCTTACTTTTGAATTTTGTTCCACCTTTGAATAATTAGGGTTAGAAATCATAAGTAGAAATAATGTATATGCTTAGGTCTCCATGCTACAAATACATGGGTAGACAAGACGAGCCAAAAGGTTATGGCCTACACTTTTCATATTCATGCATCACACTTACCACCATGTCACAGAAACACTGCCTGGTAGAAAACCACAGCCCTTTTGCATATGATATCACAAAATTTACCATGGATTGTGGAAATACATTTCAAACAGTTGGACAAATGTAGGTATTCCACAATTTCTGTGGAATACCTACATTTTGTGTGTGGCTTGCTCACATAACACCCAAATTTTCCTTTATTACTTGTTTTTAATAGTCTTTTTCAAATTTAATCCAAATCTTTACAGACACAGTGTAAATAATTAATGATGAAACCTCACAAATAAGGAAGAATCAAAGGTGCTGCAACTTCAACATTTACAGCTTTTCAAAGTTTGTCACATCACATTTGGTCTAATGTGTGTGTGGGGGTGTGTATGTGTATTAACACTTGTGTCACTCATGATGTGGCAATATAAATCTGTTAGCACAGTGACACTGTGGGGACATAAATCAAAAAACTTTCATTTCAAGACTACTTTATATTTTGGTAATATTTTATGCTGTGAGTGGTTGTATTTTGTTTATTTTTTGTCACCAAAAGTAAGCACACATTCTTAGCTTTTTTTATTTGTACAAGAGAGCCTTCAGTCCTCTTTGAACGGTGCTTGCAGATGATAAGGGTTTATCTATACAAGAAAAATATTAACAGATTTAATTTTCTCGACCTCAAAAGCTTAAAGGAACAGTTCACTATTTAAGACCTTGAGTCCCAGTTCCAGCTTGTTTATCAAGAATAAGAAATGAGGAGACCATTTTCACAACAATAGCTCATTTCTATCCATTTTGGCTGTTTTCGCTGGTCCATCCTGCTGCTACAGACAGGGTTCCATTGGGCACTCTGTTCAATGTCCTTAAAACAATACTAATGTTAATTTGAAAGAAAAGGTCAGCTCACCGGGTGGTTCGTGGATGTTCCTGTGTGTCCCAAAAAAAATTGCGTTGCGAAATAAAAGTTATTTCTTGCTTTATTTAGCATTTTGTAATCCAATTGTATTCCGTTTGGAAGACTTTTCACTTTCACTTTCACTGTCAGATCACTGCGCCAGGGCTAGAGCCTCAGACTCAAATATAGAGCGGATGTTTACGTGCGTCGTGATTTAGCATGAAAAATAGTTCCTGAACAGCAAAGAACACGGATTACACGGATGGAAAACCATAAAATGCGCCGACAGTTTTTTTTTTTAAATACCACTAACCACCCGGTGAGTTGACCTTTTCTTTCAAATTAACATTAGTATTGTTTTAAGGACATTGAACAGAGTGCCCAATGGAACCCTGTCTGTAGCAGCAGGATGGACCAGCGAAAACAGCCAAAATGGATAGAAATGAGCTATTGTTGTGAAAATGGTCTCCTCATTTCTTATTCTTGATAAACAAGCTGGAACTGGGACTCAAGGTCTTAAATAGTGAACTGTTCCTTTAAATTGCTTCATTAACTGGAAATTTGCAGACCTGCTCACTAGTCTCTGACATGGGCTTGCTTAAAGGTTGGAGCATTTCTCCAGGAACAATCAGAATAAGGTTAATAATCAGAATAAATCAAAGATTTCTAGATTATATTTCATCAAGTGATTTCCACCACTTTCACTCCACACAGTCGTTAATAAACGTGTGACTACAGATGGCGAAAATGTGCTTTCTTCAAGACATTTCAGACTAGAAAAAAAAGCAGTTGGAAACCAGAAACTTTCCAGTATCAAATTCGGACTATTCATACACACATGGCTTTTTAACCCTTTGATGCGCAACATGGGTCAAAAGTGACCCGGCTGAGTTTTCATTTTCCATATCTTTGCAATAGATTAACTTAATCGTTTAATATTCGAAGGTATTCCTCAATTAACTTGTTTTTAATCGTCGTGCATCCTTATTTTATTTTTTCCTTTCTTACTTTTTGAATAAAAACCCTTTTTTGTATCACTACCCCTCTAATGACCCGCATTCATTTCCCAGGTCATTTCATGAGTTTCTCTTTGTTCTATTTTTTTTAAATCAATTTATTTTCTGATCGAATATTCCAAGTATTCTTTAAATATCTTGTTTTTTGATCATTATTTTCATTTTTACATTCATACTTTATAAACAAAAGTAGTTTTTATATTACTGTGCATATGTTGCGCATCAAAGGGTTAAAAAGACAATTGCAACCCTGGTGCTAATTAATTTCATGAATACATACACAGAAAACCAGATTTAGAACATTTTTTGGAGATTGTATCAGGAATAGGCATTCCAAAAAACAAAGGCTATATAATATATCTTAGTCACAGTTCACTGGGATATTACCCTGAAAGCGTCTCCACTCAGCTGAACAAAATGGAGTAACACCTCTGAAAATACAGCCTAAATCAGCAAAGCAGATCTGGCACCTTTCCCCTTCTGTTTGACATAAAGAGTCATAATGAGCATCACTGTGATCAAAAACAAAACTGTAATGGAGACAAAAAGTTTCCCGCAGGGGAATTGTAATGACTGAACAAACAAAAGGGACACGAGATGACAAAACAACTACCACTGGGATAACCTGGGAAGTCAGTGGTCATTTGTGTGTGTGTGTGTGTGTGTGTGTGTGTGTGTGTGTGTGTGTGTGTGTGTTTGTACCTTCGATCAGATCAGATTTTTTAAACCTAACTCCGAAGGAGTTGGGATGCTGCTAAAATCTCATAAACCAATATTTTACACACAATAGAACATAGAATACATAAAATGTTGAAAATAAGAGGTAGTGGTAAAGATACTGTAGAGAAATAAATTGGACAAACATGTTATAGCTAATTAGGTCAATTAATTAAAATGACTGGGCATAAAAAGAGCACCTTAAGGAGGTAGAGTCTCTCAGAGATAATGACAAGCAAAGGTTCAGCAATCTGCAAAAAATTTTGTTTTTTCAGGATAATGTTCCTCAATGTAGAATCACAAAGAATTTGACTCTCATAATCTACAGTACATAATATCATCACAAGATTCAAAGAATCTGCAAACATCTCCATATGCAAGGGACATGGCCAAAAATCAACACTGGCTATAATCTCCAGAACTTCAGGCAGCTCTGCATTCAAAACAGATTCTGTGATGGAAGTCCCTACATGGGCTCAAGAAAACCTCTAGAAATCACTGTCAGTGAACACAGTTCATCATGCCATCCACAAATGCAGGTTAAGGCTCTATCATGCAAAGAAAAAGCCATATGTGAACATGATCCAGAAACACTGCCATGTTCGCAGGGCCAAAGCTCATTTAAAATTAACAGAGACAAAATGGAAAACTGTTCTGTGGTCAGACACACATCACATTGTGAAATTCTTTTTGGAAAACACGGACACCAACGTCCTATGGACAAAAGAGGAATGAAGTGTTCAGCTTAATGTCAGTATTCGGTTCAAAAGCTTGCCTCTCTTATTTTATTGTGGGAGCTATTATTTCTATTGGATACTATTTATAACACATCACATGTGGTGGCCATGCACTGATTGCCAACAGTGGCAATATTAGCACTACACATAGCTCCTTCACTTGACCTTAAATGGATGATTTTTCTGGGCAGCCTTTGATAAATAGTTTCTTTACTCAGAGAAAGGCCTACAGAGGTGACCTTCTGGTCTCCATTATCTCAAGATCATCTCTTCAGCCCTCATATTCCATAGTGCATGGTCTCTGTAAGGCACACGATAAGAAAAACAAAGCATGCCCCAGTACACCTGTTTGATCATGAAATGGAATTTGATTTTAAATGACCATCAGAATGGTCACCCATATACTCGTTCATGTTAACGGATAGGAGAACTATCCTTGCTTCCCTGTCCTGGCGCAGGGGAGATGCAGCTCAATAGAATGGCTTAGGTTCCTTGTCTTTTCCTCATCCATAATTTCATAGTCTTTTCTCTGTCTTTTTCTCTATCCCTGCATCTTTCCCTTCAGAGTTTAGATCCTGCCATAATCCCGAGATGTTCTCAGTTGCTTTAAGTCTTTTCCCTTGTTTGGTTATCAGCTCCAGACTGCTATGTCCCACATTGGGTCCTCCATAACCTTTTTCCACCCACGCTGTGACATAAATAGTGAGTCATGGTTGCGAGCTGGGATCAACATCTCCAGGTAGAAGCGCCTAACATAACTACTTACTTTGGCCATGTACAACAGTAAAATGGAGGTCAGACCTAAGGAATTCTTCTCAGCTGTATGCACTAATCATTCTAAGGCACATCAACTCTTTCAAAAAAGGAGGAAAAAAAACACCTCAATCAAGCGCAAAAAGTTTCATTTTTGCCATTTCCATCAAGCTTTTTTTTTTTTTGATTGCATACTAAGTAAATTAAAACATGCCAAATGTTTAAAGGAACGCAAATTGCTGATGTGGTAAATCCATTGGCTGAATTTTCAAATAACACAGCTGTTTTAAATAAAGACAAACTTGAAATGAGCACAGCTCTTGCTCGTGGTATTAAACAGCATTGTTGTTGACAGTGACTGCATCATACTGAATTGTGCCTCCACACAGCCTGTGGGTGTACGCTCCAACTGAAGTCACAGAGCTTGAAATTATTTCTGCACCAGTCACAGGCATCAATACCATATATACAACTAATGCAGCTGCTTTACAACAATTTGACATTTGTAGTTATATACATAGGTTGAAATATGCAGAAGTATTACCACAGCAGACAGCATGACAGAAACTGAGAAAACTTAGCATACCAAACCAAAAGAACGTTTCAGATTTCAGCTACAAAGGAGTGAAAAATAGAGGCCCACTGGCTGAATATGAAGGATATAACATACATTATTGCACAGCAGAAAGCCACAAGAGAATACCTGTAATGTAAGGTGAACTTTTGTTTTGGCTTTGACAAATGTATTATACAATTTCTGGTGCGACTAAGCCAACATACTTCCATTTTGAATGATCAGATGATACAAGTTTGAAAGAGTGAGTAGTATAAACCCAATGAGGACTTCATGTTGACCTGTCACTGATTTTATAAGCACGTCATCTGATAGAATCACACTTGACCACAGCTGTACTTTGATTTTAGAAAATTTTACACGTGTAAAATTGTCATCCTGAGTAAGATGGTTAAAATATTCAGCTGACTGCCCTGGATTCAGCGATCGCGCTGCTGTCACTCAGATGAGTCAGGATTTAAAACAGAAAAGAAAATAATAAGTTAGAAAACCTAAACATGTGTTTACACCAGTGTTAATTTCGTTAAACGAGACGAGACTAAAAATGTTCGTTGACGAGCCTTTCCCTATGACAAAAGACGTGACGATGACGAGACTACAGTGTTCTAAAAAAACACAAACGAAAACTGTGTCATGAGATGCATTTCGTTGACGAACAATAACGAGACGAACATGCCATGCTAGTAATAAAAACTAAACAAAAAAAATCCCTTGTTTTCGTCGACCATATAATTTAGAAGATCCCCCAGAACTTTTGAAAATGATTAAATGTGTTTCAGCCAGCAGTTGACACGTCACGTTCAAATATGTTCGTATCAGAATGTGGTAAACCGAGTGAAAGTGCTTACATGCTCATCCAAGTGATGGAAACAGACGGTTGAAGCAACTAGGGTATGTCATGTGCTATTTCAGTGATGGACTCGCTTACATTTTAACATGGTGTCAGGTTTGACGACAGCACATTACGCTGTCCGGTAAAGCATCACTTGTAATAACTTGGTGGTTGAGGTTAATACATCGCCGTGTTAGTTTGCTAGCATGGTAGGCTAACACCCATGCAGGTAGCATAGGATTCTCATGCTGCGTTAGTTTGGCGTTTTTTTTTTTCTAAATTGGGAAATATAGTGAACATAGTGGTAAATGAAGGAGTCAAGGAAAACTTCGGCAAAACATTTCCCTTCTCTCATATTGACTTTACCCCGCTTTGTTTTACATGTTATTTAAACAGTAGGATTGCTTCAACAAGTTCTGAATCTCGTCGAACATGTAACACGACTGAGCCTTCTTCCAACATGACGAGCAATGTGCTACATCGTATTTGTCTGCAAGAACGCTGCCTGCGAGACAAGTTGTTTTAAAAAATAAAGAGCTACAACGCTAACTAGAACGTTGTAGCATAATAATTAGCCTGCAACGTGACACAGAGGGTGCGCAACTCTGCGGTGACATCGCTGGGCTTTTCTAATATAAAGCGGAGCTGCACAGACACTTGCTGCGCGCGTGTGTGTGTGTTGCCGATGTAGATTGCCCTGCGATGCAAACTCAGTTACAGGCAGGGAGATGGCGAATTATGAGAATGAAGAAAGGTGTTGTGTCTTGTCTATATGAACAATCATCCACACAGCATGATTTATTTAGCACTGTATGTGTATCCTGATTTTATGTTTGTCACCATTATTAATACTTGTGAGCTATTGTATAGCGATTTGTGAAACAAGTGCAGCAAGTTTGGTAACAGCAGGGTTGGTGTTCTGGCTTCAAGTTGGAAAAAGTAATGTCCTAACTAGACAGGTTGATATCAGTTTGATTGACTTGGACTTGCATTGCGACTAAAGACTAAAACTAAAGACTAAAATGTTTTGACTAAAACTAGACTAAAATACATTTTCCCACGCCTGACTAAAACTAGACTAAAATGTTGAGGATTTTTAGTCGACTAAATCATGACTAACAAAAATGATTTGTGAAAAGACTAAAACTGACTAAGACTAAGAACGCACTTTGACACAAGACTAAGACTAAGACTAAATTAAAAAATGGGTGACAAAATTAACACTGGTTTACACAGGAAATACACAAGTTATTGCATAAGTGAACAAAGTTTTAAAGTTTTGATATGTTGTAGAAAGCCACGGGAGTTGTCTTGACATGTTTTTCCTTTTTATCTTGGATTTTCACTCTTATTGTTTTTCAGTTGTGATTTGTTCAGGTTTAGGCACCAAAAATGCTCAGTTAAGTTTAGTAAAACAAAATGGTTTGGATTCAAACATATCTTTCTATAATTCTAACTACGTGTTAGCCGGAATAAATCTCGTTTTTGATTACTGCAACGATGTATCAAGCAACAGTAAAATGAATGGTAGAGTTCACATGGTTTTGGTCTCATGGTATTTATTCCAGATCTTAAAGGACTTCTATTGAAGTTTATTGGAATATCCTGAACATTGAGTGGTCCTGACTAAGCATCCATCTTGGAGTGAGAAAAGGTAGAATTTTTTAGCAGTCTCACTGGTAGCTAATTAGAAATGGCTGTATTTTCTATTTATTTGTCTATATAAGCAAGCATGTTTATGGGGTCCGAGTGTGATAATACACATTTAAATGAACTGCAGCCTTGCAAACATAATTAACATTTCCTGTTGTGCTTTTGCATACCTTTGGAGTCGAACCAAATTGTTGGACTTTTTTCTTATGTCGCCATTCTGTAAAAAAAAAAAAATAAATCATGTGCTGAAAGTTTTTATTAATTGCAGAGATGCATTTTACATGTTCCAAGATTTTTCAATGTTTGTTTTCTTTTTGGGGATTTTATTTGAATTCAGCTAGCAGATGCTAAATATTTTAATGCTGAAATGCAGAATCAATCATTTCAAATTTCAATTTGCATTGACATTTTGTTTGCATCCACTAACTTAAAAAGCAAATTAAAACGATGTCAAACCTCCGATGTGTTTACTTGCAGCTCAGGTATTCAGCAGATGGCACATTTCTTCACATTTTATGCAGTATGGTAAAACGACATGATAAGTGTTTTTATTCATATATTCTGAACTGTTCAGCCTTCGTGCACAGCTGTTACTGTGCTTCCAGCTGGCTTAAATATTTATTACTCAACCATTAGGGTTTAATTCTTTCAGGGAAATGAACCAATGGCGTCTTCAGTCACAGCCAGTGTGCTTCAGTATTTGAACCCATTGTACACTGACTCAACTCTCCAGTGAGAAAAGGGAAAGTGCACCTCAAGGACGAGACCCTCCAGCTCTTCTCTGTGCCATGAAGCCATCATGGCTCCTTTCTTTTTATGCTTATTTTCTCTCAATCTCCTCCTCCTCCTCTCACTGTAATCATTCAAAATGAATGATTACAAGAAGGAGGCACGAGTGTGGCTGCAAAAGTTCTTTCAAGATATATATGACAAAATTACCTTTTTTTTGCAATTATTCATCAGGTTCTTGAATTAGTAAACATCTTCATCCATCATGCAGCATTTTGAATTCCTGTTACACACAGACTAAAAATGTGATTAAGATGTCATCTGTTTAAAATTGCTTTAGTTAAAATCAACCCCTTTTTACACTGGTTTAAAAAGCCACCAAACACCTGCTAAAAAAACTAACTTTTTAGTGCAATGGAAAAGTCTTTAATTGGCATTCAGTCCTTCATTAAATAACTGTGCAGTATTTTTTTTCCCCAGTAATCGACCATAATGCTTCACATGGAGGCTCTGAAATTGATGAACAACTGATGGATAAAAAGAAAGTGACTGAGTGATTTCCCCTGTTTGAAAGACACCTGGCAGCTCAGCCAGTCCTGCTGTCTAGGGCTGACATCCGCTGCTCCATCAGAAATAATAAACTAGCCTAATTATGTCAAAAATTCAAGCTTGTCAGAAAGTGTGGTCCACACAGCCTGCAGGATACAGTGTGATGCCACGCGCTCATGTTGTCATAGTTACAGGCTTGTCCCCTGGGAGGTAGAAGTAGTTACTGGACATAAAATCAGTTCAGTGTGCACTATATCCCTCAGAGCATTGACTGAAAACACACTACTACTGGCAATGGGGAATTATTTAACTGGCCTTGTTTTATCAGGTGTATCTCCTTTTAAAAAAGACTTGTTTGTTATTTTTCTGGTGTGAAAATTGTATTAGGCATTAGTTGGAAGAGCTGCACTCTAAATACTACAGTTAATCTCATATCCAAACTAGACACTGTTAGCACAACTAACCCAAAAACAGTTCAGCACTGAAATGATTAATGTGGCCAGGTTTGAGAATTCAAAGAAGATGAAAATTCCACCTGAAGTGACTTCCTCCCCAAACTCTGCCAGTTTATTTAAAGCTGATACGCTGCCCTGTACTGTATGTCCTGAGGCTAGATTTCAGACAGGAGTAATGCATCATTGAAGCAAACACTACACACACAGTCACCAGAGGAAGCCGCGCAAAGATGGCCATGCGCAGAAAAACACAAAATGGTTTTATCCATAATTACACAAATAAGCGTGGTCAACAAGATAAATGAAGAGGCCAAAAGTGAACATTGATTTTTTTCTTTTTAAATGTTTGCAGCAGGTCCTTTGGGTCTTTGTTGGTTGCAGGGTACAGCCTCAGTGGATCAGGCTTTATTTGTTGTGTTTCTCAAAGTGTTCCTGACCATTGTTTGTGTTATGGCAAGGGAGCATTGCTCTGGAGGCAGGCTGCTGCCGCTTGGCGTGTTTCTGGTCTGCAGCAATTTTTACAAAGGTGGTGTCAAAGACCCAGTTACCCTGCAGAATGGTGCTTTGTAACAAGGTGATAGAACTGATGCACTTTTGTGGATGTGTTTGTGTGCAGGACAGAGTTTTGCTCTTTTTTGTAAGCCTGATGTTTTACAAAAAAATTAAACAAAGAATTTGCTAGAATGAAGAATCATTGTAGGGTGTTATGAAATATGACTTCATGACTAATTATACACATAAAACTGTCTCCACAGGAGACATCCTGAGGGAGCATCTGCTAAATGAACACTGTGCTTTTTTGAGGACCATTCTTTCTCTTGGATAAAATGTACCGCACTAATGGAGACAACTGGCTTTGGGAGGACACAGTGCGCATTTAATTACAGTGTAAAACATTTTATATAAGACAGTTTAAAACTATTAATTATTATTTTTAGAAAAATTATGTGCTGTTGAAACAGAAATACAATTATTCAAATCTCCTTTGGTGTTCATGTCAAGAATCTAACAAGCTGATCTCTACTAAGCTCATTTAATAATCCTCTTACATGTTGGATTTAAATGATAAAAACCCAGGGCAAGCAATTGTTCTTTCTACAACTGCAAATGTTTAATAAAGGGCACTGAATCATTTTTCTCTAAAATTCAGAGTTTGAGGACGCTTAATCTGATTTTATTCCTTGGCAACATTGTTGCTACTAAGGTAGTTTTCAAAAGGATGAAAAGAACTATTGTAGTATTTGGCTGTTTGTCTGAGCCCTTTCCAAACAACTGACAAGGGTTAAATTATGCTTGCTTCATGAGAAACTCAATGAAATAAGAAGACAGGGAAACGGGCTTGTGTGATCACTGCAGTTTGTATGCATGATAGTCTATTTCTGTTTGTCAGCAAGACTGCACAAAAAAGTATAAATTTCATTAAATTTGGGAGAGATGTGGAGCATTGACATCAGAAGAACCCTTTACATTTGGTGAGGATCCAGATCACTTTCTTTAAAATTGCACTGTATCAGTAAAGAATGCACTCTCAAAGTGCCACTATGGTTCTTTATCAATGAGAAGCTTGCCAACAGCGGAAGCTCACAACAATAACGTGACCATGAATTTTCATGTCCTCGTCAAGGTCTTTAAAGCGATACAATGTAACTTCTCAAAAAGCCCATTATGGAGCTCCCCCTACAGGCTTGGAGGTAATGTACGGTTACACTGTTGTAAATAAAACACCCTTTCGCTTTCACATTTCACGTTTGTTGACGAACCGGCGAGGAGTCAGAAGGTGCAAGCTATGTCGACCGAGAAGGTAAGATTAATCAAATGTACCTGGGAGCGTGAGAGGGGTCTATTTGTTTTTGCTGTAGGTGTGCCAGAAAGCAAGTCGAAGTACTTCCACTCAGCTCCCGTGATAATTGGTTATAAATGCATTTGAACTTACTCCCATGTTTACGACGATGAATGAATATGAAAAAACTTGGCAGTGAAAATTAGACCTCATCAGCATCTACTTAGGTTTATCAAAGGGTACCTTTTGTTCACATGCAAGCCAAACCTCTGCCTCCAGATTACACATGCACACATATGACAAATACTGTACACGCAGCTGTAATACGCAGCTATAATGTGTCCTACCACAACTATGCAGATGACACTCAGATCTACGTGTCACTGACGGCAGGAGAACACGGGCCTGTAGATACATTATGTCACTGCATCGAACAGATCAGTGTGTGGATGCAAAACAATTTTCTCCAGCTAAACTCAGACAAAACTGAAATCATTGTCTGTGGCCCACAGAAACAAAGAGAAAGTGTTATCAGCCACCTTGAGACTCTCTCTCTAAAACCTAACTATCAAGTTAGAAATCTCGGGGTAATATTGGACTCAGACCTGAACTTTAACAGCCACATTAAATCAGTAACATCAGCAGCTTTTTACCATCTAAAAGACATTGCCAGAATCAAAGGAATAGTGTCTAAACCAGACTTAGAAAGACTAATCCATGCATTTGTCTCCAGCAGGTTAGACTACTGTAACGGCCTGCTCACTGGGCTCTCTAAACGGGCTATAAGACAGCTGCAGTACATCCAGAACGCTGCTGCTCGAGTCCTGACTAGAACCAAGAAATACGACCATATTAGTCCAGTGCTCAGGTCTCTGCACTGGCTTCCTGTCGCTCAGAGAATAGACTTTAAAACAGCTCTGCTTGTGTACAAGTCTCTTCATGGTCAAGCGCCAAAGTATATCTCTGACATGTTAGAGCCATATGAACCAACTCGGGCTCTGAGAACCTCAGGGAGGGGTCTCCTGCTGGTGCCCAGAGTCCATGCGCGCAGACAGAGGGTGGGACAGGGTGTGTCTCGACACACCCAGATTTTGATTCACTTGGATCCGTCCCCCTCACTTTTATGGAGAAAAACATCTCTGCTTTCTTTCTTCGCATTTTGCAATGTGCGAAATAGCGCCTCCCCGGACGTGTATGGGCTATGTGGCGTGAAACGGTATTACACTCCTGTATTCAATTGCATCCAGCCAGAACTGGCTTCCCCTTCGATCCGTCCCCCTCACTTTTATAAAAAAACAACAACTCTGCTTTCTTTCTTTGCTTAAGGCAAACCTCACGGGGAAATAAAAAGATAAATTAACATTAGCTTTATTGCATGTCAGTGCATGCTTTGCAACAACTCACATAAAACCAAACAAAGACAGATATTAATATTCGGTTGTTGAGCTGGGCAGGCTACGTCGTCGTCTCGAGCCTGGTTGCCATAGTTACCCAGAACGCGTATGACAGGCATCAGTGGGACAGCTCCTAGTTCAGGACCCCATAACCTACCAACACGGCATGCATGATGAGGCCAGCCAAACCGAAAAAGCAGAAAACTATTGTATCCTTTTTTCAAAAAGCATCAACTGTAATGCATTTTTTTTTTGGTAGTCTGTTCAAAGTAATGTCGCCGTGGAAGTAAAATCGTATAGTAGGCCTAGAGACAGACAGTGAGAATAGAGGAAGAGAGGTGCCAATTTCACAAGGGGGAGGGGAGGGGGGAATAAACCTTTATGCATTTATTTATTATCCGTTAAATCGACCATTGCAGCTTTCTGGAGCTTTTTGGGGGTCTTTTGGAAATGTGTACTTGAATCCTACCCAGGCTCCGCCCTTCGGCTCTGCTACACTTACTCAGGCAAACTGCTCATTCAGGTGGATTCGAGTTCCCGAAAAAATGGGAACTCCACCCACTTTGTCGGGAAGCAATCAACTTTGAGCAGCGCCAACGGCCCAGGGTAGAGGCGTGTTCAAGGTAGTGACGTGGTTGAACTGCCACTCAACCCATGGATTGTACACGGAAGCGCTTCATTCAATATCAACATGGAGCAGCGTCAAGCTTTTGACACTGCTGTAGATGCTGTAATGAAAGTGTTCGATGGGAGATTCTCGTTAAAAGGGAGGCGGGTTGACCAGGCCATTTCGAATCGTATTCGTTATGGTCATGGTCAGACCAGAATCTCGAAGAGATTTGAAAGTCTATGTTAATCAGGCTACTTGAATCCGTGATTATGCCAAGCCAGTGGTGTAGTCTACGTTGAACGCAGGTATACGGCGTATACCCACCTCTTTTTTTGGGGGATTTCCGTATACTCACCTAAAATGCTCAGTATACCCACCTAAAATTCGTTTTTCAATATTTAGAATAGCACAGCCACGTTTCATCAACTACCACTTCTCATGGAAGCCTTGTTATAATTTAACAATACAACGACAACACTTCAGAATTGCATTCATTCGGAAACTGCAGCAGTCTCCAACCAATCAGACGCGGTTTTTATGTCTCGCTGTCAGCCAAAACAAAAATCTAGCATGGGGTGCGTACGTAGGTGCTTATTGGCTAAGGAAAGGACTTTGTAAAGTCGAGGCTTCTACGAAAAGTCATTGTACATCTGTAATGGGCTGATACGATATGTTCTCCATGTTCTCACCATTCTGATCGGATTATGGAATTATCATCTCATCATCTCAACCCGAGAGTTTGCATTTCCAGGGCACACTTTTCCATGGCTGTTGACAGGTATGGTAGTGATTTATTAACACGTTGTTTAACTTTCGTGAACATATTGTAATGACTTCACGGAGGCTCTGAGACCGGCGGTTGCCGAACGGCTCTTTATTAAGTTATTACAAGCAGTAAAATCACAGAACACGGGTGACTCTCAGACCCTGCTCTGCAACCAACCCCAGGAGAAAACCAGACCTTCACACAGACAGGCCCACGCCCACTCCTCTCCCCCAATCACCAGCCCACACCTGAGTGACATGACCTGCGGTCCAGTGATTGACAGGGAGAGGAGGAAACAAGCCAGTCCGGGTGCTTTTACCCTCATTCTGGGTCGTTACAATTATTATTATGATGATGATCATTATTATTTGAAAAGCCTCAATGCGTGATGAAAACATGCCAGTGAATTTCGCTAGGTAGCCGACCGCGAGCTGCCAGGTTAAACAAAGCAGCAGCGTTCCAGGTTTTTAGTTGGGGACGACGAGGATCATGGCCAGGCGCAAGGGACAGCAAGACCTTAGGAACTTTTTCAATAAGGTTGCCCGACCTGACGTTTCCGAAAGTAAGTTAAGAGTCAAAAACATCATTCACGCTTTTTATGAGACTAGTATTGCTACCAAGTTACCCTTCTAGGTTGTTTAATTTGTGGACATAACACGGCAATAACACAGGCTAGTCATGCTGTAGTCTAGCTTTCGTTCTTCTCTCAATACTAGCAAGCTAGCTACTCTGATCCACGTTTGCCTACTTAGTTTAAAATTCTAGACGTTTGTTTATCTGGGATTCTTCTTTGGGAATAACTC
Source organism: Odontesthes bonariensis (assembly GCF_027942865.1). Taxonomy (NCBI): domain Eukaryota; kingdom Metazoa; phylum Chordata; class Actinopteri; order Atheriniformes; family Atherinopsidae; genus Odontesthes; species Odontesthes bonariensis. Next base: position 26,758,390 of record NC_134509.1, on the reverse strand, counting down.
CTAATCGCCATACCTGTCTGTATATGGTCTACATGATGATATGTACAGTGGCTGTCTGGATTAAGTAATTTATCTATCATAAACTAAACTTTATTTACTAGCCAGAACCATGCTATCTCCATGGTATGCATGGATGGGGAGATGTATCTATACTTAGGCAATGGTAATTACATTATCTACTACACTGTTACTGCGATATAATGTCAGATGCAAAAACCTTTAGTGCATATTTCTATAGGCCTACATTTAAAAATCAGTTCATCTCATTTTGTTTGGGCTTGACTTGCTGTACTTGATAGTAACATTTTTGATTGTCATAGATGAAAATGCTTAAAAATGAAACTTTACATTGGCCTATTTTTTGTCATAGCTTTTAGAGGGCTTTTCATCTGAACTGTGTTATGTCATAGTATTGTAGTACTATGGTACTTATTACTTTTCAATTACTATTACAGCGCGCCACTGGAGGTACGGCGTGCATTAAGGGGCTACTATTGGTTCCGAGGGGTCCCGAGTCCCGACCCCTAGTTTGGTACCACGGGCCAATGACTGGCCAACTATACAGTATACCCACTTCAAAAAGGTAGACTACACCACTGTGCCAAGCCTAATGGTGTAAGTTGTTACAGTTTCAACAGCGATTGCTAACGTCATCATTTTAAACCGTGAACTGATATTTTAGTTACTAACACTCAGTCAGATATCATGACTGATGCAACCAGGAATACGAGCACTGAAGGAATTGGAGGCCTTGCTGCTGACCCCCACTGCAAGCAATGTAGCAGAGAAATACTCTGAGCTGCAGTGGGAAGATTTGAAAATTCAGTTAGCCATGTTCAAGAACAGGTACAGTTTCGAAACCACTGCAGATGCTGCACAGATCTTACAAGCAATGCCCGTTGAAGTTCATGCCCTTTTTGAGCAAGTTGAGGCACTTGTTAGATTGTTAATGGTAGTGCCCGCATCGTCTGCTGAGGCAGAACGAAGTTTCCATGGCTTGCGGAGGCTTAAAACGTGGTTGCGGTCCATCATGACCCAAAAAAGGCTGAATGGAATGGCAGTGTGCCACATCCATCAAGAAAGGCTGGACAATCTGAACAGGAAAGACATTGCCCAACAGTATACAGTGAACCCTCGCTATAACGCGGTTCACCTTTCACGGTCTCGCTGCTTCACGGATTTGCATCGTGCATTGTGTTCTGCATTCTGATTGGCTAAACAGTCTCTCCGCTTCTTCTCTACCTGTGTGTCAATAATGTTGCAGTTTAATATGTACACGTACATTACAGTTCTCAAACATAATCGATGGTGGCATGTCGGTACATAAAAATCTTTTTGCCCAGAAGAAAAAAGAGCGACAACAACGACCGATAACTATGTTCTTCTCTCGAAAAAACACACTGCGGGCTTTAGAAGAAAAAAACGCTACAGAGCGGAGTCAGGATGCAGCGGCTCAGTCAGAAGAGCAGTGAAATACACGTGAGTCACTATTTGTCCCACTGTACTTTGTATTTTTTTTCATAATCATTTTTCATTTTCTCCCGTTCTAATCCAATGACTCGGGTCGCGGTGGGGCGGTGCTGATCACCGCAATTTGAAGCCTTCAGTTCGTATTGATGATTAAAATGATTATTTTACAGTACAGTAGTTATTTGTAAAAAAAAAAAAAAACGTTTATACAGTACTTTTATTTGTTAAACAAATGCTTGGGCCTGTAAAAAGGTTTTGTTCTTTGGTTTCAATGTATTATGGAGTATTTCATTGTATAATAATTGTAAAAAAAAAATAAAGGTTACTACTTCACGGATTTCGCCTATCACGGGTTCTTTTTGGAACGTAACCCCCGCGAAAAACGAGGGTTCACTGTATTCAGGGTAAGGATCGGAGGAGAGAGGTTTTTGGATCCTTTACTTAATCTGTTTGCATTTGAGGCCATATATTGAAAACTCATGTCGAGTACTTATTTACAAATTTATTTGTGTATATATGTAGGCTATGCTGTTTGTGTTTGTAAGGAACAATAAGAAGTGAGTTTTAATTACATTTTGTGGGTTTTTTTACACTCTGCTCTTTTGGTTTTCTTAAAGAATCAGTGTGCTTAAAGTCAGTTAATGTTTAAATAAAACAGTTTTTGCATACAGCATATGGCATGCTTGTTGAGTGATTGGAAGCAGTACCACAATCAATACGCATTATTTCTTGCAATGATGGGCAATTGAGTTTGATGGGTTATGTCATGGCTGTATATTGTTACGCACAACACATGGTTGAGGGTTGGTTGCAGGGGGGGGTGCTGCTGGCAGCTTTGTCCCCCCAGTTCCAAAAACCTATCTGCGCCCCTGCCAGAGTCAGGACTAAAAAAGGTGAGGAGTGCGTTTCAGTTTTATGCCCCTAAAATCTGGAACAGTCTTCCAGAAGATGTGAGACAGGCCTCAACTCTGACAAAGTTTAAATCCAGGCTGAAAACAGTTCTATTTAGCTGTGCATATGACACCTGAAAGTATTTTATCTGCACTCTTCACTTTTAAATTAATTAATTAATGATTATTTCTAAATGGGTTTTTTATTTTTTTTATTTTTATTTTTTTTTATTTATTTTTTTTTTAATGATTTTATTGTCTTCTTGTTTTTTTATGTAGCTGTAAAGCACTTTGAATTGTCTTGTGTACGAATTGTGCTCTATAAATAAAATTGCCTTGCCTACATATTTATGTTTATGTTTATGCATTTAGCAGACATACATGAGAATGGTCACGTGATATGCATTCTCAGAAATGCCACTGTGGACTAATTATTTAATAGAATGGGAAACCAGATATTTAAAATGAGTGTAAGCATGTTAGTGTTCCCGAAATGAAATTTAGCTTCTCAAAGCTGAACCGACTCAACCAAGAGAGCGGAATAGCTTGGCGTTCAAATCACTCCTGTATGTATCCACTCAACTAAACTCAAATAGGCCGAGGTGCTCCTCACATGTTCCAAAGTTTTATTTTTTTTGTAAACAATAAAGTGAACGTGTATAAAAAGACAGCAAAAATTCCCAAATTAAGCTCCTCTCATGATCACCTTTTTCTTTTGTCAGACAGCTAAACATGTCTGAAACTGAGACTGAAAGACTACGCGTCAATTTGTGGTTGCATTTCCAGACTGTCGCTCTGCTCTAATAAAATTCTGTTTTTCAAGCAACTTGAAAACATTGTCTGCTCGGTGAATTTAACTATACTTGCATGTACAATGATCTCCAACAGAGAAAAGGGTTTTTTACACAGTCCAAAGCATTGCATCATTATTGCATACTTATACGCAATAGTGAGGCTAAAAGAAAGCAATCAGGGCATAGCAGGTAATTACAAGTGTGACAAAACAAAGACTGGAAGCAAAACAAGAAAAACACTTCAGGAAAGAAGTGCTCTCAAAACAAAACAGGAAACAGCCCACATAATAAGCAGACTGAGTGAATAATTCAAGTAGTCACTGACAAAACCTGACACCACCAAGATGAGGGTTATGAATATTTCAGCACTAGCTTCTTTGATTCTCCACTGGTTTCCAGGCAGATCAGAGCTACTACACTGCTAGCAGCGCTGAAAGCTTCATGATTATCATAAATACACTAAGTTTAAAGGCCTACAGAAAGGTGATTTTTTGCACAAAACTGAAATAGCAGGTCGATTCCTTATATACCATGGAATTTTTTTATGATTTTAAAATAATTTTAGGCCCCTGGATAGTCCTGATTAGGCCCAATAAACTATCACCACATTTGACTCGAATTTGGCAAACTGGAACGACAGGTGCGTGACGTCGCGAGTGCCAGCTGCTGGAACAACCCCCAGTAGTTCTAGTAGCGAAGCCAGCAGTTTGCCAGACCTGGACAGCTTCTTCACGGCAAATTTCGATGTGTGCCGCGGGACGTCGCTTGGAAATATAAAACGTTGGGTTCAGTGCAATTTTTATTGCGAGTAGATGTACGAACTGCGTGTGTTGCCCTCAGCAGCAGCAGCTCACACCACCGGGGACAGAGGGAGCAGAGAGACCCGCGGTCTTGTGTCTGTGTCTCCCTGTCCGCCTGCCTCCTCTCTGGTGAAATCAGCTGGAGCGCATCCCGCCGTGTTCAGCTCCCTGTGGTGCGGACAGGAATCCACCTGGCGGAGAGCGGACACACTCTCCACATAGACACAAGACCGCGGGTCTCTCTGCTTCCTCTGTCCCCGGTGGTGTGAGCTGCTGCTGCTGAGGGCAACACACGCACCCACAGCACTTCGTACATCTACTCGCAATAAAAACTGCACTGAACCCAACGTTTTATTGCCTTCACCACTCAACAAGCATACTAATAGCGGCAGCCAGGAAAACCCATGGCACCTGTGACGTCACACGGAAGCTCCGCCCCCAGTCTGGAATTCCAGGAAGGATTTCCAAGCGGCAAATTCAAAATCGCAAATTTCATGCGTTTATGAAATGTTTTGGTGTAGAGTCCAATGATCATTATTGTTCCTCTGTGTATGTATTATCATTATGTATTGGGTGTAGTGTCAGCTTTCTGTAGGCCTTTAATGCCAAATAGGTGATCATACAAACAAATAATGTGAAAGGTAGAAAATATTTTGGATTCAACACCACAGAGCTGCTTTACAGAGATGTAAAAATGCTGTTATGAGTAACATTAACTTGTCACTTAAGACAGGCCCCAGCGGCATCAAAAGGGTTTTTTTTCCTTTTAAAGTAACAACCACCCATTAATGTAGCTTGCAGTTGTAAAGTCAATGACTGCTGCCGCCAGTCACACTGTATAATGGTAGTGGCTGACAGCTCAATCTTCTCAACATGAAAACCCTCCTCATTATCCAGCATACATTAATGAGCTTCTCATAGCAGAAGATAAAAAACACCTTTAAAAATAATTTTTACAAAGCTGCATCTTGAGCATATTGACAACAGATGGATGAATCCCCACTGGCAGTAACCCTCTGAGGTTTTCAGTGAATCTAAGTGCATGGCAGACACTCATTAACCCCTCAGTGACCCTTTATTTCTGAGCACAGTCTCATATATTGACCTTTTCACTCAATAAACGCATTCCCTTCTCCATTTCCCCCCACAGCTTCCTGCTTTTCTTCCTTTTGCGGGTGCTTAGAAACTGTCAGAATAAGTATACATTTGAAGATGAATATTTTCTGGTATGAGGTTTTTTAAAACCAGAGCCTATGAACCATTTCTTTATTTTTCAGTCACTATATGAAGGTCATGTGGAGCTGCCCAGAAAATGGGTCATGAGGGAAATAAAGCAAGTATTTTACAGGTAGACTGTAGGTTTTTTAATGAGGCTGTGACAGAGGGGAATATATGAGAGCTTATTCCTTGGACAATCATTTCCTCAAATATTATGTTAACAAAAAGGAAAAAATAAATTATGTTTTAAGATTGACAGTAAAGTCATTTTCAAGATTAAATATGCAAGTTCTAAAGCTCAAATTAATTTTCTATTAATGTCTTTATTCAATTCCCAGTATTCAACTTTGACGTGTGATTCTGTTGAGCTGTTTTCTTTGAGAGTCTGCGCTGAATTTGATTATCCCATTTATAAGATTACATTATCAGGGAATAGCAGGGATGGGCAAAACTCACAGTGTGTCAGTAAGGGTGGGTGAGAAGGACACGGATGCGGAAATTCAAAAAGCAAACGAGATTTATTTTACAAAAACAAAGTAACAAACAAAAGGCGCAGCTGAGCCGGATAACAAAGAAACTTAAACTGTGGAATCAAATGAAACATTAACAAGACTAGGAACAAAAACAACTTAGCATGGCATGGATAAATACTTAACTTTGAAAGACTTGACGTGGCGTGATGGTGCATATGTATGGTGCGAGGATCTCACAAAGACTGAAGGCAAACAGGGAACTTAAATACTGTGGGTACTGATGAGTGCAGCTGATGGAAATGAGTGCAGGTGACGTGAATGAAACTAATTACAGGGAAACTAAAACATGGGAAAACTAAGAACTAAACTAAGACATGACTAAAACGTGATCTAAAACCAAACATGACCTAAAAACATAGTCACATGACACAGTGAAATTATTTGATATGCTAGCAAATTGATTTCCAGAAGATACCACAAAGGATATTGCATTACATACATGAGATGTCAGAGGACAAAAGAAATAAAGGAGTGTGATATGAATGGAAGGCGACTTGACGGGGAATGCACACATATAAATGTGCATACATAATGAATTACTGTTGAATTCAGCGGAGAGTTGAAAAATCCAGACAAGGTCGATTGCTGTAAATGAGCCGAGCTTGAAAAGTGCTAAATTAAATTTGCATCATCCATTGCCGAGGGAATTTAACAAAAAAGCAGCTATCAGCAAGGACTTTTGGTTAGAGGAGGAGTGCAACACCAATCAAAATTGCCACAAAGGCTTTTTTGTTTCTGTTGCTTCTTTTCTCCTTTTTCATTCTGAATTCAATCCATCCAAAACCCATCCAGTTTTGCAGCTGTTTTTCAAGCCTCCTGTCCTCAGTGTCATAAATTCATTAATTCATTCATCACTCACATTTTCATGATTACGCGAACAAACCATACAGCTGAAGTGGATCAACTTATACTCACTCTGCACTCAGAAAGTTCTTTAGAGATCAGAAAGAGTTGAAGGAAAGACCTGAGCTGAACTGAGCAATTACACAGGCACGTTAAGGTGCACTTTGATTAACATTAGAAAGATTACAGATGTGCAGAATGAATTTCCCATCCACCATGTCTTGGTTCCTACATGTATTAAAAATATTTATTTCAAATCTTTAAAACAAACTTGAAATCAGTCCTGATGACATTTGACTGAAAGCCAACTAAAAGACCTCTGGAAATCAGTGAAAAGACATTCAGACTCCACTCAAAAGTGAGTTTTCTCTCTGACTATTTGTAGATGTTGATTGGCTATTCAAGCTTAAACCGTGTTTTATTGGGTTTTCTAGGAGATCTAAGCAGGGATCAAACTCATATCTCTGTGTGTCATACCTGCTTCCTTAACTTTGATCCAACCCACTAACATTTAGATTTAAAGCACATGGCAGAACTATACTGCTGATATTAGACAGGCAGGGGCCCTTTTCTATTGCTGACTCTGTAACCACTAAGTACTTGTGCATGATAGCAGTAAGCATAATTTCTTAGATTTACACTTATGTTTGCAATTGCGTACTTTACTTCGTCTTAGAGGCTTTTTTTTAACAGCACATGTCCTATAGGCATGTAACAAATGGAGGAAGGGACGCAAATGTATCCCTGTCATGTAGTCAGTGTGAGCACAGGGATGCTTTTACTTTCCCAGGTTTTGTATTTTCTGTGATCAGCTGTTTTTACTTCTGTTAACAACAGACAAAAACAAAACGAGTTGACTCTCTGATTGATAGTTTTACGACTTCTGGCTGTCCATCACAGCCCACCTCAAATACTCAATTTTTGCTAGTTTTGTCAACCCACACCGGAATAATGTTTGCTCACAGGCCATAGAGCATTCACATAATGTCAGGCCACATGTTCACTTTGTTACTGCCTTTGAGATCAGTAATTAAGACGTTTTAATATGAAACACTAAAACCATAACGTAGCATTTGGAGATCACATCTTGCCTACCAATGCTGTATTACTGTGAACATATAATCAATATAATTAAAAGTTTTTTTGTGTTGAGATTATAACCACATTGTAGCTGCCTGTGATAAAAAGATGGTCAGGCTGCATACAATCCAGTTTTAAGCAAGAAATGTACTTTTAAATCCCAGTTGGTGCTCAGTGGGTTGTGAAGGAATTTCTGCTTCTGCTCTGCTTCCCCCGTGCTGTAAACAGGGTCAGAGGTCAAGATAGTATGCAAGGAGTAACTCCCCCATGAGCTGTCACCTTACCGTGGTGGGGGGGTTTGCGTGCCCCAATGAGTCTGGGAGCTATGTTGCCCGGGGCTTTAAGCCCCTGGTAGGGTCACCCAAGGCAAACAGATCGTAGATGAGGGACCAGACAAAGAACAGCTCACAAAAACCCCCTATGATGTACAATATTGTTGGACAACGCGTTCCTTCGCCCGGACGTGGGTCACCAGGGCCTCCCCCTGGAGCCAGGCCCAGGGGTGGGGCCCGCCGGCGAGCGCCTTGTGGCCGGGTCTGTGCCTGTGGGGCTCGGTCGGGCACAGCCCGAAGAAATGACGTGGGTCCCCATTCCGACAGGCTCACCATCCGTGGGAGGGGCCAAGGGGGTCGGGTGCAATGTGAGCTGGGTGGCAGCCGAAGGCGGAGACCTTGGCGGTCTGATCCTCGGCTACTGAAGCTGGCTCTTGGGACGTGGAACGTCACCTCTCTGCTGGGGAAGGAGCCTGAGCTGGTGCGCGAGGCTGAGCGGTTCCGGCTAGATATAGTCGGACTCACCTCGATGCATGGCTTGGGCTCCGGAACCAGCCTCCTCGAGAGGGGTTGGACTCTCTTCCACTCTGGAGTTGCCCGTGATGAGAGGCGTAATGTACCCCTGTACATTGGGGTTTATCCCGGTGGACAAGATGGTAGCCTCCCTCCGCCTTAGGGTGGAGGGACGTGTCCTGACTGTTGTTTGTGCTTATGCACCGAACAGCAGTTCAGAGTACCCACACTTTTTGGAGTCCCTGGAGGAGGCACTGGAGAGTGCTCCTCCGGGAGACTCCCTCGTCCTGCTGGGGGACTTCAATGCTCACGTGGGCAATGACAGTGAGACCTGGAAGGGCGTGATTGGGAGGAATGCCCCCCCCGATCTGAATCAGAGTGGTGTTTTGTTATTGGACTTCTGTGCTCGTCACGGACTGTCCATAACGAACACCATGTTCAGGCATAAGGGTGTCCATATGTGCACTTGGCACCAGGACACCCTAGGCCGCAGCTCGATGATCGACTTTGTGGTTGTATCGTCGGACTTGCGGCCGAATGTCCTGGACACTAGGGTGAAGAGAGGGGCGGAGCTGTCAACTGATCACCACCTGGTGGTGAGTTGGCTCCGCTGGTGGGGGAGGAAGCCGGTCAGACCTGGCAGGCCCAAACGTATTGTGAGGGTCTGCTGGGAACGGCTGGCGGAATCCCCTGTAAGGAGGAGTTTCAACTCCCACCTCCGGCAGAGCTTTAACCATGTCCCGGGGGAGGTGGGGGACATTGAGCCCGAATGGGCCATGTTCCGTGCCTCCATTGTTGAGGCGGCCGATCGGAGCTGTGGTCGTAAGGTGGTCGGTGCCTGTCGTGGCGGCAATCCCCGAACCCGCTGGTGGACACCAGTGGTGAGGGAAGCCGTCAAGCTGAAGAAGAAGTCCTATGAGGCCTTTTTGGCCAGTGGGACTCTGGAAGCAGCTGATGGGTACCGACAGACCAAGCAGAACATGGCCTCTGCGGTTGCTGAGGCAAAAACTCGGGCTTGGGAGGAGTTCGGGGAGGCCATGGAGAATGATTTCCGGACGGCCTCGAAGAATTTCTGGTCCACCATCCGGCGGCTCGGGGGGGGGGAAGCGGTGCACCGTCAACACCGTGTATGGTGAGGGCGGGGCTCTGCTGACCTCAACTAGGGACGTCGTGAGTCGGTGGGGGGAATACTTCGAGGGCCTCCTCAATCCTACCGACACGCCTTCCGATGAGGAAGCAGAGTTGGGGAGCTCGGACGTGGGGCCTCCCATTTCTGGGGCTGAGGTTGCCGAGGTGGTCAAAAAACTCCTCGGTGGCAAGGCCCCGGGGGTGGATGAGGTTCGTCCTGAGTTCCTCAAGGCTGTTGTAGGGCTGTCTTGGTTGACACACCTCTACAGCATCGTGTGGACATCGGGGGCAGTGCCTCTGGACTGGCAGATTAGGGTGGTGGTCCCGCTCTTTAAAAAAGGGGACCGGAGGATGTGTTCCAACTATAGGGGGATCACACTCCTCAGCCTCCCTGGTAAGGTGTATTCGGGGGTACTGGAGAGGAGGATCCGCAGTAGGTGCAGTGTGATTTTCATCCTGGCCGTGGAACAGTAGACCAGCTCTATACCCTCAGCAGGATCCTGGAGGGTGCATGGGAGTTCGCCCAACCGGTCTGCATGTGTTTTGTGGACTTGGAGAAGGCGTTCGACCGTGTCCCTCGGGGACTCTTGTGGGGGGTGCTCCGGGAGTATGGAGTGCCGGACCCCTTGATATGGGCTGTTCGGTCTCTGTATGACCGGTGTCAGAGTTTGGTCCGTCTTGCCGGCAGTAAGTCGGACATGTTTCCTGTGAGGGTTGGACTCTGTCAGGTCTGCCCTTTGTCACCAATTCTGTTCATAATTTTTATGGATAGAATTTCTAGGCGCAGCCAGGGCGTTGAGGGGGTCCGTTTTTGCGACCTCAGAATCAGGTCTCTGCTCTTTGCGGACGATGTGGTTCTGTTGGCGTCATCGGCCGTGACCTTCAGCTCTCACTGGAGCGGTTCGCAGCCGAGTCTGAAGCAGCTGGGATGAGAATCAGCACCTCCAAATCTGAGACCATGGTCCTCGGCCGGAAAAGGGTGGAATGCCCTCTCCAGGTCGGGAATGAGATCCTTCCCCAAGTGGAGGAGTTCAAGTATCTCGGGGTCTTGTTCACGAGTGAGGGACAAATTGAGCAGGAGATTGACAGGCGGATTGGTGCGGCGTCTGCAGTGATACAGGCTCTGCACCGGCCCGTCGTGGTGTAAAAGGAGCTGAGCCAGAAGGCGAAGCTCTCGATTTACCTGTCAATCTATGTTCCTATCCTCACCTATGGTCACGAGCTGTGGGTAGTGACCGAAAGAACGAGATCGCGAATACAAGCGGCCGAAATGAGTTTCCTCCGCAGGGTGTCTGGGCTCTCCCTTAGAGATAGGGTGAGAAGCTCGGTCATCCGGGAGGGGCTCAGAGTAGAACTGCTGCTCCTCCTTTTATATTTATATATATATATACCGTATTTCCTCGAGTTATAGCCGGGCTCCTAATAGTAGCCGGCCTCGTTTTGTAACCGGGTGTTGTGAAAAATCTGAGAAATAGACACCGGCCCCGTTTAGTACGGCAAACACAGAACTTTAAAAATGGCGCCGAAATGAAAGTTCACTGTGGGATTCAAACTTGAGGTGCTTAAATATGCCGCAGAAAACTCAGGCGAACAAACAGCCCGTCACTTCAGCACAGATGCCAGGCAGGTGAGGGCTTGGAAGAAACAAAAAGACGCACTTGTCGATGCGGCGAAACTGATTTCTCCGAGGAGGGCTAGGATTCAAGGCGGTGGGAGGCGCCCTGTCAGTGAGGAGATGGAAGCTACTCTCACTTGCTGGATACAGGAACGAAGGAAGAGATATCTGAGAGTGAGTCGACGAATGATTCAGGTTAAAGCAGCCGAACTTTTCCACGAGATGTCAGACTGCCGTGATGAAAACTTCAATACCAGCCGGGGATGGCTTGAGCGTTTCCTGAGGAGAAACAACTTCTCCCTCAGGAAGCGTACAACGCTGGCCCAGAGTGATGTGAGACATTCGATTTCTAAAATCGTTAACTTCATCACCTACGTGAATCACAAAATCGCCGAAAAAAAGTTTAAGGACTCGGATGTCATCGCCATGGACGAGACCGCTTGCTGGTTTGACATGCCCGGTCAAACCACAGTGGACACCGTGGGTGTTAAAAGTGTGACGCTGAAGACGACCGGGCATGAGAAATGCCATGTTACCGTTGTGCTGGCAGCCAAAGGAGATGGGACCAAGCTCAAGCCATACGTGGTTTTCAAGGGAGGCATACGGGAGGTGAAGGCAATAGCAGCGGATTCCAATGACATTGTGATGGCAACATCCAAAAATGGCTGGATGGACGACAACCTGACCACTGACTGGCTGACAAAGGTGGTTGGCAAGCGGCTCATCGGTGGTGAGCGTCTCCTGGTTTGGGACAGCTACAGGTGCCATATCTCTCAGGCCACCAAGACTGAGCTAAAAAAGGGATATCGCATGCAGATGGCTGTGGGCTAAAGAAATACTGGACTATGTTTGTAAAATTAACGGGAACGAAATTGTGAATTTCCAGAGCGTGTTACTCCACACTCGGCTCTACTATACGGACTTTACGCTGAAGATGCCAGCTGCAGCAGGAGCATTTCCGGAAAGATACTGGCTGGTTTTAAATTCATTCTGGACTCTCTATCCGACCACATGAAGACCTCGGGACACTTCTGTTTGGATTTAGGGACCCTCTACTCACTACCACGTAAGTGTTATGTTGTTTGGAGCTGTAGAAGAGGTGTAAAAATAGCGTTTTGTAGCGGCGATACCATATGCCCCACTCTCCTCCAGGCTAACGACTTTTGGCTGAAAACGGTCAAATCAAAATTCTCAAAACACATCAGAATTAAATGATTTTGATGTCAACTCAACGTATGTACTCCCAACATCCCGTAAATTGACCTAAAGTGCATTTTACTCCGGATTATCCCTTTAAGATTTGTGGTTTGTGGTTTTGAGTCTTATTTGTTTCTCTCTTCTACTTAGTGCTTTGGTTTTGGTCCTTTTCTTGGTTTTCCACTATCTAAGTTCCTCAATCACCTTCCTCTCTCCTTGCCACTCTTCCCACCTTCTTCTCATTCTTAATTTGCTCACCAGCCTCCATTCTCCTGATCAACTTTCCCAGTATTTTACTGTTTACTTTTCAGTGCATGCTGTCAAATAATTAGTCAGTAATTTTCACCTTGGTGATTGTGTTCCTGGCATGTTTTTAATTTGTGTCTTGGTTGTCCTTGGGTGCACCAGAAGCACCTGTGGTCTTTTTGGGTGTTCAGTCAAAAGAGATGGAATAAATTCTTGGTTAACTAATTTGACTTCTACTGTGAATTGGAGAGTAATGTATCAACATTAAGGTGCGTTAAGGTGAACCACTCCAAAATTGGTTCTCTCTTTGCCTATGCACCAACTCTGTACTTTCATAAAATTCCACTTGGTGGTTTTAGTGTAAGCACCGTCGCCTCACAGCAAGAAGGTTCCAGGTTCAACTTCCGGCTGGAGCCTTTCTGTGTGGAGTTTGCATGTTCTCCCCGTGTATGCGTGGGTTCTCTCCGGGTACTCCGGCTTCCTCCCACTGTCCAAAAACATGCATGTTAAGTTAATTGGTGTCTCTAAAATTGTCCTTAGGAGTGAGTGTGTGCGTGTATGGTTGTTTGTCTCGTTTGTCTCTGTGTGGCCCTGTGATGGACTGGCGGCCTGTCCAGGGTGTACCCCGCCTCTTGCCCATTGGCCGCTGGGATAGGCTCCAGCCCCCCCGCGACCCGACCGGCGGATTCAGCGATATAGTAAGTAAGTAAGTAAGTAAGCTTTATTTATATAGCACCTTTCACAGATATAAAATCACAAAGTGCTGTACAGAACACACATCAAATTACAGTAAGAACAGTAAAAACAGAAGCAATAAATGAATGTGAAATGAATAAAAATTTAGCCAAATGCCTGTCTAAACAGATGAGTCTTAAGACTTTTTTTAAAAGAGTCAGTCGACTCAGAACAGCGCATCACCAGAGGGAGGGCGTTCCAGAGCCTTGGAGCCACCACCTGAAATGCTCTATCACCACGAGTTTTAAAATGGGTTCTGGGAACCGACAGCAGCATCTGATTAGACGACCTCAGAGTCCTAAATGAACAGAGAGGCTTCAGAAGGTCCAGTATATATTTTGGAGACTCACCATTAAGTGCCTTAAAAGTTAAAACCAAGATTTTAAAATTAATCCTAAAATGCACCGGGAGCCAGTGCAGGGAGGCCAGAACAGGAGTAATGTGAGCCGTTCTATGAGTTCTAGTTAAAAGTCTGGCCGCAGCATTTTGCACAGACTGAAGGGAAGCTAAGGAGGATTTGCTCAGACCTACTAAAAGGCTGTTGCAGTAATCTAAGCGAGAAGAGATAAAAGCATGGACAATCATTTCTAATTCTTTTTGAGATAAAATAGCTCGAAGCTTCGAAATATTCCTTAAATGGTAAAAACAGTTACGAGCTAATGATTTGCAATGATTGTCCAGAGACAAGGAGCTGTCAAACAGAACACCCAAATTTCTGAGACTATTTTTCCCCGACGGGTTTAAAAACCCAAGATGCTTCCTGATTTCCGAAATTTTGTCATCAGGAGCTACAATAAGAGTCTCAGTCTTGCTGGCATTTAACTGAAGATAGTTATCAGTAAGCCATGTTTTAATATCAACTAGGCAATTACTTAATTCTGTCAATTTATAGGATTCAGAGGGTCTAAAGGAACAATAAATTTGAATATCGTCTGCATATACATGATATGAAACGTTACTGTAACGATTTATGATAACACCTAGAGGGCGTAAATACAATGCAAAAAGCAGTGGGCCCAGAACTGAACCTTGGGGCACTCCACAGGACAGCTGAGCAGCATCAGAGTGAACATTGTTCATAAAAACAGTAAAAGACCTATCAGATAAATAAGAGTTAAACCAGTCTAAAACAGTACCAGAAATACCAAAATGATCTCTCAGTCTGTTGATAAGAACAGTGTGATCCACAGTGTCAAAAGCAGAAGTCAGGTCCAATACAACAAGTACAGTGTAGTTTCCAGAATATGCTGCCATCAACACATCAGTGGAAACTTTTAGTAAAGCTGTTTCAGTGGAATGGAGTCTGCGAAAGCCAGATTGAAAAGTATCCATAAGATTATTTTCTTCTAGAAAAGCGGTCAGCTGTTGTGCTACAACCTTCTCAAGGATCTTTGACATGAAAGGAAGTTTTGAGATAGGTCTGTAGTTTTCAGGTAGAGAGGTATCCAAATTAGGCTTTTTTAGGAGGGGACAGACCGCAGCAGTTTTGAAACACTGAGGAACAGATCCGGAAACGAGAGACATATTTATCAAGCTTACTACACTTGGACCAATGTAGTTAAAAATGTCTTTAAATAGAGATGCTGGGAAGAAATCCACTGGACTTGATGACAGAGTCATATGTTTTAAAAGATCAGTAATCTCATTAATGGAAACAAGGGTAAACGAAGACCACGTATCAGAGGTCAGAGGTCGAGGGTCCAGGCAGTGAGAAAGTATTGGAGAGATACTGGCTCTTGTGTTGGTAATTTTATCCATAAAAAAGTGTAAAAACTGATTACAATCAGCAAGTGTAAAAGCACTCGGAGATAAACACAAAGGAGAAACAATGTTCTTAATTGTGTCAAATAAGATTTTTGGATTTCGACCTTTTAATTTAATGAGATCCGCAAAGTAATTGGCTCGTGCATTCTTGATCATATCATTTAAGGAGCTGATCAGGTCTTTAAGGTGGAGCCTGTGAACCACCAGAGCAGTACGTTTCCATAGACGTTCAGTTTTCCGATATAATCTCCTCAAAGTCATGATTTCATTATTAATCCAAGGACTACTTGTGCGACGAACAGTGCTCTGTTTAAAAGGTGCAATTGAGTCCAGAATGTCTCTACAATATATGTTAAAACAAGCAACCGCTGAGTCCACATTCATAGAGTTAAAATCTAAGGATGCAGGGTCGAATAGAGAAATAAAAGCTTCAGCGGTTTGCTCAGTTATGATCCTTCTTTGGATCAAGCGGCTAGGAGGAGCAGGATCAGGGCTAAAGGACACATTGAAAAATATACAATTGTGATCACTAAAGAATATGTCCTCCACACAAACATGTTCCACATTTAGGCCTAAAGAAAAAACCAGGTCCAGAGTGTGGCCTTTGCAATGAGTGGCTGCTTGTACATGTTCAGTGAAGTGGAAGGACTCAGTAATAGAGATGAAGTCAGCCGCCGCCTTACAGGAAACATCGTCAACGTGTAAATTAAAATCACCCAAAATTAAAACTTTCTCCAGCTTGATGATGGAGGACAGCAGCTCAGTGAACTCAGATTAAAAATTCTCCGGTCGCACCGGGAGGTCTGTAAACTAAAATACAGTAAAATAAATGACTAGAGCCCACTTTAATTATTTGTAGCTCAAAAGTGGAGAAAGGTGGAGGATTTACCAGTCTGCAGGAGAAACTGTCTTTAAACATGGCCGCCAGTCCGCCGCCTCGGCGCCCTTCCCGGGGTGTTGCGAGGACAGAACAGTTACCTGGGCAAAGTTCCCGCAGATGAATAAAATCCAATCCTTGTTGCCAAGTTTCAGTTAAAAACATAAAATGAAGCGATTCCTTCGTAAAAAGCTCGTTCACAGCGAAAGACTTGTTAGAGATGGAGCGCACGTTGAGGAGGGCCATCCGAAGAGATGAGGGATCTGCAGCTCCTACATCCATAGTCAGCGGGACGCGGATAAGATTGTTCTTGTTCGAAGAGCGATTATAGCGATGAATTCTCCTTCGATGAGCATGGAGGTCTCCATCCATGCAAGGCGAGCCAAACAGGCAGGTGAAGGATCCCAGCAGTCCGGCTCCTCGTGACGCGTCTGACTCCCAATTGTAAGGTACAATCCGCAGATATCGAGGCAGGCCCCATTTACCAGCCAAAGATCTGCGCAGTCGTCTCAACCGAACCCAGACTCCGGCTCTAGAACCCCTTCTCCGTTTTTTATTTTTGGGGCAAAGCAGTAAATAGTCCGGTACGCAGCAAACAAGCGGAGGTGGACAACTCCCCTTGGAACTGCTCCAGGTGTTGCCATAAACAGCTAGCGAATCTTTGATCGCATCCCGGTCATAAACCCGCGCAGCAGACGCGACACAGTTACTGACAAAAACCAAACAAAAGAGAAACAATGCAAACGACAAACGGCCAAAACAGGTATGGACAAAACAAATGAGAGTGGTAGCAGCGGCGAAGCCAAACAAAGGCGCCATCTTGCCATCAGAGTTAGCTGGTTGTGACATGTCACAAATTCAGCACAGGTCTAAAGAGATGCATTATTCAGAAAATGGATGGATTTATGGGTTTTGGTGTATTCTTTCAAAATGAGTAACGACAACATCTACAGACCAAATTGATAAATACATTTTTTTTTAAATAACGTTTTTAAAAAAAAATTCTTTGCCATCACCAGGGGCCCTTGGTTAGCTGCTGTCATACTACACATACTACCACTTGATCAAGGGCTCTTTGCATCAGTTTTCAACTCACAGGTTTCTTATTTATCTTAATTTCCAGACTCATAGGGAACTTCTGTGCAGCTGCATGTTGCCAGTTATCCATAAGGAGATCAGAGGGTAGGATGGGGATAGACATATGATTGTCTCAGTCATGATTATCAGAAGCACAGCCTGTAGGATACAGTTTAATGCCTTCCCTTCATGTTTTCATAGTGTCACACGGAGCCACTGGGAGGTATTGGAGTACTGAACTCATAAAGGGAAGCTTTCAGAGCACTAATGATAATCCAGCGACTTCACGCAATGGCACTTTCAGACTTTAATCGTATTGTTTTAGCGAATGAGCACACATTTGTAAATTCTGTTTAAAACATGCTGTTTTTGATGTAAAAACTCATTTCCACTCACATCAGATTCATGTGAGAGCAGACATCTCTGCTACATAATATTTTCAGATCTTAGCAAATCTCTCCAATGTAACCTTGATGGCTCAATGCAACTATGGAAAGCTTGTGTATTTAATGGTTAACCTTCCCTTTCCGAAGCAGTCTTTGCGTGAGTCCGTTTCATCGATCTGCATCAACCTGTTTAAAGGACTCTCCATGATTTCAGTCTAATAGAAGGAAGACAGATCAATCAGTAATTTGAGTGTGAACACACCCTCTCAAAGCTTTGTATAATCAATATTCTAAGATTGGCCACATTATTTCACATTCTTGTATGTGAAAAATGGAACCTGTAATAACAAACCCACAGGAAATTATCGACCGATTCTGCAGTTCAGCTCTCCTGGGCTGAAAGTCATGTTTGAGTTCATTGATTATGTTTTCCGATTCCCACCTGTTTTCAAAGGTTTCAAATTGTTTTAAGTTAAAGTTGTATTGCCCATCCAGCACCAGATGGCAAACACAGAAAACGAGCAACTAGCAGGAGTGTGGACATTTCAGGCAGCCAGAGGCACAGCACCAAATGATCCTGTTTTTGGTCATTTAATGTGCAAGCAGATTGTTTGCTGCACATAGAGATACACACACTTCTCATGCTCGCCAAAACATTTGTGACTGAGAGTGTTTTTGTGCATAAGCAGCTCAGCCAGGTAACTGCAGCCTGCTGGTGGGCAAAACACTGGTTGCCATGTTCTACCTGTGCAAACTAGAGAAGGAGAACAGCAGGTACTGTGGGAGAAGGATGTCATGACATGTTCATGACTTCTGGCCTAGTTACATCCTGGGCCTTGTTGACTGGTTCAGAATATTGTTGATAGTTAGAAGGAGCGTGTTTATGATAAACTGCGAAAGCTAGGCGCCTCCAGAGAGGGCCACGTACACTTGTTATGATAAAACGGTATAAAAGGGTGTCACTAGATGAGCTCGTCGGACATTTTGTACATTCTGTATGCACATTTGCTGTGACGGTTTGTTCAATAAACTCCCCAATGGACGGCTGACCAACGCGGGATTCGACTCTAATTTCTCCACAACATAATGGTGACCCCGAATTCGTGAGAGTTTGCATCTGGATCCCGGCGGAGCGTGTTCGCTGTGCCCCGACAGCCGACATCGGCTGTTACAAGCCGGCAGGTGGGATTTTGTTCCTACCATTACGCAGCTGATCTCGGTTAGTGGAGCACAGCTGACGGCTTCTTCCGGCTTCCCCAAATTTAAAAGGACACAGGAGAGAGACGGATCCTGCACACGGTAAGCCCTTCCATTGTTTACTTCTGCGCAGAGGGGCTGCTGAAATTGTTTGGGAAACTGTGGGCCAAGAGGTGCCGTATGTGTGAATTTGGATAAAATTGGGTGAACAGCAGCTTATGTGAGTTGTAAAGCAGACAGCTGTGAGCAGTTGGTCGGGCTATGGTGTCGTTGGATTTTTGTGGTAATTAAGAAGGACTAGTCGCTGCGCTCCGGCCAATTGTGAATCGGATGAATTCAAACTGGATTAATTAATAGCTGTAAAGTGGCGGGCAGGTTATTGAGTAATCGCCAATAGTACCTCTTGCATTCTATCAGCCATCCTTCTATGCATGGGGGGGAGGAACACTGACGGGAGTACGGGGTACACTAGACTCATTAAATATACGTGAAAATTATTTTCACTAGTCAAGGAGTAAAACGAATACTGATAATTGATTGACTGGCGAACATTAAAGTTCAACGATTGAATCAATCAGGCTTTCAAAAAAAAACTCTGAAATGAAAAAATCCAGTTCTATGAGGAGCACATTTTAAGTATATATGTTCATATCATTTTATATATCTGCCTAGAACTCTTTGGAGTTATCCGAGACCTCAGTATAAAGACATTTAAGAGAAAATTCAAATTCGTTTATGAAATTGGCCACAGGAGATTTTTATTAAGAGGTCACAGCGAAGCTGGTAAAGTACACGTCAGCATCTGTTGCTTTGGTCAGAGACCATATCACAAGGCTTGTAGGGAAAACACATTTTGTATTCCATATATTGCCGACACCAACATCTCCTGAAAAATTAAAAGTCTAAATGAAAGAAATTGATAATTTAAAAATGTGAAGATTTGAACGGTGACTGACACAAAACTTTTGACCGACTGACTTGAGTGTGTGGGACCGGTCTCTGTTGTCTGTCAATGTGTGTGTGAAATCTGATGTTTGTGTGAATCAAGAAAGAGAAGAAAAGAGAAAAGGTTCTGACTCATATCATCCCTTGACTTTTGAGTATTCGTAGTATTTTAATTTACACTCAGATTTGCTTCATTATTATAACTGGCTTTATGGTCATAATTTGCTTCATTGGTATAATCTGCTTAATTGTGATAGTTGCCGCATTAATAACTTGGGGAAATAAGGTGTTGTGCCGAAATGTGCTGTTATTTTTAAACACTGTGGGTTTCTTTCTTTAAGACTCTATATTTTCGTTGAGTGCATCTTGTTATTATTGAATACTGCTGTGATTGGTGTTAAGTTTCTAAAGTTCTATTCTTAACAGACGAGTGAAGTGTGTTCTGGCTCTCAGGGGGACAGAGGGTGCTGCGCGCTCCCGCGGCTAGTGTGTGGGTGCGTGCTCTGGCCTTGAGAGTTTCCTGCTGCTGCAAATGTTCGTGTGTGATCACATTTTCTTTCCTTGTGTCTTCCAGGGGCAATTTATGGTTGTACTGTAATAATTATTAGTTTTCTTTAGGTAATGTGCTAATTGCAGAGTTGTTATCAGTCGAGTAATGAGGGTTTTGCAATTCCTAAGGAAGAGGTTCTGTCCGTAGGCCATTGAGTCATCACGTCGTTCGACGTGAATGTGACATTCCTGATAAAGAAAGTTTCTCGCTTATGCATTGTTTCTGTATCTTTTGATTTGTAGTTTCCCTGTCCACAGCGTGTTAAATTGTATTTCTTCCTCTTTCTTAACTAATGCCATTTCGAGGTGAAGAATAGTGCAACTGTTATTTCTGTGTTAAATTGTATTTCTTCTCTGTCCAGCTGAAAGTTTGTATTTCCTCCTTTTTCTTAACTTGTTACAAAGTGTGACAAACGCCATTTTGAGTTGGGGTGTGGTTCAATTGTTATGTCTGGTTCAATTGTTATGCTTGGGAGGAGTTAATAACAGTCTAGGAAGCAGATGTGATGGTGTGTTCATATTTGATTTGTTAGAAATTCACGTGGTTCATTGGAGGCAGGCTTAGAGGTGTGTTCATATTTCATTGGTTAGAAGTTACTGTCACAGACGTGTTTCACTGGAGTTAGAGTTAGAGGTGTGTTCAGATTTCATTGGTCAAAAAATATTTTTATTTCATTGGTCAGAATTGACGTAGCTGTGACGTACATTGGATCATCTGGATTGGTGGAGAACATTGTGTGTGGATTGGATCGGAAGCATCCGGAGGTGAGCAAAAGTTGGGGCAACGCCTTTAGCCTGAGTCACTTCATACAGAGTAAGCAAACTGAGCTTTTGATTAGTAATAAATTAACATTGGGTAGTATTAGCAATACAGCAAGTATTGATTAGCAATAATTAGTATTGATTAGCAATCACTAGCGTTGAATAGCATAATTAGCATTCAATTAGCATTGGTCAACAAGGAAGCTAGCATTGATTAGCAATAGTTAGCATTGGTTAGCATTAGTAGCATTTGCTAGCATTTCATTAGCCATAATTAGCATTGATCAGAAAGACAATTAGCATTGATTAGCAATAGCAATAAGGCAAATATTGGTTTAAATCTTAATTAGCAATAGGTTAGCATTTATTAGCAACAGCTAGGAAGCTAACATCAATTGGCATTGGTTGGCAAACATTAACATTAGCAATAATAGTAACCGAACTCCAAACCGGAAGTCAAAAAGCTAAATTAGCCTAACATTGAATTAACATTGGTTTGATTTAAAAAAAAAAAAACAACCTAGAGCATAAGCTTTCAAAGCTAACGTAGGCTAACCTTAACATTAGCATTGACAACATCCAATCCAGTAATTAGCTGCATCTAAGCTGAATTTAGCCGAGCATTAAATTAGCATTGATTAGAGTTAAATAATTAGTGCATTTAAATTGACTTTCAAAAAAAAAAAAAAAAAAAAAAAAAAAAAGGGGGAATACGAATAATAAATAAGGGAAATTTAGAAAATAGATAAGTAAATAAAAAGAAAAAGTCAAAAGACGATAGAAGGGAACTAACTAGGTGAAACAATGGATATAACACCAACAATAATCATCAGCGCCAAACATCCTGAACATTCCAAAGATATTAAAAAGATATCTCTAAAATGGGAAAAACGAACAAAAAATAACGTCTCACCCTGGCCAAAAGGTGGCACTTTCAATGTAACTACCTGTAAGAGTATGGAACAAAGGATTAAAGCTTACAAACCAAAGGACAAAAGCAAAAAGAGACAGGGAAAAAGAGAGCTTGAATTAAAAGTTTTACATTTCTTTGAAAATGCAGAGCTATTTCCAACACTGCCGGGAGCAGCAAACATACAAGGAGATTCCGAAATAAAAGATCATAAAATATCTCATGAACGTCCAGAACTACAAATAGCTACATCAAGCAGTGATGGAGCTCCTGAGCCAGACGCCGTCTGTAATTCAGATCAGGCAAGGGGACAGCTCCCACAATACCAAAAATCACCCGAACTGGCATCTCCAGTTCAAAAGGCATCTTCTGAAGAACATAAGAGTCCAACAGCGTCAGCACCGAGTTTGATAGAAATGACGCAGGGACAGTATGTGCCGTGGCAGACGCTCGATCTAGGGGGGCTGGTTGCTCGATTGCCGGACATTCACAGAGGTGCAAGTAGATGGATAAGAGCTTTTGAACAAGAGACTGTGCATAAACTGTTGTCTGTGGGACACATTAAGGCAGTGTGGGCACTGTGTTTTGGAACTTCTACCATGGAGGGCATTTTGAGACACAGTGAGGATGACTGGATGTTAAGCCACCGAGCTGATGGAACTGACTTTAATGCATATCGAGCTGCACTCTGGAGAGCGTTACGAGCTGAGTTTCCTGTGGGAGTGGACCTCGAAGCATTAAAGGGGGAGCCACTGTCAGGAACAGAGAGTCCGGTTGTGTACATTGCACAACAATTGAAGAAATGGAGACAAGGGTCTGAGGGAGAAATCGAGAAGAGCCCAGCTTGGGTGACATTGTTCAGAGTTTCCATCAAAGAGGCTCTGCCTGCCCCAGTTCAGGGGAGGCTGGAGGATGTGGTGGGGCTGAATTCAATGTCACATGGACAATTCCGAGACCACGTGGTGCATGCAGTAAACAAATACAGAAAAGAACTGAAACGGAAGGATCAGGAGAAGGATCTGCAAAGGGAACTGGCACGGTTGCAGTTAGAAGAACTGCAAGCGAAGCAAGAGGTACGAAATGAGGCCATGACAGCGGGGGCCACTGAACAGCCATCACAGGGGCAAGTCCATCGTCGACCCTGTCAAAGGTCAAGAAGAGGCGCACCAGGAGGACGAAGGTCCTCGGGGGCATGTTGGGCCTGTGGCGAGAGGGGACACTTTGTTTACAGCTGTCCGAGAGCACCGAGAAACCCGAGTGTTCGGCAGGACCGTGACCAGTCCCTGGGGGGCGGAGCAAGTGGCCCGGCAGGTCCAAGGCGTTCCTCTGGCAGAGGAATCCCAGTATTGGTTTACATTGACATATAGAGGTAAGAAGTACACTTACATCAGACGTACTCAAAAGGGTTTAAAAACCGCCCTCAGGTGTGTCATTATTACAAAACAAAACAAAGTTTTTAAGTTAAATGTATCACGACTACTAAGTTTCTAAAACTTGAATTTAAATAGGTCACTGTTACTAGGACACAACAAAACAAAGTTTCTGAATTTAAAATTTAAATGTGCCACTATTACGAAGTTCTAAAAATTTGAACGGAACAAAGTTTCTAATTTAAATTTTAGCATTGATAGTCTGAATTAGAGTATCTAGTTAGCCCATAGGGAATTACTGATATCTCTCCATCCCACTTGGAGGGAGTAAGAAAAGCGCCATGTCCAAAATAAATAAATAAATATCTAATGAATAAATAAGTAAGATTAAAATACAACAAGTATGATCTTCTTTTGGGAGGATGATGCAATAAAATGCGCTTCCTCTGGAAGGAATCATGGAAAATCCAAAGATCAAAGGTTGAAAGCACAACTTTGAAAATTTGAAACGAAATTAGCAAAAGTCATCCAAAACGGGCAACATTAGTCTATGAGAAGCCATTTTTCTTATATGTCTCCAATAAAAACCATAAGATTTCAGAACTAATAAATCAGAGTAGGTATGTTGTGACTCGGACAGGATGTTTGCAGGTTGTGCATCTTTTGACACGTCCAGATGTGAGAATACAGAAGTGTACTACATCGGGATCTGCAGATGTCATTCCACGTGAGTTTGAAGGAGAACCACATGAGCGTGGGGCAGAAGCTGTGAGATACATTAAACTGAGACCTGACATAGGAGCAACTCCACTTGTGCAGGCTGATGTCACTTATGTTGTGCATGGTTCATGTTGTGAGATCATTTGGGTGATCATGCAGGGTTTGCAGTTGTGAAACAGGAAGGTGGAGAACTTTGTGACGGTGAAAGCTGAGAAGTGTGAACGGCCATGTGCGGCACAGTTGGCTGAACTGAAGGCACTAACGGAAGCATGTTGACTGGTGAAAGGTAAGGTTACGAATGTGTACACAGTTTCTGCATATGCTCATGATATTTTCTCTTCATTTGGAGCAGTTGTGAAGCAGAGAGGGTTCAGGAGGTCAGACGGAAGTCCAGCGCGACAGGAGGTCCAAATGAAGGAGCGGATTGCGGTCATGAAAATTGTAAATTGGCAGTGATACAGTGTCAAATAATCATAGAGGTCACAAAATGGTTGATAAAGGTAATATCGCGGCTGATGAAGCAGCGAAAGTAGCATCAAAGTGCCAGCTTGCTGTTTTGGCACCAATGGTGTTACTGGAGCCAGAGGTCACGCCATCACAAGGATATTGGTTATACATATTGGATAAATAGTAGTAAATTTTTTTGGTAAGGGAATGGATTCATCTGTTTGTCTTTCCATCAGAGATTAGCTCAAATAATGGTTAAGTGTTTGTTTATAAAGGTGCAAGAGGCATTCTGCAGCAGCTGCGAATCAAGCAGCGCTGTGGGGCCGTGTATCATTCACAGAGTCAAGGGATGCATGAGAGGATCAATGGAACCTGGAAAGTGAAATTGAATTGAATCTGTGCTTCAACCAAACTAACTAGATGCTTTGCCGCTTGCACTAATGAGATGTCCTATGCAGACTCATAGAGTCACGCACTAACACCGCATAAAATGCTAACGGGTCGACCCAGGCCGCCACCGCAGTTCCCACTTGAGCAGGTGCAAACAGAGTGGACAGCTTACAGGAAGCAACTAACTGCAGTCCACAGAACAATCTATCTACAGGAGGAGTTCAGAGACTTGAGTCTCGAACAGCTGGTTGAGAGGCCAGTGGTGCCAGGCGACCAGATGCACATCGAAGTGTTCCAGAGGAAGTGGCTTGTGCCAAGACGGAAAGGACCGTACACAATGGTGCGAGCAACATCAACAGCAGTTCAAGTGGAAGGTAGCAACACATGGTACCATTTGAATCACTGCACTAAGGTTCGGACTAAAGACACAGACGGAGTTGAGTCCGAGGGAAAGGATTAACAAAAGGAAGAGGTTAAGATTTCTGACACTGTGAGCATCCAGGTGTGGGTGTTGGCCGACAGCATGGGCTCAGGAGAACGAAGCCTGGAGATGTTGGACGGGATCCCGCGGACAGGAGAGGCTGGAAGGGTCCCGTGATGAAGCCACCCCGCAGGGAAGTAGCCAGCCTGGGTCGGATGAGTATAATGCAACAATACACACCCACTCAGACCATGCCACGCCACAAACTTTGCCAGCAATACACACTAGAGCTAGTCGTGAAGAGGTATCTGCTAAGCTTGAGTTTAAGTTCATGGAAGAAACGATTTGAGGAAGTGTGGATCATGGGTCCGTTGGAGGAGACGACCAAATCACCGCCTCTGGACGCCACGAAAAAGGGGCAATCTGGTAAGATCATGTCAGATTGGGTCAGAAGGAGTTGTTCACTATGGTGGTAAGAACAAAAAGATTTCACGGGAAAATCTAGGGGGACTTGATACCATTAGCACTACAGGACAGAATAATCATGTTAATCCAAGAACAGATGGAGTGTACATGCACAGGTGGAGTCGGGAAAACAGTGTAACTGTGGAAAATGGGTTAAGGCAGCACAGGATATGTGGTATAGATGGGCAGGGTACACTACGAGGGAACTGACAGCGACGGAGTGTCTCATATGCGCAGACGCTCCAGGAGCATTGCCTGTTGTTGTTCCAGAGCCACACACCTTCAGGGACTGTGCGGTGGTCCAGCAACGGGAATGCAGAGAAGGTAGGTTCACATCGGAGGAGGATAAACGGTTATTGTTTCCTATGTGTGGTATTAAGTCCAGATTGATGTTCGGGCCAAATAAATTACATAGTTATTTTCAAAATAAGGGAGGGCCACAAATTTGAGTCTTGTTGTGCGGAATTTAATCTGAGTACATCACAGGAGGGGCCTCCCACTGATTATAGAGTAGATTACGATGGTGAGTTTGGATGCTTTTGGAACTCGCGTAGGTAGTACTAATGTTAAATGAAAACAAGATTTATTGGGATTTATTTATTTGGATCAAAATGTGAAAATATAGAAATGATCATTTTAACTCTATATCTTTTTGGGGATCAGACACACCCAGTGGCTGAGAGTTACTGGATGTGTGGAGATCATGTTTTGTTAAATGTGCTACCCAACAGGGAGATAGGTTTTTGGGCACTGGTGAGGATGAATACATCGGTTGTGTTAGTGTATGACAAGGTAAACGAGATGCTAGGATTGGATGTGGAAGAAGGGAGAGTTAAAAGATCTAGTGATGGCTACATCAGGGATAAGCACGTTTACTTGGATGCAATACGACAGCCGAGAGGGATTCCTTTGAGCTCAAAGCACGCAGGGAGATTGCAGCTGGATTTGAGGCTGGTTTGCAGGGAATCATATTTAACAAAATGGGGAGTGGACTAATTACATATAATACAACCAACAGGGAATTCTTAGCTACACGAGTGAAGGGTTTGCAGGCTTTGGAGAACAACGACATGAGACGAGTATGATGGCTTGGTAGAACAGACAAGTTTTAGAAGGTATATTAGAAGGGAAAATGGTGTTGGCCAGATGGTTGGGGAAAATGTTGTACATTTACACCCGGGAACACTGCAGCTGATGGAACGTTTACAACGGCCGTGAAGGAGTTCAGAGGACGGAGAGAGGAGCTGACGTGTGATGCTGGTGGAGGTGAACGGTGGTGGACTGGTCTGTTTGGGATTTTGGGAGAAGGGGGAGCGATGACAGTTAAGGCGGGAATAGCAATATTGTTGATAGTGAGGATGGTTTCCCTATTGGTGTGTTGCATTATACCCATTCTGAGAAGGTGTTTGCTGCAAGTGATGTTCAAACAAACAGTGGAAGGAATCAGGAGGCGGATGACCATGCGAGACCAGGTCTGAGGACCAACGCATGGGAGAGCGGGTCAACGAATGAAGGTTATCAACGGACGGTTCACAAGTTTCTTTCCTCGAGGGTGGAACCAAGTTTAGTCTGACAGGGAGAAGAGATGCTGAAGATCTCTTTGATTGGGAGTGACGTACTGGCGACCTCTCCTCCCAGAGTTAGCTTAGCAGTTCCAGACCCAGCCGGACGGATGTTCGGCCAGAAGCAGACGACCCCAGAGTACAGGAGATGGGACGGGACTGGAGGAGCTGCATTACATTGCATTTTATTACTATTGTTGTGTGATAATCCATAATTTTATGTATTGTACTTGATACAAAACGGTGATTAACTGATTTGAAGGTGGTGTATTCAGTCTATGTGTATAATCAATCAGAACTGATCACTGATATGTGCATTGCCAATTGTGTCAGTCAACTGTTCGGAGTGCGACCTTGGTAAAATGGTCGGTCGCCAGTGGGGGGGGCCGTAGGTGAATTTTCCCAAGATAAGAACATGAGTTACGAAAGTAGCAGCCGGTGGGTTTTTCGCACCTATGCACTGCGAACAGTGGACAAGTGTGATGGCAATGTAAAACTTGTAGTGTTGTTGAAATCAATATCGTGTAATTTAAGTTAATCATTGAATATGATTCGAGTAGACACATATATATATTCCTTCTCATGAATTCTAAAGGGTCCCGTTGATTGATATTGTAGAATTATTAGAATAATTTAGTGTTGATTACGTTAATTAATTCTTAATTAACTATGTGGGATGATTTTCTTTTATTTTAGATTATTTCTTTATTAAATCACTGATAAGTGATTTCAGGGGGGACTATGTGGGAGAAGGATGTCATGACATGTTCATGACTTCTGGCCACCACAGTATGGGAGTACATGGCACCATACTGTAGACACATACATGTACTCACATAAAACATGGGCCAAATTCAGAAATTAAGCACCACTCAGACATTTTTCCCGATTAATCCTCAAATTCCAGCTTCATTATGACTTTAATCATGGGAATACATAGAAGTAGAGGCGTATTTCTTTATGCCCCCTAAATCCCACAAAACGCAGAGCACTATCATTTTCCCAGTGTAAAAACAATAAATATGTAATTTAATCCATGGCAGAGGCACCCAATTAATGTAAACTGCTTAGTCATAAAAAAAATATGTAATTAACATCACATGGATGTTAATGGAGATGTAATAATGTGAGTCCTAGTGAGCCCTTAGTTTTATCCCACAGGCTGAGCCTCAAGTCATCTTTTTCATCTCACACAAGGCGAGTGAATTTTTAAGGATCATTAAAGGGGGGAGGGGCACTTTCAAGTCAGACCAACTGTTGATGTCATGTTAAAAGGGACAACTGCATTGCATCCAGTTTTCTAACCTGTGTGAAAGCTAATGAGGAGAGGCGAGGTGTTAAAACTGTTTTGAGAACATGCAGCAATGTCTTCGTCTTTTGAGCTTCCAAAACATCATCATAGACAGATAGTCATAGTCAGACAGATAGATCATAGTCATCATAGAGTTTTTGATTAACTTTAATTTCGATCAAGGGGAGTAGGCGCCAAATCTGTTAAATAGCCGTTAGTCAAGTCAGATAAGTCAGCTGTGGTTTGGTCGGATAATACAAGTTTGAAAAAGATGGATGGATGGATGTAATGTATGAAGTTAGAAATAAGTGAGCTTATCAGACTGAAACTTTGTAGCTGAAAACTCATCTTTATTTAAGGCCAGTGGCTCAAGTCTACATCAGCTAATACCAGCACTGACAAACTGCGAAAGAACAGGCATTGTGAGTAATGTGCCAGATTGTGACAAGAAATGAAAATATTGCCGGTCTCCATGGATTTTTCCTCTTGGAATAAATCTAAGCCCTCCTAACCCTAAAGGACATTGTTGCGGTATACATAGCATTTCATAGCATATATTGCTTCTTTTTTTTTAATGGAGCAAAGCTAATTATATTAATCATTGAATAGATTTAAATGTGTATAAATGCAGGTGATTGTGTTGACCCTGCTCATTTATATATATCTTATTAGTTAAACTCCTCCAGTATGACACACAATTCAGATATCTGAAACCAAACCTGCACCTTTGGTAATGAATTTAGTACAATTAATCTTAGCATGCCAGTAGAAGACACTTTCTGGAGCCTCACACTTCTAATTTTAATTATTGCAATTAGTAAATTACAAATGTGACCATTAAACCATTTAATCAAACCATGGCTCAATAAATTCATTAAAAATATTTCTCAGAGGCAACACGAGGTATAATAATTGAGAATGGGTTCATTGGGAGCTCATATTTGTTAATAAGATGGTAATGAGGTCTCCCATTGTTTAATTTTAAAATTAGGCTGCTGAGATTTGTGTTTTTGCTTGATCACCCATTGGGAATTTGAATTACCTCAAGCAGCAAGGCAGCATATGCTCATGGTACAGTACAGCACTGTGCAAACTGAAAGGCAGGAAAACATCCGATTGAATTCTTGCATATTCATAATAAAAGTCTACATTGCATTTATATAGGAACAGTAAAAGGATAGAAGAGGAAGACTAAAAGTTAAAGAGCCACATACATACTGTACGTGTAATTTGTTGACAATGTTTTGTCACTTGAGAGTTCAGTTAGTTATTTACTCTATCTTCTTTGTGTTGACATGTTCATCCTCTTTGTATCCTCTCATCTTTACAGAGTCGCAGCATCTATTATTTATGAGCAGAACACCAAAAGGTAGATTTAAAGGTTTCCAATCCTCTGTAAAGAAGGCAATTTTTCTACATATGAAATGACTTTGCACCCTGTGTTCAGATGTCATATCTCTTTTATTCCATCCTTGACTTTCCTCTCCCCTTTCCAGTCACTCTGCCTGTGTATTATACTGTCGCTTTGCAATGTGTTGGTGCAGGATGAAATAAAACTCTTTATCAGTCAGAAACTGATGTGTGAGTTGCAAACCTTTTTATGTCATATAGTGAATAAACCTTCAGTGAAGGACTTTCAACTCATACTTTATTTTCTATCAAAGAAAACCAAAAATAACTCAGGTCTTTAAAGGAATTTAAAGGAAGGAAAGATTTGAGTATTGCACAACACATTTTGGTCAAGAATTCAGAGTATTATAGCTCAATCATAATTAAATGGTATTATAACTTGACCATTAGCAATGATCAAAGTCAGGAAGACTTCTGTTATTGTTTTTTCTGTTACTTTTTTTTACATTTTGCGTTACCAGCATATATAATCAAAAGAGAAACATGGAGACATTAAAAGAACTTACTATTTAGTTGACACTCACAACAGAAAAAGTGACAGCAGTTAAAGGTGTAGAAGGTGATGATGTTTTAGGCCCCTAAATCATGAGACTTTTACAAGTCACCTCCTTATTGCCTCTGGTATATGTAAAGTGTTAGTTTATGAGGATGTCCTCAAACAACAATCCAAACACAGACACATACACATTAGTTTAGTCTTGTCGGTCAACACAGCTGTAACCCATGCTGTCATTAGAGTGGATTCGTATTTCAGTCATTTTAATCCAGGTTTGGCCAAACACAAACACTAGTTTGGTCAAGTAACCAAGCAATAAATCTCCTGTGAACTATCTCGCAGTCAAAGAGACCACATGATTCTTCTATGTAGCTGACTTTTTTTTCCCCAACAAGCCCCCAAGCTGCACTACACACACTACTGCATCTACTGCTTAAGGCTAAAAATCCCCTATATACTCAAAGACGTGCATATATCTCTCTATTTTCTTTGTAGTGCATCCCATAGGTCTAATTACTACTTACAGAAAAGATCAACTGTTGACCTTAAGCACAGAGGTCAATAGAAACTTTGTTGACATAGCATTTTTTCTGGATGATTAGATAAAGGTATGTGGGGATATTTCTTATATATATTAAGTTTAGTTCAATCTGTTTGGCTAATCCTCTTGATTCCTCGGGTCTGAAGGTTTTCCAAGAATATTTTCAACCTTCTTATGAATAAAGTGCTGATAGCAACAGCAATAATTCTATCATTTATGTTAATTCATTTCAAACCGTTAATTCTAGAAATAATGTCCAAGGAGCCTTTTTTTTCCATTTAAATCAAGTTTACTGTCTTTATTTTTTGTAATATTTATGATTTCTACAAAATTATGTTGCTGTGACATGTCCAGGATGACACCATCTGTTGACAAGCGCTTCCTACTTCCTCCTTTTCTGTTACCTCTGCAGTTAGAGAAGTGCTGTTTGTTGTTCCTGCAGCCAGGGCTGGACTGGCATCTGAAAAGGGCCCGGGCACTTTTTGATCACTGAGGGCCCAGCGCATATATATATATATATATATATATATATACACACACACACACACACATATACGATGTCTGGAAGTATATACTAAAGAAGATTGTATGTTTGTATGCCTTGAAATCAAACTGCGTTGCCTCAACCATGAAGAAATTGAAACATCCATTGCTTTAATGCTTTCCACCAGAACAAAACGTGTTTGCATGGTAGGATAGCCTATCCGCCGTGACCACCACAGGAAAATTCAACTCATAAAGACACTATTAAAATATCAGATACACATTGCCAACAACAAAGTTAATCTACCATGTTTTTACAGCAGGTCATGCAATAAATTGGAGTGAGTGCGTAGCTCACAATCTAGGTCTGTGGCGTAGCTATCAGCGATTCCCAAACAGTAGCACACCACGGCTAGTCGGCTTCTTGCCTATCCCTCTACCATACAAAGACTTAAGATAGTACGAGATGTCTTGATAATGACGTGGCATGCCATTACAGAAGGATAAGAATACAAAATACATTCTGTCTAAAATCATAGTTGCACAACAAGACACGACAAGCAGTAGAGTAGAAATAAGAAATGTGTTGGATTTGAGAAAGTGAAAGGGGGGATGCCATAACTAACACGCACTAGCAATTACAGCACAGGTCGTCCTTGTGACAGCTGACAGCCTGGTCAAGAGAAATGGAAGATTTCTATGTGGGCGCAACAATACAAGAAAAGTGTATGAAAATAAATCAAATGGGTATTTTTGACTGATTTGAGAGAGTGGGGACGACAACTTCAGTTTTAGTTTCAGGCAACACATGGGAAAAACGCCGAAGCGGTGAATAGCTAATCTTCCTAGCTAGCTAGGGTAGTTCTAGAGGGCACTAGCAGAATTTAAACACACATTGACCTTGTGAAAGCTCAAGACAAAATGGAAGATTTATATATGCTTGCGCAACATTACAAGAGAATGCATGAAAATATACCAAATGGGTATGTTTGTGACTGATTTGCTGAAGTCAGGATGACAACTTGGTCTCGGTTTCAAACTTTCAGGCAATGGGAAACGAAACGCCGAAGCGCCCAATAGCTACACTGCATTGGCTAGCTAGCGGGTGTGTTGAGATGAATTCTAACCTCAATCTCTCCCTGCTGGGTCACGTCTCCTATCTCCGTCTCCTCCTCCTCTGGTTCCCCAGCTGGAACAACCATCTCCTCCGCCTCCTCCTCCTGTTCATTCTCCACCACCTGTGCGCTCGTTGATGTACCGGCGGCCCCACTAACCGAACCTGAGCTCGAGCTTGTGCTTTTAAACATGGCATTTTACTGCGTCGTCTTTTAGTTTTTGTTTTCTCTTTTCCTTACGCTTGTCATGGCCACTCTTTTGTTTCTCCATTTCGCGTCCTCTTTATCCACCAGTGCTTTAGCCGAATATAGCCAAGTCAGCTAAACTTGGGGTTATAATGATGATGATGATGACTTGGGTCAAATGGGCCTGTAGGGAGGAGCGGGTCTTTGACAACGTTAGGCATTCTCATTGGACTAGCGCTCTGTGTGTCAGGAGAAACATCCAATGGGCCCCGACGTGTCATTTTTTTGCCGTCGCAGTCAATAAAAAATATAATATATATATATATGTATATTTTATTTAAGGCCCTCGGAGGGCCCGGAGGGCCCAAATCGCGGGAGGGCCGTTCGGGATATGCCCGAACGGCCAGATAGCCAGTCCAGCCCTGCCTGCAGCCACATCTCAATGAAGTAATCGCTTTCCCAATAATCCCACCGCATTTTCATCGGGCTCTAAAATCATCTCACATATTCCATTGCAATCAAGGGGAGGAAAGCCTCCTTTTATATCTCTTTTGTTCTTGCCTGCATCCGCGACATCTCTTCTTCAACTCATTGGCCCTCATTTATCAAGCCGTCGTAGAAAGCATCGTAGATATGAGCGGAGAACTCGTCGTACGCAGAGGCTCAAGTGAGATTCACAGAACATGCGTACCACACCAATCCCATCGTAAGACCGAGTGGCTGTTGATAAATCCGGCGGCTGAAATCCATCGTAATTATCCTAATCATGCCTTCTACAGAAGGGGGCTGAGAGGCCGCACCTCCAGAATTTGCGACATGGATAGACGAAAGGCAGCAAAGAAACGCAACTACAACGAGGCCGAACTTGACACTCTCACAGCCCAGGTGGAGAAACACCGCCTGGTGCTGTTTGGAAGTATGAAAGCTGGCATAAAGAGCACCCAAAAAACGCGCACTTGGAAGGAGATCGCCGCGGCTGTCAACAGCGTTGGCGATGTAAATCGCACACCGGACGAGGTATGTATTTTCCCCTACTGTGATGGTCAATAAAATGTGATAAACTCCAGATTAAATGAAATCTAAAATTGAACGATGTTTTACTTTTTCTCCAATAAGATCAGGAAGAAGTGGTCCGATATGAAATTGGCCACAATAAAGAAGGTCGCAGCTCTCCGACGCAGCATGTCACAAACAGGGCGGGGAGCTCCGATCCAGGTTTGGATTTGAGTGCCTTGGAGGAGAGGGTGGCTGGCCTGATCGGAGTTACGTCCTCATCGGGCGTGCCAGGGGGACTTGACACTGATGCGCCCATGTCAGAGCTCAAGAATGGTAAGAATGACTGCACACCCA
Source organism: Odontesthes bonariensis (assembly GCF_027942865.1). Classification (NCBI taxonomy): domain Eukaryota; kingdom Metazoa; phylum Chordata; class Actinopteri; order Atheriniformes; family Atherinopsidae; genus Odontesthes; species Odontesthes bonariensis. Next base: position 26,724,342 of record NC_134509.1, on the reverse strand, counting down.
AGACGTTTAAATAACACAGTTGCTTTAATATTCAACACAAATGAGGTTCCTAATCAAACTATTATTTTTTATTCACTGATGCGCCCATGTCAGAGCTCGATAATGGTAAGAGTGACTGCACACCCAAAACGTTTAAATAAAACAGTTGCTTTAATTTTCAACACAAATGAGGTTCCTAATCCAACTAATATTTTTCATTCACAGATGAATCCGAAGTGGCATCCGGGCAACCTGACCCGAGCGACGAATACGCGGCCCCGTCAACATCCGAAGCCTCTGCCTCTGCCCCCCGGTCTGCAGCGTCACACCGGCCAACCGTGTTAACCACAGAGGTCCTAGAAAGACAAACAGAGATCGTGAAGTGGATGATGGCTTTAACACACACCATGCAATCTATCGACAGTACATTGAAAGACATAAATGAAACACTGAAGTCACAGAATAAATGCTGAAAGAAATCGTTGTTCTTTCTTTTTTCCTTGAATAACAGAATGCTTACAAAAAGTCAGAATCGCTGAATAAGTTCCTCTCTCCTCCTGAGCGCTCTTGGCTGTGCAGGCTGGTGGTAGGGATCTCTGGGTACGGGGTCCTCTGGATGTACATCTGGAAATGGCACTCCATTTTTTTGGGCAATGTTATGGAGAAGCCCGCATGCAATAATATATTGCATACCTTTTCGGGCGTATATAGAAGGGTTCCCCCCGCAGCCGAGAGACAGATCCACCTGCCCTTTAGGAGCCCTATACACCTCTCCACAGTGGCACGAGTGCGCGTATGCGCAGTGTTAAAGCGCCTCTCCTGTTCGGTGTGAGGGTGCGCCAGAGGGGTAATCAGGTACTCGGTCAATGGATAACCTTTATCGCCTAGGGAAATTACATGGAAGTTTTAGTTTGCAGAGATGGGCAACGTAAAGGTAAAAATAACAAAACCTCAGTTTCCTTCCAACATAAGTAACTTCACTGAGTAAGTGAGCTACAGTTAGAGCGATGCACCTGATTCTCCTGATGTAGGATTTGGGGGGTGTCCTTTTAGGTTTTATCTTTTCAGTAACGTCTAGCCACCCCATTAGGTAGGCTACAATGGAATAACTGGTGTAACCACTATGTAATATGTGTTGTACTTACACCATGCATTTACTACAACGACTTTGGCCACCTCTGGCTGGTTGTGCAACGTCTGAAAATAAATTGTAATTGTGCCCAACTCACCGATGAGATGGCTCCGACCGCGCAGTGCGCCTCCCTCCAACCGAGTGCCGACGATGCTGTTTTGAAAGATGAAGGAATCATGTGTGCCACCGGGCTACAAGGTTTAGAATCGACAGTTTCGCGTCGCAAATTATCTGCACATTGATGGAGTGAAAGTGTTTGCAATTGATGTATGCGTAATCATCAACGGATGGTGGCTTCAGACGCACATGGGTACAATCAATCACTCCAATCACGTTTGGAAACTCAGCAATCTCATAAAATGCCATTTTAATCACTGTTTGCTGAGCATCATTGTAGGGGAACTGGATGTACCTGCCAGACAGGGAATTTATAGCCTTTAACACGCCTGGCATGGTTCGGCTGATGGATGGCTGAGAAATGCCAGATCTGTCCCCTATGTCCCTCTGAAACGACCTGGTGGCCAGGAATACCAGGGTGGACAGCACCTGTACAGGCACAGGTATGGCATTGGACCGCCGGGTGTCTCGCCTTAACTGTGGCTCTAGGATACCACAGAGCTCAATAAGGAGATGCCTAGGGAGACGAAAACGGCTCATAAGCCACTCATCATTTTCCCGAAAGAAATCCTGCCGGTCCCGGAACACTCTCTCGCGCCTGATACGCGCGTTAAGGTCCTCTAACAAAGCCAGATCTGCCATCGTTTCGCCATTACCGCGCCGCTAGAAACACCTTTTAAATAGGAGGTTGAATAATGAGCCATCACTCTTCCAATTACGGAGTTGTACTTGTTTAATTTTTTTATTTATTTAATTTGCGTTTATATTTATATTTATGTTGAAGTCAAATAAAACATGGGCCTTCTTTGAAGTGATAAGTCTGTAATTTTAACCTAGGGATTTGTTGCGACTCATGAGGCACGCACTAGTGACGCTGCTGTTTATGTATGCTATTGCAATCACCGCAAGTCAAAATGGAAAAGTGCGTACACGGCCTCAGACCTGTCGTGGCGATCTTTCCTCTTCATCTTTCCTGCGCTCACGATGGATTTGATAAATGCCAACCTTTGCGCAGAAAAGAACATACGCACGACCCACGCATATTTTTCGTCTTACGCAAGTTTGATAAATGAGGGCCACTGTGTATCACAATGTGCTATAAAGTTGAAAGGCACATAGGGTCTTATTGAACTTCTCAAACTAAAGGTTAGCAGTATTACTAATGAACATGTACATGTCAAATCTTGAATTTTTTGAGAGCGCTATTTGTGGGGGGAAAAAAGGAAAAAAAATCCTATTTATTATTTTGTTTTGTTGTTTGAGTGCACTATACCTCTTGGGCTTAGTGCCACATTCTGTAATGATTAGATTAGGGCCGGACGTCTGTCCTTGGTTGATTTCACAATGTTGCCCTGTTCATAAATACAGAGCAGATGTGAGAGTCGAGTGCCTGCCCACTATCATAAACATAAATGTCATTTTGTGATTTGATGTCCCATTAATGCTTTGTTTCCAAGCAGATGACTGGAGGAGAAGTTATCATATTAACCTATTAAAACGAGAGCATAGAAGGTCCAGACTGACTGACTCATCTCTCGGCAGCACACAGTGCTGCATTTCTGTATTTGCATGTATCTAGAGTGACATGTTTTGTAAGGGTTGAGGGGATTAACTGTTTTTTTTTTTTATTCATAAAATTTACAGAGGACAGGAAAATCTCATGTGATAAGTCCAGAATATCAGTATTCTTTTCAGATAACATACGACCCAATTCTGCATTTACATAATTCACAGTCTGCTGTACAAAGCTCTGGGGTTAGCAGAAGTCTACACATTATAGAAAACTACAGATTTCTGTAAGTTGCACTCAGCAGGCACATTTCACAAGAAAACATGCTAATTTAGCCAGGCGTGGGTGGAATATTGGCTTGTTGGCTCCCATTACTGTAGTATGATATGTAGGCACACAATTCACAAGGAACATTAGCTTGTTTTTGTCACTGCAAATCTAGTCTGTGATCAGACGTGGCGTCTGAGACCTATAAAAAAAAAAATCTTCAACCTCTTTAAAAAAGAATATGTAGTTTATGTTACTTAAGGGTGTATCCAGCAGTTAATTTCACCAGGGGCAGATCTACCATCACCTTATGAATCAATAGATGAATGCCCTAAGCTCAACTTCAAAATTGATTGTTTATTTAAATATGATTAATGTTGCATAAACAAGATTAATTCTGAAAAGACAAAACTCTCTTCCAGTCTTACCCTTCCCTTTTCTTTCAACTTTTCTCCTGCTCTCTTCTTCCTTATATTATTCCGGGACATTTATTTTATTTTTTTTAGATTACAGCTCAATAGCAATGTGTGTTTAATGCAGAGAAAGAGAAGAAAATCGCCTTCCCCCTCTTAATCTCCCCAGAAATTGGTTTCAGATGAAACATCATCCCTATTGAATACATCTTCAAAGAGTTAGTAAAACATAGTATACACAGATATGCTATCTATGACTATTTTGTTCTCTTGAATTTTCCAAATTCCATGCTCCCCTTGCATGTCACTGTCTTTGTTCCCCAGTGACAGAACGCCCAGAGAAACACTTCACACCTCTATTCCTTTGTTTATCGTGAACCTGGCAGCTGACTGGGGCCCTGGGGCTTTCGTTTCATATTCCCATCCTTTTGAATTCCAAGGTTAGGTGCATGGTCTGCATTCATTCACATGCTTTACTTGGATGAATAGAGTTATATGCCACTGCACATGAGATCTGTGGTTTATCTGAGGATACCTGAGGATTTTACTGACAGGAAAACGTAAAAGGTCCTGTGTGCGCAGCAGAAATATGCAGTGATCAAATCTCAACAATGAATAAGAGAGGGTGCCACGTATATATTTTTTTTTTCCCCCGAGGGGCCTAGTCATTTATCTGGAGATGGAAAAAAAAATCCAAATACCACAAAAAGGGCTCATTGAAACCTTTATGACTGCACATCACGCTGAATCAATATTTTGAATTTCCGCAGCACCCCAGTTTGCTGAATGTATCAATAAAAATACATCTCAGGTGCCTCAAGCACTTGGCACAGGCTTTAGAGGAGCTTGTTAAATTATTCATTCATTGTTATAATTATTCATAGTTTGCTTGGCCATTTTTCCTGGTTTACATTACATTCCAAAAGCACCGTTTGAGTAGTTTATAAAAGTAAATATTTAGCCAGCTACAATTTGTAGCAAAAGTTATTGCAGACCAATTTTGGTCACTAAAGGTAGCCACCGTGAATTATTCAAATGTGCAAAAATGTTCCAGGTGAGTCATAAGAGGCCCAGTTTATCATTTAAAATAACGCTGTGATGAAGCTTCATATCACTCTGGTGTTTCATCCCTTAGAGTTCTGTTTGGCTAAAACTATTATCCCTGAATTCAGTGCTACAATCACCTCAAACATTTTTAATAAAATATGTTCATGCCTTTAGGAGTCACAGAAATCTTATTACTGTGAATATCCACATATCTGTCACAATCATTTCATGTAACAATTTATATTGTGCAGCGGCAAATATGATGAATAGAATTCATATAGAATATATTCATTTATTGTTCATTTTATATAGAATATATTATTCATATAAAATGATATGTGCAGTATTATTGAATTAATATATTATTGCAGAATCTGGCACCACTGACGTTGTTCCTGAGGTTGGTGCACTCACCCTGACAGGACAACTTGTAGGGGACATCTGAGCCTCCACTTGTGAGGTACTTGAGGGTGCAGTTTGGGTGGATGCCTTCAAGATAAGTAGAGCAAAAGACAGAAAATGATAAAAGAGTTCATGTGTGGATATGAGCCCCAAACACATGCAGCAATTAGATTAAAAAGATGATTAGAGTGAAATGTTCCATTTAATGTTCCAGTAATTAGCATTGAAAGGATCTGTTAGCAGAAAAAAAAAATCATATTTTGGTTTCATCATGGAACACTCTTGCTGTGATTGAATCCTCCTCTAATTCACTATATAGTGAATTTTGTTGTGCTCAGTATAGTGCGCTACATTTCCATCACATGGTACACAGAGTAGAGCACAGAAGACGTACATTACAAGGGTCAAAATAGACCATCAAATTGCATCCTGAAGCCAGGAACTAACCAAGCATGCTAACGCTAGCTAACTAATTAAGGTTACAATAACAATGATAATGATAAATTCAATTACAGCTGCTGTCAATGTACAGATAGATGCCAGTTGCATGTTTTCAAAAAAAGATCAACACATTGTGCTGTCCGTATATTGTATACAAGACCTAGTTTCAATACTGTTGCAAAAAATATCGGAAACCACCGAGGTGAATATTCAAACATTACACGGATGCATTCAGTTGCCATCTGAGTTCTGAGAGCAGTACATGTCTAAAAAGGCTTATGTGTCACTGAACTCAGTCAACATGTAAAAAGTATATATTTCTTACTGAATTTTTCCCCAGTTTTTGTCTGCTGTGCCCCAATAATATCTCACATAGAAGTTTTAAAAACATGTCAGTTTGGGGTGATTTGAAGCGTTAGAAACCGGGAGATATGAGTATTAGGGCAACTTTTGCGCATGAGGAGCTAGTTGAGAAGGTGGACAGAAAGACAGTTAAAACACAAGGGCAGCTTCAGCTTCACCCACATTAACTGCAATGAATTCCCCAATGATTCCCTAAGCAATGTATTGTATTTTCAGTAATGTTGCAAACAATATCAATTAAGGGCCATAGTTTAGCAGATTTAGTTTTCGAAATGATGATAGAGAAGCAGAAGGCTGGATGAACTGTTAGGGAAAAGAAAGAGAGGAGTTGAGAATCACGAGAGACCACATCTCATAGATATTATTTCGATCTCAGCAACAGCTGTAAGGCAGTCGTATAATTGCATACTTAGATTTATTACTGGAGAATCTGTGCCTGGTGAAGTTTCAATTTCAAAGTCTTTATCATTGTTTGTTTGGCTACACTTTAAAAGCACTGTTTTTTCATTTTGTTGTGTATATGTATTAGGTTGTCAAGAAGCACCCAGGATTCTGGGACCTCAACTATTAAACTACACTCATGGGATTCAGTTGAATTCATGAAAATATACAGAATGTACAGTATCCAAAGGCTTTATGATGCAATATTGTGTCTGTAGTCTTTTTAACCCCAAAAAGATTGTCCAAACTATAACTCACTGATCACCAGAAATGAATGATACTTTCAGTTCAACTCGAGCAGTAGAACCTGCAAGGTAACAAGAGAAAATGGACAATCACCCCTTGGTCAATGGAAACATCCCCTGGGGCTTTACAAAATAGATTTCTGTGGACAAAGATTCTCTTTGTGAGCAATAGTCCTGCTGCTGTTACTGCTTTGTGGTGTCAGCTCTGAATACAGCCTCCTAGGGGAATCTCTGCCTTTTGTTAATGTCTAAAACATACACAGAACAAAGCCTCAGTTCCTTTGCAGAAAACTTACAAAAGATTCACAATCACCAAAATTACAAAAACATTATATGGTCTCTATTAGATTTTCTCTCGTGAAAAATTGATGAAGGCATGTATGAGCTACTCATTATTACTTAGACAGAAATCTCCAAACAAAAAATAAAAAATAATAGAAAAGTGGGCAGAAGTCATCATGTCAGAAATCAGCAATCTGGCAGCTGCTGGTTCTTGTCATTTTGCCACTGAGGTGAACATAAATATGATGATACATATTGTACTCTCATACTTCCTCATTTGTCAGTCAATTTTATTTATTATAACTCTCTTCCATTTTATTGTTTAAAGACAGTGGAATTGAAAACCCTCTACACCTGCACACAGTCCAGGAGCATGTCAGTGCACAAATATTGGTATTTTTCTCTTTCCCACCCTCAAAAATGACATTTTAAAGATATGTTGCTGCAAATAACAGGTCATTTAGTTGCCTCTTTTGTCTCATTTTCTCTCCCCATATCACCATTATCCATCTCCTTCCAGCTGATCTGTATTGTTACTCCTCTCCTCTCGGTATACAAAGCAGTACCCGCAGGAAATAAATCTCTAAGCGAGGGGTTTGCTTTGAAAATTAACGTCTCTTATTGAATCAAATGAAGCATGGACTCAGGGAGGGAGGAAGGAAAAGGTCAGCAGACTGAGAACATTTAATGAATATCGAATCTACCAGTCCTTCTCCCTTTATACAAACACACAAACATGCACACACAGGGCAACAGATGTTTTAATCAGAAAAAAAATTCCCCTATATACCATAAGCGTAATAAGACAATACAGAAAAGCACCACTGACACCTTTGAAACTATGTACATGCAAAATTTTTGCAATTGGACCGAATGGCTGAACTTTCAGTAAAAAGAAGTTGGAATTGGTTATTATAGCTATTGATTTTTTTCTTCCCCTATACAGATTACAATCTGTTCCAGTCAAATACAACCACAAATCATTTTAGAAGAACAGGAAAACTGTTATTTTTAAAGTGTTGAAGCTATTACCTGTCACTTGTAAGGGACAAAACAACTGCTTGGGGACCGAACAGCAGCTAATTAGTGAGACATTTCCCTCAGGAACTTATCAAAGCAATGACAGAGTTAAAAGGATTGAATATTGGATGTATATCCACCTTATGGACAGAAACTCAAATACAATTGAGTAGTGTAATTGTATTGCTCTGTATTCTCTGCATTTCTAGTTGAATAACTGCATAATATATTAATAGTGGCCGACACAGTAGAGTTTAGCAACAGTTACAGCTTGATTTGGCTATTTGATTGGACCACAACCCTTGTTCCAGTCTACAGGCGCAGAATCAAGTTATTAACCAAAGTATGTCTGCCTGTGAGCATTTTTACATGACACTAGAAAATAATGAATTATTGTGTTAGTCTGACAAAAAACACATTTTTAAAATGCATGTGAACATATTATTCTAACTGAAATTGTACAAAATCAAGCTTCTCAAAACCTGATGATACGATCAGGAATCAAATCACTTTTTCATGCACATGCTCAAATACACTCAAACGTGTCAAGATGCTCCATACTTGCTCCAAAGTTCCATCTTTTTGCATATTTTTGTAAAAACAGTAAAGTGTATGTGTATATTAATACGGCCCAATTTCCAATAAACTGTTTAGTCACACATTTCTTTTGTCAGACAACAAAACACATCTGAAATAGTGACTGAAAATTCGCCCATTTTGTTAACTTGTATTCGCTTCAAGCATTTCTAGACTGTCGCTGTCCTCCAATAAAATCCCATTTTTAGACGTGTGGATTTCATCTGACATAGTCACTACTTAAGTAATTTAAAAATAATGTATGTGCAGTGCATTCAGCTAAACTTACATGTAGAGATTTAATGTTCACAGCACATTGAGAACATTGGATGAAGCTTCAGACATTTCTGTAATAATCTCTGTGTTTGCGGTGGACTCAATACTACGTGTGATCAGAAAAGGAGCAAATTTCATCAGTGCACGCTCTTCTTCACCGTGAATTCTGAGGGCAGTAACTTACTCTGGACTCATTTGAAAACTACTTGCACTTTTTACTAGTCATCAGAGAAGTATGCTCAATTTGTGGTAATATGGTAATGTAGCCACCACTGTGAGGCAGATATACTACATTTCATAATCGATGCTGAAAAAAGTTGGGCCCAAAAGCAATACTGAGCAAGCAGGAGGCAAGCAACATCAGAACCAATACTTGATTCTGAAATGAACAAAAGGTGCTGTAACGGGATGACGAAACAAGAAAAACCACAAGACTGTAGATGTAGGGAAGGAGTGACAGCAAACTAATGGGGTTAATAAGGATCAGTCCCTGAACAAAGGAAACCAATGAGTACTTACTCTGAGAGAGCTGATGACTTACAAAAGGCAGATAACGGTAATTTATTCAATGAATCCAGGTGTAAAAGGTGAGCAGAGCCTAACTGATAACCAGAAAACCAAAAGAAATAAAACAGTTCAGGACATGAAACAGACCAAATACAGCAACAAATTAAACCTAACTAACACTGAAAACTCGATATCTCAATGACTAAGTAACAAAATCATAACCAAAGACCTACAGACCATTTCCCAAAACACAGTGAGAACCAGAGAGATGGATATCAAAGCTGTGGACAGATGTTGTCCTGGAAATGGGTCATTATCTACCTTTTAGGAGGGAGCAGTGACTTTGAATTACTCAGAGCATATAGGTTGACTCTTCAAGTGCCATGAGTACATTTGAGGGTTAGGGTCTTTGTAGTTGCAGCTGTCAGGTTTTTAAGTTCGATGGGGCTTTTTTTTTTTTTCAGGTGACAGAACAAGAAAGAAATAGTTTGTGACCATTACATCAAAGAAAGAAAACTGACAGTGGAAAAAAAGGCTTGCATCTACAGCAGAAAAGGAGAGTAAAAATAATAGGATTTCGACACAATGTGCTCTCTGGAACCATTTCAGCAAGAGGGGCCAACCCAGGTTTATGTGGCCAGTGATGATTGTGACACTTCAACTGTCAGTAGATCAAAGTGCACATGACATTACGGCATTGCACTAAAAAAGAAAAAGCACTTCCACAATGGAGGAGTGCCTGTTGATGGAGGAGTTGAGAGTTCCTAAATGGACAGAATGGTTGCAAACTATTTTTGTGTTTATTGAATGCATACGCTTCCACTGACATGAGAAGTTTTACGTTGAAAATAAAAAAAAAATTAAAAATAGAGATGCAGTGTGTAGTCCAACCACTAAAACCCATTGGCAGCAGCAAGGCTAAGTGGCAGCATCATGTCAACTATTTTGATTTATCCAAACTCTGTCATGGCATTACTTCTGCTTTGCTCTCATCATAGTTACTGTGCCCTCACACTTAACCATGCCTGAAAGCAGTTTCTTTCTTTTTTTTAAACTCTGTATCTGGCTTGTAATTCACGTTTAACTGTGATGTCAGATGAACAGAATCCGTAAATACATGCAGATTATGTTTTATAATACATTTCTGTTGTTTAACCAAGCGTTATCATCTCTTGCGTGGTGTATTTCATTTCTTGAAATTAGCCATGCGGGTTATGTATGACCATCCTTCACTGAATATGTCCATTTTTAGCTCCTCTGAAATTGACAGAATAATTGGCAAAAAATAACTCAATTTCACGCTGTCATTTCAGGCTGAAAATGCCATCAGAAATGTCAGAGGTCAAAACCCATCGCTGATAGGCTGAAATATGTTGCAAAATAAGGAAAATCTCCTTACTGCACATAAGAAAAAATAGAAACCTTATCATTTTCAAAGGTCCAGATTTAGCTGAAACTCATAAAATCAAATACACGTACTGTTCGAGCATTCAATTTGAAAAACCAACCTTTGAATTCATTCATGTACAAAGAAATTTGAAGCCATATTGCTCTTCTGATTTGTTCAAGGTTACACTTGAAAATGGTTTGTCTGGGGGGCTCTTTTACTGCAGTTATTAATAATGAATTGCTTTGAAAACAGTTTTACCACTTAAAAGCAGAAAAGTTCTGACAAACTGTCATTTCTATAACAAGCTGAATCTGCTTTGTTAAAAGTAAAATGAAATAGTTTTTGGAAGATTTGGGGAATTTTTTCTTTAATCAAGGAGCTAATTTGAGGCAAGCTAGACGTTAATGGGATGTCTGCTCCTTTAGTTCCCTGTGGGTATATTAGCAGAAATAATAAGATAATTTAAGCTGGTGTATTGCAGTCACTTGGTCTTAATGATTGTGTTTGTTCGTGGTCAGTGATTGAATATGTCCTTCATTTCATTATGACTTTCCTAACAGCCACAGGACAACAAGTTCTCCTGATTAAACACCTACCATGTCTTTCTTTATTCCTTTCTTTCTTTCTTTCTTTTGTGCAGGGGTAGTTCTTAAAGCTCCCCGCAGCCTCTGTCCACCTAATGAAAGCCAAAGGGACACAAAATAATGCCGTCATCAAACTTGGTTTATGTAAAAGTCACCGTGTCACTGTTGGCTGCTTGCTGAGGTGCATCCTCGCTCCGACTCAATATCTTTCTCGCCTTTGTGACTTGTAACCGCAGACTCTGGTCAACAGACACATCAGGCGTGCACACTTTATTGCAATCAAACCAACATCTGGTATATTCTTTTCCTTTGGATGTTTGACATTACAAAAGAACTGCATAGATTTCAATACTGTTTATCAAATAATCCAACTAGTAGAAAACCACAGAGAAACACATTTCAGTTTCGTTTTTAACTCTTGTCTTAATACCATGTCTACTGCTGCAAAGTACACAGCTGACCACATCCGTGAACCTCAGTGAACACCAAAACATTTCATACATAATTCACCTAAAAGGGACTCATGCTGCCAGTAAAGATGATAAATGCTGTCACCCAGCAATATTACTGGGGCACTGAGTACGCTTTTCTTTTATGCTGCGTTATTAAAAGGAAAAGGTCATTCCATGTCAAATCCCTAAGATGTGTTACATACTGTTTCATACTCCAGAATAAACATACTTACTACACTACTAAGTGCAAATCTACCCTTGTTGTATTTTTGCCTTTATATACATGTCAAAGCAAAAATTAAAAAATAGTTTACTAAAGTTTCTACTAGTCAAAACTATTTGTGTTAGTGCAAGTGTAATGTTTATTTGTTTGTCAAAATACAGCCGATTTTAATTTGTAATGCACTTACGTAATGGCATTAGGTGAAAAGTAAGAGTATTATTAGTCAGTATGTCAGTATTATTAGTTGTTGTTGGGGGGATTTTGCTGGTGACATTGACCGAGGAAGGTATTCATGACTTTGGAGGAAATTGTGATTGAATGCATTTACTGTATAACCACTGCAAAAGTGTACATAGAAGGAAATTTATCGTAATTATATTTCTTACCAATCATTATAAGCTTTTGTAATGTTTTGTTATGCTGCTGACAGGAAGGACCTCCTGTATCTCTCTGTTACATGATAGCTCAGACTCCGTTGTTTTAACATGATTTTGTGTAGAAGGTGATCAGTGTTGGTCTTTATGTTCTTAAAATTTGTGCAGCATTCTTATATATACAATCAAGTCCATGTGCTCCAGAGCAGTCCCCAGCACTGAGCCAGCCTTCTTCATCAGTTTGTTTCTTTGAGTCTCCAGCTCTGATGCGGCTGCTGCACTCTCCACCACAGACTTATTGATGCATATGACATGATGAATGTGTTAGGAGTTTTGCAACAGTGGACTTGGTATTGAGACAAGTGTTTGTTAGTGTCATAAAGACAGCCATTTACATGAATAATAATTGTTAAAATTATATTATATTGCATGTTCTCCCTGTGTAAGCGTGAGTTCTCTCTGGGTACTCCGGCTTCCTCCCACTGTCCAAAAACATGCATGTTAGGTTAATTGGTGTCTCCAAAATTGTCCCTAGGAGTGAGTGTGAGTGTGTGTGTGTGGTTGTTTGTCTCTGTGTGGCCCTGTGATGGACTGGCGGCCTGTCCAGGGTGTACCCGGCCTCTCGCCCGATGACCGCTGGGATAGGCTCCAGCCCCCCCGCGACCCGACCGACAGATTCAGCGGGTATAGAAAATGGATGGATGGATATTATATTGCTGCAGTATAAAATTATTGAATGAAAATAAAATCAGAAGACAAACACTTGGAAACCTGGAAGAGTAGCAGACGGAGACACGCTGCTGAAATCAAAATGAATGTATTTATGGGTTGTGTGTAATCTGACTACAATTGAGCTGATGATGTCACATGTAGCATCAGCAGAAGCTAAAGGTGAGATATACCCTGTTACCAGTATAACACATGAACTCTTTTAGTGGATAATGGATGTAATGGATGTAAACTCCCAGCCAACAGTTCTATATCTGTGGTGCGAAGATGGTCGTTCAGAGCAACATGTCCAGGATTAATCCATCTGTTATGATAAAGCACTGCAATCCTCTCTGTCTGCACTTTTTGTCTTCTCATATAGTCTGAAATTCGGGTAGAGTTGTCCCTGCAGCTACATCTTGGTGAAACAAATAATATTGCCTTCTCAATATTCCTGCTGCTTCCTCTTCAGTGCTCCAAGCTTGTCCATTTTATTTGTAAGTGATCTCGTAATCCCCATGATGATTAATGGCTTAAACTTCCTTCCCCCTTTCTTTCAATTGTATACCTTCCTGTTTAATTTTAGGTATTAACTGGGCCTCTGAAAGCCCAAACATTTAAACAATTCTCCTGTTTGTATGGTTTCTCATCAAAACACGTTAGAAGGTTTTTTTTAGTAGCACTGCATGTAAGCCAGCATGTAAAAATCTTTAAAAAGCCTTTTCACAGGAAAAAAAAAAGCTTGAAAAACCTCTATAATCCTACACATTCAAATATCTCTCTCTATACATATATATGTGTGTGTGTGTGTGTGTGTGTGTGTGTGTGTATTTTAAAATTCATGAATAGATCAAATAATAGCTGAATTAGATTAATCTAAACAAGATATTTAATTTAAGAAGCTAACTGAAAAATCTATTATATTCTAATTAAATTCTAACTGACAAAAGAAAATAGTTGATGAGTTCATTTATGAATAAGATTAGATATCTTAAAGAATTTAAAAAAAAATCCTACATATGCTGTAGCACGTTTGCATGAATATGAGTAACCTGTATATGTGTGGATGCTGAAACAGCTGTAATGGGCCAAGATAAAAAAAAACTTCATTGTCTCCTGACAATATCTCAGGGCCTTGTACAAGGTAATGTTGACCTTTCATGCTCGCTGGCTGTCCTCATAAGCAGACAGACACATTCATTAAGCACGGCTCCATCGATGGCGGATCTCTGGCGGACACGGTTGCTCATTAAAGCTCAAACCTCTTTCACAAAGAAGCAATAAATAGAGATGTAACAAAAGCACAGGCTGAGATAGAAATTGGAGAGTTATAGGAGCTGACAAAGATCAGGGCAGTTTATATTGTAAGTGGTCCTGTTTGAGATACTATACTCGTACAAATGAACAACTGTTGTGATAACGGATTAAAAGAAGAGTTATAACAGCTGGATGATTGTAAATTTGATTGAATTTGTTCATCAAATAAGGTAGGCAGTCTGTAAAAAGGTTATTAGGCCATATATATTAAGTGAGGGCTAACAAAGACTAAAGATAAGATGTAACATATTCATTACACTTCTGCTTCTGATTTCATAAGTTTTAACATTGACTAAATCCTGTTATCAGTGTGCTGTCTTCACATCAGCTATCAACCTGATCATGTTTCAGCATTTTGTCTTCAGATTTCATCAAATCCAAACCAAAACTTTCTTCACATGATTGAATGGACTGCTGCATGACAATGAATTTTGTCTTTAAAAGATGTATGTTATGGTCAAATTCGTCATAATCGCAGTTCTAACGAGATTTCTGTTGTCAAGTATGTATTGAAGGAGTTGTGTGATAAATGGTAGATTGATAATTTAAAACCACTCAGAAAGATTATGTGATTTGTTTTGGTCTTCTGTTGAGTGATTGGAGTGAATTGCTGCATGCTACTCACGAACAGCCCATTATTCATTCGTTTTTTTCCCTCCATTCCATCACTTCAGTTCAAACTATTTTCAGCTATATCAAATCTATTGATATTGAAGTTCACAAAAAATTTCATCAGGGTTGAGAAGAACAATATAACATCTTTCAATCTGCCTGTCTGTCATACTTATTACCTCCCTTCTTTCTTCCAGTTTAATAAAGTTTAACCGAATTTAGTTCAGTTATTGTGATGCATTGGCATGGATGCTGTATGAAAGGTTTGTGAAGATTACCAGTTTACTAAATCAATAATAAAAATCTTTCTGTCATTTTGTCTTTACTAAATTTGATAACATTGGTTGTCTTGAATGAGTGGTTTCAATCACTGGTGTGTGTACAGCATTATTTTCTTCAAACACATCCTGCCGAGGATTATGTTGTGTTTGCGTTTCTTCACTCCGACAGCCTTTTGATTGATAGTACACATATGACACATATGACATACTGTGACGCAATCTAAGCTGATAATTAAAAATATTATAGAATACTCAGTTTTTTGTACAATTTTTGTAGGTCTCTTACCTCCTATTTGTAGTATTAATCAATTCCCAAAGAAAGAGATAGAAAATTGGAAAGATAATGATGAATTATGGTGTTTTTTCCATTATAAAGTAAGATATGGTGCAGTACAGGATATTGGACTCAGAACGACTCTGCCAATGTTTTGTTTTCCAGTGCAGACAGTAACCCTTTGAGGTGGACGGGATCAGCTGTTTATCATCACAGCATGTGTGAAGCTGTGGCAGTACAGATGAGACAGACAACTTCTCATTATATGTTTATTACATTACATTGATTAAGCAGAAGCTTTTATCCAAAGCGACTTACAAGCGAGTATCGAGAAGGTATTGCACTGAATGAGTGTGCGACAGGCTTTTAGTTCAGAAGAGTTTGAATACCTTTTGGTCGTGATTAGCAGCAGAGAGCTACATAACTCAGCTCTGTTCAGCAGAAAAACAAAGATTGATTTGTAAATCTATACTTGTAGTTAAAAAACATTAATTAGCCATGAGCACAATTTGCGATCCAAGGAGAAATCAGATGTTAAAACAAGTTTGTAGAACAAGGAAGTGTGTATGCTGCTGTAGAGATGTTGATTATGTCACTGTGTAATATCAGTTCTGCATGAAACTCGGTTGAGTTGTACAAAAAAAAAGTATCAGTTAGTATACGTTATTTGCTACTACCTACAATGGAAAAGCAAGGAAAAGCACAGTCATTCCATAACATCCATATTAGGTTGCAACTTGCATCCATAATATAGATGCAACCTAACGCGCATCTAAATATATAGAGAGAGATAGATAGATAGATAGATAGATAGATAGATAGATAGATAGATAGATAGATTTCACCTGTTTTGCTTTCCTTTGCTTTTGTGGCATGTTATTTTATCGCTCTAAGTTTGTTTCACAGTCAATGTACAGCACTTTGATTTAGCTCAAATTGTTTTTAATGTGATTGATAAATAAAACATTGGCATTTTTTACTAACAGAACTTTATGAAGCAAAGCCCATCACGTGCCAGTGTATGGTTGTCAGTGTAAAATTCAGACAGTCAGTATATTCCAAAAATGATTTCTAGATGTTTCCGATTTCAAACTTATGTAAAAATAAATATATAGATAAATAGAGTAAAAAGTGAGAAGATGAAATCTAATCAATCACATGCTGTAGTATGTATATCTATGATAACATCTGCTTATTCAAACAAATGAATAATATTCTTAAAAGAAAACATCTTTAGATAGGACCGTGCACGTTTACTTAAGTTTGTTGTGAGTTTTAAAGCCGTATAAAACGCATTAAAATCAGCTAAAAAAGACAACAATGTTTAGGAGGGACGTACAGAATCTTGACTTGCGTATGTCACATTTGCGCACTCATTTTTTAAAAAGTTTATTAGGTGACTTAAAGGCTTATTTACCACATCCATATCAGCGAAGTGAGGATGTGAGCCGCATCGGAAAACGCGTGGAGACTTTCTATTCGCTCGCTTTGTTGCTAGGTAACCGCTAAGAATGGCGTCTCAGGAATTGTAGTTTAAAGAATGTCGTATTCCGCGCGCTTACAATAAGGAAGCCTGAGACAGAAAACTGCAAATCCCAGAATGCACGTCTAGCGGAAGAGTCTGCCCACACTTGGGCACCTGACTTGTGGTACTTCAGTGAGCTACAACAACAGACCGTTTGTTGTTTTGTACGGCTGAACTACTTTAGCCAGCTAATTTTATGTTAGGCGTTTGTTGTGTTGGTTTGTAGCTATTTTCCAAAATGAGACTGCATTGTTTAGTCGCGGCTCTGTGTCTCGGAATGGGTGCTATGGCAGGAAAGTACTCTCGAGAAGTAAATGAGGCCAAGCCGAGTGGAGGTGATGGGCAGATAGTGGAGTTCAGGATAGCTAAGCTGAACCAGGTGTGGGAGAAATCCAGACGGGTACGTACATGAGAGAAATTTGGTTGAAGTCTACAACAGGTGGAGCAGCACGTTGTCATCATCTTTATTGAGGTTACAGCATAGAGCAAAGGGAAAAATGTAGCGGCCGAAAAAGAAAACGTTGACACCTGCATCTGTGGTCAATTCACAAATCCAGCTGTTAAAGAGTGGTAACATAAATTATATCACCTGTGCTGATACTCATCGTTTAGTATGATGGAGGATGGGATGTGCAGGTCAGAACAGTCTCTGGTTATGAAATTGATTTAGGTAAAACATAGATTAAAGTGAGACTCGACTTTATAGGGCACTAAGAGTAGCAAACAGCACTCACTGCAAATTTCTCCACTGTTGTGTCCAACTAACCCATTATATTCTGCTTCTGTTGGTTTGATAGATGGAGCTGTCCCCGGTCCGACAGGCTGAGCTGCACAGCGACCTGAAGATCCAGGAGAAAGATGAGCTGCAGTGGAAAAAAATGAAGGTGGAGGGGCTGGACGAAAACGGGGAGAAAGAGGCACAACTCAGACGCAACTTCAACGGTGAGAAAGTGTCCGAGCATCCAAGAATGGCTGTCTGCGCTTTGTCCTGAGTCTGTCTGACCTAAGAAAGTTTTAAGAAAAGTTAAGCTCACATAACAAGTACTTGGGGCAACAATGACGGAAAACATCAAGCAGTTCCCAAGCTAAACATGTGTTGGAGAACTTCTCAGGCACATGAGTTAAAATCGATAAGCCCTCCTCTTTTCTTTTTAGGGATTTGAATCTGTATCGATAATGAGAGACTGATGCTGATGTCTCTCTTTTAAAATGTGGGGTTTTCTTATTAACCCTGTGTTGCCGTGTTGGTGCTGTACTGTGGGACCTCTCTGACGGATTAATGGTTAAGAAAGAGTAGATTATGCAAAGTGTAATAATTCACTTGTATTGCCATTCAAGGCCATTGTTTTAAAGAGATCAGGTGGGACAGCAGGTTAAAGAGGCTGTAACTTAGTTAAAGTGTACAGAATGTAAATTATTATCAGAGTCAGAGAGCACAGCTATGGATGTATTTCTGAGAGAAAGTTTTCTAAAACATATTTGGTAAAGGATCCCAATTTCTTTGCTCAAGATGAGCTATTATTTTCCATGAAATGGCAGAATTGCTCCCTTTCAACATTTGATATGTTTTATATGATCTATTTTGACTAAACTGGTGGGTTATGAGATGTGCGCATTGTTTCATGAATTGTCTGTTTTACATTTTACGCAGCGCCCCAACTTTTTGGAAAATGGGTTGAATGTATGATCGACAAAAGAAAGCAAAAAAAGCAAATGAAGAGAAGTTGACAGAGAGAAAAAACATCTTCATATATTCATATATACATATTTCTTTTGAATTTTCCTCGCCTTCGAAAGGCTTCAAACAGCATCATCTTGTTAGCGCGGAGGATCTTTGTATGCACTCACTCCCCAGTGGTGGAGTGACCTTGCAGCCCCAGGCAGAGCAGCAGATTCACTCTCTGCTCTTTTGTTGCCGATATTAATTTTTCAGGGGGACTTCACGTAAACCTTTCCCCTCTGAATCCTGTTCTCCTCCTGGGGTCATTCTAATGTCAAAACTATTTATAGCTCTCTCCTCAGTTTCCTTTTCATTTAACTTCTTCTTCAACTTTCAGTTTGTTGCACCAAGAGACACTCTGAGGTCTTGCTTATTGTAAATGGTTTAATCAGAGAACAAAGATTATGGCTCAAAAGGAAAAAAAAAACAGAATCGAACATTAAACGTAGAAGCCCATCATCATGAGAGAGTTATCAACAACTTTTTGCATTTCTTTTCTTTTAATTAGGTGGTTAAAACATCTCTATGTCAATGGACACCCTCCCATTGAAGTATCAGGAGTTAATATGTGCCACTGATGGGTTATAACAGCGCTGAGTCTGTGCTGAGTCAGCTGCTGCAGTAACAGTTTAATAGAGCAGAATAACACGAGCAGACCTTCCTCAGAGCCAAGTCCAACTATGTATGCTCCATTTATTGTTAACTGTCCTGTAAAACAGATGGTTGTGCCCTGACAGGTTGTGGATGTATTATATCTTTTTAAATCATTGTTCTGTTTCTTGAGTGGTAGGGCAAATTATCTTCAAATTGTCTATATTATTATGTTCATATTCATGAATGCATGTTTTATGACAAAAAGCACATTTTTCTTTATAACCCACTGTTGGTCTGTTTCAATAGTTTGTTGGCCTTCATTAAGGATGCTACTCACTTCTGATACTTGTGGCATCAAACTGTGCTGTGACTTTCTTTGGAATTAATGAGTTACTGTCACGGGCTAAGGGTCTCGTTTAAATAAGGAATATACGTGTCGTAGACTCTTTATATCGTCTTGCTTTCTCTCATTATAATTACATTCCTCTGTTGCTGCTCCTTAGAGGCTTGTGTCATGATTATTCACCACAGCGTTCGTTTAGAGTCTGATCGTTGTCTGCAGTGATTCTGGCCAAGTTCGGGATGGATGGGAAAAGGGACGCGCGGTCGCTGGAGAGCAACTCGCTGAAAGACCACGACGTCAAAGAGGGAGACATATTTGATGATCCCAGACTGGACAAACTCTGGAACAAGGTTTGGGCTCTGTGTGCAAAGGAGGGAGGAAAGCAAATGCGAGTGTGATTTCGGTGCTAGTGCTCTTATTCTCCTGGTTTGCTCTTTAAAGCCACAGTGGTCGCATGAAACGAAGACCTGAGCCTCAAATCAGCTGAAAGATCGATTGCGCACAAGGTTACAGCTACAATATTTTCACCAAATGTCTTTGAATGCAGCTTTTACTTTGGACACACTTACTGCAATGTTGTGTTGCTAAAGAGAAAAAAAAAAAGTGCGATACATAATTCATCTACAGATCCATCCACTGCAGCATCGTTGCATAATGGTTGCAACTTAGTGGCAGTAGGAGGTGGGGAAAAGAAGGAGAGAAGCTTGAGTATTATGAGATATGTCTTAAGGTAAATGCTCCACACTATTTAACTACAAACAGTTTCTGTACATCTCTACAGCAGCAAAGGAAACACTTCCATCTTTGAGTTGTGTTTGAGAGTTGCTTGAACTTTTAAAGTAGCTCGTTGACATTTGATGCCCCTTTCCAACCAGCTGAACCACTCCGTTATTTTGATCTGTTTTGATCTAACCATGAAGCATTAAATAGTTTGTTGCTCTGAATATTCTGGGAAGAAATCTGTCCACAACAGATTCATTTGAAACAGCAAATGATCAAATGAAGCGTCTCTCTATCACTGTCAAGAGAAAACTTCAACCAGTCAGATCAAGAAAGTGATATTAATGAAGACAGTCAGTGAATAGAAGCCAGATTGTTGACTGTCATCACTCATAAATCCCACTGGTAGCTGCCAGTATCGGTGCTTATTCATCCACACTTTTCAGTTTGGTGATCTTTTTCGGAGATTTGAGCTGCTTTGTGGAGTAAATCAAAACATGCCACAGCCTGACATGGACTGAGTTTAAGCTTTTAAAGAGACTCTTCTCTATTTATAACACAAGATAAAATGAGGGCATCGTCACAAACAAGAAGATAAATTGGATAAAACAAATCTTTCTATCTTCCTTTGAAGCATCTAATCGAGCAGTTGCCCTGGACATAGCATATTTGGACTGCTATTACCAGTCATCCATGCAAAATATTCGTGTTAATCTGATGCCTTTTAGGCTAACTTATCTGTCTCTTCCACCACCAGGCGGAGAGCTCCGGAAAGTTCTCCAACGAGGAGCTGCTGAACCTAAAGAGGGAGTTCCAGCACCACAAGGACAAGGTCCACGAATATAACATCCTCATGGATACCGTCAGCAGGACTGAGGGTGAGCCGATTCCCTCCCTTTGTCTCACCACTTCTGCTTAGTTTTATTGTTCTATAGTTTCCAGGCCTTTAAACTCTGCTCTGCTGTCTGTGGTTTGTCTTGGTTTTGTTCGATAAGTGTTATAAGTCTTAAGCAGTGTCTTATACTCCCTCTCTATCGTCCCAGCTCTTTCATTACTGTTTATTGCTACATTTTTATTAGCCACTGCTACAGAATGCAGGCATATAAATAAGGTCAGTTTTTTTTCTTTTTTATATTTGAGCTATTATCGAAGTTTTCAAAGACAAAACATAAATAGATTCCACCTTCTCACCCACTCTGACTCTTATGCGTTGTTTTTAGTTTTTATGGGCTGGCTGTCTGAGGTGTTCTCAGTGCATTTGTTCAGACTTTTACATCAGGCACGCACCGCACACGCCACCACCCACTGCTCCCCGCTCCGTCAGTACTCACCACATCACATCAAGCTGTGAGCTTTAAGCGGAGCAGACAGGCCCCACAGTGTTTCAGACAGACGTGGGGAGGACGGGCTCGTCTCCTTCGGATGGGACTGACACTTGGCTGCTGTTTCATGCCAGACATTTTCCATCAGCACTTCAGAGCGCCACATCGCCACCAAACAAGCCAGGGGTATTTTTCTGCTCTTCAGATGCGTTTAAATATTGAGCCAGTCACATGTTGCCTTGAGGGGAGTCTCTGTTCACCTCACCAGCACCAACACCACCACTCCCGGCCTGTCCGATTTCCCCGGTTTTCATTTTGTTTGCCTTTTTGCTTCTTACCCAAATGTCAGGAGTCTGTGAGTTGAGTCAATTAAACATGAATCTTATAACCTCGTGGTAGTAACCAGCAACTCATAGTTCTACGGGAGGATTAAATTTGATGTGTGACCAAAATGATTTCTTGGCAATATTAAATCTCTTTTATGTTTCCTTTTTCCCTCTGTCATTTATCCCCGTACTCCCATTTAACCCTCCACCCCTACCTGTCCCCTCCTCCCCTCATTTTAATCTCTAAACAGAAATACATAAGAACGTGATCTCTCCCCTGGAGGGTGACACCAAAGAGCACGTGCTGCAGCAGAAGCACACAGAGCTGAAGGAGAAAATGAGAGACCTCAACCACGGCTTTGAGCGCCTCCGCAAAATCAGCCACGAGGGCTTCACTGAAGACAGCGGTGAGGAGACAGAAACAGCCGCTCAGCTTGTCACTTTTCACATCTGTGTCACTTCTCCTTTATCCCATCAGCCTAATCACAGGGATCTGTAATCATAGTAACACTGCAGTGTGATGGTTGGTAAGTGTTGATATGCCAACAGCTTTACTCAAGTGTTTTGTGCTTTCAGTTTAAGGCTACGGCTACACGAAAACGTTTTTCACTGTAAACGATACTTTTTCTTATCGTTTGGCTGTCGCGGCCACACGGAGCCGGCGTTCCCACTACCCCAAAACGATAGTTTTTGAGAACGGGTTCCAGAGTGGGAAGATTTGGAAACGGTGTCGTTTCGTTTCCATTGTTACAGCTAAAACGTTTCTGCGTCACAGCCACATGGCTAACGCAGTGACGTATACACATACGTCAGTGACCAGAACAAAAAGCGGCTTCCATTCAAAATCCGGAAGAAGAAGACAACACAACAAGGACAGACAGCGATCATCATGGACACCACAACATTGATAGCAGCACTGCTGCAGACACTGCTAACTACAGCGGCGTTGTTGAAGGAACAGTGAGCTTCGGGCTGGTAGAAGTAGGGGCGTACACGCATGCGCATTGCTTCTTCTATTGTTCTGGTGTAACCGGTGGGGGTGGCTTACAGCGCACCTAGAGGTGTTTCGTGTGTACTGCATCGTTTTCAGCAAGCGTGGCGTTTCCATCTGGACAGAGAAGCTCCCCTGTGTGGTCGAAATCGTTTTCGTACCCGTTTTCAAAAAAACCCTCGTTTCGTTTTCGTGTAGCCGTAGCCTAAAACTGAATACGTTTCTAAATTGGAAATGAGTTGTAATGCAGGTTATTCAAAGCAGCTCCATTGATACAAATCAGTTTGTCCTTCAGCTGTTTAGCACAAAAAAACACACATGAATATGTCCTAAAACACTAAAACTACTTCTGGTCTTACTCCACTGGTCGTGTGTGATTTATGCAGGATTCAGAGGTCTGCTGGAGAATTTAGGTGAAGCAATGACGCGTCTGTTGATTCGGGATGACTTTTACTTTCTTTTTGTCGTTTCCCCTCCAGGTTGTTTTCACTCGACCATCGTTTTCCTCCTCTTTTCCCATCCCACCTTCTTTTCTACAAAACAGTCTTGGTCTCCTTTTTTTTTATTCTCTCCTTCTGAATCTGTTAAATGTTTGGTACTTGGTACAGAAAGGCTGAAGTTTGAATACAAACATTTTTCTTCTGTCGTATTGCGCTTGTCATGTCATCTGCTCGGACCGATTGTCCTCGAAGCTCTATCCCTCTACACTTTTGTTGCGGATCCAAACTGTCCCTTTGGGTTATTTCCTCATCCTTCTGTCTCTTTTCTGCTCTCCAGAGTTTCGGGAGCCTCGCGTAATTGAGCTGTGGGAGGCTGCCAAGAGAACTAACCTCAGCAAGGATGAGCTGGACTCTCTGAAGGTAGTGTTTACATCCCTTGAGACCATTTTTTAAAAAGATTATTCTGCTTTCTTTTTCTCTAACTACAGCAATGTACTTGTACTTTAGTAGCTAATACTACTGGTGTATGTGAGCCCAGAGACGGAGTACAACTCATTCTAACATTTTCTGCAGTCTCATGTCTCATTTTGCTCCTCTCACCCTGATCCCCATTAGCAAATGAATCCAGCTTTTATAGATTTTCTGGATGCAAGATGAGATGGATGACAGGGAGGCTCTCCTGTGCGGCTTTGCATGCAATTAAAGATAAATTGAACTTGTACCACCCTGTTTGCTTCCATCCCTTCTTTGTTAATTCTTCTTTGTTAGGAGGAGCTGCATCACTTTGAGACCAAGGTGGAGAAGCACAGCCACTACCAAGAGCAGCTGGAGCTGTCTCACCAGAAGCTGCAGCATGTGGCGTCTTTAGGAGACAAAGAGCACATCAAGAAGAACCAGGAGAAGTACAACACACTCGCTGAGAAGACCAGGGAGATGGGCTACAAGGTGAGAAGGGATAAATGGCTCAGTTTGTGCTGGAATTTCTGCTAAAAGAAGGATGAAGCCCATGTTTCTGCAGTACCAACAGCAGTATAATTCCACAAATTATAGCATTTTTCTGGTGATTAAAAAATTTACTAAAGGGGACTCAGGCATTCATGTTAAGTCTTTAACGACACAATTTCACAGACAGGAAGTCCGTGTATACATTTTTAAAAACTTAATTTCAAACAGTCAGTATCGGCAGTGGGATACAACGTGATTAATGCTCATGTTTTTCCAATGAATTTGAAGTAAATTCTAATCCACGTGTCAGATTTTTTGGGAACGGGACTATGCTACAATACAGTTATAAACTCAGCTATCTTGATGTAGTAAAGGTGTTACAGGACTGTATAAAGAAGATGGACGTTGTCGTCATAACGTCGCCCACTGCTTTTGGGACTACAGTTTTTAGTTGTTAAAATTTGAATTTGCCAAAGAGAGCTAAACCGGTCAGGAAAATGTTTACTGAGATAACAAATCAAGTGAGAAGGAGGATCAAACCAAGCCTCCTTCAGTTTACAGCATCCCTTTGTTAAACATAAACAAAACAAAAGTTTAATCGGAACTCAAGATAAAACGACTAATATCTTCATCGGTAAACTTCACAATTATAATAGTTTATGTCAGGATGAGCTGTTTGGTTTGACAGAAAACAAGCTTCATATTAACAAGCAGCAGTTTTGGAGTTAAATGGTCATGTGTGTTCTTTTCATTATTCCATTTCAGATGAAGAAACACATGCAGGACTTGTCCAACAAGATCTCTCGTCAGGGTCTCCAGCACAATGAGCTCTGAGTGGCTCGGGTCGTGATCACCACATCACTGAGGGCAGAGTGAACAAACGGTTACACGAAACTACATGAAAACATAAACAGTCTTTTTTTTTTTTTTTTTTTTTACTTTTTTCTACTGTATGAATCACCCAATGAATTAATGAAGTTGTTTGTACAAAGTATTCATGACATTTTTATGAATCAGCTGGATGTATACCTCACCATAAACAACTGATCAGAATAAATCAGTCAAGGTACAGATAAAGTAATGACCTAACAGTTTAAATACCAGTGTGTCAGTTCAGAGCAGCTTTTATTTGCACAACTAATGTGGAGGAAATGTCAAGTTGTAGCATAAAATGTGATTGTTGAGATTGAAGATTCAATCACTCTTAACAAAATGATGTATATTAGCTGCTGAGCAGCAGTTTGTCCACGCCTTCCTGTCGTTACTGGTGCAAATAATAAATCAGAAAATCAAGTAGGCTGTTTGTGAGCTTTTGTCAGACGTGGCTTGGTCTGCTGCAACAATGTAGGTTAGGAGAGGAAACATTGAAATCCAGACCTGAAAATGAGACGGCAATCTTTAATTTTATAAAGGAGACACGTGCCAACAACATACATACATTTGTGTTTTAAAAATATAGTTAAATAATAAATCTTTATATTTTTGGACTAAAGGAAAGCAGTTGATATTTACAATTACAGTGACATTAACGGGCCATTCTTGACTCTTCATCGTGCTGTTTCCTCCTCCTCAGAGACACTAGGTGGGGAGCTGAAAGCCTTGAATTAATTTAGCGTCAGATAGTAAGCACAAACTGTGCTTTCCTATTCATCAGTTCCTGCCCTCTCACAGACCAGCAGCACAAGCATTGATTGCTGTGATGAATAATGTTACTGGCGGAACGATTACTCAGGTATGTCCTGCTTTGGCCACATGGGGCTGGATTAGTGTAATTTACACCTGGGATCTCACTCTGAGCTGCTTACTGCTTTGCTGCTCTGATGTGGAATGATAGTTTGGCAAATTGGGTCTCATAACAGTTGACTGTACGGCATCGAATGCAATGAAAAGAGCTTCATATCATTGTGGGATTGTGTACTGCTGCAACCCCAAATAGTGACAGTTGGTAAATGCCATTCCAGTTTGACAAACTATAGCAGGATGCTGAGTAAAACTTTCTTTCTTTTTTCGTCGTTCTATGATATCATTAATTAATTTGGTGCCAGGCCTCTATATTCCAGTGCTCCACAGTCCTCTTGAGAGAATCAAAAGAAAGGCAGATTGTCTTCAAACCTCAGCAGTTGTAAGTTTTATGCGGCCAATAAGTTAAACTTCTGGTTTAAAATCGAGAGAAATGCTGGAACACTCCGTTAAGGACAAATCTGTGAAAAGTTAACAAACAATACAAGATAGCAGCAGGATAAGGAGCTCCCACACATTTATGTTTTTCTTTATCTTAGTGGAATGGATTGCTCGTGGGAATTTCTGCACCCTGGCACAAGTGTGGGTGCGTTAAAGTACAGCAATGCATTTACAACCACCGAGTGCATTTGAGCTTATCCAGAGGGATGGAAAGAACCTGCAGTGGAAACTGCTCTGAAGTGTCATGGAGTTATGTGGCGCAGAGTCAGATTGGTGGCCCTTGCCGCCTGCTCTCCGGCTGAGTCAGAATGTCCTCCCTGCCCTGAACATGCTCCGCCCCCACTCTCAGAGCCGTTTCCATGGCAGCGATGTTGAGGTGGGCGTAGCAGCTGGGGCCTTCTTCTGGTTAGGGGGAAAAATGGGGTGATTAAAAACAAAAAAGAAAGTTTCTGTTCATATCATCTTTAACTTACTGTTGGCACATACTGTATAAAGTCCACATAGTAAAAACATGCAGCCACCCATCAGTCCCTGATGTGCATCACTCAGCCACTGTAGTCCTGTTTAACTGAACATTAATAGATTTTCACTGGTACCGTTCTCGGATTTAGAAATACATTGAATTACTTGTAAGTAAAGATTTTTTTAATCTTTAAATCAAAAAAAGCATTTTGACTTTCATTGCTTTAACATTTTTGATTGTTTACTGTATTAAAGGGATAGTTCACCTCTTTTGATATGAAGCTGTATGACATCCCATATTGGCAATATCATTTATGAACATTGACTTACCCCCCCGCTGCGTCCTGTGAGCAGAGTTAAATATCAATGCTTACAGCCACCTGCCGATAGCCGCACCTGTTACGGTGTTTACTGCTCGGAAGCAGGGGACTGCTCGGTCTGCACTTCGGTCTGCACAGCCAAGCGATTGTGAGGTCTGACTTTTTCTAGAGGGACGATTTTGTGATGCAAATGTATTACTCTTTTGAACGCATATTGTTTTGAGAAGCAAGACGCCTTATTTTCGGGACCCTAGCAAACTAGCTGGACTACCTTCGTCAACGCCAAAACGAGGCTGGAACTCGGCTCACAGGACGCAGCGGGGGGAAAGAAAATGTTCATAAATGATATTGCTAATATGGGATGTCATACAGCTTCATGTCAAAAGAGGCGAACTATCCCTTTAAATTGCATGATTTTAATTGTGAAAATGTTTGCTTTTATGCAACTTGAATTAGGCCAGAAATGGATACAATTCCTGTCTGTTTTTCATTAATGCATTTCTCTCTGTTTATTACATTCAATCATCCTCCTTTATGAATTGAGTTGATTCAAAAACATTTTCATGCACTTTGTGATAGAAGTACGCGGGCAGGTTACTTTGAGGTGGTACATTTCTAAGCATCAATATGCAGAATACTAAGAACAAATATACTGGCAACTGCATAAGAAAAACAGCTATTTTAGCCAAATTGATCAGTGCTGTTTGATATTTCTGCTTCTTTCTCCTAAGCCTGACATTTGTTTACTTCCCCTGTTCAATCAATTAAGAAACACTGCCTCATGTTATTGTGGTCACAGTGCAGGGCTGAGGTTGGGAAACGGGATGTTAAAGGTGAAGCCAGATTCAGTTTAGCCGCAGGAAAAGACAAACAGTGATCTGAGATGAGATGTCGCGGTGGTCTTACCGGGTCTGCCTCTCACAGCACTGTGTGGACTGCACACGGGAGCTGAGCTGTGCTCCTGCAGGTGCCGCTGCGTGTAGAGAAGCTCTGCAGCTGGTAGGGGGTTAAAGGGGATGTTTACATAATTAGAAGTGCGGTCCCTATGAGGTCCAGAGTCAAATGGACGAGCTTCACGGGGAGACTGGAACATAGCTGAAGGGGTAAAAAAATAAAAAATAAAAAAATCCTTGAGACAAGCATTTTCTTTCCCACATTTATCACAAAAACTTAAAAAAAATTAAAATAAATCACAATTTCAGTTTACCAAAAATGAATTTTCTTACCACATGATGATGTTGGCCTGTGCATACTAACTGTGACAGGAGGTGGAGGAGGGGTGGAGGGTGGAGAAAAAGGCAACATCCTCCTAAGTGCTTTTAGCTTACCACCAACACCAGTGTCCTCGTGTTTCTCTGTTTCACAGATGTTTGTTTTTATGACACGAGGACACTGACTCAGTAAAAACCTGTAGAAGTATTCAGTTAATCTACTCGAGCAATGTGAAAATAGAAACTTCTTAATTCAGAATATTTCTGTCAACAGTCAAACGCAGTCACAAGTCACGTGGCTTTCTTTTAAATCGATGCATGAGCACGTTAACAGCCTTTTGATGGTGTGAAAATGAAGTGGATCTTCATTTAAGAAGTGGTAACTTTTTACTACGTCTGTCTTTAAATGTAATGAAGAAGAAAACAAATAAATGTAGATCATAAATCAGGAACAGATTATGATTTATGTTCTACGACACAGTTCAGTAACGTACTTGGTGAAGCTGCAGTACAGGCGGACGACAGCTCTGCTGCTGGAAAGCTGCCAGCCTAGAAAGATAAAAAAAATAAAAATAAAAAAAAATGTAATTTATTTGAAATTTGGTTAAAATTAAAAACAACATGAGAGAATTTGGCAAATTTATTTGCTTTTCGGCTTTCCCTACAGTTGTGGGAAGTAACACCTCTGTCATAAAAGCAAATCGTCATCGAAGCCCTGCAAACATACATTGATACACATTCATTTGTTGTCGTGTTGAAGTGGACCCAAAGACGTCATCAAAAGGCACCAAAACTATGAAGTAGCTGTCAGGCAAAATAAGGTTGTGAATTACGCTATTTCAGCCCCTAGGCGCTCTACGGCAGTTTTAGTCCCAGGAATATGCAAAACAAAAGATAATGTACTTTAAAACTAGTCATAAAAACATAGTTTTAAGGTTCACAAACATCTATAGTGTTGCTTTAAAGCTTAGTTTAAAAAAAAAAAAAACTGCTGCAGTCAGTGTAATTTATCTATAAGATTAGATTAGCACGTAGTGTAAAGCTTACATATGGAAAGGGAGAATGGAAGTGAAATGACCGATGGGTTTGTTTTGCTGCTTATGAAAATAACTTTTAAGTTGTAATGAGGAAGGCAATGTTTTCAAATTTTGTGTGGTGTTTAAAGGCCGACGAAGCAATCAGCCCTGCTTGAAAGATTAATATCTGGCATTCGCAAACCTTTAGCCTAAAGTTTACAGTCTTAAAAAAAACATTCCAGCAAAATAAGGAGAAAGAAAAGAAATGCATGTTTCTGCCAAGGAATAGACCAACACACACCTCTCGTGGGATCTAAATTATGAATTCATGTGGAGACTATTTTCATAGCTCCTGCAAGTACAATCTTACTTGAGTCAAACATCTGCTCCTCGCTGACCACAGCTGCTCTGGTGTAATGTAGTTGTGCAAACCATGATGGCACTGGGTAGGGAGACAAGAGGAGTTCTGGTAAAGGCAGGGATAATTGTTTTTCACTGCAACATTCAACACCGTTACTGGCTAAAAGAAAAGCGACTGCATAATAAGGTAGTGGAAAATGAGATATAGGAGGGGAGACAGAACACCCGTCGACAGAGAAGTTTCAAAATGAATTAATGAGGAGTAATGATGAGGAGGACCAGAGTGGGAGTAGGAGGTGAAGAAAAGAGGGTGCGACCAAGCATAGAGGCAGCGCTGACATCTTTCGAGGTGGCAGACATGAGACAAAAGGGTGGCTGGCTCAGACATGAAAAATGTCAACAGTGAGACTCAATTTAGCTGTTTTCTCCATCCCACAGCAGCTCAT
The DNA here is from genome assembly GCF_027942865.1 of Odontesthes bonariensis. Classification (NCBI taxonomy): domain Eukaryota; kingdom Metazoa; phylum Chordata; class Actinopteri; order Atheriniformes; family Atherinopsidae; genus Odontesthes; species Odontesthes bonariensis. The sequence goes on along the minus strand of NC_134509.1, from coordinate 26,694,187 downwards.
AACACAACTGGCTGAGGCTTCAGTAACATTAGCTGCCATACAGACATAATAGGCCACTACTTGTGGAGTCAGGATGTGTAGCTTCCCCCCCACACACTGAACCACTGACGCTTGAGGAATAATGAATTTAAAAAAACCTCATTTGTGTTTCACGCAGCGCCGCTCTCCTCTCTGAGGAGTTTCATCAGTACTCATTTACTTTCTCAGGCACCTTTTGCTCCCTCTCACTCTCCCCATACACACTCGTCCAGAACACACACACACACTCCCACACAAGCTGTCAGAAATCAGAAGACGTGCCGTTTTCTCTCCGCTCTGATGATAATTTCTCCGCTACAAGAGGGAAGTGCTTTTCACAACACAGCAGAAAATTAATTAGACACAGTGTGGAGAAGTCTTCTGAGAGCTTTTCAGGTTTCAAACAAACATATCAAAGAGAAAACACCACCAGCTTAAGGCAGGCTGGTGATGGACGGCCACAATGATCACGTTTTTTTCATTTCTGCGTTTTAGGGAACGGTATTTTCCCCTCACAGTAAGAAGGACCTGACTTTGTTTCACAGTCACCTCCGCCTGGTGTTTAAGTCTCCTCAATATGCTTCCCCCACCCTGTGGTTTTCAGATCAATGACATCCAAAGTCATTTGGACCAGACTAACCTGCCCCCATGGCAGACTGAAAGCATATTGTGGGCGCAGGAAACCACAAAAACGTATAGATGCAGCTCATTCTCAACTACAACCCCTTACCAAAAAGGATCTTATCACCAGACTTGGAAAAAGTTCGTTCAGCCTTTCTATTTTACAGAAACATGATCACAGTTAGGACTTGGGTATTTTGTTGCATCCCCTTTGTCTTTTCTGTTTGAATTTTCTCCTTGTACAGCAGTTGACAGATCCGGTGCAGGATGGAATCTTGCTATGGACCTTTTTATTGAGATCTGAACTGTTTGCCATGTCATTGAGTCGACATGCCTTTCCTGAGGAAAAGGAAAAGAACACTCTATATGTGGCAAGATGTGTTATCATCCTGAAATGGCCTCGGCATCTCCAAGCCTCCATTTGATTGATGGAATGAGAAAAGTGTCCAAAATGTCAGACTCCACCAGTACATTTACTGTAGAGGTAATGGCAGCCATCTCCCCTGGTCCTTTACCAGACATCAACCCCATATCTTCAATGATTGTGGAATTTGTTTTCCTCAGATAGTCATCTTTATAGGTTATTTTTTTACCAAACAGAAGTGCAGCATCTTCTCCTTGTCAAATGCAGATGATTCTTCCCTGAATATCACTTTCATCCAATCACCCATGACTGCTCCTCTTTAGCCCACCGCAACCTTGTTTTCTTCTGTTTCCAAATGCTGTTTCTTTCAGCCAATTTGTTACAGTTTGGTCACAAACATTGACTCCTGTTTCTAGTAATTTAATTTTCCATTTCCCAAATCATCCAGGTGCAACCTCTCGTTCAGCTTTGCAAGCTCTCTCTTTTAACTGCAGACTCCTGTGCATATTTAGATTTGTGCAGGCATTCGTTTAGAACTGCAAATTACAAGTTTTCCATCATTTCTTTTCCCCTCACAATCGAGTGATTGTGATTTCCCTCTACTTCATCTGAAAAAAAAACAGCACAAAATGGCTTTCTATATGTCCTTAGTTTTTCTTTTTTAAACAAAGCCAGAATTTTCAGCTTTTGAATAAAATATTAATGTGTTACATTTGTGTTTTGTTTATTCTTTTATAAAATAAAAAAAAGCTAAATGAACATCATTTGAATGTCGTGAATCCGTACATTTTGCCAGTAGTATCAAAGTTCAAAAGAATCAAAGGAAAATCTTTTTGTTCTCAAAATCCTGATGGGCATTGGACAGGGTCTATGATGCTGAAATATCCTCATTTTGAAAATAATATTCTATATATTCATTTTGATTAGGTGTCATTCCTACATCTTTATCAGCAACAACTACAAACGTTCCAACCCGTGTCAAACTGACTGATGCAGGTAGCTCTTGGTTTTTTTTCCCTTGCACCATGCACGATATAAACAAAGAAATAATCTTTTACCAATTTTTTTTATATTGAACAAGTGCCAAGAGAGGAGGACACTCAAAATATTCAGGCCTGATGTGTGGTCCAAATGGAGGCTTTAGGTAGAAGATAGACATAAGCTGACTTTTCTTCAGTGTGTATGTGCTGCTTGTACTCAAATATCACACGAGAGCAATAGTTACTTCATACGTTGTTAGATCAAGAAAATCATGTAAAATGGTTTATTTTACTAATTAAAGGTTAAAGCTGTGTTTCCTCAGCATTTTTTGGTTGGCGTTGATTTGGCTCATGTTTCAGATATCGGAGCAAATTGTGTGACCTTAGTGGGAGAAGGAAAACAGAAATTTATCTATTTTATATTTGATACCTCAAGAACATTTTGTTTAGAATTCCTCTGTACTTAAGTAAGGTTTTGAAGGTAGGATGTTTGCTCATAACTAAATATGTTTTACATTGTAATGAGAAGTGTTGGTAAGAAGCACCTTTTCCATCTCTGTTCCTCTCACGCATTATTTTAGAAGTGTACGAGCAGAATCTTTGCTTTCTTTGTTTTTCTAGATTTGCTACAGTTTCTTTCTGACGTACCTCAAATTTAACTTTAGAACATTTCTGTGACCTCAGTTGCCAAAGTCTCAGAAGGGCTTATTGTCATAATTCCTCCTTTTTTTATTCCTCAACATCCAAACCAGAGTTTTACTGAAGAGCGGTTTCTTGCTCAGTAACACATCTCTTATGTAAGATCCCAATTATTAGCATGAGTGTAAAACCACTGCCGTAGGCATAAAAGGCGAGCGGACACATTATGTAGATTAGCATCAGTGGGAGCAAACCCAGGAGTGATTAGCATAATGGTTTCTAAACACTCTGTTTCATTTCATAACTTAATAGAACTGTTAGAGCAGAAACAAAGCTCCTAAAGAGAATCTGAAGCTGGAGAATGAAGGAATGAATGAGTATGACACTGCCAGTACCTCTGCTTCTCCATAAACAAAGTCTCCAGAGGTCGATGGGGGTCCAGGTGTGGACCTCCCCTCACTGTCCACAGAGGGCGCCCTCACACTGCCCCAGGAGTGCGAGCGCTGCATCACTGCCTGATGCTGAGCCATCAGTCCTTCAGGAGTTTTGCTTAACATTTTCACCTGACCCCCACCTCCATTTCCGCTGCTCTTGCCGTCCTTGGCCAGCTCAGGTGGGGCTCCCTGGGCCGAAGCTTCCCTGAGTGACAGGGCATGGATCAGACTCCTGGGGGTGTCATACCACAGTCTGAGCAGGCTGGGAATCTGGTACTCCTCACTGTGCCTACGAGATGCTTGAGAGTCACATCGGGATGAGCAGGAGGAGGTGCTCGCAGAGCTGGGGTCTGGGGTTACATTAGGTTGAAAAGGTGATGAAGGAGGGGTTGGGGGTGGGGCAGAAGGGGGTGAACAAGGAGGAGGAGCAGGAGCAGGAAGGTTGATCATAGAGCCAAATTCCTCTCCTCCTACTTGACCGGCCATGTCCAGACTTCCCGTACACGAGGAATAGCTCCCAGAGTAAGACGACTGACTTCCTGTCGCTATCCCAATCCCACTGTCTAATGAGCTCTGTCGTCCGCTGTCATGGAGGCCTCGAGGATGGGGTTGGGCGGAGGACATATGGCTCCCGGAGCCTCCCATGACAGCAGCATAAAGCAGGTCGTCTGATTTTGTCAAAACCTTCAGTGTGGACGAACTTGATGCTGTCTCATTGGAGAGGTGCTGTCGAGCTGATGATTCCACCCAAAATGGACGTCTGCTTCCGTAGCTTGCATCTGACTGACTGGAGGAGGAGCTTGACATGCTGTGGTCGTCCCCGGCAACAGATGTGCTCCAGCTATAAGTGGAGGCTGAAGAGGGAAAGGAACACATCTTGATTAAGTGGATCATTTGTCACATACAGTGAAACCACGGTTTACAGAACATTTACTTGATAGTACATCAATCAATCAATTTTTATGATCAGTCCTTTTGCGGGGACATTTAACTGCTCTCGTTTGCTCCAGTCCAACACTTTCAGCACCATTAAAGCAGAATTCAATTTTTTTTTTCCTCCTAAACTCTCACTGAGCCAAGAAGGCGGTCAGCAAAAATTAATCATGGGAACTTTGACTAGAGTGAGCTTCAAATTTCTAATACACACACCCAGAGTTCCCAGAGTCAGCATAAATACAGGGAAGTGATCAAACTTTTCTGAGGACAAAGGGCTGCGGTGATGACAAATTGTTTCATTATTCATAGTGACATCAGAAAATACCCCCAGACGAAGCACTACGCTACACTGCACTGCAGAGCGCTCGTGAGGGATGTGTTGGTTGATGATAACCTGAAGTGAGGTTTGATACCTGTGCTGCTCGCCAGGCTGCATTGAGACAACATGCTGAGTCTTTTCTCCAGCTCTGAGGTTTCCTGGCTGATCCGTTCCTCTGCTGAAGCGGGGTCAGCGTTGAGGTCTGCTGTTTAAAAAGCCAACAAAAAGACAACATCGTGTAAGACTTGTAATGATTTGAGACACATTTACAGCAACCGTACTCTTAAACTCACCTGATATATTAACAAAAAAAAGAAGTAATCCAAAAATGAAGTATTTTGACATGAACACGTGTTAGCTGTATCATCAGTACAAGTCTGACATTGACAACAAAAATAAATATCTGAAAATCAGTCAGAAATTCAGCAATTTATGATGATTTTAAGATGTGGCTACTGTATAACAGCCGAAGGATAATTAAGCAACAAAATGAAGTCCAGTTAAGATTATAACATGGTTTGTTGTATTGAAATGTAGAAGTAACAAATACATATGACACATTTATGTGTGCCTTTGAAAAATAGCGATTTAAAAGTGTTCAGTTGTGCAAAGAAGATGTAACTGACAGTGAGCCAAACCGTCATCTCTCCCGTCTCTATCAGGTTAAAAACTGAAGACCACATCAGTCCATCTCAGGATGCTGACCTGTCCTGCTGCCTTGTGGTTTGACTTGACTTTATGATGCTTCAACTTAAATAAAATGCTTGTATTTTGGTGCAGTTTGTATAAGTGACACAATAGTAAACAATATGAGGTAATTCTCATTTGATTTACCAAGGAAAATAACAAAAACACGCTGTGTTTCAATCTGCTAGAATGTTTATTTCTGCTAAAACCAACAGAAACATTAAAGCTAAGTAGAAAAGGTTTTACTGAGTCAATCAGCCTTATGAGTGTGTCTTCTAATGTTACACCAGCGTGTAAATTTAAGATTTCCCCGGGGATGTTATAATTGCCTTGTCAATCTGTTGGAAGATCGGTTTAGTGTAAAACCCTGCCAATTACACTCCTAATGCCTGCGACATACACATGCTGTGGAGGCGGGCGAGTATACAGGGGCAGGAGCTGCAGCTGAGTTGGTGTGTGTGCTGGTGAGCTCACATTGCAGTGGGTCAGGTTGTTTGTGTGTATAGGTGTCAACAACCCAACTCCTGGATCTTTGCCCCTGGACTGAAGCTAACGGTAATGGGCAGATGCCAAGTTTCTTCACTACGCTATGTGAGGTGTCAGCTACCCTTTGCTAACTTGGCTAGTCTAAGCTAATTATAGCTTCTTCACAGCACTGAATGTCATGGGGCCCCGAGCAGGCTGATCCAGGTGGGCTAACACTAGAATAAATGTAGCAGGGAAGCTGAGGTTGAACTTTTATCCATTAAAGTGAGTCGCTTTCACCACCTTCATATCTTTTTCTATAAAATGTTTTAGGTGATTTCTTTTATCCTGTCAAAGACTGCCTTTTCTTATTATCAAATTGCAACATCACTATGTAAAATAACAGGAAATGGAGTAAAATGTTATGTGGCAGTTTCAATTGCAAATTGCATCCAAACCTATAGTGAACTTTGCTTGAGCCTTATAATAATAAACCATCAGTTAAATGAATGATTAATCAATTACTAGAGTTATGAATTCTAAGCATATTATATGGCTTATCTTTACCAAAAAGTTTACACTCACACGATGTCTCTCTACCCATCATCATTGAATGCATCATAGACACAAAAGCTGTGTCAAACAATGATCGTCAACACAGGGTTTAGTCTGAAAATGTGTTCCTGTGGTTTAATGCAACTTTCCATCACTGAGATCTTGTCATCGAAACTGTTAAATTCTCTCTTTTTGTCCATTGTAGTTAAATTTGGGATTTATAATCATCAACTATGTGAGAACTCGGGGGGCTAACCTGAGCACACAGAAGGAAATTATCTTAAGACTACTTTTCAGCATAAATCTAAGAATTTTTTTAATAAAATCTGACAGTGAAGTTAGCCATTAATGGGTTTGAGACAGGCTGATATTTGGTCTCAGCCGTATAAAACTTCAGTCGGAGCTTTACTTCCTGACAAGTAAGATATAAATAATTCTAAAGAAACCTGGCCTGATACTTTTTTACTGCTAAATAATAAATTACACTGCAAAAAGTGCAAAATGTTGTTTTATCGTAGCGGCGGCTAGCATTTGGAATGCAGGGGTAATGGTCTCCACTGAAAGTTCAATGTGAGATAATTATAGGTTTGAGGAAATTGTAATAGATTTTAATTCCATCTTGATTTTAAATTAGGTACATGTTTGAAACTCTTATATGTGTGTGCACAAACAGAAACCGGCTTTTCTATGTCTCATAACTTTTAAAGAACGGAACTGATTGAAGCGCAGGTCTTTATATTGAAAGACTTAAATCACTTATTTTCTTCACTTATTCACTTAATCACTTATATTTTTTAACCGTTATTGATACATTATCAGTTTTCCTACTTTGTGTAGAAATCTAGAAATATAATGCACGAAAGAAACTGTGGGTGTATTTCTCCATCACTGCAGACGCTGAAAACAGATTCAGCAGAGAAACGTTGTGTGGAACTTCCAGTAATCCAAAATAAAAAGGATATTTAAGAGTGAAAAGTTATTACAATGTTTCTAATTGTGTTTTACCCCTAACCATTTGAGGCAGATGGCTGATGCTTGTAAATCTGGTTCTGCTCGAGGTCTCTTCCTGTTGAAAGGAAGTTTTCCTCTCCACTGTCTCCTTGTGCATGCTCAGGACCGGAAATTAAATCCAAGAGAAGATTCAATGCTTTTGGTTTCCGTACCTAACCAACCTTTATTGAATTGGAGTTTAATTTTAATCAATTTTAACATACAATTTGATTATAATAAACTGGATTATAATTTGACTGAATTGGATTGTATCTTTAAATGGATTTGAGATAATTTTTCTTGTACAGTGGTGCTATATAGGTAAACCATCATTGCCTGCACTAAACAATCAAATTAAATTAAATTTTAAGTAGATTTTAAGGGCCAGTGTGAACATAGTGCCTTTCTCTTGCAGATAAGTGCTGGCCAGGTGCTGCTTGCTGGCATTTCATCAGAAAATCTCAACAGTACCTAGCCTACAGCTCCACTTTAACTGCTATTATTGATAAACCAGCCTTACCTCTGGCTTCTGTACTATTTGTCAGTCAACTATTATTTTAACACATTTTTCCACCATGAACACCAATCAGCAGAAGCCTGCCCTCATAACAACAACTGAGCATCAATCACAACTCACACTGACAGCAGGAGTAGTTTATGACACGATCCGTCTGAGACAACAGTACATCGAATACCACAGTCTTTTACAAGGGATGCCATTAGAGGGAGCCCAGTTCCAGGCGTCTTTAGGTGTAAGTATGGCTCCTATCAGAGGGTTCAGGGAGACAATCAGCCCCACAGCGTGTAATCTGTTATCATCTGCGGGACAGCCTGCAGCCGTTTGAGCTTCATCGCCGTCACATTATTGATATTATCACCACCAACATTAAGTTTCCACATATTGACTTTAACCACCTATGTCTGACATGTCATCAGGACAGGCAGACAAAGTGAGTTTCTGCCCATGTGATTGGTGGCCTGAAAAGGACTGGCTGTGAAGATTGGCTGTGCTGGCGCTCAGTAAAAGGCGTTATGTGGACACTAGCCTTAATGTCTAAAGATCTACATTTAAATGCCTACATGTAACCAGTTAGTTTGTAATGCCTAAACATACCCACCTTCTAATTAGCAGACAACCACTCTTCCTATGTTACAGCTGCTCAAATACAGACTGTCAGCCGTTAATGTGATACAACAGTTGCCTCTGAGCATGCAAAGTGGCGACACTGTGCTCCTCTACGTTGTTATTCATATGTCTAGTAGAAGAAAAAAAAAAATTATGTCTGTGGACACAAACACAATAGTTTAATGTTTGTGACTATTTGATGTTCTGCCATCAGAATGGGTTGACAATCTGAACAGCGTTCCTTTTGTCCTCAACACATTTCTAAATCTATGTAAATGCTGTTACAGAGCTGTCAGATCTTTATTATGTGTCATTGACAAGCTTTCTCTTTCCAACTGTCAAATAGCTCCAGGGGAAAGTGCCTGTGAAATAAGCAGCACATTACAATAGCACATGAGTCACACACAAAAGCATGACCTTTAATCTATAGGCTGACCCTTGGGATTTAAAGCAGGTGGTGTTTCCGTTAGCATGGCGCCTGACACAAATGCTAAACATGTGCACTAAACAGGCAGTAAACCCTCCATGATGGAAGTTACAAAGTCACATACCAAAGGGACTGACTGTCTTTTCCAATGCTGTCATTATGGTCTGTAGAAATATATGTATATATTAAGTCCTAAATGTTTGCACACATGTTTCTGTACATTTTCATGGTAACTTTCAGTCGATGCTGTTTGTAGTTTGGGTCTTTATACAAGCATATGCGTGCTCACCTGGCTGGTTAGGTCGCAGGCCATGCAGGGCCCTGCTGGGCGCGATGCCTCTGACGATGCAGTCAATTAAAAAACTGATCTGCTCTCCGTCTGAGCAGGACAGATAGAAAACACCAGCCCCTAGGAGACAGAATGAAAGAGATGAACGGAGTAAACAACATGATGGATTACTTAAAGGACGAGCCTGAGCTGAGAATGGTTTAGAGATAAACTATATGGAGCAGCAGTATAAGAAGTAGTGACATTAAAAGCATGGTTAATGTTATTAGTGTTTTAGTACAAATGTTTCTTTTCTTTTTTTTATTAGTAGGGCTCTTGAAAAGGCAAGGCTGTTCTTTAAGTCAATAACAAGCCTTTCTAGTGAAGGTTACACAACATTTCTACAAGCTCCCATTCTCCCATCCACTGGAGCTCACACAGTTGTAAGCATCAGTGAAAACACAAACAAAAAAAATCAATTAAGCTAAGAATCATGACACATCTGAGTCAGTCTTGAGTTGTGTGAGTCTTTGTTTTAGATGTATTTTCAAGCAACCGCTTCAGACAACTTTACACTTTACTTCCTAAACTTTTAATTAAGCATCCGGTGCTATTGGAGAAGGCTTTCAAAACATTGTGTAGCTTTTCAAGCTCAATAATTGAAATGAGTTTCTTACTTAATTCATCACTGATCATTAAATATAGAGGAAATTGATCGGGTAGTTGTAAGCAGTTGAATAGCTCAATATAAACAAAAGGCCGGTCCGATGAGTGATAAGTGATAAGTTCAGTACAGCTGAGGTGAACTGGACAATCAGGTGTTAATTCCTGCGGATTTATCAACACAGGAGACCTCTCTCATTACACAGAGTAACAGAGCCACTGAACATGTGAAAAAATATTGACTAAATATGCTTTTAAAAGTTTGGAGTATCACTCGAAGATGTAATAAATGATCAAAGCTGTAAATGAACTTAGATTAGCTTGTGTGACTCAGCTCAGCACACAGAGTGCTCTGTTCTTTTCCCCTAACGTACCATTTCAGAGCATTTTTCAGATATAATGTGAGAATGAATGTTATGACATTTTAAGCAAAGGGAGAAAAAAACTCTAGCATCAAAATTAAATTGATTGGCATCTTTTGCAATGAAATAAACTGTGTGTTCTGCTATTCTGTCCAACAAAGGCCTCATTATTCTCAGTAATATGCTGCTTTTGTTGCATGGAAGCTCTTTTTAAAAGGGTAAAAAGAAATCAATGAAAAACTATTGTGCAATTTCACTTTTATATTGAATCCATGCCAGTGGTAGAAGAAGCTTTCAGATCTTTTACTTCAGTAAAAAGGTACCAAAAATAAAAATACTTTATTGAAAAGTTCCGTTAGACATTTTCTACTTTGTATAAATGTACACGAGCGTTAGGAGCAAATATTTGTTGAACGGGGCATCACTGGGTTATTAGTCCTTAAACGTCAGTATATCAGCTACTGCTGTGGCTGCTGCTTAGTAGTTTTACCTACTTTTGAATTTTGTTCAAATGAAACCATCTGAGAAGTTAAGAGGGAAAAGTTGCCGTTAGTGTTGAGAAATTCATAGACATCTGATGTGTGACATAAGCGTCACACTGCTTTTTGCAAAATGTCAGAGGCCAAAATGGTTTGAAACCAGTGGTTCAACCTTTGAAAGACCTTGTATTTTAATTTCATATTAAATGATCCACTCTGTATACACAAAAAAACCTTCAAAATGTTCATACAGTTGAAATGTTGTAAAATGGAAGCACATAGAAGCACAAGATCGAAATACAAACTAAAGTATTTCAAATCTTTTGAGTACAATCCTTTAACTAATGAATGTGCATAATTATTTTCCTCCACTGGCACACATATACTTCAACTTCTGGCCTCTATGTGTTGAAATATAAACTAATTAACAGTTAGTGTCTCGTAAAGCCTGTTTTGTGTTCAACATATTTCACCACTCGAGTTAATTCATCACATCCAGTGACAGGTGGAGAGGCAGGCAGTGTGACCTCTGTGGGTCATTCACACTTTAATGTCACCTGGCAGGAGAGCTGCTCAGTTGTATTTAACTTTTAGATACCCTCTGATCTGGTAACACTAAATATACAAGACACAGGACAAACACACTCACACGTGCAGCAACGTACTACAACAGGAGGCGTCTGTGTTGGCATGTCCCGCTGAGGGACATGGAAACACTGCTGACTTAGCATGCGAGCTTCAAATTGCTTTTATCTGGGACACAAGGCTTGGTGGCTGTGCAAACTCTGCGGAGGATCATTTGCTGCCGTGTGTGAGTGTGTGTGTTACAGGGCTGAAATGAACCCATGTGGTGCTGATAAACCAGAAAATATCCGTCATGTTAATATTGTCGAATACAGAACAAAGGGGCCTCATTAAAACATGTAACAGAAGCTGATTTAACTCAGTTCACTTCCTCAGTGTTTGCAGGTGACTGCACACAAAGGCACAGACTGTATCCTTGAAGACCCCCAGCTCTAGTGATAACGGTGTGCGGTAGGAAAGGGAAACTGCCCACGATCCCAAAGCACTGGTTGGCTGGCTGTCAAGGAGAGTATGTCTATGTTTTCGTGTCACCACAGCAATGAGATAGCTTGTCATGTCACTTTGGTGAATGACTTTCACTCTGCAGCAAGAAACTGCATCATACTGGGGGGCAGCGGATTTTCAAAATGCAGCCGCAGCACAAAGTCCTGCATACCGCAGCGTTAGGTGACAGAGAGACTTGTTCACTGGTTTGCTGGAGCGAATAAAATGCCCCAAGGGAAATTAAGCGGTAGAGATGGTAAAAAGAGATATTTCGGAGACCATTTAAAAAAATTCACAACAATGACCAATTATTTGTTGCTTTGTTACTCATTATTTGAACATCTATTGCATTGATGGAGTGATAAGCTATGTGAAAATATAAGAGCAAGGTAATGTGGCAGACAACTGTGTGCCTTCTCAAGCGATATATGGTGAGAGGTAAATGCATTTTGAAATGACTAAAAGAAGAGCGAGCAAAAATTATTTCCGGAGCTTGTGCTTACTGAACATGTAGAGTAAGATTAATAGGTTTTCTTTCAGCAGAGCTCAACCAGGTAAATTTTTTATGATTTCCAAAGCCCGCAAAGAAGAGTTCAGTCGCCACTTTTGTTCAGCAAAGGATGCAAAACAAAGCTGAGACACTCGTAGCGGTACTCCCTGTTCCTCTGCTGAGCGCGCCCTGGCAGATTCTAGATAGATTCAGGTATTCACAAGAATTTTTGTTCAAAGTCTACTCTCCATAAAACATCCACTTACGACTGGAATGTGTTGCATGTACCCTCCAAATACAAATAACTAACACCGTGCTTTACCGTGCACTCATGCAAGGAATGTCACTTGCCGATTTGACCCCCCACATCTTTCTGCCTCTGTAAACTCTCTGTTTTCGCTGCCACACCATGAGGGCCTCTCTCTGCTGCCCCTATGTCTGCTGGGTAATGTGTAGACGAGGTGAAGGAGAACTCTGTGGTTGGATATGTAGTCAACAGGCTCTTCGTGGTAGGCTTAAAGTCCCATACTGATATTTATAGATGTCACTCATGAGAACATTGAAACCAGAGCCTGAAAACCTCATGGTTATTCTTGTATTCACAAAGAAACACACACACACGCACACACACACAGGAAAACATAGACATTGCAAAAGTTCATGAAGGAACTCAGATACTTAACTAAATCTATAAAACAATATGATAATGAGCAGATAGCTTTCATTGTGCAGTTGAACAAAGTGTTTTTTAGGTTCCTAAATAAGAACACAGCAGCTGTTTGTAACTCTATGATTCAGTACTTGAAACGTGGTCCCATCCCCACCCAAAAACATAAAGCTGCCTCTCATTCTTTACATTCAACATCCATGCCCACCATCAACTGGACACTCAGGGGATACCTAAACCCTGCCAACCGCACAAACCCTCTGCATTATTTGGTGGACATGAAATGCATTTCTGTCATGGATTAGGTTACTTTATAAACACATGCAATAAATCACATTTTTAAAGGACTCTGTTAGTGTTGAAGTGACAGCTCTATGAACGCTAAAGACATGTCAAAAAGAGGAGTTATTTACACGAGAGACACCCTTTAAAGAAGCGTAATTTAAACAATTATCTTGTTGGGATTGTAAATGCCAAAAACAGAGTTTTGGTGCAAACCACAGGGAGTGGTCACTTGTGATCAGGGGTTAAACTCATCCCATCTTTTATGACTTTAAAAACTCCAACCTCAGCATATTCAGCATTTACAATTTCTAGGTAAGGAAATAGTGTCACCGCTGGGGACCAAGCAAAGAAATTGTGTCAGCTACAGTTTTCAAAGTGAATTTTGAGCTTTTAACCAAAGCAAAGTAGAAGTAAAAGTTATCTTCAAGTTCAAACGAATGTTGATCCGCTGCAATTTTATAACTTGCTATGTGTCCAGGAAAATGATATATTATTCTAAAATCAAAAAGCTCCAGGATACCTCTGACATGTTCGGTAAACTTACTTTCAGTGTCACCATTAATCTATTCTATAAGTGTTTGTGATCACCTGTGTGAATGCAGCTTGATGAAACTAACAGAAACATCATATTTCCACATTGTTGGCCTCCATTTGACAGACTGACCTACAGAGTTTACACTCCTTTAATGACATCATCTCATTGTGCGCGTCTTCTGCTGTAGACATGAAAATATGTCATGTGCAGTTTTCGTTTAGAGAGCCTAAGAGGCAAAGAGATATATCGTGCATTTGTTTCCGATAAATGGAGATAAAGGTTATGTGAATCATTAAATCATTAGGAGGCTTATGCTTTTATAGTGGGATAAAAATGAGCACAGAAAGAAAATGCAATTATTTGTATGATAGTTATTCATCAACTTAAGTGCCCTAATCTTGAAAGCCATATACTTAACCTGAATGTTCTTTTAGTATGAATATGTTTTTTTTAAAGATTGAAACGATACAGATCAGTAGTTTTTTTCTTTTGACTGTGCTCCGCTTATACATAATGCAACACGTTTCGATGTCTCAAATGAGAGATTTTCTCCTGATTTTTGATCATATACAACAACGCTAAGCTGATTCTGAGAAACTAGCATCAAAGTGAAGTTCTGGGAGTGGAGTGCAAAAGCAGTCGTATTACCTGTGAATAATAAAGTGAGCATATATGAATTTGTTGTTTTACAGTTTTAGTGGGAGAAAGGGAAAGGGGCAATATGCAATGGTCTGAACAATGAAAGATATTTGAGCACTCAGATAATTATCACAATCTCTCACTGTAATCAGATTAAGACTCCCTATCACTTATAATTTATTCACAGTCATCTCGAAGGAAGGCCAGCTTATGCAGATTTCAAGGTTTCATAAAAACTTCTGAAACGTTGTCGAACACTGGGCATATATGAGCATCTACTTCACACTCTGGAAATTAAAACAAATGATGGCCAGAAAGCAGGAAAAAGCTGTGAGGAGATAGCACATCATTTTCTAGCATTTCAATCAGTGTATAGTTTAACTAATAAAGGGCAGAAAGAAAGAAAGACTTGCGGAGGACAAAGTCGAGGTTTGGAAGACCAAGAAAACTGCTCATTTCATTGTTATAAATCAAAACACATTTTGGCCTGAAAACCACTCACAGGAAGATGAAGCAGGTGGAGAACCGCTGTTTAAATGTGCAGCAACACTCTTACAAACACAACTTTCATGGAAGCATCATCCAAAGACAAACTTTTCCTGCATCCTCATCACATAATTCAGCATCATAAGTTAATGAATGTGGACTGATGTTAAAATACAGCTTTCTGTCTATAAATGACAAAAAATCAAGTTGAATTGTATGCAGAATTTTGGAAAAAAGACATCTCTCTGACAGTTAAGCGGGGGGGTGGATCAATCATACTCTGGGTTTTATAAAGTATTTCATAGAGAAATATTCAACCAGCAGAAGTTTAAATCAAAAAGCAGCTAATTCTGCACCCGTGCATCTTGTATCTCAAAATAAAAAAAGAAATAAAGTTTATTTAAGAAATATATAAACTAAATAAAAATCTGATAAAATGAAGAGATGATTGTTGGTTTCTACGACAGGTCAATGAGCCTAAACATGCCACTAAAGTCTCCAATGACTACCTCAAGAAGCATAAGTGGAAGGTTTCGCCATGGCAATCACCACCCCCCCCCCCTCCCCCTCCCCCTCCCCCTCCTCCTCCCCCTCCCAATGTTCACGTCATTAAAACTCTATGGACAGACCACCAAAGAGGAGTTTGTCCAAGATGAAGTTTGTCACAGAATTTCAACCCATTTGCAGGAAGAATGAAGAAAAAGACCCTAAATAAGATTTAGTTTTGGGAATCCAAATTTTCAATACGTGCTGACGCTATAATTGCAAGACCTTTGTTTGGAGTAGGATCATCTTTAACCTTTAGCCCTTTGGAAAATAAGTCATTGTGTATATATAGGAAACAATTTACTCAAAACAACAATGAAACAGAATAAAAGATGTGAGATGAAGTAAACAGCAAACGATCACTTTTCATATGGTATTTTTGAAGCGATCCCTGTACTAGCTGTCCAGTCTAATTACAACAGTTTCTCTGAGTTACTTACAGAGTCCACAGCGACTTCCCCCCTCAAACACAAAGCCATTTGGCACGGCGCCATATCGACGCAAAGACGCCAACTTCCAGTGGCCAATGACGACAGGAGGGAGGCCTCTGGTTAGGACCAACAGGTTGTTGCACAGGTGGAGGAAGGAGGGGCCGCTCTCTAGTTTGGAGCCGGGTTCGACCCCGACACTGAACCTGTGGACTGAAGGAGAGGAATGAAAACTTTAGAAAAGAGCAAGCACTGTGTATTCATCAAGTTATAATTACTTACAGACAACTGAAGAGTCATTAATCATACAGAAAATTAGCAGCATAACAAATGAGGTGGAGCATAAATACAGATCAACAGAATATATTGCACACAGTGAACAAGTGCATGACTAGCCACACATGTACTAACTGGCTGTGGTGATGATGATTGAACAGTCCTTCAGGCTTTGCTGGCCTTAATTTTTTCTGCTCACTTTGTGCAAATGAGACCTTTTCAGAACAACCCTGCAGTTTTTCAACAACATGAAACAATAGTTAAATTACTGCTCAAGTAAAACAGTGCTAAAAACACCATGTGAATAAAAAGCACTTTGATTAGATTTTGCTTTGTTCAAAAAAATGAATAGAGGTAGCTCAGGGTGCCACCAAAACCTCTGAGTTAACGTTTGGAATTATTAAACCCAATATAAGAAAACTATTTAGGTAAACTGCGAAAGTGAGAACACCCCTTTCGAATAACACTTAAAGTTGTTCGGTAGGATTTTTACTGAAAATATTACACCTAAACATTTAGATCTTCTGTTATCCTTTGTTATTCACTGTCACCACAACTCAGTGCACCTTTCATAACCAAGATTAAAATCTTTTGATTTTCTAAAACATTTTCTTGGCAGACTCTTTCATTAAATCCAATCTTGCAGTTTTGAACAGAAAGGTGATATTATTTTTTACAGGTATGGTGTCCATAAAGGGGTTGAGCTGCTTAAGCTGTAACAAAAACTCAGATCTTAAGGATAACCTCTGTGCTGAGCACTGAGCTCTTTGATGTCTCAAAATCAGACATTTAGCTTCCTTAGGAACTTTTTTTCCCCCATCATGTAGCTGTTTAAAGGACAACTTAAATACCTCAATCTCTCAGTCAGGCAGCTTTAGAGGTTAGAATGTGGAGCAATAGAT
This sequence comes from Odontesthes bonariensis, assembly GCF_027942865.1. Classification (NCBI taxonomy): domain Eukaryota; kingdom Metazoa; phylum Chordata; class Actinopteri; order Atheriniformes; family Atherinopsidae; genus Odontesthes; species Odontesthes bonariensis. Next base: position 26,677,532 of record NC_134509.1, on the reverse strand, counting down.
TTCATTAGTCAGAGAAGCTGGAAAAATAGGAATTTGGAACTGTAGGTGTTGGAATAATTACATGAGAGGCACAAACAAATCTTCAGGAAATATTTGTGGATTTCAAGGAGAATATAATTATGCAAGATTCACATAATAATAAGGAAACAGAATGTCTGTGGAAAACACAGTATGAATAAATAATAGGATGGACCACTGACATAATCTTGCAGGTCTCATTTCGGAGGAGATTTAAGAATTGCTTGTTCAGAAAATATCTAGAAATACAAATACTGCCAATTTGATTGCACTGCCCCAAAATGTTAAGAGTAACTGACAGTTTGGCTGTAAAGAGCATCCATCCATTCATTCATTTTCTATACACACTCGATCCTGTTCAGGGTTACGGAGTGCCTGGAGCCTAACCCAGCTGCCAATGGGCGAGAGGCAAGGCACATCCTGGACAGGTCTCCGGTCCATCAAAGGGCTAACACAGACACAGACAACCATGTAAGTTCACTCTCACACACCCAGGGTCCATTCACAACCGTCAATTAGCCTAACATGCATCTTTTTGGGCTGTGGGAACATGCAAACTGCACACCTAAAAGCCTCAGCCAAGATTCAAACCAGAAGTCTTCCTGCTGTGAGGGGAGAGTGCAAACCACCATACCACCCAGCAGCCAGCAGTTCAAAATCAGACTGGAGTTATTCATGAATAAGTAAAATTCTGAATAATGCAGGTTGAAGAAAAAAAGATGGGCAACGTTATTTTGGAAGGTTCAAAATTTCAAATTTCAAATTCTCAGTCTGTTCGGTTGTTCTTCAACTTGTGGAGTATTCCACAGCAAATGTTGCATGATGTCCCTCCAAAATGACCCAAAACCATCGTACAATCGTATTTTCTTAATTTCAAGAACATAAAACCACAGTGACACTTCAGCTCTGGCAGCTCTCTTCTAAAAGCTCTTTTATTGTAGATGATTTTAGTGTGAACTGAGCTTGGAAATAGCTGTATATGACACATAGTTTGTATTCTCCCCTCAGCTCTGCACTTTCCACTAACTCAAGTCTACTCTCCATAAAACATCCACTTATGACTGGAATGTGTTGCATGTACTCTCCAAATGTATACGCAACACAGAAAGAATTTTGTGGAACTGAGAGAAGCGGTCTGTAGACGGAGAGTGGCCAGAGTGCTGACAGAAAGATGACAGAAAATCCATCTCATTGTCTTTCTCTTAAAATTCTCTTAAGTCAGAGTAGGCTGAAAAACACCCTGCCTCACAGTGTCAGACCTCACAGTCAGTGAACAATGGCAATAAACAGGGAGTCAATTAAATCTGCAGGAGGTTCTGAGATCTCTGGCCCTTCAAACTCATCCCCTGCTTTGCCCTCAATTAGAATACTTGAAATCTGTTGTTTTATGTCAACCTGAATGTAAACTTTGAATGTACGTAATTAGCATGCTAATTTGCAAATTAACACAGACCAAAAACCGCCAACTGCGGTTAACTAAGCCATTGATAATAAACCCACAGCACGTATTTTCCTTGCATTAATAAAACAGCTGTCACTCGCAGATATCCATCCATCCATTTTCTATACCCGCTGAATCCGTCGGTCGGGTCGCTGGAGCCTATCCCAGCGGTCAATGGGTGAGAGGCAGGGTACACCCTGGACAGGTTGCCAGTCCATCACAGGGCCACACAGAGACAAACGAGACAAACAACCACACACACGCACTTCTAAGGACAATTTTAGAGACATCAATTAACCTAACATGCATGTTTTTGGACGGTGGGAGGAAGCTGGAGTACCCGGAGAGAACCCACGCATACACGGGGAGAACATGCAAACTTCACACAGAAAGGCCCCAGACCACCACACCACCGTGCAGCCCACTTGCAGATATCATTGATCCCATTTATTTGACACAAGACAAAAAACAAAAGCAGGTTAACATGTGGTTGGGAATCCAATCACATGCGCTGCACTCATGCTCCAAAGTTCCATCTTTATGCATCTTTTTGTAAAAATAACAAAGTGTGTATTAATAAAACCTAATTACCAATAAAGTTGGTCTCAATCCCATTTTTTTTTGTTGTTGTTTAGCTTAATCTGTCACTCTGCTCTAATAACATGTCCTTACCACATGAAGTGATGGAACTAACTCCCACTGGAACTAACAAATATTACATTTACAGGGCCTCTTCAAATCTAGGCTAAAAACCTACTTATTTAGGATTACTTTTAATACCCAGTAGGCCTACTATGAAGGCACTTTTATCTTAATCAATTTCGTTATATTCTGTTGCTTTCACTATTCTTTTATTGTTTTTAGCACTTTGGTACACCGTAAGGATTGTCTGTAAAGGGCTGTATAAATAAAGTACAATTACAGCTTTGTTTGACTTTCTCATATCAATTCTTCCTTTGATATATATCACAAAGATTAACCTGAGTGTGAAGCACATCCCCCACATACTAATCCTTCATGTCTTGGAGCAACTACACAGGACTGCCACATCCTTTCAAGGCCAAACCACTGACCTTCACCCAGGCTGTAGCGGATGCGGGCGTCCCAGGCCTGCAGTGCGTCTCGGTTGTTGAAGCCGAGGACCAACGTGTGTGCCGAACAGAGGATGGAGAGAGTGTATGAAACACCATCATACCCGGGTCCTGGCTCCACGCCACAAATCCCCTGAGGGAGGGAGTTAATTACACTTAGACCTCAGATTATATACTATTATTGTTTTTGTGGGGACAATGTCCTAGAAAAACAACATTACACAAACATACGGTTTATACAAACTGAGATCAGGAATACTTGACCAGATGACATTCTGATATCACATTTGGATACTTCTCTAGCCACAAAGGGACGAAGCGAAACATGACACGAAAGCACAAAGTGATCTCAAATATCAGAGTGAGACTTCTGTCTGCAGAAAACAGCTCATGTGTGTTACAGAAGCTCTTGTGAACCGTGCTTCCTTTGGTCTCAGTTTACAGACATTAAGAGACACAGCTTCCAGGAATAAGAGCATACAGATATTGATGATGTGAATACTGGATCACACTTGTGGCCCACCCCCTATATGGTTTCATATGAGTTAAGTCTTTGATCTATTTGTTGTGTTTTCATTAAAACTTTGCTCATACATTTTTTACAATCTAGTCTGACCCATCTTGTCCTCATCCACCCATGTTACATTCGCATACTGAACAGCAGTTAAAAGGTTCATGTAAATTAGAAAAAATGACAGAAGAGTTGTTATAAATCTACAACCAGAGATCAGAAACAGCGAGTGTTTGGTCTACATCTGAACGTACCTCCAGTGTTACATTGAGCCTCTCCTTGTGATTGCTGCTTTTCCCTTTCTTCTTCTCTTTATACACAAGCAACGTCAAGCAATCTGAGGCAAACGCAGACAGAAAATCTTTACAGGATGACAAACTTAGCTGTTTTTGGGGCAATTAAGTGTTGCTTTTTATTATTTCTGCTGCGTGCCTGTCTGTCTGCTATGGCACAGCTGTCATAACAATCCCCGAAACAATGAAATGATGCACTGGCACAGCTGAGAATAAAAGTCACGCCACACATACACTCACATTTGGCCACACACTCATGGTGGTGCAGAATAGCTTTCACCATTCCCACGACTCTTGCCAGCTCCTTCAAGGACACAGCAGAAGTCTTGTGCAGCACATTTCTTTGTATACAGCAGCTCGAATAAATCTCTACTAGATTCTAAAACATACATCTTACTTTTCTGCCAGGCTTTCCCACAGTCAGGCAATGGCAGTGGCAATTGTTTATGTTTTGCCTGCAAGGATCTCAAGTAATCAACCTTAACATCCAAATGACACTGAAAAACCATCAGATTTGAATGTCTAGACTCTTTGATCTTGTTTTGCCAGCACCATTTTAAATGTTATATTCCATGAGTTCGTGTGGTCACTCCATCAATTCAGCTGACGTATTGCGCAACATCCACACGTGTTGATGAGGATATGTTGCACTCTGTGGCGCACAGCCAAGACACCAATTGGCGACTTGTGATTATTTAAACAGCAGAAAATTCAAGGAGATTAGTGCTGGGGGGTGCAGATGAATCTGTGTTGGTGTGAAAATGTGCAAGACTTGGGAATAACACGAAGTGACTGTACAAATAAAAACTATTAACACGTACCTGCAACAGGAGAGGGCTTCTGGAGTGCAACCCATCGAGTCTTCCACTGTGAAGAAGTTTGTTAAGACAGAATAAATCACAAAATATGTTCCTCTGGTTGGCATGGAAGAATGGGAGCTTGTTTCGAAGCGTAAAATAAGAAGGAAACGTGTGGAATTAACCTTTTTTCCATCTCTAAACTTGACTTGCCCCTCTGCGACAACTGTATCCGTCATCTTCTGTCATGGTTCCGAGCAGCTGTGTGTGTGCATGTGTGTGTGAAAGAAAAAGGGGTGAGGGGGGGTCACTTTTCAAAATAGCATTTACAGCCCAGGCCCTGCCGGCCGACACTTTCTCTCCCTCTCTGTCAGACCACCGAGGCGAGGAGAGACACCAGCCTCCTGCCAAGTTAGTACAGTTGTCAATCAGCTTCAAGTGCTTATTGCTTACAATGTAGCTAATTAGATTAAAAGCACATAACTTCACAACTTTATTTTAGCCGGGTGTTAGACAGGGATTCTTGCGGCTTTAATGCTGATCTGTGGAGCCTCGACTCTGTCTGTGGACATTAGGTTTAATCTGTAAAGGCTGAGAGGAAAAAAAGGCCAATTAAGACATGTAAAAGGAGTGCATTTACTTTAAATCCAACAATGGATTAGCAATTATACTAGATTTACTATACAGGAAATGACCTATTTACATAAACATGACCATTGATTTGTGCATTAAATAAGAAGGTAAGAGGACAAAAACAATCCATCTAGATTTACTGCGTACAGGGATCATTGATCTTGACCAAACTTTTATAAAGTACACTGAAGATCAACTAAAATGTCTTTCTCATTGGGTGTCTTTACATTTTATTTGGGTTCCAATTTGAAAAATGGTCAATCAGATTTTACACTTGAGTCAGAATTGACTTGCCATGTGCAGTACTCTTAGTTTATGATAACAGATGTAATATGTGTTTCTATAGCTCTTGAGTAGGACTGCCACATTTAACAAATAACTTTACTGAAATAATTTGAGAAAACTGTGATCATGTCTGCCTAAATTATCTTCATTTACCTGCATTAAAAAGAGAATTGTGTTTTCTTCACATTATTTTTTAATTCTCTAATTAAGCTGACTGAATGGGGGGTTAAGAGTCTGTGGGTTGAAATAGAAAGCTTATACTATGAAAGTGATATGTAGAAAATAAACATTTATCGCGATTATTTACATTGAAATTAATCAACGAAAATTTCAAAATCATGATCGTCTTACTTTGGGGAGCTTTTTTCAAGCCTGAGTGAAAAATTCTAAGTTGTATGAAAGGAAATACAGCATTTTAAAACCGTGATCCATAATTAGAAATAAGAATGAACTTCAGACTGTACAACTATGAATCTCCCTTACTTTCTAGATCAAATCTTTATCTCCCTGGATAAATTGTTCTATTGTCAACTGTATGTTAAATATAGGAGCAAAGTGCTCGTATAAATGTTGTTCTGTGCGTGCACAGCAAACAGTGAAAGAGAAGGGAGCATGCAATGCAAATCATGTTTGTACCTGCTAATTGGTGCAGTTTTGCAGAAATTGAAATAAGTCCACTTTCATACAAATCATGAGAGGAAAAACATAAATCACTGACTTTAGTTTTTACTGAAATATTCCTTTTCATTATTTTCATTTTGGAGTTATTGTTTCACCAGCTCCCACGGTTAGCATTTTGTCACAATGATCTCAATGATTGATTATGAATCTTTTTTGTAGCCTCCAAATTAGTATTAACACCAAACCGTCAACTGATCAGACAGCAGTAAGATAAGATATACTTTATTGATCCCAAGTTAGGCAAATATTTTTATTTCAAACTCATGCAAAGCACTAGAGAAGTTTGTGCTTCTGACTTGCATTGATTTTTGTTATGAACACATTTCCGGGGCGTGAAACTGTACTACAACAGAGATACAACAGATGGCATCTTTATGGCCTCTTCAACATGTCAACAAATTCATGTGTATGGCTGTACATGTGCAGGGCTTTTTTTTATGACTGTAATGTCACATCCCCTGAATGTAGGGGAGCCAGAGGGAAACAAAAAGACACATTTTCATGTGTTACTTTAAATGTTGTAATTTCATATGGAAAGTTTTACATCCATCCATCCATCCATCCATCCATTATCTTCCGCTGGTCCGGGGATCGGGTCGCGGGGGCAGCAGCTTGAGCAAAGAGACCCAGACGTCCCTGTCCCCGGCCACTTCCTCTAGCTCTTCTGGGGGGACCCCGAGGCGTTCCCAGGCCAGCCGAGAGACATAGTCTCTCCAACGTGTCCTGGGTCTTCCCCGGGGCCTCCTCCCAGTGGGACGGCCCGGAACACCTCACCGGGGAGGCGTCCAGGAGGCATTCTCACCAGATGCCCGAGCCACCTCATCTGACTCCTCTCGATGCGGAGGAGCAACGGTTCTACTCCGAGCCCCTCCCGGATGACCGAGCTTCTCACCCTATCTCTAAGGGAGAGCCCAGACACCCTGCGGAGGAAACTCATTTCGGCCGCTTGTATTCGCGATCTCGTTCTTTCGGTCACTACCCACAGCTCGTGACCATAGGTGAGGGTAGGAACATAGATTGACCGGTAAATCGAGAGCTTCGCCTTCTGGCTCAGCTCCTTCTTCACCACGACGGGCCGGTGCAGAGCCCGCATCACGGCAGACGCCGCACCAATCCGTCTGTCAATCTCCTGCTCCATTCGTCCCTCACTCGTGAACAAGACCCCGAGATACTTGAACTCCTCCACTTGGGGAAGGATCTCATTCCCGACCCGAAGAGAGCATTCCACCCTTTTCTACATCCATATATGCAAATTGTCTAAGAGGAAAGTGACCATATATGGAAAAAATGAACGCGTGCTAACAGTGAGTTAACTTTAATATTCCCTGGGTAGCTTGGTTATAATAAAGTGGTAATAAATGTAATTCTGACATTCTGTGGTAAAAAATTCAGATGTAAATTAACTATTTTTTACTAAGAATTAACTGTAAATAATCACAAAATCAACCTTTTAGCCCACTTACCGCCAAACAGGATATTAACAATTCTTCAAGGTTTGGTAGTCCGACTGAGGAACAAGGTGTGTTTATGTTGACCTGATAACACTGATGAGTTAACAAACAACTAAACTATTTCTTACTTCACCAAATGTAGCTGCAGCCCAGAGTAAAATGACAGACATGACTCCCAAGGGCTGTACAGTGAAATAAGATTATCTCGCTGTGTTGAACTGAAAATCAGGGTCACAGAGTTTTCAGGGTCACGAATGTTGCTCTTTTAACCCGACAAGATTTTCATCATAATTCAGGCTGAACTCAACCCACTAAGGAGCAGTTTATGTACAGAGTCGTCTGGTAGGATTTTGAACGCTGACCCCTGACACTGTAACAACATTTAAAGCACAGAATTAACGGTTAACAAACGTCAGGGGACCGTCATTTTAAAGGTTGTTGGCATTAATTTGACCACAATAGAAAGTTGAATATGGGGCATTTTTTTCAGTGTGAAATCTATAAAATAGTTGGTCCACCATCGACTTTAATCTGAACTGAAACTCATCCCTTTTGACCAGAACTCAGTGTGGTGCAGATTATCATTTTAGGGACTACGATAAATGTGCAAAACTGTTGTATTTGCGCCTCATTACCATGGGAACGATGCTTTCAGTTTGTGAAGCTGTCGTGGTTTAGACTTAACCGTTGGCATGTATTTACACAGTTTGCAGTTTCTGACAGTAGATAGCCCGCGTTTTAATTCCCGTAATGATGTTGATCATTTTATCACACCCTCCCATTTACACAACCTGCTTTTCTTTCGGATGATTGGTGTATTTTTGTGTAGAAAGGCCTGAGTTTGCAAACGAGGATTATAACCAGCATCATAGTAGCTGTCATCTCTGAATAGAGGTTTAGGTATCAATTGTCGATCCAGAAACGGAAAGAAAGCCTGGCTGTGTTGAATTTGCTTTGTTTACACCCCTCAGTTCGTCGGTGAATGGACTTCCTGTGCCGTTTACGCCACACAGGGCTCATCAGTCACTACCTCATCAGCACTGCCCCCAAACATAACTAAAATCTACATTATTTATTCAATTATTTTTAGAGGGACCACCTGCACCTGCAAATTTGGTTTACCTCTCGCACCCAGTTGTAACATCTTTAATACGATGTAAAGTAGAGCTGGGGCAAACCTTCCCTCCCTATCTACTGTTTCGGTTGAGACTCTGCATCAGATTTGATAAGATTATTGCACATTATGTGAGGAAAAACCACAGCTGCCAGATAAATGCAGAGCTTTATCACTTCAGTGTACAGAACTTAAATATAGAGCCGAGGATGTGTTGTAGAATTGGGACACAGCTTTTGATTAATCTCATCCTGCCATCTCATAATAGCAACCCTCGGCGGGGAGTCTGAAAGTAGCTGCACAGTTGTTGACACAAGGTTCTTTGCCCCGACTTTAAATCAAGACCATATTTCAGCTGCAACAGAGACCATCGGTGTGGTCAGAGTCACAGTCTGTGCTCCTTAAACAAAAGTTGCTTTCAATTTACTCCTATCTATTTGTCCTTTGCCGCCACTCTGCTCCAACTGTCTCTTGGCTTTGACCATGGAGGGCAGGTCTGATGTCTGATACACGGCTGACCTCATCCTACTGCCATGGCACTGCAGCTCCAAGGCAACATCCTCCCACTTCCTATCGAGCTCTGAAAACTGGGAGCCCCGCAGGTCTCTGGAGCCTCTGCGAGTTTGCCTGGTGTGTGCAGGCTCCGAGGCGCCTCCGATTCTGTCCAAATCCAAGGCCCGTTTTGGGGTTTTGTGGCTGGAGCGGGACGGAGGAGACTTGGATTTGCGACGAGAGCGCAGAGGGGGGTGTGGTGGGGGTGGAGGAGGAGAGGGAGGGATGATGGGGTTGGAAGATGTTGTCCGTCTGCTTGGCATTTTTAAACCACGTTCATCTTTTTCCCTCCCTCTCCACCCAACTCTGACTTTACCTGAAGAAGAAGAGGCTGTTTTCAGGAGAGATGCCAACAAAAGGGAGACGGAGGAGACAAGAGAAATGCAAAAGAATTCCCTGGCACTGCAACCACTCCACATGCATAAGAAAACAACTAGAAACCAAAGCAGGGTGATATCTTTATCCCTCAACATGTTTACGGGTATGTGAAGAAGATTATGAGAAGCTATTACAATTACTCACATGGTGACAAATTTAGTTAAATATCCCACTGACAGCCATGACCAGTGGTACCAGTGACACACACACACACACACACATCCGCACAGAAAAGGTGGGGGGCAGTGGGGAAACTAAATGGATGTGACAAATATTCCCATGCCAGTGTTTGCTATGACATCATGGGAAAGAAGGTTAGATGGTTCTCACAGATTCTCTGTGACTGAAAAGAGACCATGTTCAGATCTTAATGCAGACTGCTGCCATCTACTGGCTTAAAAAGGGCGGCAGATATTCCCTCATTTGTTGACACAAGCTGATTCGGTTCATGTCTTACCAGATGTCAGTGAAATAAACCATACGCCTTTTCCACAAAATTCAAAGGAAGGAAAAGCTGCTTTGCTGGTACAACAAGTCAAATTGACATCAGAAAGACTCAAAAACCTTAAAAAACATAAATATATTTGCAAAAAGAAGCCCGTGAGGAGAGATGGAGGTGGAAAACTCTCGTCTCTTTAGCTCATCCGACACCATTTTCCCTTCCCTCCTAATTAGATGTCTTCTCAGCACCGTGTGAGCATTTACAAACTATAATTGACAGACACCTCACTCATTCTTTATCTGTTAAAAACAAACGACACTTTCACCAATTTACTCACACATCTTATTAAGGGATATCATGTAATTAAGCCTGAGCAGACGTCGAATCAGCCAGAATAATTGAAAGCACCCATGTGGACGTGCAGGGCCTTTAATGACTGTGGACTATACACAAAAACATATAGAACTTCAGTCTCAAGTCTCAAGTCTCAATTCAGTATTTACAGCACTTTTAGTTCATCAGTATCAACTCCTAGACAAATACATTTCAGTCCAGTATGATAAGAATGTCTGTACTGTCTCTCAAACTCTGTCCACAGGTCGTTTGAGGTGAGAAACTGAACTGCACAGATGCACTGGGAGGCAATTAGTTTTGTTGGCCAGTGGATACGGGCACAGCAAGAAGCAGTAAATTGAAACACAGAGCCAAAATGTATTTATATACACTCACCGGTCACTTTATTAGGTACACCTTGCTCGTGAAAGGTTGGACCCCCTTTTGCCTCCCGAATTCCCTTAATTCTTCGTGGCATACTTTCAACAAGGTGTTGGAGAAAACCATTCCTCAGAGATTTCTGGTCCATATTGACATGATAGCATCACGCAGTTGCTGCAGATTTGTCAGCTGCACATCTATGATGCCAATCTCCCGTTCCACCACATCCCAAAGGTGCTCTATTGGATTGAGATCTGGAGACTGTGGAGGCCATTTTAGTAGCCTACAGTGAACTCATTGTCATGTTCAAGAAACCAGTGGCCATAAAAGGAGATATATATACACATACATATACATACAAACACACAAGGGCTGTCAAAATTAATTAATTAATAATATATCCACACATATATATTTTAACGTTAACGCATTAAATTCGACACATTTACAGAATGTGCGTAACGTGCGCACGTTAATCTTGCCTAAAAATTTTACTTTGCGTTAAAAGGTCAATTTCAGTTAACTTGCTTTCACTTTAGGGAGCCCAGTAGCAGAACTAGCGGAAGTTTAATTTACGAACGTCACTAATTCAACTGCCACTGAAATCGAGACTCATCAGACCAGGCAACGTTTTTTCCAATCTTCTATCGTCTAACTTTGGTGAGCCTGTTCAGTTTCCTGTTGTTAGCCGACAGCAGTGGCAGCCGCTGTGGTCTTCTGCTGCTGCTTCCATCTCCTTCCAGGTTCCACGTGTTGCGTGTTCAGAGATGGTATTCTGCGTTCCTTAGTTGTAACAAGTGCTTATTTGAGTTACTGTTTCCTTTCTATCATCTCGAACCAGTCGGCCCATTCTCCTCTGACCTCTCACATCAACAAGGCATTTTCGTTCACACAACTGCCGCTGACTGGATATTTTCTCGTTTTCGGACCATTCTCTGTAAACCCCAGAGATGGCTGTGCGTGAAAATGCCAGCAGATCAGCAGTTTCTGAAACACTCAGACCAGCCCGTCTGGCACCAACAACCATGCCACGTTCAAAGTCACTTAAATCCCCTTTCTTCCCCATTCTGATGCTCGGTTTGAACTTCAGGAAGTGGTCTTGACCACCTCTACATGCCTAAATGCATTGAGCTGCGGCCATGCGGTTGGCTGATAAGCTATTTGTGTTAGCAAGCAATTGAACAATTGTACCTAATAAAGTGGTCGGTGAGTGTGTATCAGCTTCTGTGAAGATTTTCCTTCACAATTCAAGTAACAATAAGGTAAATGGAGGGTCCTATAGCACAGAAACTAGAATCACTTTCTGCTATATAAATACAACTTTAATAAAACTCATTTTAGGGGCTCAGAAATACACGTTTTTACTTCAAAGGAAGCATCTTGGTCATCTACTGTTCTCATTTATCCTTTTTTTTAAATTATTTTAGTCCTTTCCTTTGAATTTTACTGGTGGTCTTCATGACAGAGTGGTCTGGTAATCACTTCCACTTCTCGCTTTATTAGTTTGGGATAGTTCGCCTCTTTTGACATGAAGCTGCATGACATCCCATACTAGCAATATCATTTATGAACATTCTCTTACCCCCTGCTGCGTCCTGTGAGCCGAGTTCCAGCCTCGTTTTGGCGCTATTTTCTCTCCCTTGTATCACAACAGACAAACGTCTGTTTCTGTGTGGGCATGTTTTTCTTAATTATATGGACTGGTTAAATAAAATCAGTTGCTGTTGTCACATGTTCGTCCCCAAGGAAACGCAAACAAAACCAACAATGAGGTATTATTCCAATGAAAACTGCAACAAAACAAGATCCTCATGTGATGCAAATGATACACGCAGATATGGACGGTCTGTGTTTCTACGAGCCTGCAAGCATGTAAGTATGAAATGGGAATTTGTGCGTGCATGTGTGAAAGTGAGTGTGTACGAAGTTGAGGAAGAAACAGAACCCTGTTTTGTTTGTGGGTGACCAAAAAGCCAGGCATGACAAAGCTCCCCTAACAAGACACCGAGCAGAGAGGAAACCATGCATAGCTAATAGCCCAGTCCCCCCAAAGGCCTTTGTAGCCCAAAAACAAAAGATCTGTCCTGCAGAAACACACACACACACACACACACACACACACACAAAGAAAAGAGGCAACAGAGAGAAGAGAGGAATATCAATTGCATTAAAAGGAGGAGACGTTAAAAGTGGAGCAGACGCAAACAGAGAAAACACAAACTGAAGAATTTGTTGCACTTTCTTTAGCTGGTACTGAAATATTATTCAAACTGAAAAATAAAGTCAGTATTAGCTATTTTAGGGAACAGGACGTACTTATATCCTACACCTAAGCACTACAGTATTCTCTACAGAGGTATTAAACGATCAATATGAAATACATAATCAAAAGTAACAGTTCAGCATTGTGAATGGAACTGTTATTATTAAATTATCATCACTAAACATTCACATGTAAGCTGCATTTTAGTGTAGGAGCTGATGGAGCCAATTCAACCATTAATGTCCACAGTATGTTAAATATTTATAGATTATTATAATTAATATTCATCTTACTGTACTGCTGGATGCATTGGATTTAAAGAATCCACCTCCCGCTCTGAAAACCCAACGAGCTTGTTTAACAGCACTTACTGCTGCTCTAAAGAGATTCCCAAAGCCTAAAAGATTTAAAAGCATCCGAATGACGTATGTTACACGTTTACAAATTCTTAGTTTTTTTTGTAAATGCAAACTTTAGGAAATGACATTATAGCTCAGTTTGTCTTTTTTTATACTCTTACAAAACAAAACAAAAATGATACGACACATATAGGAAAGCTGATGATAATCTTTCATCTTTTTTGTTCTAGTTTTACACGTTAGCAGGGACATGCTACGTGGTATTTCTGCAACCACAAAGAGTCCTGACTTGTGAAAGAAGGACACCAAGAATTCTGCTGTAATCGTGGTCCAGTTCTGTGTGGCTACAGCGTCCCGATATAAGAGGCACAAAGCGGTGTCAATACAATATTTGTGTAAATGAAATAACTATCCACCACTTGGTTATGCCAAAGGCAGTTTTCCGTGAGACAAGAATGATCAGATCAGGATTGGAAGACACCTATAAATACTTTGTCGTTTAAACTTTGCTGTCTGAGTTCAAGTGAACGCCGCCCCCCCTGACAGAAGTGTTGAGGGCATAACAGAACAGATCTGATACTATTGAAAATCTAAGAAAAGAAAGCAGGCTACTCACATGAGGCTACAGAGAGAGTTCAACCTCTAAAACATTTATTTGGCCTATTTACAGATGGTAAAGTCAACTCAGCAGAACAGAGCAGAACTTGTTCCTATTGAGACACAACTTAAGAAAGAACATCGCTGCATTGCAATTCAACAATGACAAGAGCAACGTGGCGGTTTCAGATAGTAGACTATATACAAATTAATACTTTTAACTGAGAGTAAAAAGGAACAGAACGATTGTTAAATTAATGTCTTGTTGGTAATTTAGTACAGCATGAAGTAAAAGTAAAACCTTTAGAGACGAGACCATTTTGATTCTGTCCAATTTTTCCAGATGAAACCCTGCAGGAAAGACAGCTAAAAGCATTCTTGATTGAAATTGAAATGTCGACGAAAAAGTAAACTCTCTGTTCATAGTAAGCGCAGGTGTTTCTGGATCCTTTGGTCGGAGAGAGAGAGATTGCTCGCAGGAGCAGGAGCTATAGCTTGTTTTTATGAGTGACATGAGAAACGCCCGAGGTAAGAGAACAATAATGGAAACAGAGAATGCACTGAGCTCGAAACAATAAAGAACAGCTGAGGAAAAATGTATGATCAAGGTAGTGTAGCCTCTCTTTGTATTTATGAGGTCAGGCCTGCCGTGTCAACATGCATTGTGCTCAAAACTATGTAATAAACTGAAAATACCACAAGGTCTGGTTAATCCTCCTGGTGTGTAACTTCTATGGCAGTTCAACCACCTGTAGCATGAAAGATATTCTGAAGAGTTAAAGTGGAAAAGATAAAAAATATTTAAAAATGAATAAAGTCTTGTTTGCAATTGGCTAAAGTGCATTGTTAGAGTCTATACAATGGAGGGGCCTAAAGGACGGAATTTGGAACTGGTTGTCACCAATTCATCCCAAGCTCGTCATCATGTTTATGTCTCTAGAAAAAAAATCCACAGCATGTCCGCTCCAAAGTTCACACAGATACACACCACACAGGGAAATTCCAGGAATAAGTTCTGTCCAAACCTAATGCATCCATCTTTCCTCTCTTTGTGTCTGTGATTCACTTTTTTCACTCAAAGTTTGTTGTTGACTTACAGTAGATTGCTGGCCGCAAAGTAGTGCATACATCACTCCATCAAACTTACCATACTCGCTGTTTGCCGAAACAAACTCTATTTCTGACAGTTTGAGGTCTTTGCCCTAATCTTTACATTGGATTTGGGTGTTTTTAAACAAATCTGGGATTAATATCCAATAAACTGAAAGATGTTTTATAACTCTGTTCAATGGAAAGATTGGAGGAGATCTAGATGCATTTTGTGCCACAGATGGAGAGTGGCCAAAAGGTAACTTCAAACTGACTTAAGTGGGTCTCCAGTCCCCGCTTGCAGTCAGGTGAAGGAGGAGTGAAGGTTCAGTTTCAAGAGTTCACACGGGGGAAGTACCTGAGCTAGGCCGACCGTCCTGTGCTTGTTGTTGGGGCCGGGGAGGGGTTCTGCACAGTAAAGCTGAGGGAGTGACGTAGCTGAGGCTGGGGCTGTTAATGTCGCCCTCTCCCACAAGAGTAAGATCAGACAAAGTGTCCTCCTCCAGCATTTGGACCGATTCTGCCCTGCCTGAGTCCTGGAGAACAGCATGTCGTGTGGATTGGGTGGGATGGATGGGGGAGATGGTGCCGGGAAATGGAGGTGGTGGTCTGACTTTCCTTCCTGCTCCACTCTGTGTGCCTAATGCAGAGTCCAAGCTCTGGGACTGATGGCTCGCGCTGAGCAAGTGTGTGCTGCCTACACTTCCCCGGTTGTTGCTATTAGCCTTGTTGCCCCGACGATTGCTGCTAGGGACGCTGCCGTTGTTGGGGTTACGGGAATTGGGGGTGGAGCAAGTGGGCTCGGGGTCGTAGGGAGGAGCCGCCGTCTGGTTGGCTGCCACTGGCGACAGGCGTAGAAAGTCTGGGAGCTGTAGGTCGCTTTTGTTTAGCAGGCCTCGCTGGTCGTTGGCTCGGTTGCTCTGAGCTTTGGATATGAGGTCGAAGAACTCTGCAGGCACACACAGCACCGCGTGCACACAAAAAATACAAATAAATGAACAAGTACATGCATATGCACACACATACAAATTAACTACCACCAGAATAACATCTCAAAAACACGTTTGTTTCATAGATAATGCAGAAAACATGCAGCAATGTGTATTAATCAATTAGACAAGTCATTCACATTCAGTATAAGCAGAGGTGACTTTGCTACATGTAGCTGGCTTTGAAAGCATTCGGTGCTTCTGCACTCTTGCAGACAGGCAGAAGGGTTAGTGCGATCACAGCAACACAGCTACAGAAACAAGAGAGAGGGAGGTTGTTCAGTCTTTACCTTCAGCTTCATCTATATTAATCTTTTTCTGCTTTCTTTTCTCCGGAGCCTTATGGAGAGAGACAGAGTGGTTGGGTAAGGGTTGGTTGCTTGTGTCAGGGCTGGGCCCAGCCTTGCCGTTTTCCCCTTTGGGGTGGGCTGAACCGGCTTTCCTTGATGGCCTGTCCTCCCCCTGGGTGCCACAAGGAGAGCGGAGTGGGCCATTAGAGCCCTGATGAATCTTTGTGATGCACGTATGGGGAAAGGTAATGACAATAAATGGGAACCGGTACTACTGGGGGTGAACAGGGTGACAAATTGTAAATAAGAACCATTTGATAGGGAGTGGATGACACAGGTTTGGTGACTGGGGCTGATAATTATGATAAAGAATCAATGGCATATCTTGTAAATAATTTGAGTAAAACATGTATAGTTGATCAATGACAGGTGGGATGTTCCATTCAGACAGTCACATTGTCCATTTTGTGTGCGAAGCATCATCAACGTGTAGGCTCACTCACACCACAAGAGCAGAGGGGGGGAACTATCCACTACTTAAAGCTGCACTACTACCCGGGAGGTAAGAAGAAAACCTGTTTCACAAACAGGTTCTGGAGTCAGTCAAGAACATGACCAACCTCAGATTAAACCCCGACAGCTGACAGAAAACCCGGACAGCAAGCTAAAACGCTACGACCACCACCAGCTACATCCCAGAGGGCTCTGAAACCCAGCAAACCGAGTGCGTCTGGGATCCCGTCGCCTGACAAGAGGGTGTTGTTAAGGAGGAAAAGGGAACCAGCAAACCAGATAGAAAAGTTGATGATGCATTCAGCAACAGGCAGGCCACAATAATGGAACATTAAAACCTTAACAGTGTGACATGGCTCTGGGCCCAACAACATACACATAAAACACCTGTGCGCATGTTTAATCCACAGCAAACAGACATGGGTGATTGAAGTCAGCAAGAGAGACACTTAGTAGCGTGACATCATCAAACGGGCAGTGGAGACATTCTTGGGTTATAAAACATTCCAGAGCAAGAGGAAAATTGGACAAAAGAAGCTGGGGGAGATCTTACTGTTGTTGATTGGTTTCTGCTCGTAGAGGCAGCAAGGTGACTCTTAGAGGGAGCTGAGGGCAGTGCAGAGATACAGACACAAAATGAACAACAGGAGAGGGTTCTGTCAGTAACAGCACAACAGCTCACAGTGATTGTTGTGTGCATGTGTGTTCCTTACCTTTTCCAGGAGCGTTATCTGCTATATCTAATACCACCCGCAACCCGTCCAGGTTGGAAATAGGCAGACCTAGATCTAAAGGCTCCGACTCCCCACTCTGCACCACACAGACACACACATACACTTTTTAAAAGAGGCTGATGACATCGCCTGCACTGCATGTCTGTTTACAGTCTGAGGAGAGACTTACAATGCGTGCCACCAAGTCAGAGAGGTGCAGGCCATATTTGGCCACCACAGGTCTGAGGACTTCAGTCACTGGCTTTGTGGGTTTAGCTTTCAAGCCCACTGAACGGTTGATAGGGACCAGGTCAAGTCTGAAGTAGAAGAGCAGAATCAACAATCTCTATGTGAGCCAAGTTCCATGACCTACAGCACTCAGCTTTATCTTTTTGTTCTGATTTTTAAAGGGGTTTGTGCTTGAGAGCATATATCTGGGTGTCTGAAGTTACTACCAACTCAAAAACAGTTATCCAGACCATTATCTCCACCTACAGTAACTCCAACTTCAGATGATGCTGCATTTGGTCAACCTCTTGCTCTTTGCTTTGAACCCTAAAAGCTTGAAAAAGGGGAAGTGGACTCCTTTTTCTTGGTTTCTGAAGATGTTTCACTTCCCATCTGAAGGGCTTTGTCAGTTCCAAACTAGACGTAAAAACTGAGTTGAAACCTCTTCAAGAAATAGGACAAAGAAGTCCAGTTGCCCCTCTTCAAGCTCTTAGAATTACTGTGACCTGGATGACTGAGACTCTACACCGACTTTTGCTTTTAAATGAACATAAAATCTAATTATTAGCTACATAGTTCACTGAGCAGAATATGCTAATACTGATCTGAGAGTGTTTTCTTTCATGTTTTATTTGTCTTCTAATTGGCATCCTTTAATTGTTCTACCATTCAAAAACTGGAAATTACGATTTCCCATTTGTCATTGAATGAAAATGGCTAACCTACCAGTTGTTCATCGCTGAACTGCAGACCAGAGACATGTAAGTATTTTCGAATAAAATCTGTTTGGTGTATGGTCTGAGTAATAGGAGGTAATAACTGCTCAAAGGGTTCTTAAGAACAGCAGATCTCAAAAAGAGGCAGAGAGGGGAGGAGTTGAGTCGAGTGGGTCACTGCACAACCTGAGAATATCTGCAAGTTGTAAATTATTGGTTGAAAATGGAGCTGCTGTACCATCTCTCTGTGTTAATTTGACCAAAGCATGTCACAAACACTGCATTAAGACCTCAGGAAACCATCAGCTCGTGCAAAAAGGGGCATAATATGACTCCTTTACATTTGAACACCTATTTTTTGTATTACATAATTGCAAAATTACAAATAAATTCATATTTGTATATCATTGTACCTGAAAAGAGTGCGTTTTTCTAGTCTGAGGTCCCGAGAACATAGTGTCAAACAGTCTTGGTCCAAGACAAGTGGCTGAAAAAGAAAGGAACAAATTACATGACAAGAATACTGATCCAGACTTCATTTAGTTTTCTTGTGTGATTTGTTGTCGTTATTTTTGATTTGTATGAAGGCTTTGAAGCACAGGACAACATATTGTGCCACACCTTCTCCCCTCCCACTAGGAATAGGTCTATAGCTGCCAGGTTGATGCAGAGCTTTTCACAGAGGTCCTGCAGCAGGTCTCTGATGGAAACTCCGGCTCTCAGTGGCACAGAGCTACACGAGCCGTCCGGCAAGTTGATGTTACACTGCCTCAAGGGGGCGCTGCCTCCTCTTCGCTCTGATACTGCACCACGGGAATCACCCTACAAGAAGAAAACGGAGACGGAGACATTAGGTATAGTCAGGTCAAATCACTTTTCCTCGACCTCAGTGGAAAATGTTGTCAATGAGTCATTTAAAAAAATATTTCACCAAAAAAAAAAAAAACATTTTCTTCAGATATTTTGTTTAATGTAATCTTATCACACTTTTCACTGAGGTTTCATCATATAAATCATATCAGTATAATAGGATATACACTATGACTTAATCGTCAAGGGGTTAGTTATTAAAAAAAGGAAGGTTTTCCCTTCAAGGATGGTCCAGATACTCTAATGATAAATGAGATACTATAGAAATAACTGGTGTTCCTTTCCTTAGCAATTACAGAATACAGCCAGATGTCATGGCTGCCACCTAAACATTTCCAGGTCATTTCACACAGTTAAGAAGCTTCCTAAGCAAAAAAAGACTATGTGACTGGACCGATTTTCCATCATTAGTGCCTCCTCCTCATCTCTCGTATCCGTCTTTCTGTCTTTGACCCAGAAATGGATTTCAGCAAAACATTTAGATGGATGACCCCTAAATGCATCCGCAGGGACAAAGAAAAAGAAGGCTTACAGAGCAACAACTGTACAGACGAGGATGCACAGATGTACCCTTGATGGAAGTCTTTTCAGTAGCCACTGTAAAATTGTTTATTCAATCCATTCATACAGAATTAAAGCTCCTTTAATAAAAAAGCATTCTAAAATCTAGAAATCTTTGAAGCAGATATCGACATGAAATTAAAATCATTGGAGACTTTAAAACTTTCGGTGTTGCTGGAGAATTATGTGAAAAGAAAAAACATGAAGCCTGCGCATGTTGCATCGGGCCTGTCTTTATTTTGCTTTTAAAGGAGAAAAAGTTAATCAAGTGTGAGGAAGAGAATGACGTTGAAGCATGAACCAAATGTTTGTTATAGTAAAACTGATAAAATCATGATGTCTCTACCCAGACTGACCTCGTTCTTTCCAGATCCTGACGTCCCAAGTTCAAGACTGGCTCCCGAAGACAGTGAACCCTGGGACTCCCGACGACCATTGCTGCCAGAGGAATCTATAAAGAAACAAATAAAGTGCATTTTAAAATGCGAGTGACCTAATTTCTGGCCTGTACCAAACATAAATATATCCCTTCAATCTCAATGTTCCCTTTTTTTAAAAGAAGAGTACAGCAACATCTTACAATAAATCCTAACTGCTTTATCATAAGATTTATTAGCCTGAGAACACCAAAGCCACATGAACTTTTATCGAATGTCTGTGTTATCAAACAACATCAGTGTTATAGTTGATCTATTTACCAGACCAAACCAAATTAAAAAAAACAAAAAAAACCAAAACAACTACTAACTGATGCTGAAGTCGATCAGCTCGCGTTTCTTTGGGCCTTTGCCGAAACTCCTGTTGCGAGACCACGAGAAGAACATGCCTTTCCTTCTGTCTCCTGAATCATCTCGACTGTCCTCATTTAAAGATCGACCCGATTTGCTCTTTTTGTCCTCCTCCAAGACACAAACAAATATATAATAAATAAAGAGGAGATTAGGGAAACAAAAAACATACAAAAAAAAACATATACAGAAAACAATCCCAGCGCACACACAAATCAGACTCTTTTTTATTCACTGTATCTCCTTATTCTACTGCGTTTGTGGCACATGATGTTGTGCTGTATTACCTTTTTAGGTGTGGAGAGGTTGGAGCGGTCGGAGCCTGTGGTGCTGTGTTTGGAAGTGGGGCTGCTGGGGATGTGATAAGGATCAGGCAAAGGCCTGCCCTCCACCTCTGCCAGCATACACTCCTGGTACAGCAGAGACTTGAGGAACCGCGTGTAGCTGTCGAACTTCATCAGGTTGAAGATCTAAACGGACGAAGAGAAAGAAAAAGTACTCAGGCAGTAAGAGAAAATGTAAGCAGGAATGGATGATTGAAAAAAAGAAAGGGGAAACAAGGTCAAAAAGATCAAATATAAACAATAAAATTAGATCAAATTAAATGGAAATACAGAGAAACTGTATGACAATCTGGTGTTTACAGATGCACAAGGGGGACACGTGAGTTAACATGAGAAATGGACTCGAGGGACAAACTGCATGACAACCTCCCTTGTGTGTAAAGGTTTATAGAGAGACAGGGAATACTGGAAAGAAGATGTATAACTTTGGATAACCTCTGGGTGTCGCACAAGAGCAGCAGGATATTAACACAAAAGAAGCCAGCAAAGCCAAAGTCCTTGGAGCTGCAAGTACATTTCTTTTTCTCAGAAAAGAAAAACACTGCAAAGCTAGCTCAGGTCTACTCTCTGACTTTATGAGAAAAGTATATATGATTGGCTGCTTCAGACTGCTTAGCAAGGCCTAATGCTTAGCTGCAGCTGCAGAATACAGAAAAGACACAGAAATCTTCCCTTCATCTTCCCTTAGATAGGAAACTGCAGTTTGCTGATGCATAAGGGTTCCAGATATCACATATCTGAAGTACATCTAATTCAGAGGTTTGCTTGTGAACATGTTATATGAGTTAGAAAATAACTATGTTGCACTGATTTGTGGAGATTCTGTGTTCAACAGTTTTTACTACATTTTCTGTTCAGGATTTCTTTTTTTTTGGGGGGGGTGTCAGAAATCTTGACTCCATGACGCAGTGGAGTAGGAATTCAAGCCAACTCCACCCCTAACACTGCAATGTTATAAACAGGTTGACTATATTACACTATCCTAGTGGGCTAACTGTTCCAAGATGGTCCAACCTCAATTCTAAGACCCCTCGTGTGGCCTCACTCTTCAGGTCCCTGCTCTCCGAGCCAATCGGATTTGAGCACAAGATAACATCTTCCGCTAAACTTCCACTTCTTTCACCTTAACGGTCCACTAACATCAATTTCTAAAAAGATTTGAATCTAGAAGCAAGCAACATAGTTGCTTAGGCCACTAAAATACTGGTCTGACGTTTGACTCTGCAAATGTTGCTGCATCGGCCCGTCAGTGACTGTAGGTTGTGCAGTTTAAGTGTGAAGTCAACACAGTCTACAGCCGGAAAGTTACCACAGTATTCTTTGAATCAACAGCATGTGTTTGACGTTCCACATCAAAGCAGTTTGTTTTGGTTAAAGCTATTTGCCTGCTTTACGTCTTTGCCAGATTAGCTTAATTTTATCTGGTCAGAGATCTGTTGATCGGGGTCTTTTCAGTGGATACACTTCCCGCATCTCAGAGCAGAGAGCTCGGAGCTCATTTGATCATGTTTTTAAAATAGTATTTTGTTTCTATTTGGTGACTGTTTTAATCATTTTTGTCTGGCTGAATGGTTCATAACACATTCTTCTGTGATGTGGCAAACACATATTTATCACTGCTTTACTCTGACTTTACATTAATAATGCGAAGAAGGGTCAAATTATTAAAACTATGACATGTTTATGGATTTGTGTGTGCATGGATGTGCATTTGTATGTCTGATACTACTTATAATTCTTACGTCACCAGTGCCACAAGATCTTATTGAGCCCAGGGTAATGGAAAAGTTACTCATAGGTTTGTTATGAGTGTATCTTTCCTTATGTGTGTGTGTGTTGGATGTGTAAAAATACAAAGGGTGATGATGAGGATATCCTTCTGGCCTTGTGACAATTATCAGAGTTTTTACATCCGAGCTGAGAGGCTGAAATCAATAAAGCTTTTCAGCAACTTTGCCCTCTAAGAAACCATTCACATCCATACTTTTAGACCTTATGTCGTATCAGCACTGTGTGGGAGTAAAATTTTAAAAGGGGTTTGTTTTAATGAGTCATAATAAGTTTGTCCTTTTAGGGAACCGTCCTTTCACTTCCCTCTGACAGCCCATTGGTGCTTGGTGTATTCGCTACCTGCAGTTGCTGCTCCTTGAACATGTCAGGTTTTGGCGCATTGAGGATGTCGTCAGCAAGCTGAGCTTGACTGTCTATGTTGACTGGTGTTGTAGCTTTGCTGGACAGGAAGCTGTTGTAGATTTCCCTGGCACGCTGTGAGAGCTGAAGAAAGAGAAGAGGAGGAATCAAAAAGGGAATGGCTGCCATGTGAACGTTTACCTTTCTATTTCTGGAGGGTGTTGAATCTACGCATGTGCTTGATCAGAAAAAATCTTGCTGAGCCCTGTGCGTTACCTGCTTGTTGTCATTCTCAGGGACATGGCTGAAGAATTCACATGCCTGCCAGAAGAGAATATTCTCCTCGCTGAACTCTTTCTTTAGGAACTCCTGCAGGAAAAGAACGGGATGTGGGAAAAATGGGGAAAGGTCAAACACCTCGGTCATCACTTTAGTCCAACAGCGTTGAGGTTTGACACTTGTTTTATCTTCTTATACATTTTGGAAGAAAGAAAAAAAAACGCTGCAGGGCAGATTTACTCAACTGCTACAGAAATTACAAAGTAAGGACTGCAGAGAGAAAAATTTTAATGTCACTTGACTTTTGGCAGAAGTTTCTTTCTTTGATTTCTTGGTATAAAAGGCTTTAAAATAGATAATTTCAATGCTCCGAGCTACATTTCTGTCAAATGATAATGATAAAGTAGAAGTGTACAACATTAGAAAATGTTAATCAACAGTTTTCTAACAAAAGGAGGGATTCATGAGCATGTGGTGACTAATAGCAGTCAGGTGCTATTACACTACCGAGAAGTAGCGAACCCCCACGGGGTCCTGCAGCAGTCTCTCGAAGCTGACGGCCCAGCTGGCCACTCTCCTCTCTGTGTGGCGCCGGTGACTCTGGACGCTGGGCAGGCTGGCATTACTGTTGAGGCTGTTGTCACTGCTGCAGCCCTGCAGCTCCACGCTGTTCAGCTCTGTTCACAAAGATGCACAAAGTAATGAAATTGTTGCGTTAGTAAGGGCTGGGATGTCCACGTGCATCTTAGATTTTTACAATTATCGATGCCGTTTTTGGTCCCATTTCTTTTATAAATTGCACATTGAAGTATAGTCGGCATATTAAAATGTATATGAAGCTGCATGTGTGCATTCACAGCAGCATTATTAGGGTTAAAACTGGTGGATAATAATTGATCCTGACAATCTCTTTGCATTCTGGCGTGTTTTGCGCTCTGTCTGTTGGGCATTGACAACACCTGACGACACCTCAAGTGGTTTGGGACTCGCCAGACACAAGTGTGTCTCCTGCCAGAAATAAAGCAAGAGAAGAAGCCATTCCAGTGAGACCCCCTCCTCCCACAAACCCTGCTTATTGCTTTTTGTCACAAGCACAGGTTTTTGTAAATGAAAAGCATCTTTCTTGTTCACTTTCTCCTGATGTTTTTACATTTTTTTTTTAAAAGCATTACATACTAAATAATGTACAATTTAGTAAAATACCTTCACAGGCACAAAATAACTCGACCAAAGTCCAAAACAAAGAACTGTTTTCCACTGTTATGCACCATATCAGAGCAATTTACTTGAAAAGAAACAAGTTATAAAGAGATATGATCATATCAATCATCTAACTTGGCTCCCACTGAAAACCATTAGAAAACATTTACTTCTACCAACATTTATTATTCAAACAAACTTATGTTCTGTATCCCTGAAGTTACTGGATGTAAATGAAAACTTTTGTGCAACTTTTGGCTGTATTGAAAATATTAGCTTAGAATCTTTAAAAGTAAATATTCCATTTGCGAGAACTCAACTGAAAATGACTGCTTTAACAATCCAGTTTAGGAGTTTTATGAATCAATCTATCTTTTTTTTTTCTAAGGAGAGTCTTGGTGTATCTAGGAATTGCTCATTTTTCCCACCACTAGACCGCAGTGCATCACCTTTCCCAATGTTTAGTTGTGATCAGGAGACCGAGATAGAGGCATGGAGAGAAAGCTGAGAATAACTTGAACAAAGCCACAGGCCTGATGAACTGAAGAAGTGCTGCTAAGTTGAGATAAAACTAAATACAAGAACAGCCCGAGGGAGGACCTCACTAATCAGGTGCCCGGGACTACGCAAATGCTGCGTATAAAATGAAAGATCAGCATCCTGCCCACAGCTAAAGTCCTGTGGGATTCAGAATTTAGAGACTGGATTATCAACGGATAATTTCATTGTGACTTCTTTGCATGAATTTAATTTATTTTTAATCAAACTTCTATTTAATGTTATCAATAACATTCCTACGCACAGCTGGACATGTTTTCTTGGTTCAACTCTGATCAGAAAGGCTTTTAAGCTCTAATTTACTGTTGGGGAGTTTCAAGCTGTTACTAGGACACCCACACTTGATGAGGTCCCACGTGTGTCACTAATCTACCTTATGCCTCCTGTGGGTGGTTTGGGCTTTAGTCATGAGTGAGTTGTTTACCAACCTGGCCAATGTGTAGGATGTTTGGGTCAGACAGTTCAAGGTGCTTAAGGTTGTGAAACAGTTTGCAGAAGAGAGTCAAGGTTGCATTACAAGTGATGACCTGCATTTTGATCACATGAACCTTTTTCAGGAACTAAGGTCTTTTATTAGAGGTTTTTGAGCCAGAGCCCAACTTACAACCAGCACGACTGCTAAAACAACAAGCACAGACAAAACAGAGCTACGCCGAGAGCAGAGCACCAAGCAGACCAATTCAAATGAGCTGCAACATGTATGAAAAAGTCAAAGCAGCAGTGGAAGAACTTGAGCTCAGTGTTCCTTTCATTTTTCTGTTGTTTAATATAAGGCATCTGTGAACGTTACCTAATGCGATATGTAGAGCAGCATTCACAATCACCACTTAACAGTTATTAACATTTATTAGCGTTATAATATCTTCAGCTGGTGTTTATAGATGCCTCTGAAACACTGTATCAATCCCGTTCATATCGCCTCATATATACAAGTTAGCATTTGGAAAAACACCGGTCAGAAAACAAGGCCAACACTTCTATCTTTAGCACTTTTTGTGTATTTGGGGACGCTCTGGTTGTGGAGAACCAAACCAGTTCTTAACTAGAACCAACTTAGATCTGGTTCTAGTACCCGACCTGAAACAGCCCTGAAATGCTTTCGCAGACAGGGGTATTAATGGGTCATTTCCTCCTCCTCCTCCATTTCCACTGCAGGAACCAAGGGCCTGAATGGAGGTAGTACTTCAGAGATTACCCCTAACTTTCGATAAGAGGGTCTGACTGGTCGTATATCATAGCATTTTAATTCCACCCGACTGTTTTTAGCTCTGAAATATGTTAACTTAAAGCTAAACGACAGGAATAACTGTTGCTGCTGATAAACACAACATTCAAACCCAGACAATCATGCTGCAGTAAATGAGGAGAGCTCAGACCATGACAGTAGGGAATCTCTTATCGTTTCCTCACCAGTTATGTTTTAAGATACAAAAGAAAGCACTCACAACAGTGGGAATTTCATCATTAACAGATTTAAAGTGAACGCAGCTGAAACTCACTCCAACAGAGGACAGAGAGCTGGAGCTAGCTGCACTCAGAAAACATTAATATCGGTTTTCTTTCAAATCGTTATCCACTTAGGTAAAAGTAAAAGCACATACAGAAGTGTGTAGATTTTGAGTTAATACAACTGAAACACACTCCCTCGTTTCGCTCTGACCTGCTACTCCAGCGTACAGTGACGTTTCACTCCACAACTCACATTATTTGCCTTCTCTACCCTGTTATTTAGGCTTAGGTGGTAATGCAGAAGTCTCAGCACTGAAAAACATTTCAGCTTCTTGAAAGATGTTTGTTCACTTTAAGTTCTGGGGGCTTTTGGTTGAAATACACCTTTACTTGATATCATCTGTCTTCGCAGTCCAGAACGTGGAAATTACGATCCACAAAAGAGTGTCCCTTATCGTTGACATGAAGAGGGAATACTGGGTCTTAATCCGAGGAGCTGGCTCTCCTCTGTTGTTCCAACTGCTTTTGAAGTAGTTTAGCCTCCCCTATACAAAGGTCTCAGCATTACTCACTGCATAGTATGGTTACATGCACATTTGAGCTGAACTGCGGCCACAGGTCGGCCTGGCCATTTAATAGCACCGCCGTCCTAGAAAATTTACAGAAGAGTAGAAAAAACAAATTGTTGTGTTAATGAGATCAGAACTGGACCTTTGAAATTCATGTAACCATGTCAGTTTGACCAAAACCTATGAAATCGAGCTTCACAATCTGGGCTAACACACGGAGATAATCAGCTTGGGGATCAAATCAAATTAGAGATTAGAGCAGAGCGACAGCCTGGAAACGCTTTAAGCGACCGAGAGTTGACTCATCGTCTTAATGGACGGATTTTTCAGTCACAATTTCTGAAAACTTTAACCATCTGACGTGTGACCATCTGAAAATGTGTGAATGAGAGGAACTTTATTGTGGATTTGGGCTTATGCTTTGCTGATTTTACAAAAATAAGGCCCATTTGAGTCTAGTTAAGCATTATATCCCCTTCCACCTTTATTGATTCTGTGTCATTTTGGTCACACTGAAATGTTTACATGCACTTGAAAAACTTCCACATATGAAATACCACTCAGCTTGTTTTTGGATGTTTCATCCTAACGAATTTACTAAGCCTGAAAACTCCCTTTTTGTCAGTCAGAACTGAAGATGCCTTTCAGATGAGAGTTAAAAGTCTGGATCACCTAACTGAGGCACCCTTAGGATTATCATAATATCAATGCCAATTTTTACACCAAGCATGTTTTTATCAGTGTCAAACTACTCGACTCATTTGCACTTAAGCAACTCCTGAGGCTTCTACTTAACATTAGTGGCATTCTGTTAAAAAACATATCCATGTATTGTCTAAACCATATATCCTGTTAAGAATCACACGATCTGGAGTCTTTCATAACACACAACCAGCATATCAAAGACAAGCCAATGATCACAACAGTAATAAAGGCTGTAAACAAGAAGGAAGTAGCCTCAGACACCACTTTATGTCACTCAGCATGTTTACATACTCAGTTGAGTTGAGTTACAGTTACAGCTTGATGGGTCATTTAACTGGACCACTGTCCTTACCCCAGTATACAGTTATTGACTGAACTATGTCCGATGCCATAACGCTGTGGACTGTGTGAGAAAACGCTCAAGACATCCTGCTGCTTCTACCTTCCTACATGTAAGTGCGGCCACATCCACTGCACAAATGCTGTCTTTATGTTACTTGAATAGAGATTTTGTAAAATGTGCTGGGTATAAAATCAGGATTTTATTAGAGCAGAGCGGCAAACTGGAGAGTTGACATGTGGTCTTAATTGGCTGATTTTCAGTCAGTTCCTGAGAAGAAATGAGAGCAGCTTTATTGGGACTTTCGTTGTATTAATACACACTCATACTTTTCTATTTCAAATGAAAGATGCAAAAAGATGGAAATCTTGAGCGTGTGCTCAGCATCTAAGCCCATTAATAGAATTGGTTTGGTTTTGGTTGTACTGATACGATAATTTGTTTATTTCAAGTGTCATGTAAATGTGCTCATTGTGTTTTTATGCCAGTCAAAAGCAAATATAGCTCAGAGTCAACAAAAAACCCATACAGGCAGTGTGGTCCGCAAAATTAAATGAATATGACGCTAAATGTGTTTGTTTGCATTTCTGTCTGTGCTCTTCACATCGTTCTGAAAAAGTGACACAAAATACTTGTGCTTAGAAACGCTTGAATCAAAATCTGATGACAGTTATGACTTTGTTTGCTGGAAGCCAGCAAAATTTAATCAAATTACACCAGTACAATCCTCACAAAGCAGATTCACTGAGACCTCGAGCATCCAATTCTTTATGAATGTGAACTACGAATGTTTATTTAGTCAAACTTGAATAATTCAATATATTAATATAATATTTCTAAATCTATATTTCAAATAGTATCTTTTTAGCTACTAAAAACTCGGCCATTTCACAAGAGGCATAACAAGTGGGAATTATTAACAGAATGACAAAATGAAGAAATTAAACAAAAAAAACAAACTGATTTACTTTAAGTAAACTCTGAAATCTTTTTTTAAGCTTAAACTCCATATCACTCTTTTCTTGTAGTGAAGATAATGATGAGGCACAGCGTAGGAACTGTGCAGTGCACTGGAAAATGTAAACCACATAACTTTTTTTGGCACACTGTTCAGACCAGCAAAAACAAATGCCAAACCATACTCCCACAGACACATAACGCTAAAATCTTCCTCGTCGGTTGGTTCAGTTTCTTGTGATAAGGGGTTTCTCTAAAGCAAACCTCAGTCAGTAAAGTAAAGCAACCTAAAACTTCAACGTCAAAGTCTCCTGAGGTCGACAAGCTGTATTACTCCTTCGTGCCAGGAATCTAAGTTTATTCAATTGGAAAGCAAACATTCAATGCTCCAGCTATCTCCTCACCTGGGTAGAGCTGGTAGGAGCCTGTGTGGTGCCAGCGAGGCAGGTAACGAATCCTCAGGGGTAACCAAGCCCCTCCATCCATAATCACCCTATCAGCCTCCCTCACACCCTCAAACACACCCGGATGAACAAACAGACGATAAAGGGCACATAAGCGCACGCACAGCTGACCTCACAGGAGGACGAAGGGGAAAACGTGGAGGGGAAAAAAAAGAGGAGAGTATAAGGAGAAGAGAAGCTGCTGGTGGTTAGCAACCTGGATGACAACCTGAGAAACCATACAGAGAGTCAGGTCACCACGCGCACATGCACACGCACGTACATGCACACACCTCTTTGAACCTCCAACTCGGTAAATGATACAAGCACACTGGGCCTCAAGATGATGAATAATTAAGAGGTGAGGAAGGAGGGAACTAAAAACTCTAAAGCGCACATACACATCAGGTAAACGCACACATAAACTGCAGTATTGATGAGGGGCTTATTAAAGGAAGGCTACTACAGGGACTAATGAAGCCTGCTGCCCCCATACAACTACACAAACAGAGCGACTGTGCAGTTCATCAACCTGCTGCTTTTTGACTTTTCTGACACATCAAAGCAAAGGAAAGAAAATCTGAGACGGGTTCACAGTAAACCATTTTCACTGCAGGCATTTTGGCTTGCCATGACAAGAAAAGCTCCGGTGTAATTCTTAACTTCTGTGAGCTAAAGCTGAAGGATGCCTGCATTATGCAGTCTTGCTCACTGTCGTGGCTTAGGCCATGTTTACATTCCCAGCCACATTGTTCAACTCCAATTCAACAGAGGTTAGATTTGACGGTTCGTTATCATAACTACAAGCGAGTTGCATCTGAACCCGACTGCTCACTGAAACCTTGTGCATGTGCACGACGAACCTTTTAGCGCGTCTGTATGATTAACAACGGAAAATATCATATTTGCGAGACCATTTAAGAGACACAAACAATCCTCAAATTGAGGCAATTGTGGATAGAGTTTAATTCTAAAAGCGGGCAAATGTTTGTCTAGGAATACAGAAAGAGATTGAGAAGGGTAAAGAAAAGCTAGTTGGCCAGTTGTTATTGTTTCAGTGGTTAATCTAGCAGTGCTGTAGCACTGCAGCTGCCTCATGTATCCCACCATTAAGCAACTGAGTCCAGGCTGAATCAGACTTGTTGGATTTCTCCCTCCTGGCAAAGATTTACATTTTTACCGTCTCATTGTTGCATTAGGATCAGGCCGACAGATTTTTGAGGTTCAGTTTACTGACCTCCTGTGATATTTTTGAGGTTTGAGTTGCTTTAGATGGCTCTTATTTTGTCCCAGCTCTCAGTAGCTGTTAGCTGGGCTCCCCCATGATAATTCTTCCCTGCTTCTCAAACAGACGGTGCTCTGACTGCTGCCTTAATGCAGGTAAGGTAATAACGATTAACAAGTACATCACAAATAAAGAAACAAAAACAAATAATGTCCTTAAACCTCTGAGCTTGTGAAACTTGTGTAAAGAATTATTTTTTTCCCATCCTATGTTGCAAGGAAGCAATTAAAAAAAGAGATTTCAGACATTTCATATCAAACAGCCATGGGATCTCTTGCTATGTCTTACACCAGCTGTACTCCACTTGATATTAAATCTTTTTGAGATTTTATAATCATAATTATCAAATCAAAATTGGCCAAATCCATCCAAAGGTCTTGCTAATTTAAAAAATGTATCAGCTATTTATTGGTTTTGAAGCTCTGTGGAAACATCCAGGCAGCTGCCTCAAACCTTTAAAACTGTTACTCAAACTAATTCAGTAATTTCTTCTTATAATATCAGAACAACCTGAAACCTCTCTACAATTGAGCCTTGTATGGGAACTTTCTCACAGATGTGTGTGCTCAGTTGATGTTTGCAAAGTAATGCAGGATTTCTTTAGTGACTCTGACAACATTCATGATTTGGCCTTCACCGAGTCAATAATGAGTGTCATGACTCACCAACAACACGGAGAGTCAACAGACAAACTATCACCCCCTTGTTCTTAATGATTTCTCATGCTTTCTTCACATTGATGTAACTACTAAGGAAGTACTGTAATGTAGAATCACGCTGCGTTTTCAGCTGAAACCAGAACAGTGCATGTAAGACTTATCAAACAAGCTGCTGCAGAGGAGGAGCACCAAACCTAAATGAATCCCCTAATCACCGTGTTCCTTGTGTCACATGTTCAGGGAAAGAAATCTTTCACTCACAAACAACACATTCCCTCTTCAGGAGACACGTGGTGTGAATAAGCGGCCATAAACACTTCTACATTTGCACTGATTGCACACGTACACGGTAAACTGTATTCCTTTTTGCCTCGTTTCTCACCTCCTCTTCCTCTTTTCATGTTGCATGTAAATTTCTGAGGTGTTAAAACACCATCAGAACACTTCACGTCATTGTTGGCACATGCTAATTCTACGCAACACACAATAGTTCATCTTGAAACGACACAGCAAGACAAAATCATCCCCACTGAAACAAAGGTGCCAAGCGCTTTCCAGTACCTTTCCAACTTTAAACCGAGACAGCTTCGTCAGCTAGACTGAAACGCCATCTTTGTATCACAAAACACTTTACAGATGTAGAGCAAAGGGAAAGAAAGTAAAGGCATTTTCAGTTTCTTTCACCATAAAGAAAACACCTTTCACTGTGTGTCTTTTCCATGACTTGCCACTGCATGTCCTTGTGCACAATTAATATGAATACAAATCTGGGACTTCAAACTAATCAGGCAGAGGTGGGGCTGAAGCTGAGCAGGTCAAACCAGACTGACTGTATATTGTTTGTTTGAGAAGTTACAGAAAGCACTAAGATATAGATTAATAAGGACTGACTCAACACAATGCTCAAAAGAGAGCATTTCATTCATTTTAAATCCAATCTAAGTTGATCGTAACTGCAGTGAGGTTAGATAAGGAGATAAATACTGAACAGGTATTCACATTGACAAAAGCTGTAAAGACATTTCTACTCACCTCCATCAGAGACTGCAGCAGACTGTGAAAAAAGACAGAGAGACATGGATTAGGATCTTCCTTCTCACTGTAATGAAACACATTCATACAGATTCCCACAGTCTGTGAGTGCCTAGAGGCAGCTGCCTGGGCATGCACTTTTAGCCACATGGAGACAGCCACAGACAGACTTTTTTCAGGTGATCCCATTATCAGGCACACTTCCACATCTTAAGGTTAGCGCCCACACTCATTGTCTTCTGTGTGGGTGGACTCGTCTGTGAACTGGCTGTGCTTGCTCTGCAAGGAAGCTTCCTCATTGGGGTGGGGCTTAGTGTGTATCTGTGTGTGAAAAGGTGAGGAAGGAGTCCTGCTCCAATTCACAGGAAAGTGTGACGTTTGCTTGTTTATCTCAAATTTAAAGTTAGTCTATTTCTGTAGTGCAAATTCACGACAAACGTCTCGTCACTGAAACCCAACAACTTTATTTTTTACAGAACACTTTGCAGAGAGCAAAGACTAATTATAGAGAGTTCCGATAAAGAAACATATTAACCACCACCAAATCTGACTTGAAGCCTGGTTTTACAAACACATTTTCAGGCCAAAGTTACTTTACACCAGATCCATAGTTCCCTTTGCACAAACTCAAAACAGAACACAAGAAACAGAAACACACACAGCAGTGACTCCTTTTTTTTTTTAACGCCAGACATGCTGAGCTGGGATGAGATCATTGGCCACAGACATCAGTAATGTAGCTAACTCTGGAACAATGCAACTCTGTGTGACTCGGACAAAAAAGCAAAAGCTGAGTAGGCAAGGGTAAGAAAGAAAGAAAAAGATAAGAGACAGGAGCAGAAGGAGAAATGAGGAGTGAGCAGCAGCAAAGACGGGGCTGCTTGCCAATGAGAAAATGAGAATTCGATGAAAACGCAAAGGTAAACAGCAGAAAATACCAAACTAACACCAGCTCTGTGGGTGAAAATCCACACTGAACCACACGGTCAGTCTGGAGCTTTTGATGCCATTAATCTTACCACAAACACTACTAATGATCAGCATTATAGTCATTCACATAACAGAGAGCAGGATGTGTAGGAGCTACACATACTGGCTGCAAATGTATTTTCCATTCAACTAGAATTGGTTTTTAATGATTTCAACATTACTCACAGACAGACGGGAGTCCTGTGGAAGATGGGATGTTTCTATAGAGCTGCTTCATTACAAATGCATCAACTTGCTTTCTGAGAAATCATGTGGGTTTTCCCCTTGTTCCGTATGCTGAGCAACAAGCATAATGACCTTAAATCTGACAACACAGGTGCAGATGAAGACTTGCAACACGTAAAGTATACCAGTGACAGGAGTTTGCATTTTACGTATTCATACCAATGAATATATACTGGAAAAAATATCAATGCATATACTGATATTTGAATTTCTTACTCTCTAAAAACTGGCATCCACCCATAAAAGTCCAGTATTGGACAGGCTCTATGACATGGAAGACTTAAAGTGGAGGAAATCAGTAAGTCATCAAAGTTTGACCCCTTGGTGCAACACGTGTGCCGGTTTGATTCATGTGCATCTTGGTCATTTCCTCTCATGATCCAAACAGTCGTGCCAAGTGTGATGACTGGGATTAGGCATTTCAAAGTGTCCCTGAAGGAGCAGAGGTTGGCACCAGCGGGTGAAAGGGATGTTGATGTGCGAAGGAGCAGACTACTGAAGCCAGACGACAACAAAGGATGAGTGAAAATGACAGGGGGATAAACTGTTTACCTGTTTCTGACACAGATTTAACAACACAAATCTCAGGCTCCCACGTATCTGTGTGTCATATGTCAGTGAGGAAGACTCGTCTTTCTTTTTCTGGGATAGCCTAAAGAATGAATCCATGTGGACAACATCTGTTAGAGATGTGTGTTTTCTGTGTAGGGTGCATTCTTATGCATTTATATGCGGGTCTGTGTGAAGCTTCTATCCACATTCATCTCTACTCTGATCACTTCCAGACGTGCATGGCAGTAGAAAGGTTTGGCCCCTGCTTGAGGCCCCAAGTCCCCACTGCTTTATTTTCTTCACTTAATGACCTATTTTCAGCTCTCCTTTCTTTTGTTTGTTCTTTTTCCCGCAATTCAATCATCCCAGTTTTACTTCCTCTGTCTGTCTCTCATTACGACGTCTCTGCTTCCACTCTTCCCTAAAATCACTCTCTTTTTCTCTTCCTCCCTCAGCCTTTCCCTAATCATTCCAGTGGTGTTTCCCCTCCTCCATTGGCAGGTCCTGGTCATTCCTGAGAGCCAAGAGAGAATAACTGGGGTTTTCCAGACATTCCCTGCTCAAATTCCACTCCCCAAGACCCGTATCCACGGTGATACAAAGAGCTGGGAAAGGGTTTCGATAACAAAGAAACTGAAAATCAAATGTCTTCCACTACCCATGTGCAGTGCTTTTAAATCAACTGGTTGCAAACTCACTTAAACTCCAAATTACCCCAGCATCGCTGACAGTACAGATCTGCAATAACCTTCGAGTCAAGCTGTTGTCCATTCAAGGTGATTTTTCACTGGTATAAGTGGGCTTTTATGTGCCCATCACACAGTAAATGCACTGATGTGATGAGTAGAAAGGCCACCGACTGATGATCACGATTAGGTTTCACATTTGTAGAGGAAATGGTTTTTGTTAAAAGAATAAAAGTTTCCAAGCAAAACCTCACAGTGTGGTGCTGAACTTTCTGAACTCAAACAGAGCTGCAGCGATGGGTTTCATCGATCTATTAAAAAAAAAAAAGAAACAAGTAAGTTTATGGATTGTTTTTTTGGCTATTCAAACCGTCTGCGAGTGCCTTGTGACACAATGGTGGTGTTAATATTTGAATCCATTTTGGTGGTTAAGCTTGTCAAACTGGAGCTGATTTTGATTGTAGACACTAGTTTTACAATAGGACTAACAGAATAATCATTAATGATATCATTACTTAGGAAAAATCCATCAGTCGATTTTGTTCTTAAAAGTTTGTGTGTGTAGCTCTTCTCTTCTATAAAAGAATTACACTGAAAATACGAGGGGAGACAGATGGAGAGAGTTTGTAACATTACAAAAGTGTTAAAAAAGAGCAACACTAAAAAAGGACAAACAAACCCAGACTGTATGAACCACTAAATGAAAGATTCACAAGGTGTTATCGCTTGAAATACAGCCAGCACCGCAGTTGTCTGCTGTTAAATGGAGTTAACGAGAGGAACGCACTATTTATTTCTTTTTACAGAGTTATAGAGAGAAATACAGAGAAAACTAGTGCCAAGAAATAAATATTAATGTTACCAAATACCAATTTTAGGTACAGTCAGGTGAAAATAATGAGTGCATCCTCTTTGGACCCTTAAGTTCAACATATCAGGAAATAATATCTTACCTTACCAGGTCTTAAAATAAGGTAAATAAAAACCTGAGATAAACCTATTACACCCTTATGTTTGATCATTGTTTATTCAACTAAAACAAAGCCAAAAATTCAGAAGCAGTAAGTGATAAACTTAGTATATCTTTGAAGGTAATTAAATGTTTTCAACATCATCAGGGACGCGAGGCCTGTGTGATGGAAATTTTTGTCATTGTCACCAGTTTGCGGGGGTCCGTCTGCAGCCAACTGTGTGAAACCCAAACATCTGTAGCCCCACACACACAGAGCATACAGCTACACATGCACCTGGTTCAACCTCCATCTAGAAAAACAACATGGCAGACTCAGAGGGTGAGAAGCAGAGGAGCAAGGAGGACACTTGTTTTGAGGAGAAACATTGCAGCAGAGCTGTTATTACTCACACTTCTATAGCATATTAAAGACTCATTACATGGCCATACACGTTGATGAAGACAATGATCTCAAACACTGCAGCAAATCTACATCGGAATGGATAAAACATTGCAATGGTCCAGTCAAAGTCCAGAAAGTCCTCGACTTGACTGAAATGCTGTGGCGGGAACCTTTGAGAGCTGTACATAAACAAGCGACGTGAACGTGGTTGAACTGAAGCAACGTTGTAAAGAAGAGTCGACCAAACTTCCTCCACAACCATGTGAGAGACTGATAACGTCATAAAGAGAATTATTATTTCAAATTATTGCTGGTAAAATTGATTCTACAAGCTATCTAATGGGTGTGCTTTGTTTTTCAAACACTTTCTCTGCATTTTGTTTTCATTTCTGTTGAATAAATAATGACATAGTGTAATATGTCATGTGTTGTATTTACCTGCTACTAACCAAATTATCTTTTTTCATTATGTCCTACATAAAACCATAGAACTGAAGGAGGCTGTGCTTCCTTTTTCACACCACTATTATATTACTGTATAAAACAACCCTAAAACTGACGTCAACTAAATAAAACAAAGAAATGTTTGGCTTTTAAGTAAAATCTTATCTAAGGGCTTTTGTAGAACAATTTCAGTACCTGGCTTTTTATATAATTATTAATATACTGTGATGTAGATCCTGGAAGTCACAAAAACAGTACATCTGTTCGGGTTTCCTCCTAAGACATCATGTGCCCTGAATACTGGTACACAGTGCGTGCTCCAGAGTCACAACATGAACATGCATCACTGTGACACTTCAACACAAGATAAGATGGCTGAATCCCATGGCAGCATAACACTCACTGGCAACACAGCCGGGTCACAATCAAACATCCAGTCATTTTTATTTTTTTATTTCCAGTCTTCTGATATTGTTCCAACTTGTGGTTCATGAGCATCTGCTGAACGCCACACACACAAGATGCAGGTCGGCTACGTAGAAACGTGTGTCGTGCTGCCGTTTGACTTTGTTGATCAGTAACAGTTACCAGTTGGACTAGCAGCTTAAAAACACAAATTTTCTATCTGCAGGTTAGAACTCGTTATTAGTTGTATGCCGTTGTTTTCAGCTCCACGAGCATAAAGTGGCACCTTGTAGCCACACGCTTAGTTTTTATATGTTGGATTTGTGTGTGTGTGTGTGTGTGTGTGTGTGCGCGTGTGTGCGCGCGTGTGTGTATATATGGGGAGTGGTTGGTCACTGTGCATACAGGTCCCAATACTTTATTAGCTGTGACTAGTGAGTGAAGGGGCAGTTTGCGTCATCAGTTTTAAAGCCTGTACGTCGAGGTAAAATATGACTAAACACAGAGTACAATTTACAACCGTTAATCTGACAGTTATCTTAATATTAATACTTAAACGTCATAAAAGTCTCCCCAAACAATCTCAGGTTTCCGGAACATGCACGGTTTTATGTACGTGCGTTTAGGTGGACGATGGAAAAAGACGGTCTGTTTCACGGGATGAGACACAGAGCGGGCACTTACAGTTAGAAGGAGAACAAAAATGTCTATCAGTTGGAGAAACTCTGAGGAATAACTTATGCACTCGCACTCACAAAGACAACACTGTTTGTACCACAGGAACCTATTCCTGGCTCCATCACTTTACTTAACTGCCACCTTTGGTAAGGAATGAGATTCTCCTCATTTGAGGCATACGAGTGAGAGATGACTGAAATATGGAGGAACATTAACATGTCTCGTAAGTCTGCTCTTGCTCCTGTAAACACTGGCATCGCTAGGGGAAGACCACACCTTTAACAGAACAAATGGCACGCACACTGTCCTTAAAAGGTGACTTAGAAATCACAACACAGATTTCCGTCTGCACACGTTCAAACACGCACGCTTCCAGCAGGAGGAAGCTGTTGGACCAACAGCCTCAATGTGAGCGTGTCTGTGTGTTTACTTTTGAATATGAGGCGAATAGTAGCTGCCATTGAGACGACCAGAATCGTCCTGCCAGGCCTGGCAACTGTGAAACTGCTTAGCTTTAGCATAGCTTTACTCCGATGCCCGGTTACACCCTAACGATCATGTGTGAGCATGAGTGAGGTTGCTTTACATAAGATGTGGCTGCACATATGAAAGATTTAATGTCTTTCTGGGGAACAAAAGCTTTTCCTAAATATAAAAGAGCACATGAATTCTAAAACAAACACAGCTCGATTGGCAGACTCTGACTTTCTGTGGAAGTTGGGATGGATTCTGAAAATCCCTGCATGGCACTCAGGAATCAATATTCACCCTCATTGACAGGGAGGAATTCAGATAATGTTTTGTTGCCCACAATAGATCCACACAGGAGATGTGACACAGAGGTTCAGCCAGTGATAAATGACTGTTTTACTTGGCTTGTTGCCAGAAACACAGCACTGTGACGGAAACAGAGTTTCCAAACAAGACCGAGACACAAACGCATCTGATCGACTACCTCGGTCTAAACACCTGTAATCTCACAGCTGCTGGATGATATGCTAAATTAAGCGAATGTCTAAAGCAGGGGTCCCCAACCTTTTCAGCACCAAGGACCGGTTTGGTTCTGCAATTTGTTCCTGCGGCCCGGTCGGTCAGTCGGGGGGGGGGGGGGGGGGGGGGGGGGTTACTTTTTTGTACTTTACGTTCAACAGACACTGAGGGTGGGGGGTATTTCTATATGCATTATGCATTCACTTCTTTTACATTACATTTAGCAGACGCTTTTACAAATTAGGATAATTAGGATATGATGACAGACAGACAGTCATCATTGAAAAAAATAAACGTGCACAATCGGCCTCCTATAATGCAATCTATGCAGTTTCCAAGTATAGAATCTAGCGAGTGAAATGAAAGAATTCCTGATTTCCATGTAATTTTATTTATTTTTTTTCATCCCCCCCAATCTCACGGCCCGGTTGGGGACCCCTGGTCTAAAGAATAAAGAGGACTGACTCAGCTCACCTCTCCGTCGTCTTAAAATGGTCTTTCTCACTTTCTTTAACACACACACACACACACACACACACACACACAAGAAGAGCATTTAAGGTGAACTGTACACATCATCTGAGTCACAGAGCCAAGAAAAAGAAGCTCTTTCTGTCTTTGCTTCCATTAGTCTCAGTTTCTGCACTTCTGACTCTTTGGACTTCTCTTTCTCTACATCTCCCGCTCTGGTTGAAAACACATCTGGCTTTGAGAGGAAGAGAAAACAGCCCGGAGCCCACTAAAAACCTTGCTAGTCTTTCCCTCCTTCTGTCTCACCTTACCTTTACACAGCCTTCCACTACCTGCTGCGCGTATGTCTACCGGGAGCCCCACACTTACTATTTTGTCTCCATTCATCTCCCATCCCTTTGTTTTCCCTCTCCTAAGGTCTGAGGCGATGGAATCCCCCTTTTCTCTCCGTGCACTTTGCTGCAGGTAATAGTCCCAACTTCTGTCCATCTCTCCCTGCCTTTTGTCACTGATAGTGAGCGGAACAACACCAGCATGCAGCGAGTTAGAGTCTCACTTCTCTTTTTTTCTCTCAGTTTCATCCTTTATTTTAGAGTTTGCCTTCTGTAAATAAGACACACCAAAGCTGGGGTAGACCCAGAAGTTGAGCGGCAGAGTTCTTATTATAAACAATATATGTAACAATAAAGTTAGATTTCCTTTATTTCTTTTCTATTAAAAACTTTTCCTCACAGATTTTTTAAACATTTGCATCCAACAGCAAGTAAGTTTCTCTCCTTTCAAAGACTCAGGAAAAAAAGGATGACAAGTTGACTATTTTCTCCATGAATATCACATGTTAAGCGTTTACGTGTATGTGTGTTACTCACTGTATTGAAGTTCCAGACCCGCTTGAAGGAGAGCCTCTTCCTCAAGCTCATCCTGCTCTCCTCTCAAAGAGGAGGAAACCCACTGACTGCTGAATCTACATATCTGAACCACACAAACACTCACATGTGCGCTGACGCAGTCCTTCTTCAGGAGCTATCTAAAGCAGGAAATTCATGCAGGCAGTTGACATGGATGGAGCCATGCCTAAACACCCCCCCCCCCCCCCCGTCCCACCTCAGGATTAGCTTGACCTATGAGATAAAGTTTATCTTACCGGTGATTTACCATTTCTCTCTTACTACACTCTATAGCTCTCGTTGTTGCACACTCTCTTCCACACACTGAGCCGACAGACTGACAAGGAAGTTCCATTCTCACGCAGGCACACACACCGACACACTCACACACAGCTCCGTTTCCATAGTGACACGCCCCCATCGGGCAGCAGTTACCACGAAGGGGAGGGAACAAAGGTCAGTCTGCCAATCATGCTGCAGCACAGCCTTACCTCTCTACCCTTCTCCTATTCCTCCCTGTTCAAATCACAGTTGGATGGGTTGAGGTATGGTCATGTTCAGCTATGTGTTGCACGCTTTTTTTGGTCATGTAATGAGGAAATGAAACGTCTTCCTTGTGCTGTCTGTGAAAAGCATCGAGATGAAGCGACAAGAGGGGAGATAAATGGAAATGAATTCAGGTTTGTTAAAAAGGTCAACAGGAGCAAACAAAGGCACTTCACAGGACACAGCAGCACACTTCAACACACACACAAAGGCCACGATTGAATTTACACTTATGGCTTCAAGTCTACACCTACCTCCCCCTAATTTCCTGTTTTGGCAACAAAAAAAAATATATATATATATAATAGTAATAAAAACACCTTCTCTTTTACTTCCTCACCATGTCTCGAAAGGCTGCGATGACTCAACCATACACTCACGCTACGCTTCCACTAAACGACAGTGGCTGTTGAACCTGGTTTGAGTCCAGCGGATTGTAGCTGGCTTAAAGCAATCCTCTGTGCTAGAAGCATGTGTGTGTTTGTGTAGCATCAGTTACAAATATAATACATCATAAACTAACTGAAACATCAGTCATTTGGAGTGTCAGCATGAGACTGGAACTATACACTGTAAAAGTGCAAGAAAATGTATGTAGCCTTATTTTATACCTCTAACCACCTGATTATGAGTGCTTCCACTCATCTTTACTGTCTGAACTGGACTTTGTAAATAAGCAGCACATAAAATAGGGGCTCTGATGGAGTATGGGGCTGCGTGGTGCCTCCCGAAATGAAGGTTTCTGGTGTGAAGTGTGTGAAGTGTCTGCTGGGGCCTTTCTGTGTGCAGTTTTGCATGATCTTGTGGTTATTCCAAATTGACTGTAGGTGGGAGAGTGAGAATGATGGCTGCTTGTCTCTGAGTTAGCCTGGCAACCTGTCAAGGATGTAACCCGCCTTTAGCACAATAACAACAGGGATAGACTCCAGCTCTTCTGCCACCGTTTACAGGATCAAACGGATAGGGATAAGGGAAGATGGACCCAGTATGATGTGGAACCACATCACCAAACAGCTAAAGAGGTAAATAAATGAATAAATAAAATAAGTTCTTTTAAAGACCATTGGCACGAAATGAGGCACTTTCTCTGCCTTCTTTTCAGCTCCGTATGAGACTGGAGCACTCCAAATGCTGCGGCATATTGTTGCTAAAGTTAATGTTAACCTCCACGTCCCAGTATCATAGCAACATCAGGGATGGCTCCAACACTCAGCTCCCCATTATCACCATACACACACTTATACACACACTCAGTGGGGTTACATGGCACTGAAAAGAATCGGCTAAATTTCGTAATTTTGGCTAAATTATAATAAGATT
Source organism: Odontesthes bonariensis (assembly GCF_027942865.1). Classification (NCBI taxonomy): domain Eukaryota; kingdom Metazoa; phylum Chordata; class Actinopteri; order Atheriniformes; family Atherinopsidae; genus Odontesthes; species Odontesthes bonariensis. The sequence continues at coordinate 26,635,656 of NC_134509.1, read as the reverse complement.
GAGTTATTAAGTGCATTAATCTGACAAGAAATTGGACCGGATCGGATTACTCGCGATGGGATTAAGACCCCGAGATAACTCGGTTGAAAGTAAAATTAAACGTGTTTGCAGATGGGTGAAGCACGTGGTGAATTAGACTTTGCGTTCTGCGCATGCTCGAGATTTTTTCCCGCACTCATAAACCGGAAGTCGGAAGAGACGATATTACAATTGTTGTCGCCATCAGAAACAAACAAACAACGCGATGGAGAATGTGCCGTTGCGCATCGCGTTTGTGCAATAAGCAGCTCGTCACAAACGAAATGGAGAGGGAAGTAGCTTCATCTTGCTCTTCATTCGCCATTTTCTCGAATGCCTGAGTTGGATTCGATTCATTCACCGCCATATATCCAAGGATAATTACCCTTGCTCAACTCATTCTTATTGTAATTTAGCCAATTATCCGATCCTTTCAGTGCCATGTGACCCCACTGAGGCTGATTGGCGCTGCCAATGCACTAATTAGCGCAGCTCCTCGTGTTAGAGAGGCCGCCCAGTGGAACCTGATCACTTAAACTTATACAATCAAAAGCAATAAAAAAAAAAAAAAACATTGTTTAGCTCCTGAGTATGCAATTTCAGGTCATCTCTGACAGGCCATGAAAAAAATATGCGTGACACAAGACGTCTGTCAACACAGGAGAAGAGGTGAGGCACGGCGCCGCACGGGATAACAGGGATATGACTAAGTTTAAGTTGGCTAATACCACATCCTGATGAGCAGAGAACGTAGAGGAATTCCTCTGCTTGAATCAGGTCATGTAGCCAAGCTGGTCTTCCTGTTGCACGTGTCTATGTATCAAATCATAGCCTTTTCTAAGTCAAATCAACACATAATCAGCGCATACTCTTACACAGTGTATTGAGGTGAAAAGTTAATAATGGCGTAATGTACATTTTTGGGTATTTGATGTAAATAACTGCAACACTGCTTTAAATTAAATATACATCCACATCCGAGCCAGACAAAAATCTTTGAACATACAACAGCTTTTTGTCCCAGTTTGGAATATGTCAACATGCTAAAATTGTAGTTATTTGTTGTCAATAATGTCTTTTTTTTTTTTTTTAAACAAAAAGTACAGTGCTGTATTGAAAGAGTGAATGTCCTTCATTACACCGAAACAAAAACCTCAAAACGTGATCGTGATGAACAGAATATTGAGAAAATTTCAAACCTATTATTCATGCAGGGCAAATGTCTTAAATGAGAGAACATGGCAGCATTTACAGCAACAGGAGAGAAATCAGCAGGTGGTTTTCCTTTAAGCAGTTAAGTGACAACCATATGAAAATGCAGCATTTATGGGGGGGTAGCCGGTCTCCTCTGTCTCTCATTTATCTGCCCGCCACACAGTGAAACTGAACATTGCCCTCTGCTGTTGTCATTTAGACACTGGATGGAGTAAAGCAGGAGAACAGCTGATGGAGTTTTAATGTTTCAGGAGAGCTGCTATTCGGCACCGCTGATCAGTCAGTGATTATTTAGTTTTTCACTCTGATCAAAGATCTATAATAATGACTTTGAGTTTTCTAAAGAAGAATTGGACTTTTTGTGCATTTTAGCTCACATAATATCTACTAAAAAACACAACCAATATCCTCTTTCTGACAGATCTCATTGGTTGTGATAAATAATAAACGTTCTTTATCATTTTTCATTCATCTTTTGTCACCTGCACTTTAAGGTGTGTCACAACAAAACACAATTATTAGTAATTAATTGCTTTACGGGCTGCACAGTGGTGTGGTGGTTAGCATCAGCGCCTCACTTCCTGACCTTTGTTTTCCTCCGGGTCCAACCGATCAAAAACACGAATGTTAGGATAATTGGTGATTCTAAATTGACCGTAGGAGTGAGTGTAAGTGTGCATGGATGGGGTGAGGCCCCTCTGTGACCCTGAATTGGATTAAGCGAGATTAGAAAATGGACAAATGAATGAATAATTGTTTTACTAAAAGCAAAAATACAACCTTATATCCAAAAACAAAAGCAGGAGAGCATATTTTAAAACCAATATTGTCTTCAATCTGCATCAGATCGATCCATCACCCAAAAAAAATGCATTTTTAAAAAATCGTGTGAATAAACTGAATCATCTTAAGTCGTATTCTTAAGAATCCACAAAGAGTCAGCAAACTGTGGTTCTCCGTTCAGGCCACTGACTCTTACATACATACTATATCGGCATTTGGGAACATCAAAAACCCAACCAACATGTTGGAAAAAAACAAGTGAGGCAAATACTTATGGGCTCTCAAAATCTAGGTGTTTATAATAACTGTAACTTTACTGCGTGTGCTTCAGAATCCAACAAGCCACTTCAACAAATCCCAAACATGTTTGAGACCCACTGCAAATACTGTGTTTGGAAACTGCTGCCAGTATAAACATAGAAAGAACAATGAACAGCTCAGTTTGGTGTTACACTGTTAGGCAACGTGTTGATGAAGATTCTCAGACATCCAGGTCAGGGTAATCATAAGAACTTGAATAAGCCCAACTGGACTTCTTCTTGGAACTTGAAGACGTTTCGCCTCTCATCCGAAAGGCTCTCGGAACTGAAGATGCTTTTCAGATGAGAGGTGAAACGTCTTCAAGATCCAAGAAGAAGTCCAGTTGGCCTTACTCAAGCTCTAATGACTGTTAGACAAATTTTTAAAAAAGGGAACTCCTCCATCTATGCTTTCTTCATTCATCATCGGGAGCACATCAGCAGGAATCCGATCTGAATCACATCTAAATGTGGTTTAAATAGAGGCTGTGCGTCTCCTAAAAACAATCCAGATACGGTAGATATATAAGATTAAACCAGAAACACATTTGGGCTGGCGATCGAAACATCGCATTACATACGGCTCTGCTGAAAAAAAGACTGATGTAAATTAGGATCAATTATTCATTAAACCCATAAACATCTGTGTGGTGTATATGGAACGAGGATGCAGCACCTTCTGTGAGCTTTTCGATGCTTACTGCTCTCACAGCTGTTTCCACTTAAAGGGGAACTCCGGGGCATTTGAAGCACGTTTCCATTGCTAGAGGTTGGCAAATACTGATAGTAGGACACAGAGAGGTGCAAATCTGCGCTCCCTGTGTGGAGATCGCGCCGTTCGCACAGCGTGTCATGCGAGGCTAATACGTGGTGGCTAAGGGGCAACTGCTAACCCTTCCACGTAAAATAACAATTTGCACACAGCAGAAACGTGTCACTACTTTATAACCCATCCGACAATAAAGTCACAAGCCTTACCATCAAAACCAAATGCATGGTTCTCACATTACTGGCATGGGGACGTTACAAAACAACTTTATAAACAGCATGTAACTCACCGGCTGGTTGTAGGCTCGCGCATGTGAAAGCCCAAAAGAGTCGATGGACGATACTCCCATATACAAAACAATTATTTTCTCTAGAAAAACTGCGTTCAAGTATTTAAAACATTACAACAATACATGCCCAGTAATATTGTTGTAATGTTTTAAATACTTGAACACAGTTTTTCTAGAGAAAATAATTGTTTTGTATATGGGATTATCGTCCATCGACTCTTTTGGGCTTTCACATGCGCGAGCGTACAACTATCCGGTGAGTTACATGCTGTTTATAAAGTTGTTTTGTAATGTCCCCATGCCAGTAATGTGAGAACCATGCATATGGTTTTGATGGTAAGGCTTGTGACTTTATTGTCGGATGGTTTATAAAGTGGTGTGACGTTTCTGCTGTGTGCAAGTTGTTGTTTTACGTGGAAGGGTTAGCAGTTGCCCCTTAGCCACCACGTATTAGCCTTGCATGACACGCTGTGCGAACAGCGCGATCTCCACACAGGGAGCGCAGATTTGCACCTCTCTGTGTCCTACTATCAGTATTTGACAACCTCTAGCAATGGAAACGCGCTTCAAATGCCCCGGAGTTCCCCTTTAAGTTTCTGAAGTAACCCATCTAATGAGGATGTCCCCTGTCAGAGCACCACTTGGAAGTGTTTTGGCATAAATTAGTTTAACTTAAAAAGTACAGTATCTGCGTAGTGAACTACAAATGACTCATCTCAAGAAAAAGCAAATGCAAATATAAAAACAAATACAAAATGTATAATGAGAAGTGGGTTTTTTGGTCAACGATTGTCGCTTCTAGAAATCGCAGCTAAAATGACAACATGACAGCATCTAATTAAATTAGAAAAAAAGAAAACCTAAATTCTTGGCTTGGCAAAAATAAAGGAAATGCTGTGCAGGGCTGGGTGATATCAGTGAATGTTGAACTATTATAGCTGCAATCTATACTATTAGTGATTTGTCTTGCATTTCCCTGAAAACTCTGTTCTGTGGCATGTGTTTTTATATTTGGTATTCAAATAAACGTGACTCACATGATGCTGCCTCTCTAAATTGTAAGGCACAGTGGTTGCTGGCTAAGTGGCAGATGCATCGTCACAAATACATCAAAATGATCAAAGATGGCAAATCTTTAAAGTCCTGATGACTCATGCCATACAGGAAAACAGCACTAAGAAAAAAACAGAGGCCACAAGTAGAGCTTCATCAAAAGACAGAGACATTTAGAATATTTGCCTCAAAACTGTAGTGTTTTCTGTCACTTTGGCCACATTTTAAGACAATCCAAGTCAAGGAAAACAGTTCAACAACTGACTTATCACATGACACATTCGGATTGTCCTAATGTGGTAAATTGTACTATCTGGCATTCATAAAAAAAGAAGCACTTGTGTTTATTTGAAAATGCAGCTATGTCTAATGTGACTTCTAGCCTCATGAGGTGTTTCATGTACAGGAGCAGTGTTGATCCTGTCTCATCATCTGATTTTCCTTCCCTAACACACTCTGCTCCTGGGGGAAATCACGAGGAACAACGCACAACGCATCTTCTCAGTGTGAGAATACACAAACAGACGCACACATACAGGGGAAGAAATGTGTGTGCTGGTTCTTATCTTTAGGCATCTGAATTAGTTCTTATTCACATTTTTAGGATATGAATGATTTTTTTATGCCTGTGTGCCTGTGTGTGTGTGTGTGTGTGTGTGTGTGTGTGTGTGTGTGTGTGTGTGTGTGTGTGTGTGTGTGTGTGTGTGTGTTGAAAGGGCTGACAGGCGGCCCTTTTCTCACAAGTGTGTTTAGTGAAATAATGTCCTGGGCTACTTTACACCACAATGTCAACACTCCTTGCTCAAAACTTCACATGACCAGACACGCACTAAACATTCACATACAAACATGGACCTACTGAATAAATACATACAGTAGCATGGATTTAGTATAATAGATGATTCCTTAGTGTTCTACATTGAAACATCATATTTGTTCCAAAACAAATTAGCTTTACAGATGAACTCATCAAATGGACTGAAACAATGAATCAACAGGTGTCCGTTTGAATATAAAGAGCCCAAAAAGCATAATGATTGGCTTGAACGGGTCACCTGATCTGTCATTCCACTGGCAGGCCTCACAACCAAAGTTTCAGTGCATTCATTCAATTACCAAACCAAAATTAACATGTACTGAATGAGTGGCACGAACAAAGAGCACCTTAAATAGCACCTCAACAGTAGATAAAAGAGAGGAGTTTACAGGAGTTTTGGTCAATCACCACCAGCATCACCACCAGAAATACATAAGGTTTCAAATCCAAACTGCATCTGTTTGTGTTTTCAAAATTAACCCGCAGGAAGTGCTCTGGTCTGAAGTGCTTAAGATTGTGTAACAGCCTGGACGCTCTATCTACAGAGGCAAGAGTCATCATAGAGATAAAATGTAGGCTGCATCAAACACGCACGGATGCATACAACACATGCAAAAAAAAAAAATTACCCCGACAAACGCAGGCAGCTGGTTTACTCACTGGATCAGCGGTCTTTTCAGAATTCACACTCAAAGTTTGCTGCTCCATGAAGACAAGTAATCCTCAGCACTGCATGAGAGAGCTCCCCTCAGCGCACATTGTCATCAGCTGTTGAACGTGTGTGTTTGTGTGTATGTGTGAGTGTGGAGAGACCAACTGGCAAAGCTTGCTGGCTTTCATACGTCCAAACCGCTACAGAATGTCGTTGTCGCTCGATTCCCCGTCCCTCTGTTTCTCTCTCTCATCCCCCTCCTCCTCCTCTTCCTCCTCTTCCCTCTCTATCGTCTCCCTTGCCCTGCCTCCCAGCTCTCCCCCTCCCTTGTCTATGCCGTTGCACCCACACTGGTGTAATTTCTATTCCTCCCACACTGCCGTGGGCTGAGAGACGCACACGTACCCACTCTCGAGACGAACGCGTAGGCATGGTTGCGGGGGGAGACCCCTTGCCATTAAGGAACACAGCCAAACATAGAATTAGCACGGAGTTGAATGTGTTACCCTCAGTGCCCTTCTGTCATCTGATTAGTATGCCCCAATGCATGTCTGAAGAATAAACTGACATTCATTATCACAGGGGCAGCTAAATAAGCAAACCAGGGAGAAAGATTGATTTCTTCTGAAAGACGGTGAAGGACTCATCAAGCTGACAGTTAGGACTTTCTGTAGCAATGGTTTAGTTTTAGAGAAGCAGCTGCATTCCTCAACATGCCTTGACACATTGTGGAGGTACTCACCCCGACACCCTCTCCTACATGCACACCGCCTCCTGCCTGTCCTCAACTTGGCCCAGGGGTGAAGATAGCACCACTCATGACACAGAGCACTGATAAATAGCCTTCAGACAACAGGCATTCGGTGGCAACCGACAGGAACACAATGGAATTGTGTCAAAAAAAGGGCATTCTAGGTTTTATTTTCCCACAACAATGACACTATAAGTGGGAGCTCTGGACAACAACTAATTCTCCTTCAGTGTTTTAAACGTAATTTGCTGCGAGGGAAACCTCCGACCCTGCGTCACCGATGTTAGACATAAAAAGATCAGTTTTGTAAGAGCAACAGAGACATACTGTACGTGTCCACTGAAAAAGTTAAAAACATTGCTTTAAGGTGATGTGACTTCAGCACACCAAGGAAAGTCTCAGGCACATGTTTTAGGTTTAGAGCCATGATGTCCGTTGTCCTGTCTAGTTAAACTTTGCAGCCATTCCCTAGAAACAGGCAGCTTTTTTCACTGAGAGGCCAACATTTGGGCTCTAAGTCAATTAGCTTCTGGAAATGTCAGACAGACACAGATGTGCAAAAACAAGCATGCACACACACACACGGGTCACATTTCTTTTATTATGTTTATAGATGAGGTCGTAAGTACCTGTGTGGCTTGGATGTCTAAAATAATTCAGTGACCACAAGGGGGGCTGATGTTGTGTAAGCAAAAAACACAATTTAACTCAAAAGACGATCGCTTTCTGCCGCTACTACCATGAGACGCTCAGTATTTACTTCTCTTTGCTGGAGGTAAGAAGTGTATTTCAGCATATGTGAATCTTTTTTTTCAGGATAACTGAATGTTATAGTACATAGAGATCATATTAAAACTGCATCTTTCAATATTTAGCGATTACTCTGTCAAGTATTTCTTTAAATAAAACTATGAACTGCTGCTCATAAAAACATTAAATGGTAATAAAGTGGTCGAAAATCTACAACACAATGTCATAAAGCCCCCGAGACCGTACTCTATTTCCTTGTTTTGTTCACAGAGCAGAGCTACTCCCAAACACAAAAAAATACTCAATATAATCATCGTACAATCTAACAAACTGCTGATTGTTCTCCTGTTGTCCACCATCTTTTCAATGATAAACTACATACTACTAAAGACTTTACAACCCCGTCCAGCAGTGTGGGTAACAGATGGCGGCTAAAAAAAAACAAGTAGAAGTTGAAGATTAAATCAAACGTAAGTCAATATTCACAGAAATTCAAACAGTGTATTCTTATCAGCACAAGAGATTAACTTTCCTGACAATATGCCTTCAAACCTGTTGCAATTTCACAGAGAATAAAAGGGCCTCCTGGATGCCTGAGTTAAAACACCTCCACTGGAAAAAAACTTCACACTTCCAAAGCTGATTACCTTTCACATTAAATAGTCCTAAAACTTTGTTTTGTGCCACAGACATGTTGTCGGGTTGGTCTGTATATTGCCAACACTTGAGCTCCACTGGAGAGAAATTTCATCATCTTCAACCCATCATTACATTGCAGCTTGTTGTGGAAAAAGCAGCAAGCAGCCTTACAATCAGACTACTGTGTGAATTGTTTGGTTATATATCTGAGCATTTGACCTCTGCATGATTACTTGTGACTATTTTCCAGTCGTACTTTTGTAGATAACCCACACACGAGGGACCAATTCAACACAAGTCTGATAGCAACCTTAAAGCACCACATGAGAGCAGTTTGTATGTGCATCAGTGATGTTAATTTAGTTAGCTGCATGCAAAGGCACATATTTTCCTGCTGAGGGTCTCTTAAACAGCTCTTTGGTTTTAAAAAGAATATACTTACAAACAAAGTTCTGTGTATCATTCATCTGTGTCCCATTCTGTGAATGCATGTGCAGCACTGGGCTATGATACTGGAAAGAAAGTTGATCAAACGGTGGAATACAGCCCGTGATCCAGACACACAACTGGAGGAGGCGCAGATGTGTACAGCCCAGCTTCCTTCCCCTTACTGCTGTCATAAGATATTGTCTGGTTGGTTGTGAGTGCTGAGTTGTGTTTTGCGAGTGTCTAATGGCTAAACTTTACAATCGCGACCATCACGAGATAAGCAGCGACCCTAAAGCTCTGGCTGACGTATACATACAGCTCTATGTACACACATGTGCTCAAGCCCAAATTTCAACTACAGCATGACATCTGAAAAGCTGCAGTAGAAGCTTAAATAGCACAGCTAACAAGATGGCTGAGAGCTGAAGGCTGCAAAATGTGTAGGAGCGTGCATGTTCATTGCACGTGTGTATCTGTCCCGCGTGTACGTGTATGTGTGTCTATTTGCTGTATGTGCTTTTGTGTCAAAGCCTCACTAATGAGGTGAATGTCAGCTTGTTGCTCATCAGAGCTCATTAGAAGTGCAGGCTAACACTTAGAACCCAATTACCCCCCACCACCATCACCACACAAACACACACACACACACACACACACACACACACACACACACACACACACACACACCCACCCCTCTCTCCTCCCCCCGTGTCACAACACAAAGCATCCTCTGTTTGTGCACATTACTGCATGTGCAGCAAGAGAAAAAGGCCTAACGACCGGAAGAAAATGGTAGAATAGAGGCGGTGGGAGGAGAAAAAAAAGAAGACAGAAACCCTGCCATGGGATGCTCTGGCAATGGGACACCAACCCCTGTGAAACTCACACAATGGTGGAGAACTCAACTGTGCAGAAATTCCACGCTGCTTACACTCAGACTGTGACTCATTTTTATTTAAACTCAAAGTAAAGCAGATTCAGGGAGTTTAAATGAAAAACATGAAATGCACATTAAAAACTGCACTGTATCACATTTCTGAGTTAGAGCTTTTAAACAGCTTTTTATCCTTTTTCTGTTCAGGATTTTAAAACCCCAACTCCTTGATGCAATGAGCAAGTATTTAAGGCAAGCAAGAGTCACCTCTACATCTAATTTTATAAATTGGTTTTCTAAAGTGCATTAGCCTCGAGCTAGCCAAGCATGCCATTCAGCCTTACATCGGAAAATGACCTGCCTTCATCGTGGAAATAGGCTATATCTTCTCTGGACGCCAGAATTTGCAAAACAATCTAAGCTGCTAATTTAAACTGCAGATGAATAGTAATATGACAAAGAACTAAACTAATGTTGTAAAGAGCGAAGCTCATATGTGAAAAAGCAGGTGTTGGAGGGAATGCAACCAGCTCAGAGAATAAGATTTAAACTTGATGGATTTTGAAGCTAAACATTTCACAAAACAGTGTTTACAGGATTGTACCAGAGTTACCCACTGTGGATTAATTTTGCAAAGAGCCAACACTGCAGCATTGAGGGCTACGCACCTATCAGCAGGCTGATTTTATGCAGAACCACGGTGATGGAGGTGAGGACCACCCCCGATACCTGTCTCCTTTTTAGAGATAGTTTTACATCATTTTAACAGAGACAACTGGGACTCCTTGCATCCTCACTTCATCCTAAGACCACGGCTGTGTCGTGGGCAGTACATGCACTAAATGTGTGTGTGTGAGTTGCACAGTTTAAAAAGGTTGGGAAATCAGCCCATAGCTGAAATGCGACCGAAATATCTAACACCTGCAGTGTGTGTCTGTAGTTTCAGATCCTAGGACTTAAAAATCCAATTAAATTAAATCTTAAACAAGCTCAATAAATTCAGTCAAAATCTAATTTTTAAAAGTAAAAACTAACTAAAGCTGTCAGATAAAGGAGTGCAATACTTTTTTTTGAAAAACAGTAGATTAGAAGAAGGTACATTAAAGCTCAAGCATCTCAGTTTTGTAGTTTAATGTTGTACGTAATTCTAAGTAAGTTACTTTGTTATTTATACTAACAAGTCTGTCAGTTTGTTTGTAAAGAACTCACCAGAAATTTTCATCAAGGGCTTATTATTGACAATTTTATCCTGATGAAGCATAACCCCAGGACACCTTTCACTAATGAGTTTACAGTTTTATGCTTCACAGACTTTAACAGAATGACAGAACCACTAATGCTCAGTGTCCCAAGACTGAAAGGGCTTCAGGGTATCGTCTTACCGATAACAGTAACAAAAAGAAAATAAGTATAGTTTTGATTAAAGCCAAACAGCAACTGAATGCATGGATAGGAAAACTAATCTGGGGCAGCTATTAATGTTCAGAATGATTTTCACTTTAAGAAATGTAATTAATTCACATTTAAGATTCCTCCCATTAAAATGAAACACACCCATTTTAACTTTACTTATAAACCGTTTTAAGCCCTTTATCTGTAAACCCAATGCTTCCTGTTGCTCCTCTTGCTGTCAAATACAGAAAGAATGCTAAAAATGTATAGGCAAAATTATCACTACAGAAGTAACAGAGTGGGACCTGCTTATCTGCTCCCAGGGTGCCTCAGTCACAGTTAAACAGCGGAAACATTTAGCTTTCCTCTGATTTCTATCTCAGAACCAAAACTACTGCTATGGATTGTGCTTGAGACAGAAGGACTCTCCTTTGGTCTAAGCCAGCCCACAAAACATGAAACACACATACAGACAACAGCACGCAGTATTACATACGTACGGAACTATTTTTCTATTTGTTAATCACACACATTGAGAGTGAAAAGCAGCTCACAAAAAGTCAATACTGGAAACCAAAAGTAGTGTGTATAATTCCCATAGTTGGAATCAATACTCCTACGAGCAAACATACTGTATATTCCCATCTGAGTACTAGAATAGTCACCCCAGAGTACAACCAAAGTACAACTAAATAGGCAAAACTCATGGCTCTCAAATGACTTTTTAGCTCTTGCAGCTAAAGGAGCTAAATGATCATTCCTATAAATATGTACCCATACTGCACCTGGTAAGTGGAAACTATCCAGGTGTGTCTAATTTATAATCTAGTGCCAACATCAAGGTCAAGTAATTCCCTACTCTTAAAGGTATGGAGTCATTCAAATGAATCCAAACCCATCTGGAGGATGCCACTGTCCAGGACTTTGTGTATGTTGCCACGGTGATGTGAGTGGTGAGCTTGACGTGTCGTGAGGATGTATGCTGTGCATGAGCTGCTATTATTAGAGACAGATGCCGTGCTTGTGGCTCAAATGTGACAATAACACAGTGGTCAGAGAGAGCCTGAGAATAACAAGGACACTCAACACACAGTATGTTCCTCACCTCCAAGTCGTCCAGGGAGCGGGCCATGCTGAGGCGCTTGGAGCGTCCAAAAGAACGTCTCGCTGAGGAGCGCTGGGGGAGAGGAGGGAATCCCATCGTCAAACCGCGGAACCGACCGCCCTGAGGCCAAACAAAGACAATGTGTACAGTTCAAATGCTATGTTACCAATCAGTGCGCGTGGGAAAGCGCGATGATATGAATACTTCGTCCATCATTTTATGTTTTTTTCACGTGAAGCTAAATAAATGCTTATCTACTCAGTCTCAGTAAACAGAAAACAAGGCTTTTGACCCAAACGATCAGAAACTGAGTTCAATCAGTAGACGACAAAGCGTTCAGTTGTGTGGACCCACACCACAGGTCTTGTTCGTTCATGTTAATTTACAGAGAAACAAATGTGGTCATATATCATTGTCAGATATCAGGATGCATCATTCCCCTAAGTCCAGCAATCACAACAATCTAAAGCATAAACAGTAAAAAATAAAAACTGCAAAGAGAAATATTTACCTAGTAGACTGCTAATTATAGCAGCAGTTCATGTTTTTAATCAGGTAATTAATTTTATTACTGGTGTAAAGAAATGACAGTGTTTACGCAGCTGTTAGTTGAGCTGAATTCACATCTTTATAAGTAGCTGTACAAGAAATGGAGTCATGAGTCTGCATAAAAACTTCTCAAAGATTAAAAAGGTTACTGTTTATTTGCACAGTACAAATCCAATGTATCTAAACCAAGCATATTCCTATTAAAGGTGCATACTCCTATATTACATGCATCTATTTATAATAATGCTACGCACCTGTGTGAGTGCGGGTTTAATCTGACTTTTGTGGTAGAAAATGTTATATCGAAATGTGAAATAAATAAAACCACAACATGCTCAGAACAACATGAAAGGAGTGTGATTTGTGCAGCTCTGACGTGAGATTTCCTTTTTTAACACATGCGTGTGCTT